>NC_133325.1:48976036-49576036 GCF_042186555.1 Aquarana catesbeiana
CCGACACTGGAATGAGAGATCAGCAGCACGGAGATGAAACAAAGGAGGAAAAATGTGAACTTATTTAAAGTGGATGTAAACCCTCACATATATCCAGTGAAGTGACTGATACACAGAGATTAAACAAATCCTCCTACATAAGTTGTACCCGTTTATCTGCACTCTTCTCTATATCTGTCCAGAATTTATAAAGCTTGTCTGAGCTGTCAAAGAAAAAAAAAAAAAAAAAAAAAAAAAAAAAAAAAGGACGGCATGCTGAAATTATACTCTGTAGAGCTCAGTGATGAGAGCTCTGAAAGCTGACACACCCCCCTCAACGGGAACCATTTTTCTCTTGGTGAAAAAAAAAAAAGAGAAAAATGGTTCACGTTGAGGGGGGTGTGTCCCTTCCCTCCAATCAGCTTTCAGAGCTCTCCTCACTGAGCTCTACAGAATATAATTTCAGCATGCCGTCTTTTTTTTTTTTTTTTTTTATATTTTTTAATTTTTTTTTTTATAAGTGTCAGGACATGACCTAGTATTAGCCCTTTGCGGTCCCTGTACAGCAGAGCTCAGACTGGGGGAGGGGGAAGCAGCAGAAAGACCCAAATCAGGTATACTGCAATGCAAGGAGCATGCTGATAGGAGGAGAGAGCAGAGTGACAGAGGTGAGCTAATCAGTCTGCTGCTTCTCTTTTCAATGTCCAATCACAGGCCGGGGGAGAAACAAGACCTGTAAAGCAGCCCACAGAGGAGTCAGTTTCTTTCATTCAATTGGCAGATTGGACAAAAACAGCTGACTCAATACCCCTGATGGTAGATAAGGGAAACCTCCCTGCTGAGCATTTGGGCAGCAGAGAGACTCCCCAGCTGTCGGAAATCACTGATGGAGTTGGGAGAATCCGACAGGGAGGCTTACAGCAGTGAATTGGTAGTTTGACTTCCCTACAACCTCAGTTGCCCATACATGGACTAAAATTCAGCCGGTCCCCTGCTGAATCGCTCGAATTTCAATCCATGTATTGCCGGCTTAAAGTGTTTGTTACCCCAACACGTCGTATTCCTGATATGCATCTGCTGTACCAGGTACTTGTATGAGAAATCCCTGGTGTTCCGGTGTTCCTGCCAGTCCCCTTGCTTACCTATTAAAAACTGACCACACTAAGCAGAAGAGCACAGAGTGGTCAGTTCTCTAGCTATGCTGGGAACTCAGGGTGCTCTCCTCCAATGATTCTCTCCTCTCCCCCACACAGTTATTCATTGAGAAGCTCAGTGTTCTGCTGTTTCTCCTCCCCCAGCTCTTATGCAGTTGAGAACTAAGGGAATGGGATCACTTAAAAAAAAAAAAAAAAAAAAAAAAAAAAAAAAAGAAGAGGGGGGGGGGGGTAATCATTTTTTTAAAAATATATATTTATATTATTATATCTATCTATAGACACACACACAAAAAGGTTTTGCCTTTCATTTCTATTTTAAACTAAATTGGTTGTTTTACAAGGTGATAATTTACAATAACTTTTAAAATCACTTTTAGTAAACTGTAGCAGAGAGAAATCAGATCTCCTGCCCTGCTAGACAGGGTTGTACTGCACGGCGGAGCTCGGTAAATCTCAGGACTGGATGGACAGGAGTACAAAATTCTCCGGCAGGCGAAAAAGCTCACCACTCCAAGCATTACATCTGTTTGCCCGGAGTTCAGCTTTAAGGTGACAAGAACAATGGAGTTACTATGGCTGAAGGCGGATAGGAAGGACGGACCCCACTTTCGGGTTTTGTTGCCGAATTGTAAAGCGAATCGAAGTCACAGAATAACCTACAGCTCATTAGTTGACTGGGAAGGAAGTTGCATTCGAGAGGCACACATCTCCACCACATCAAGAGCCGGGATATTACACATCCCCTGCAGGCTAGTTAACAATTGCAACAGTTTTACAACTTGTTGGCCACCATAAAAACAAGAGCGCAGGGCTGAATAGGCCAGTAAACAGCGGGAGATGTTTAGTATTCTGACCCACGCGTTCTCCCAGCCCGAGGATGGAGCCAGCCAAGACTGGAGCCTGCGAGACACTCAGCCATTGTCAGGGCACAGCCACATTCAACAGAGGCCATTGACAGGAGGGATCAGGGAGGTACGGCATGTAACCGAGGACCATACCCCCTTCCCACAGCCCGCTACCAGTGTCTGAACCCAACAACTTTGTAATCATTAATACATTGTTAAATAGATTTAAATTATATACACACACACACATATACTGACCCAGCATCAGCCTCTTGCCGTCCTTGTACAGCAGAACTCAGGCTAGGAGAGAAAGAAGCCGAACAAGGAGCTAATCAGTTAATGTGCTGACAAGGAGCATGCTGATAGAAGAAGAAAGCAGAGCGACAGATAGATGAGCTGATCACTGTGCGTCAGTCTAGGACGGTGATGATGAACCTTGGCACCCCAGATGTTTTGGAACTACATTTCCCATGGTGCTCATGCACTTTGCAGTGTAGTTGAGCATCATGGGAAATGTAGTTCCAAAACATCTGGGGTGCTAAGGTTCGCCATCACTGGTGTAGGACGACCAGGGATTAAAAGGAAGTTTGTTTATTGATGTTGGCCAACGGACTGAGGAAAGAGAGAAAGAGAGAAAGAGAGAAAGAGAGAAAGAAAAAAAAAAGAGTAAGAAAAAGGAGTAAAGAAGAAGAAGAAAAAAAAAGAGTAAAGAAGAAGAAAAAAAAGAGTAAAGAAGAAGAAGAAAAAAGGTAAAGAAGAAAAGTAAAAGAAAAAAAGAACGAAGAAAAAAAAAGAAGAACGAAGAAAAAAAAGAAGAACGAAGAAAAAAAAGAACGAAGAAAAAAAGAACTACTGCAGGGAGATCTCTAGAATGAAGATGAATATTACATAAAGTTTTTTTTTTTGGTGGTTTTGTTTTAACCTTCAATGGGCTGTCCATTGCTTAAAAAAAAAAAAAAAAAAAGGCAGTGATGGCAGAGCTTGGAAAGTTCTGCCATCACTGCAGAATTGCAACCCTCAACACTCCCAGAAGGCCGCACAACAGCAGCGCATTTTCAAACCTCAATGCCCAAAAATGTTGGCACTGCTTCATTTTTTTGCAACATATTGCAATGCAGACTGAAGAAGTTGGATTAACACAACAGCCAACCTCCCGGCACTGGCCCCGTCGTCGGCCAAACCTCCCGGCACTGGCCCCGTCGTCGGCCAAACCTCCCGGCACTGGCCCCGTCGTCGGCCGTTCCAATACCCAGCACTGGCCCCGTCGTCAGCCGTTCCAATACCCGGCACCCCACTGGTATCTGTATGCCACAAACCTGGGTTTTAAAGATATACAGAGAAAAAAATATTTTTTTGAGCTTCGGGCGACTTGTACAAGCTGTAGAATCCCGATCAGGGCGCTCCAGCTGTCCCCCCACTGGGGAGATCTCCCCTCTTAATGCGTCCTTGTGGACCATTGCCACTGAAAGTGTCTCTGCAACAGGAAAGTGGAGGTAGGACTAGGATAATGAATATTGGAAGTACCAATATTAGAGGTCGCAAAACTGTGACTTTGATTGGCTTTAAAGGGCAGCGGTGAAAACACTCATCCTCTACTGAACCTCCCACAGAGGCTACAAGTCACCTTGGTGCATTCCCTGCCGGTAATCAATGAACCTCCGACCTCTACAAGGTTATACAGCAGGACACTGTAACCCATCACTCTGCCCACGATCACTCACAACAATATCAGCGAAGCTCAGCCGTTTAGTGCTGAAATGTAAGCACTGCCTGGAATGCACAAGTGCAGACACAGGCTGAAGCGATAATCCACCGATGCTGCCACTCAATGCGCACAACCTTCTTTGATGCACTTCAATAAGAACCCGACATACTGTGCTGTGCATAGATGTCTTACTGCATAAAGAAATGATGATGACTTCCAGGATCTAACACTACAAGCAGGGCTGTGAAGGAGGGGGCAGGAGGGGCAATCAACCCAGGCACAACACCCTTGCCCACCCTTGCCCAAAATGTGAAGAGGGGTGCTTAGCAGGCACCCCATTGCATGCATTCTCCAGATCAGTTGTGGGCAACTAGCAAACAATGGCCTCCCTTCTTCTGGGCTCTAACAACTACTGCATACCACATGGGTGCTCAACCTGTGGCCCTCCAGCTGTTGCAAAACTACAAAGTCCCATGAGGCATTGCAAGGCTGACAGTCACAAGCATGACTCCCAAAGGCAGGGGCATGATGGTACTTGTAGTTCCGCAACAGCTGAAGGGCCACAGGTTGAGCACCCATGGCTTACCACCAACGTTCCCACTCTCTACCCCCTTCATCCCAACCGCCCACAGCAGACACAAAAAACACACTATGATTGGGTAACCATCCACCCATCTCCAGCCTATGCATGCACAGTCCATGCCAACTGTGGGCAGCCGGAGTACGTTGGGGGGCGAGAATGGGCATGCCCAGAGCAAGATGGCGGTACGTCCATCTATGACATGTACAAGCAGCGGGAGATGGGGTGCAGCCTTGGCCGCTAGATGACAATGTCCTGGCACTGCCAACTGTAGGTCATTCAGAACTTCCTCCAGCCTCATAACAGAAGGTCTATAGCTAGTATGGACCTGGGGCTGGGGATAAACAATGCTCTGCAGGCCTGAATACAAAAATATAATAAAAATGACTTTTTCCTTTATCATTGTTCCATTTGTGTAAGCATTTTTTTTTTTTCATAAAAGGTCGACTAGGTCATTAATTAGAACATAAGGCTCGGCAAGAAAAAAAAAAGAAAAAAAAAAAAAATCAGGGCCCTCTGATTCCTCCTGTATTGTAACTGAACTGTTTGCCCTGTTGTAAAGCACTGCACAAACTTTTGACGCTATATAAAAAATAATAAATACTAATAATCTGTATTGGGATGGAAAAAAAATGCAATTGGTCACAGTTGACCTCCTTCTGAAACTGCTGGTTGCCCAATGGTTCTTGCTACTACCAAGCGGTCAAATCACTTGACAGATAAGATACGTAAAGTGCCTTCAAAAGTATTCACCCCCCTTGGCATTTTTTTGTGTTTTGTTGCCTCACAACCTGGAATTAACATGGATTGTTTGAGGATTTGCATCATTTAATTTACAACTTTGAAGATTTTTTTTTTTTTTATTGTGAATAAAACAACAAATAGGACATGATAACAGAAAAAGTCAATGTGCTTAACTATTCACCCTCCTAAAGTCAATACTTTGTAGAGCCACCTTTTGCCTCTATCACAGCTCCAAGTTGCTTTGTTTAGGTCTCCATGATCTTGCCACATCTTACCACTGGGATTTTTGCCCATTCCTCCTTGCAAAACTGCTCCAGCTCTTTCAAGTTGGTTGGTTTGCGCTTGTGAACAGCAATCTTTAAGTCTGACCACAGATTTTCTATTGGATTGAGGTCTGGGCTTTGACTAGGCCATTCCAACACATTTACATGTTTCCCCTTAAACCATTCAAGTGTTGCTTTAGCAGTGTGTTTGGGGTCATTGTCCTGCTGGAAGGTGAACCTCCGTCCTAGCCACAAATCACACACAGAGTGGTACAGGTTTTGCTCAAGAATATCCCTGTATTTAGCACCATCCATCTTTACCTCAACTCTGACCAGTTTCCCAGTCCCGTGTTCTTTGGGTGATGTGATGTGTTGGGTTTGCACCAGACATAGCGTTTTCTTTGATGGCCAAAAAGTTCAATTGTAGTCTCATCAGACCAGAGCACCTTCCTCCATACATTTTGGGACATTTTGGTTTTTGCTGAAAGTCATGGCTTTCTTCTATACACTCTGCCATAAAACCCAACTCTATGGAGCGTACAGCTTATTACCGTCCTATGTACAGATACTCCAGTCTCTGCTGTAAAACTCTGCAGATCCTCCAGGGTTACCTTAGGTCTCTGTGCTCCTCTCTGATTAATGCCCTCCTTGCCCGGTCCATGAGTTTTGGTGTGCGGCCGTCTCTTGGCAGGTTTGCTGTTGTGCCATGTTCTTTCCATTTGGTTATGATAGATTTGATGGTGCTCCTAGAGATCAAAGATTTGGATATTTTTTATAACCTAACCCTGACTTGTACTTCTCAACAACATTGTCCCTTACTTGTTTGGAGAGTTCCTTGGTCTTCATGGCAGTGTTTGGTTTGTGGTGCCTCTTGCTTAGGTGTTGCAGCCTCTGGGGCCTTTCAAATAGGTGTGTATATGTAATGACAGATCATGTGACACTTAGATTGCACACAGGTGGACATCATTTCACTAATTATGTGACTTTTGAAGGTAATTGGTTGCATCAGAGCTTTTTATGGGCTTCAATACAAAGGGGGTGAATACAAACGACATGCAAATTAAGTTTTTTTTATTTCTGAAAAATTGTTTTATGTATATATTTTTCTAATTTTCCTTCACCAACTTAGACTATTGTGTTCTGATCCATCACATATAATTCAGATTAAAACACTGAACTAAAGGCTGTCATGAAACAAAATAGGTAAAAAGCCAAGGGGGGTGAATACTTTTGCAAGGCATGGTAGATAAAGATTTTGGATTTAACTATCGGCCTGCTTGTTGTGATGCAGAATGTATTTCCCTCAGAGACAGCAAAATAATTACTATTTATTGGAAGGAGGTGAGCGAGAGGTTACAGATTTCAGTACATGCTCTTTTCTTGCAACATCAGGGATTCGATCAGCTAAAAACATAACTCAGAAATAAAAAAATGAAACTGTTTCACTTTAAGTTAAAAAAAAAAAACAAAAACAAAAAAAACAAACAGTCTTGAGGTTTAACTAGTGTTCCGAATCTGGCCAGAATCTAAGTAAATTGTCATGAGATTTCCTCTAAGCTAATCAGGGAGTGGCCTGTCAGACCGATCGCTTAACACGTTCTGCACAGTATAAACAAGATCACATGGCCCTATCCAGTCCAACACACCATACATTACCCAAGCCTTGCAACATAGTAGTTCTTAGGAGATTTTTAGTTTTTTTTAAACCTTACTGGTATATTTTGCAAATCTTTGCACAAGAAAGCTAGAAAACACGAGAGTTAAGACAGGAAAAAAAAAATAAAATAAAAAATTACATAATTTTGAAGAGTAGGGGGATCACGTTCCTTAAGTATGCAGGCTTGATCCCCGCCTTGTAGCACTGCCCTAGAATCTTTAAGAGTGGTCATCAATAGCACCGAACAATCCAATTGGATACAGCACAGGCAAAAGTAATCCTCACAGCAGGCACCATAAGAGGTTAGGTCAGCCATAGACAGAGTTCATTTCTGTCCTGCAACCATGGGTTGCAGGAAAGTAAATTGCTCGATTTCCCCATCAACACCGTTAGATCCATCCCACAGAGCCATTGTGTTCTCCCAGCGGGGTCGGTAAGGCGAAAAAGCCATCCCTGTCGGGAGAACACAGCGATTATGGCTAGTGGCTATAACAGCCGCTAGCAATCATCGCATGTAAAAATCCGACAGGCTGCTTGTGCCCAATCAACTTTGGTACGTGCAATCTGCCCATACATTGTTTAAAGCTTGACTGGTTCCTGCTGAACTGACTGAGATTCAAAGTGTCTATGGCTGGCTTTGGACTCCTAGCCTCCCTCCCGTTTTCGGTTAGTAACGGTTTAGTCTCCTATATACTATAATTTAGAGGTCCCCAAATCCCCGGAATGGTACTGGTCTGTTAGGAACTGGGCCGCACAGCCAGAGGTGATCAGCGAGCAAAGCTTCATCTGTATTTACAGCCGCTCCTTATCGCTCGCATTACCGCCTGAGGTCCACCTCCAGTCTATTTTAGCAGTAGCATTAGACTCTCATATGAGAGTGAACTCTGCTGTAAACTGTGCATGTGACTTATGAGAATTCAATGAAGAAAAAAAAAAAAAAAAAAAATAATATATATATATATATATACACTCCAGGTTTGTCCTATACTATAAATGCCATGAGAGAACAGGGTTCAGGTTGGGCTCGTCCTGAGGAACACTTAAGAAAATAGGAGGTGGATGGCCGCACACCTGATGATAAAAGTTAGATTTTTTTTTTTTTTTTTAATTAATTTAAAAAAGTTAAAATCTTGACAGCCACATAAGCATAACAGAAAAAATGCAATTGATGCATTTCACATCAGACGCTTAATTACAACCTGAGAAATCGAATGCCTGATCTGAGGTGGCGCTTAAATCATCCCAAACCCTCCCCCCGTGGAAAATTTGTCTTCCACAAACCAGTCCCTGGTGTCAGAAAAGTTGGGGACCGCTGCCAAAAAAGGCAAAATATTGTAGACACCCAAGCATCACACCTACCTATATATGGTCAGGTTTATGTGGACATCCCTCCACCCTCCAATTATCGAAGGTTTGGGCAGTAAAGGGCTCTATTAATTCTACTTTATGGAGGCCATTTTCTGTCTTAGCATTACAATACCCCTGTGTAGAACGCCAGCTCCATGAAGACATGACCGGGCGAGTTTGCCGTGGGAGGAACTTGAGTGCCCTGCACAGAGCCCCAACCTCGACACCCTACTGAAAACCTTTGAGATTAAGTGGAATGCCGACTATAAGCCAGGTCTACTCATCCTACATCAGTGCCTGATCTCACAAGTGCCCTTTTAGGTGAATGGCCACAAATTCCCAGACACACCAAAATCTGGTGGAAAGTCTTCGTAGAGGAGTGGAGGCTACATGGCCCAAAAAAGGGGATCCAACTCCATATTAATGCTGTAGGCTTTGAATGGAATGTTCAGCAAGTTCATATTTATGAGGGTCAGGTGTCCACAAAAATGTTGGCTATATACATTAGTGTAGCTCATACTGTGATATCTCCATGGCACCAATTTCAAAAAGACAAGAAAATACCATCAAAGTTGGCACACCAAAAAAAAAAAAAAAAAAAAAATGAACCCAGTGGGGTAGAAATTCTGTTAATATCACGCCAGTGGACTCAGTGAGAGATTTAATGTGATCGTTGATATTTTTTATGCTATCCCATCTACCAGCACCTGAACACAGAGGTCTCTTTTAGTGACTTTTTTGCTACCTCTCCCACATAACAGTTCTCTAGCGATCCCCGACAGTACAGCCAAAAGAAAAATGTCATGCCTCTCTGGACTCTGAAGGTAAAGCTGATTTTTACACAGAGTTTTCACAGCTATGTACAGATTGCTGATATAAGGCTGGGTTCACACTTTTGCAAATTGGATGCGGGTTTCTTCACATAGCAGGAGATTGTGGCCGGCTCTCTATGGAGCCTGTTCACATATCTCCGCGGGAGCTCCGATGCGAATTGCACAGCAGCCCTGTGCGTCTTTTGGTCTGTTTTTTGTTTGATGTATTCATGTAAGGTGTAGACTGCACACACCTTTTTATGTTACAATATTAAAAGATATATATTTATTGTATCTCAGTGTTGGTGGTTTCTTATTCCTTTGGTCTGTTTCAGGTCCGAATTCAGCCCAATCTTTGGGGAGAGAGAGATCGATCGAGAGATCAAAAAGATCAAGAGATAGAGAGAGAGAGAGAGAGAGAAAAATACTGAGCTTAGAACAATCTCTATACACAGGTATTGTTAGAATAGATGTGCATAAGGAATAGCAAGAGTCACGTTTGGACATCATCATGGGAGCAATCTGGTCAGCAACTAAACAGAACTGAAAGTAGTTTAGGTGGAGCGAGGATCAAGCTTTTAACCTCCAAGTACAGAGGAAAGTACGACATGACCAGCACGTCTGAGTAAAAGGAGCATCAACCAAAATTCAGGAACATTGTGAAATAAAGTAGAAACTCCCTGTGTCTCATCCAAACTTCCCAAAATCAGTTCCAACTAGCATGGTGACCAGAGAAACAGATTGCAATAAACACTTAAACCCCAGACAACAGAAAAGCCTCACATCAAGCAATTACAACATTAGCTACATGTATTTTTTTTCTGTGGCCAGTCCTGGTCACTTTGTGGTCTCTTGTTGAGATATTAGGCTATCTGCATATGGTATTGTATGTGTTCAAATAAGGTACAGCACATGGTGAGCTCTCTTTTCCTATCTGAGGTATTAAAGCGTTAAAAAAAAAAAAATTGACAAATGATTCCCAATTTAAAGAGGATTTGATTATTGCAATCATAACCAACACATTTCAGGATTTAGACATAGCCCTTCATCAGTTATTAGTGTTATCAGTGTTATTAGTGTACAGTATAAAATGACAACATATAAAAAACGTTAGTCATATTTAGCCAGGATAAAGACTACCTCAGAGAAGAGTCTCAGTTGTAGAAGCCCATCAGCTGAAAGGAGGTTTTTGTTAAAAAGGAGGTTCTAGGAAAAAAAAAAATAGATGTCAGCAGCTACAGATACTGTAGCTGCTGACTTTCCATAAAGAGGGACATTTGCCTGTCCAAGGATCGATCACCGTCCTCACCCGAGCCGGTTCTTCACCTTTTTTCAGTTCCCCAGCATGTGTGAGAAGCTGGCTGTTACTTCTTGCAGCTTCACAGCTGGATTCCCACTGAACACGTGTTTTGTGAATGGTCCCACAGCCTCCTGGGTCCTGTGATGTGTCCCAAGAGGTTGTGAACGGTGGGGATTCCAGCAGAAGTAGGAGCAGGTACCTGCACCCCTGCCCAAAAAGTAAAAGTCCAATATTGTTAAGAGGGGGGTGGATTCTTAAAAGCAGAACTTTCCGTTTTGGGTGAAGTACCACTTTAGGCTGGTAATACGTGGCTTGAATTTGGTGCAATTGCTGCCGAATTGGCTGAAATTTTAAAGGTTACTAAACCCTCAATTTTTAATTTTTTTTTTCAAATAACAAACATGTCATACTTACCTCCACTGTGCAGTTGGTTTTGCACAGAGTGGCCCCGATCCTCTTCTGCAGTCTCTCAGTGGCGCTGGTGGCTCCTCCTCTTCTCTAGTGCCCCCGTGAAGCACTCCCGTGTCCTGCTTTTGTGTCTTATCGACACAGAAAGCAGGACTCAGCCCCGGGCGCCCCCCGTCCCTCTGCTTTTCTTAAAAACTGACCACACTAAGCAGGAGAACACACCATGGTCAATTCTCTAGCTATGCTGGAAACTCAGCCTGCCCTCCTCTAATGATCAGACTTGTCTTGACACCCCCCCCCCCCCACCGCAGCCTTTTAATGGAAAGTTCAGTGTGCTGTGGCTTCTCCTCCCCCCAGCTCTTATGTAGCTGTGAACAGAGGGAATTACTTCTTAAAAAAAATAAATAAGGGTATTGATAGATAGGTAGGTTTTCCCTTTCATTTCTATTTTAAGCTGAATGGGTTGTTTTTCAATGTGATTATTTTCTGAAAAGCGAATGTAAACAAAACAGGATTTTTCAAATAGATCAAAGGAACCCGGTGGAAAATGAACGTCAGAACAGCGACTGTATCGAAATCAGATGCATTCACTGTTCAGGTATTTAGCAGTTGCAGGTCCCTCTAGCTGCTGAATACATTAGCTGGCAAGGGAGGTTCCTTTAACCACTCGGTTTAGCATGGATAAATGAATTGATTCGATTTCACTCAGCCTGTTCAAAATCTGTGTGTGTATGGCCAGCATTAGGCAGTGATCTATCTGAAACTAAAACTGCTCTTCCAGTAAGGGAACCCAGCTAGAGAAGGAATGTAGACAAAGCCAGACGCAGGCAACACTCTGATCGCAGGGTTTGGGTCGCCATGCTCAAACACTGTGTTGATGTGTGAGCCACCCATCCCAATGCCCGTCATACAAGGGAGTACGATGGGCCTTATACCCTTGGCAAGGGTCAGAACTGCCAGCCAAGTTGCATGGTAAGCGTGCCCTTAAAATGCAGTCTCCACAGATCTCAGTGATGTTTCATTCCAGAGGACAGGGTCTTGGAGTAGAAGGAAAGTCTGCCAGCCAGCCAGTCTTACACAAGCTTTAGGACTATTCTGATACAGGTTACCACCAGCAGGTGACTATAGGGCACATAGTTTAGGGGGACTGCTTGATAAACCGATGCACCCCACAAGGAGAAACAGGCCAGTGACCCTAGTGGCCCCTGGGCTACTTTACTGCTAGCTGACAGCAGGTTGCAGCTCTGGAGTTTGCCCAACCAAGGGGGCTCAGGAGCAGGGTGGCTTTGATAAGGAGACAGGATAGGGGCAGGTGGCAGGCAAGAGAGTAGTTCGTGTCAAAGTAGTGGTCAAGGCAGGTAAGAGCAATCAGAGTCCAAGCAGGAGGTTGAGGCAGGTGGTAAGCTAGGCGGACAGCAAAGAGCCAGCAACAGGGGTTGTAGGTGAGCAGGGTCAGCAACAGGTAGTCAGAAAAAAACAAACAAACAAAAAAAAACAGACAGACACAACAGCAATCTCACCCACAGGATAGCTAATAGGATGACATAGCATCAACCAGTACTAGGGAAGGCCTGTCTGCTTAAAGATACATTCTGCCCCCCCAATTCCTAATCAGAACAATTTGCAGCATTCTCAAACAGTTGGTGGTTCCCTTATCTCTGCTCAACACTGATAAGCTCTGCATCCACCCCTGGCCAAAACAAGCTTTAAGAACTCAAAAAAATGTGGTTCAATAAGAAAAACAAGAAAAATAATCCAACGTTCAGTATTCGGTAATAAAGAAATGCAACTCGTCTGGGAAGTTTTACAGGCACAGCCCTGAGTTTTAAACCACTCACTGTGACATCAAATGGAATGGTTTTTTTTTTTTGGCTTCTGCAAGAACAGCTGGAAAGCGGATTTCGGGAGAAGATCGTGACGCTGGAAAAAAACGCTCCAAGGTCACAGCTGCGGCTCACGTTGAATATAATAAATCAGGCACACAAAGGGAGCCTTGCTGCTTGACCCTCTATGAATTTCTGCTTGCAAACCCATAAAAAAAAAAAAAAAAAAAAAAAAAAAATTTCAAAAAAGAAAAAAACAGAAGACGCAAGTGTAGGCAGCATAAGGAGAAAGAACTCATTAAAACCACTTTGTAAAACGCCCCCAAAAAGGGACTTGGGGTGCCCTGAATCCAACTAGATGTGAACATTTTACTTTTACAGTCAATGTACACAGTCGCTTCCATTTTTAAAATTTGAGCTGCTGACTACAGTGCTCACGAAATCCCTATGGCTGGCAGTAGATTTATCAGAAACTTTAAAAGTCTGCATGAATCGACTCCTGAGATGTCACAATAGACAGCAACAGTATACATTTAAAAAAAAAAAAAAAAAAAAGTTCAGGGGCCCGAGATAGTGCCATTACTCTTCTACAGGCAAAAGGAAGCATTTCCATCTCCTGTACCCTGTTCATGGTCTCTGACCCTCTCTCCTGTACCCTGTTCATGGTCTCTGACCCTCTCTCCTGTACCCTGTTCATGGTCTCTGACCCTCTCTCCTGTACCCTGTTCATGGTCTCTGACCCTCTCTCCTGTACCCTGTTCATGGTTTCTGACCCTCTCTCCCGTACCCTGTCCATAGTCCCTTGACCCTCTCTCCTGTACCCTGTCCATAGTCCCTTGACCCTCTCTACTGTACCCTGTCCATAGTCCCTTGACCCTCTCTACTGTACCCTGTCCATAGTCTCTTGACCCTCTCTACTGTACCCTGTCCATAGTCTCTTGACCCTCTCTACTGTACCCTGTCCATAGTCTCTTGACCCTCTCTACTGTACCCTGTCCATAGTCTCTTGACCCTCTCTACTGTACCCTGTCCATAGTCTCTTGACCCTCTCTACTGTACCCTGTCCATAGTCTCTTGACCCTCTCTATTGTACCCTGTCCATAGTCTCTTGACTCTCTCTACTGTACCCTGTCCATAGTCTCTTGACTCTCTCTACTGTACCCTGTCCATAGTCTCTTGACTCTCTCTACTGTACCCTGTCCATAGTCTCTTGACCCTCTCTACTGTACCCTGTCCATAGTCTCTTGACCCTATCTAATGTACCCTGTCTATAGTCACTTGACCCTCTCTACTGTACCCTGTCCATAGTCTCTTGACACTCTCCTTTAGCCCGTCCATAGTTTAACTGTCTCCTGTAGCTTTTCCATAATCTGACAATCTCCTGCTGTATATCTGATAAACTTCTGTAGCAATACCATCACTGAATATCATGTGCATCCCTTGAAAAAAAAATGTCAGAAGCCCCACTTGAGGCCCTCTACATCAAGAGCATTGACCACCACCGTCTAACCCAACTAGGGTTCCTCCAGAGGTTTCTGGAAGATTTATGCCTCTCAGACAAGTTCACATTGAGACCATTGGTCATTTTAGCCATCTGTAAGGGGGGTAACTCTTCCCAATGACAGCAAATGTAAGGAGCATTCTTGCAACTGACCATCACACTAAGGTATCACAACATGTAGATATAGTTCTTTTTAGCAGGGATTCCCGAAACCAGAAAGTTATTTCATAGGTACTTTTGTGTTAAAAAGTTTGAAAAAGACTGGCCTAACCCTTCCCCTCCATCAAAAAAAAAAAAAAAAAAAAAAAATGAAAAAATTAACTGCTCTAACACACTTTAATGAGGTTTTATAGCACCGGTATACCTTTTGTTTGTAGAGTGCTGTAGAAGAAGCCGGGACTATCCATATAACACTACACCAGTGTCTTAGTGGTTAACTCTCTTGCCGTGCAGTGCCGAGGTCCTGAAATCAATGCTCACCCAGGACTAAAGCGGTTTCTCTTTTACTCTAAAAAGCACACTGGTGGAAAGCTGGCTGCTGCCCAGATTGGCATGCTATGTATATGACTGCGGAAGGGAGATTAGATTGCGAGCTCCGAGGGTAGGGGCTCTTGTGGTTAAACATTCTCCCTACAGCACTGCAGAAGAAAAAGCCAGTAGTGCATGAAACCAGCACGTTAATGCAAAACGAACACAGGACAATGCAGAGTCTTTAGACTTGCCAAGCCGCTAGACAGGTACCCGGCAGTCCGGGATGGTTAGCCAGCTGGGGAGGGAGGGTAGTGCCTGGGCATGGGGAGGAGGAGGCGGCCGCCGGGCTCTTACAGCTGCTGATCAAATTACTTGCAGCCGTGGCAATTTCAACTCGGCTCAAGAGACGGAGCTGGGAAAAGAAACTAACCGCAAGCCAGTGACAAATTCAGTTTACTCACAGTCAGATGTGCGTTAACCTCTTCATGGGAACTTCGTGCTCCGCGGCACATTCACAAAAGTAGCACTGGTCAACCTCATTACCTCCTTTATGTTTTGACTAAAGCAGTGGTTCTCAACCCTGTCCTCAAGTACCCACAAACAGGCCAGGTTTGCAGGTTTTCCTTTATCTTGCACAGGTGCTTTAAATCAGAGTCAATGGCTTGCTATTTTGGACAGCTATTTTATCTAAGAGAAATTCCCAAAACGTGGTCTGCTGGGAAGGTACTTGAGGATTGAGGAGGAGAACCACTGATTTATTGAACCCAAGAACAAGATATCAATCACTTTCTAAAGGATTTGCTAAAATGTTAGTAAGCAGAGTGGGAAGACTCAGGTATGGGAGAATCAAGACGAGACGACTGCAAGTCAGTAATGGAATACGGAGGATGAGCCGACAGATTTGTGGAGTGCCAACTGACTCATTACGAGGTGTCGAGGCCAACGGGGTCTCAATATCACCTAGCGAAAATTGGCTAAACTTGCCTTACACTAGTATTTGCAATCTGTTAAGACTATTTCAAAAAGGTGTTAAGCACTGTTCTATGCTACTAATTGTAAGCTCTTCAGGTTAGTTATAATAATAAATTATTACTACTGTAAGAGCTTAGAATTCAAGAACAACTAGAAGAGTATAAACAAAAAAAAGAAACCCTAATTATAAATATTTTTTTATGTTTATACTCTTCTAGTTGTTGGTTCTTGAAGTCTAATAATAATCAAAAATATTTAAAGAAAATAAAGGAGAGAGAGAAGAAGCGAGAAGAAGAGAGAAGAAGCGAGAAGAAGCGAGGAGAAGAGAGAAGAAGAGAGAAGAGAGAACATATACCCCCTCATTTCATTCAGCAAATATCTGCCAGCATACAGGATTTTTTATTTTTGAGAGACCCCCCACCGGTTACATAAGACCAGCGGTGAACAGAATTCTGCAATGGCTACGCACACCAATATCACCGCAATAATCCGAACGACCATGTCGCTACCCCTCCCCAATATAAACCACCATCAACTGCCTTTTAAATACCACTTACGGAGCCAGATTTGAAAATGAAAGCGTCTGGATAACTTTGTAAACTTCTGCCTTTAAGCCCTCGTTCACATTGGAGCGATCGTGCGATTTGACAGGCCAAAAATCGCATGACACTTCGCACCCTATCGTCGACAATTGTCGCAATAATCCGATCAACCATCTCGCTACCCTTCCCCAATATAAACAGCAATTATCAACTGCCTTGTGACTACTACTTTACGGGCCCGATTTGAAGAGGAGAGCGTCTGGATACGTTTGTAAACTTCTGGTCTTTAATAAGCCCTCACTCACATTGGAGTGACTTGTCTTGCGATTTGACAGGTCACAGTCGCATGACAAGTCGCATCCAATTGTCGGCAATGGCACTGTTCAAATCGGTGCAACGCCAACTTTGCAGTCCTGCATCATATTGGAAAAAGTAGTTCCTGCACTACATTTGGCGATTTCGGGTGCGACTTGCTTAGACATCTGTGCATGAAGCCGCACAGAAGTCATCAAAGTTGCACCTGAAGTCACACTGACATGCGGCTTTTGAAATTGTGTGATTTTAGATGAAGTCACACAATTTCAAAGCCGTATTCAATGTGAATGAGGGCTAAAAATGATCCAATTACAAAAAAAATTGATCCTGAATCATTTCCAATGTACTGTAGGATCGAACAGAAGATGAAAGGGGATTGGACAGGTTTAGAAACTGCTTTTTTTGTAAACCAATCCTGGTGCATGGCGCAAATAGATCACGTTTTCTTCCCTTTTAAAAGTAAATATTTTGCTATGCTTTGTGTAAGACAGAACAGACGAAAAAGGACTAAAGTGCGAGCGAAACGCATCAGTGCAGAATCTGCTTCTTACGGGAGATAGTCCATTTTTAAAATAAACTATTGATATCTGGGAGTCAGCAGTGGCGGGTTAAGAAAACGTGCAACCATTTTTCCCTGTAGCGTATGGTGCTAAATCGATCGATCCTGAAACCATTTGATTGTCCTTCCCCTTTTCCATTCAAAGCAATCTAATTGCCAGAAAATGTATTATTTGGGTTATACCGACCAATCATATTGAACGACCATCTCTAAACAGCCATCTGTGCGTAGAACGTTAAGTCAAATACTTTCTGCCCCAGTACTGAATTACAGGACCTTCTATTTGATCATTACTACCTTCTAAAGCAGACACAAGATAAAAGGCAGCGAAATGCATCAGAGACCTCAAAGAATATACATCCCACATATGAAATCTCAAGAGAAATAAAAGTAGAACCGCACCACAGAATCCCAGACATCAGTAGTTAATTGTAAAAATGGAGCATCCCCTGCAAGAAGCAGACTCTGCTGATGCGTTTCGTCAACACCTGGGCAGAGTCTGCATCCGATTCAAGAATAAATTAGTGATATCTGGGATTCAGCATAGGTGCTGCTTTGCTTTGTCTTGCGATTTCAGATGTAGGACCGATCCATGAACGGTCCAGGAATTCGTAGCTGGTTTCTATGTTATATGAATCCCCAAAAAAGTAACTGTAGCATATATTTCTTCCCCCATGTTGTGTCTAGTTTAGTAATTAGAGAGTAGAAAGCCCTATGAACCAGTACGATGGTAATCAGTCTTTGACTGAACGCTCGTGTTTTGGTGTGGGTGGCAGTTTGAAAACAGTCGTTCTAAAAGATTCTTTGGTTCAACGCAGATAATAAATTTGCTGGCAGATCGATCGCTTTACACAAAAGTGGGAAGAAATATGGATCGTTTTAGAACGGTTTGACTTGCAGTGTACAACACAAGATCAGGATTTACTTCTTCCTCTTCTAAACCTGAACCCTCTCACAGCTACAAATCACATATTTATATAAATAGAGGCGCTTACATCATAAATATTGACAGAATGGCCAGAACAAAATAATAAAAACACAAGTCAGAGAGAAAAGTATATTAGTGAACACCCACCATCCCAAATTATAGGGAAGACTCCCCCCTCCTCATCCCCAACTTATAGGGAAGACTCCCCCCTCCTCATCCCCAACTTATAGGGAAGACTCCCCCCTCCTCATCCCCAACTTATAGGGAAGACTCCCCCCTCCTCATCCCCAACTTATAGGGAAGACCCCCCCCTCCTCATCCCCAACTTATAGGGAAGACCCCCCCTCCTCATCCCCAACTTATAGGGAAGACCCCCCCCCCTCCTCATCCCCAACTTATAGGGAAGACCCCCCCTCCTCATCCCCAACTTATAGGGAAGACCCCCCCTCCTCATCCCCAACTTATAGGGAAGACCCCCCCCCTCCTCATCCCCAACTTATAGGGAAGACCCCCCCCCTCCTCATCCCCAACTTATAGGGAAGACCCCCCCTCCTCATCCCCAACTTATAGGGAAGACCCCCCCCCTCCTCATCCCCAACTTATAGGGAAGACCCCCCCCTCCTCATCCCCAACTTATAGGGAAGACCCCCCCCCTCCTCATCCCCAACTTATAGGGAAGACCCCCCCCCTCCTCATCCCCAACTTATAGGGAAGACCCCCCCCCTCCTCATCCCCAACTTATAGGGAAGACCCCCCCCCTCCTCATCCCCAACTTATAGGGAAGACCCCCCCCTCCTCATCCCCAACTTATAGGGAAGACCCCCCCCTCCTCATCCCCAACTTATAGGGAAGACCCCCCCCCTCCTCATCCCCAACTTATAGGGAAGACCCCCCCCTCCTCATCCCCAACTTATAGGGAAGACCCCCCCCCTCCTCATCCCCAACTTATAGGGAAGACCCCCCCCCTCCTCATCCCCAACTTATAGGGAAGACCCCCCCCCTCCTCATCCCCAACTTATAGGGAAGACCCCCCCCCTCCTCATCCCCAACTTATAGGGAAGACCCCCCCCCTCCTCATCCCCAACTTATAGGGAAGACCCCCCCCTCCTCATCCCCAACTTATAGGGAAGACCCCCCCCCTCCTCATCCCCAACTTATAGGGAAGACCCCCCCCCTCCTCATCCCCAACTTATAGGGAAGACCCCCCCCCTCCTCATCCCCAACTTATAGGGAAGACCCCCCCCTCCTCATCCCCAACTTATAGGGAAGACCCCCCCCTCCTCATCCCCAACTTATAGGGAAGACCCCCCCCTCCTCATCCCCAACTTATAGGGAAGACCCCCCTCCGCATCTTATAGGGAAGTCCCCCCTCCCCAACTTACAGGGAAGACCCCCCTCTCCAACTTACAGGGAAGACCCCCCTCCTAATTCCCTATGGAAGACCTCTCCTCATCCCCAACTTATATGGAAGACTCTCCCCCCCATCACCATTTTATAGGGAAGATCCAATTGCAAATAATAGAGAAGCCCCCACACCCCGAGTTATTGGGAAGACCCCATCCTGAGTTATAGGTGAAACTGCCCCTCCCCCATCCCATGCCAGGCACAGAGACCTCCCATAGACCCCCTGAGGTCAGGCACAGCTCACGCCGGTCAGGAAAGTGTTAAAGGGCCCCGCATAGAGAAGTTTTACCGAGCAGAGCCGGCAGCCGCAGAAGTTGCCGTGTCCCCCCCCCCCAGCAGTCCGATGACCCCCGCCTCCTCCTCCCCCCGTCCGTACCTGCAGATCGGATCCCCGGAGATGGAGCGTTATTATCGGGGCTCTCTCATCCTGATCACTCCTCATTCATCTCCCCTCCGCCCGTCTATGGGGGGCGCTGTGCTCAGCTCTGCATTCCCCTGTACAGCGCACACCGAGCTCCGCAATCCTCTGCAGCCGGGGAGAGTCTGGAGAGAGCCGAGCGAGGCCGTCATACATGAGACCAATGGCTGTGTGTGGGATGGGAGGGAACCGAGACATCCTATTGGACGGAGGATCGCGAGCCGAGAACGCATTCCTTAACCCTTACTGTGCCCGCCCACTGCCCATCCTCCGCTACCCGCCCATAGGAGGACCGAGATCTCCGGGAGGGAAGGGGTTACTGAGAGTCTGCGGGGAGAAAAGTTACCGGAGAAGGGAAAGTTCCCAACTAAAAAAGATACTTTGTATTCTACATTGTCTTAGATTAGATCCCTATATATTACATTGTGTTATATTATATCCTTATATATTACATTGTGTTATATTATTACTTTGTATTCTACATTGTCTTAGATTAGATCCCTATATATTACATTGTGTTATATTATTACTTTGTATTCTACATTGTCTTAGATTAGATCACTATATATTACATTGTGTTATAGTATTACTTTGTATTCTACATTGTGTTAGAGTATATCTGTATATACTACATTGTATATTATAACACAATGTAGAATACAAAGTAATAATATAATACAATGTACAATATAGTGATATTATATACAATGTAGTATATAGAGATACATTATATCTCTATATACTGTACCCACTCGTGGAATGGCGACAAACTACGGTAATGTATTCTGAGCTGCGCATGCGCAGCTCTGACCACATTCACAGCCCGATCTGTGTGCCATGGTGAGGTGACTAAAGTGCAACATGTGCGGGAGTGACATCATCGCGGCTTGTCCGTTTAAGCCAAGCCGTGACACCACAGAGCTGGAGGGCTGTGTAGACAGGTAAGTCTACCGTAGCGTGCTAACATGCTAGCACATTATGACATATAGCTGCAGGGGGCCTGTTTTAAACAGAACCTTGCAATCAAGTTATACTGGCATATAATCACACACATAGGTTGGACTAGAGTCTTTTTTCGACCTCACCTACTATGCAACTATGCAAGTTTATTTCCACTTTAATTCATATTTCCGTATTTCCCAATTTTTTTTTCTTTTTTATTATCGAAAAGGAAATTTACCCTCTTCCCCCCAAAAAACAAAAAAGTTCTTAGTGTGTATTAGGGATGAGCTTTATGTTCAGGTCGAACATTAGTTCTATTTGA
Source organism: Aquarana catesbeiana (assembly GCF_042186555.1). Lineage (NCBI taxonomy): Eukaryota > Metazoa > Chordata > Amphibia > Anura > Ranidae > Aquarana > Aquarana catesbeiana. Next base: position 48,997,031 of record NC_133325.1, read on the forward strand.
ACATTGGCTGTTCAAGTGTTCGTCGAAATATGAATATTATGGGGCGTTCACGCCAAATTCGAGCGTCACGCCCCATAATGAAGTGCGACATCGCAGTGCATTGCTGTCTGATGATTGGCCAAGCATGCACTATGACCCTATGCACTAAGTCCACCTGCACGTCGGCCCTGTGTAGTGTGTTGCTGGCGTTGACCGAGAGAAAGTGTAAATTCATTTAGATGGAGCAGGCAGGCGATTTAGTGTGTGAGACAGACAGACATACATACATACATACATACATATACATACATACATATACATACATACATATACATACACCATTAATATATATTACATCCAGATAGATAGAGAGATATACTCCACTCCTGGTGTACTGTTTCTAATATACTTCAGGCAGGCGATTCAGCTAGCTGCAGTGCATATATATTTATTTATTTCTAGTAAACTTCAGGCGGTGTTTTGCTAATAAAATTTTACATCATGTCTGGAAGGCCACCAAGGAGAGGCAGATGCTGACAGGCCACTAAAAGAGGGCAAGCAGGCTCTGTGTCTACAGCCAACAGTGCTGGTCGTGGACACGGTGCACCCTCAGCACATGGCCGCGGGGCACGCTTGTCCTTTTTTTCGGGCGGCTGGCTGTGTTGATCCACAACATGCAGAAGAGTCGGTAAAGTGGATAACTAAGCCGTCCTCATCCTCCCTCACCCAGGCTCAGAGTAGTTTGCCTGCCAATGCAGCTGCCAAAGCAGCCTATTCCATTAGATCACTGTCATCAGTCACTCCTTCCCTAGCCCCACCATCATGCAGGGAGGAGTCCCCCGAACTGTTCGACCACAGTGTCGGGTACATGCTGTAGGAGTATGTGCAGCATTTTGACAGCTCCAATGATGGTACCCAGATTGAGGAAGACAGTAACCTGAGCCCAAAGAGAGGGGGTGTCCAAGAAGGACAAGAAACTGGCAGTCATGTTCCCCCAGCTGCAGCATACTGCCAGGTTTGCTCCAGTGATGAGGATGAGAACAGCTTAAGGGCAGCCACCCGACTGCATCACAACGCAGAGCTCCGCATGTGCAGGGTGCTGCTGACTCCCCGCGTATTTTGAAAAGTTCTTTGGTGTGGGCTTTTTTGATACGTGTGCAGCAGATCGCACAGTTGCTATTTGCAACATATGTCTGAAGCGTATCAAGCGTGGCCAAAACAGCAGCCGCTTGGGCACCACATGCTTGACCAGACATATGTCGACCTCCCATGCAGCCAGTTGGCAACAGTACTTAAAAGACCCACACCAAAGAACAAGCCGGACCTCTCCTTGCTCCTAATGAGCTGGGATCTCCAACCTCACTATACCTTCAGTCCTCTCAGAAACCTGCACTGAGAGTAATGAAGGTGTAGAATCAGGTGTGCCAAGTACTTGCGGGCAATCTGCTATCGCTACACCAACATCCGATTGTAGCAGGAAAATTTCCCTACCCCAGTTGCTATGTCGTCGAAAGAAATTTGGTCCCAGCCATCCACATGCTCAGTGGCTGAATGCTAGCTTGGCTAAATTGCTAGCACTCCAACTGCTGCCTTTTCAGCTGCTAGACGCTGCCCCCTTTAGTGTGAGAAGTGATCTCAAAGCAAGTGTGAAAGAGGACCTGATTGATGGAGAGTGTGATGAGTCTGAAGCATTATGGGTGGAACTGCATATAGATGGGCGTAGTTCAAAGTTAATCATTGGAGTTTGTTATAGACCACCCAATGTTAACGAGGAGGTGGAGACTCAGCTCCTTGCACAGATGGAAAGGATTGCAAGGGCTGGGACAGTGATAATAATGGGAGATTTTAACTACCCAGAAATTGACTGGAGTAATGGCACTGCTGGGACAGTTAAAGGGCAAAAATTTATAAACCTAGCACAGGACAATTTTATGGTCCAGTTTATTGAGGCCCCAACTAGGAATGAAGCTCTGTTGGACCTGGTAATCTCAAACCATGCAGAGCTTATTACTAATGTGCAGATAAAGGAACACCTGGGTAGCAGTGACCATAACATGATTTCATTTGATGTTAGCTGTAAACAAGAAATACATAAGGGAAAGATAAAAACACTTAACTTCAAGAGAGCAAATTTTCCAAGGATGAGGGCTGCTCTCGAGGACTTAGACTGGGAGGGAATATTGGCAGCGATAAACACAGAACAGAAATGGGAATTCTTCAAAAAGACTGTTTGGGACCTCACTGCAAAGTATATTCCCATGGGCAATAAGTTTAAAAGGCTAAAAAGAAAACCTATGTGGCTCACGGTCAAAGTTAGAAAAGCTATAAACAATAAGAAAAGAGCTTTTAAAAAATATAAAAATGAAGGAACACTAGTGTCATTTAAATGCTACAAAGAATTTAACAGAATATGTAAAAAGGAAATCAAGGGTGCAAAAATTCAAAATGAACGACAGATCGCAAAAAATAGTAGGACAAACCCCAAAAAATTCTTCAAATATATTAATAGTAAAAAGGTCAGGTCTGAGCATGTAGGCCCTTTACAAAATAATCTAGAGTGGGTGACTGGGGACAAGGAGAAGGCTAATTTATTAAATACTTTCTTCAGCTCTGTGTATACAAAAGAGCATGGGGAAGTTCATGTCCATAATGGGGGTGGTATTGACACAGCCCCCAATGATCCACAATGGCTCAAAAGGGATATGGTCCAGAAATATTTAGACAGAATAAAGGTGGATAAAGCACCTGGACCTGATGGCATCCACCCACGGATCCTAAAAGAATTGAGCTCTGTAATTTCAAAGCCATTGTATCTAATTTTTAGGGACTCATTAATGACGGGAATAGTACCGCTGGATTGGCGCAGGGCGAACGTGGTGCCTATATTTAAAAAGGGATCAAAGTCTTTACCAAGTAACTATAGACCTGTTAGTTTAACTTCTATAGTCGGGAAGATACTGGAGCGTTTAATAAAAGACCACATAGACGAGTTCTTGCTGGAAAAAAACATTTTAAGCAACAGACAGCATGGGTTCATGAAAGACAGAAGTTGTCAGACAAACCTGATTTCTTTTTATGAAGAGGTAAGTAAAACCTTGGACAGAGGGGTGGCTGTGGACGTGGTTTATTTGGATTTTGCAAAAGCGTTTGATACAGTTCCGCACACACGGCTCATGTGTAAGTTAAAGTCTACAGGCTTGGAAATATCAGTTTGTAAATGGATAGAAAACTGGCTAAAAGACAGAATTCAGAGAGTAGTGGTTAATGATTCTTACTCTGAATGGTCTAAGGTTATCAGTGGTGTACCCCAAGGTTCAGTGCTGGGACCCTTACTCTTTAATATCTTTATAAATGATATTGGGTCTGGGATCAAAAGTAACATTTCTGTCTTTGCAGATGACACCAAGCTATGCAGTGGAATAACGTCCTTACAGGATGTCTCCAATTTACAAGCCGACCTCAATGCACTGTCTAATTGGGTGACTATGTGGCAGATGAGGTTTAATGTTGAGAAATGTAAAGTTATGCACTTGGGGGCTAAGAATATGCATGCATCATACATGCTAGGGGGAGTACAACTGGGGGAATCTGTAGTGGAGAAGGATCTGGGGGTTTTGGTAGATCATAAGCTCAATAATAGCATGCAATGCCAAGCTGCGGTTTCCAAAGCGAGCAAAGTTCTTTCTTGTATTAAGAGAGGTATGGACTCCAGAGAGAGAGATATCATTTTGCCCCTGTTCAAATCATTAGTAAGACCTCATCTGGAATATGCAGTTCAGTTTTGGACACCAGTTCTCAAAAAGGATATCGGGGAACTGGAGAAAGTGCAGAGAAGGGCAACCAAACTGATAAGAGGCATGGGGGAGCTCAGCTATGAGGAAAGATTAGAGGAACTGAATTTGTTCACTCTTGAGAAGAGGAGAATAAGGGGGGATATGATCAACATGTTTAAATATATAAGGGGTCCATATAGTGAACTTGGTGTTGAGTTATTCACTTTACGGTCAACACAGAGGACAAGGGGGCACTCTTTACGACTGGAGGAAAAGAGATTTCATCTCCAAATACAGAAAGGTTTCTTCACAGTAAGAGCTGTGAAAATGTGGAATAGACTCCCTCCAGAGGTGGTTCTGGCCAGCTCAGTAGATTGCTTTAAGAAAGGCCTGGATACTTTCCTAAATGTACATAATATAACTGGGTACTGACATTTATAGGTAAAGTTGATCCAGGGAAAATCCGATTGCCTCTCTGGGATCAGGAAGGAATTTTTTCCCCTGCTGTAGCAAATTGGAGCATGCTCTGCTGGGGTTTTTTGCCTTCCTCTGGATCAACTGTGGGTATAGTATTGGGTATATTGGATTGTACGTTTTTTTTTTTTTTGTTTTTTTTTATGGTTGGACTGGATGGACTTGTGTCTTTTTTCAACCTGACTAACTATGTAACTATGTAACAGTGAATTTGTGGAATGTGCAGTACCTCAGTGGCAAGTTCCCAAACGCCATTTCTTTTCACAGAAGGTCATTCTGGCTCTCTACCGGTATGTGGAAGGCAATGTCCTGGCCTCGTTAGAGACAGGGCGGCCAGCTGTAAGGTGCATATTACCGCTGACTCATGGTAAAGCAGGCATAGACAGGGACATTACTTTTCTTTCACGGCGCACTGGGTAACTCTGCTAGCAGCTGGGAAGGAATCAGGACAGGGTGCAGTATTGTTGGAGCTTGTTCCGCCACCACGCCTCCAAAATGCTAGTAGTGCTGATTCTGCCATACCTCTCTCCTCCACTCCTCCTCCTCTTCTTCCTCTATGGCCTCTTCCTCTGCAGATTTGTCCTCGGAACCAGCGGTGCTCCGTAGGCGTTCAAAGGGCTACGCAAGCACTCAGGCAAAAAGATGCCATGCGGTGCTTGAGTTGGTCTGCTTAGGGGACAGGAGCCACACTGGGGCAGAAAGTCTGTCAGCTCTGAAGGAGCAGACTCAGTGGTGGTTGACACCATGGCAGGTTCAGCCAGGAATGGTGGTTTGTGAAAATGGCACCAACCTCCTCTCCGCCCTCCTCTCCGCCCTCCGACAGGGACACTTGACTCATGTTCCCAGTTTGGCTCACATCCTTAATTTGGAGGTGCAGCGGTTCTTGTGCAGGTACCTGGGCTTACAGGATCTCCTGAGGCAGGCCAGGAAAGTCTGTGGGCATTTCCGCCGGTCATATAATGCCAGTGCTCGGCTGGCTGACCTTCAAAAGGAATGCAACCTGCCCAAGAACCGCCTCATTTGTGACATGCCCACCAGGTGGAACTTAACATTGGCAATGCTGCAGTGGCTGCACACGCAACAGAGGGCCATCAATGAGTGTGAGTATAGCACTAGGACAGGGTCAGGGGAGCTTGGCTTTTTTTTTGCCATGCCAGTGGCTACTGATCAAGGATGCATGCACTCTCCTGTCACCATTTGAGGAGGCCACGAGGATGGTGAGCAGTGACAGTGCATGCATCAGTGATACTGTCCCTCTTGTCTTCCTGTTGGAGCACACGCTTTGTGGAATAATGGACAGGGCACTTAAAGCAGAACAGAGGGAGGAAGAGGAGGACTTCTTTACCTCTCAAGGCCCCCTTTATCCAGACAGTATTCCTGCAGGCCCACCGATCACAGAGGAAGAGGAGAAGGAGGAGGAATGTGTCAGCATGGAGGTGGAGCCTAGCACTCAGCATCAGCAGCAGTCTTCAAGGGATCGTTTTGAGTCCCCAGAAACCCATGGACTTGTACTTGGCTGGGAGGAGTTGGCTGTGGATCATGTCATCCTTAGTGACCTAGAAGACCCTGGATCGAATGCCTCATCAAACCTTTGATGCATGGCTTCCCTGATCCTGCAAAGCCTGCAAAAGGACCCTCGGATTCGTGGTATCAAGGAGAGGGATCAGTACTGGCTGGCAACCCTTCTTGATCCACGTTACAAGGGTAAGATTGCGGAATTTATCCAGCCTTCACAGAGGGAGCAGAGGATGAAATATCTTCAGGAGGCCTTGCAGAAAGGTTTGTGCAATGCATTTCCAGAGCCTGGGAGGTTACAATTTCCTGGTCCTCCTGGACAACGTGTTGCTGAGGCTTCGGTCAGTCACAGAAGGAGCGGTGGAGAAGGTGGCCGTCTGACCGATGTGTTCAGACAATTCTTTAGTCCACAGCCCCAAGGTCTGATCGGTTCCAGCAACCATTGCCAGCGTCTGATTTAAATGGTGCAGGTATACCTTGGAGCAAGATCAGACTTGGAGTCTGGAATCAGTCTTGGATCACCAGCTACCAAGCATCTGATCCAGATATAACCGATTAATTTTTCTATGAATGTGAGGTCCCTTAAAGACTGCTTATGCTGAGTGACTATCCTATTCCTCAATGTTCATGTTAATAGCTTCTAAGAACATTTTTGTTTCAGGGCACCACCACCAGTGTCTAAGGTCCAATTTTTCTGCCCCTGTTTATCAGGGGCATATAATTACAATATTTGCTCTAATATTTTACAGCAGGGCTCATTCCTACGCTCAACAACAGAATCTGTGAGGGGTTACAGTGTTGTGGCACCACAACCACTGCTTAAGACCCAATTTTTCTGCCCCTGTCTAACAGGGGCGTGTAATTACAATTTTTGATCTAATATTTCACAGCAGGGCCTGTTCCTGTGCCCACCAAGAGTAACTGAGGGCTTACAGTGTTGTGGCACCACCACAACACCACCAAAGGCCCAATTTTTCTGCCCCTGTTCAACAGGGGCATGTAATTACAATTCTTGATATATTTCACAGCAGGTCCTGTTCCAGCGTCCACCAAGAGTAACTGAGGGCTTACAGTGTTCTGGTATCACCAACACCTAAGGCCCAATTTTCTGCAGAGTATATAGGGCAGGCCGTATAGTATATACAGGCGGTCTCCTACTTTCAAACATCCGACTTACAAACGGAGGGAGACAACAGGAAGTGAAAGGAAATCTACCCCAGGAAGGCAAATTCTCTCCTGTAAGTTTTTTTTTTACAAAATTGTTTTTTTATTTGTTTTGATAGAAAGTAGTTTACAGGTTCAGATTGTACAAATGCATCCATAAACAAATCTCTTTTACAAAATATTAAAAAAAAGTGCAATAGCCCAACGGGGGCCAACTGTTATAGTTATACATCATATTTACCAAATTCCTCAACGGAGGAATGAAGTATACCACTGGTCACATAAGGGTAATGAGTGTGGACCTCGTAGGGCACCACAACCTAAAATCACAATGCTATATACAGCAGGGATATTTCCATGAACACAACATCCACACCATACATGCACCCTTCTATACTCATTCACACAAAAAGGCAAGCATTGTCCCACCCCGCCTCCACCACACCGTCCCTCCAGGTACACAAACAACCCACCAGCCAAAGGTTACAGCCTCCCCTAGACGTCAAAAAAAAAAAAAAAAAACATCAAGGGGAGGCCGGATATAGTTAATTGTTGTGAGAGCGGAAGGTCCTTCCAAATGGAGATTGCTATATCAAGCCAGGGCTGCCAGATCTTAGCAAATTTTTGGGGGCAGGCCCTATCCTGTAAGAGTTAATATGGGAAAAAGGTGTCTCCGCTGATGCTTTATCACCAATCCTTGTTTCCCTAATAACCCCAAATTTTCAAAATCCAATTGTCATTGGGACAGAAAGTGAGGTGAAATCTTCTGAACAGGGGAAAAGACAGCAAAACAAAATGTTAAAGGGGTGATAACCCTTCCCTAGGTTACCCAAAAAGCTTAAAAATAGATTTTTTTGGCTGGAGCTACACTTACTAAATGTATCTGTTCCAAATTACAAACAGATTCAACTTAAGAACAAACCTACAGTCCCTGTCTTGTTTGGACCGCCTGTATACTTCTGTTCAGAGTATATAGGGCCTGGGGGCCCCACGCCTTTCCTTTTTTTAATTTGGGTGCGGAATTCCCCTTAATATCCATACAAGACCCAAAGGACCTGGTAATGGGCTGGGGGGGGGCATGCCATTTTTCTCAATGATTTTCAACCATATTGCCGGGACCCGACATTACATTAAAGCCATAAGCAGTTTTAAATGACTTTTGTTCCTTTAGAAATGTCATTTTGTGCAGGGACTGTTCTAAACACGGGAAACACGCACCACTTTACAGGCATACTATAGACATCCCCATGTACGATATTTAAAGGAATATTCACTTTTATTTTTTCACTTTAAGCATTATTAAAATCACTGCTCCCAAAGAAATGGCAGTTTTTAAAACTTTTTTTTGCATTGATACATGTCCTCTGGGGCAGGACCCGGGTCCCCAAACACTTTTTAGGACAATAACTTGCATATTAGAATAAGTAAAAACGTGGTGCTGCGCTAATCCTTTAAATGGACAATGGTTATATGTGTGATACCTCAGTAATGGTGGGTGTCTCCAAAAATAAATAGATAAAGATAAAAATATATGACAATAGAACAATACCTAAATGTGACACTGTAGTAAAAATATATAGTAGTGGTATGTCTTCTAGCAGAGTATAACTATATGCCTATCATACAGGTAATCTACTGGTTATGACAATAAAACACACGAAATTTGTGAAAAGTGACTGGGGCTTATAAATAAATCCTAATACACAAAATATATAAAATAGCAGCTAACTTTAGACGTAACCAGTCTCTGACTGGACTGGCATACACCTGGTGTGACTAAACACACACCCAGGTGTATATATACAAAGTGAATCGTGCTTATAGTGCATAACATAGAGTGACAATCTTAATATGGCTGAGTGATATAAAGTTCATTCATATGCATGCAAAAAACACATGCAAAATAATAGTGCTCCACTTGAAAAATGATTGATTATTCAAAGTCCACAAAGTATAATTAATATATATATATATATATATATATATATATATATATATATATATATATATATATATGTGATCCACTTGGTGCTAAGTATACGTGACAGTAGTGGTAAATCTTCATGCAGCACAGCACACACTAGTGGGCAGTGGCCCCTTACCTGAAGGTAATGGGGTACTCGCATTTAACCACTTCAAGGCATGGCAACCTTTCATTGTGGAATCAACCAGCTGTGGGGGATGGTGGGGATGCAGTCCTATCCTGGTCTATTCCTTCAAGTAGTGTCCCGGGGTCACCCAGATAAATCAGAAAAGGAAGCCCACAATGGTATAATATTGTATGGCAAACGTACAACTCTTTATTGAAAAATCATATGTACTCACATTAAAATCAATAATACCGGGTGGAGATCCGATGAGCAGCGAGCTCGTAATGCAAAAACAATCATAGGGTGCCTGTCCCGTCCCTACGCGTGACTTCTTCAGGGGATGAGGGCATTATTAAAATCACTACTCCCAAAGAAATGGCAGTTTTTAAAACTTTTTTTTGCATTGATACATGTCCTCTGGGGCAGGACCCGGGTCCCCAAACACTTTTTAGGACAATAACTTGCATATTAGCCTTTAAAATTTGCACTTTTGATTTTTCGCGTTCGGGTCCCATAGACTTTAAACGGTGTTCGAATGTTCGTGCAAACTTTCGGTCCATTCGCATGTTCTGCCGCAAACCGAACTGTGGGGTGTTCGGCTCATCCCTAGTGTGTATATTATTTGTGCTCATAGTAGGGACAAGAAACAATAGTGCACACATTCCTTTGTCTTTCTTATCACAGTGAGACAAAATAAAGTTATTTTTTTATCCTACTTAAAGCTCACTGACCCTGACCTTTGACCCCCAAGGACCCTGATCCCATCCCTGAAAGAATGGCCGATACACACGTTCAGAAAATCATATGAAAATTTTTTTTCTTGTACGATAACTGATCGTACAATTTTTATCAGTACAGTTGTTCGAAAATACAAATACGCTACAACACGTTACATAACTTGCAAATTTTATTCTGTCCAATGAGAATTTTTGTAACTTTAGTAAAGTCTTCATTTTCGATATGAGATTAGCATGCAAGTAAAAAAAAAATCAACCAATAAGCTCATTGTGTGTACCAGGCATAACATAGATTATGCCTAATCTACCTTTTTTCTCTTTATTATTATTTTTTTACATTTTTCTTCTCTGACTAGGTGATAAAAAGATACAGAGGGGGAACTAAAGAGGACCTTTAACCGATCCCAGCCCCTGCCATCAGCAGTGATGATGGGGGGGGGGGAATAGGGATGACATCAGTGGCAGTGGACTGATGTCATCCCAATCCCCACCACCTCCACTGATGTTATCCCTATCCCACCACCACCGCTGCTAGTAATCCCATTTACCCCACCACCACACCCTCAGTGGACTGATCCTATCCCCATCACCACCGCTGCCACTGAGCCAATCCCCATCGCCATCAGTGGATTGATCCCACGCCCCTCTTTACCAGCTCTGCTACTGATCCCACCCACCCCACTGTTCCATGGGCGCCCCCCCCCCTCCTTCATGGTTTCTTGCACTGGGGCCCTGAGGGTTCTAGTTACATCCAGGGCTGGCGGTCCCACTAGGCAAACTAGGCAGCCGCTTAGGGCACACTGCCGCTTAGGGGCACACTGCTGCCTAGCCGGGAGGGTGCAGGCTGGCCCAGATGGCTCATAATATGAGTATGACATGTCAGTTTGCGCGGCCCGGCGGCCGCCACAGCTCCGCCAGGATAGTGCTGCCTGTGTCCTGACTGTGCGTAGCTGCTGTAGTGTGTAGGCCTCACAGTCCGTCCGGCCAGCATTGTCTGTGTCTGTGAATTGGATTGGAGGTGACACTGCCGCCCGCCAGACCCCGTCAATCCCTATCGTGATTACAATTAGGCTTTTCCTGGCAGACCCTATGTGCCCAGGACAGGTGCAGTGCGCCACCCACCTCATCGTGACGTCATTCCGTCCTCCAGTCCAGTCCCATCAACAACAGAGCAGAGGAGCCCATGCAGTCCCTGGCTGGCTGTCCCACATGGTTTGCACTGATCTGTGGAGGCTCAGGCTGGAGCTGAAAAGAAGAAAAAGTACAGATGTGTAACAGACAGTGTGGTCTGTAAATTCTGCAATAATTGGTAATCAATGTGTTTATCAGTGTGCCCTGCAATAATTGGTACAATAAGCGTGTGTAACAGACAGTGTGCCCTGCAATAATTGCTGCCTGGCTCAAGCAGTAGACAAACGGTATTATACACAGTCTGCAGCAATCATATTTGGAATTCACAGTGTACAGTATAACGGTATCTTGTACATATTTATTATAGTATGGACAAATATCGGATACTGGATTGTGGGAAACATTGGCAAAACCCAAGGCATACTACAAGCGGGTACACATATAGAACATCCACTCTCCACGCACACACACTGTGGCAGGGCGGCCCTTCAGCACAAAATCACATGCTGTATGGCTTTTTAAAATGTATTTATCAGGTCTGGGGTGCGCATGCACGCCGCTGGCGACCCGCTGCGATTGGCTCCTGCTGCATCCAATCACGGCAGGAGCCAATCAGCGGGTCCAGCGGGACACAATGTCTGCTGGGACCCAATGAACATTCCCAAGGCAGACAGAATGGCAGTCTGCCTACGTAAACAAGGCAGATCAACGTTCTGTGAGAGAGGAATATTTAGATCCTGTGTTTCTGCCAAGCAGGAACAGGGATCATGGTCTTCCCCCAGTCAAAGCGCCCCCACACACAGTTAGCAAGCACTCCCAGGGAACACATTTAACCCTTTGATCGCCCCTGAAATTGAACTGACGGCAAGAGAAGGAGCAGGTCTCTAGCACCGGCCCTGGCTACACCTCTGACATGCATAACTCAGGAGGGTACGGGAGTGCAGCGGGAGGACCGGAACGTGAAAAATAGAATAAAAATATGAATAAGGAGAAAAAAAAAAAAAAAAAAAAAAAAAAAAAAAAAAGGGGAGAATTGTTGGAGGAGGAAATTCTAATTGAAGAGTTCCACTTTCACAAAGAGTGGTATAGGCATAAAGCCTGCACTGCTCTTCTGAACTGAGAATGCAGAGCAGATTTTGTTCCTAAGTAACACAAGGGATTATTAGGAGTGATCTGTTCTTTGTCCTATGCTGTGTCTGTGTCCGACTCGGCACAGAGAGCAGTTCAGGTGGAGCTGCATGCTCCGATCCCTCTAACCCTTTCATGTTCAACTGAATGCGCAGGGGGGAGGGGGGGGGAAGCTGTTAACGCTCTGAGCTGAGAGAGGGATGTGATCTGTCTGCTTGTATGGGGGGCATGCAAATGCTTCCCCTCCTGCTAGAACAGGGACCTTCCTGTTTGAAGCTTTAACCCTCAGCCATCTTGTGCCCACTCCATTAACCTTTATATCCCCAAAGTAAGGAAGGAAAGGAAGGGTTTCTGCCCTTTACTAACTGAACTTGGAAGATGGCATAGACAGTCACATACTATGCGGAGTCACTTAACAGTCTGTTGTCAATTTAGTGGACGGTCCACAGTAGTCATATGTGAAAGCATCATGCAGCACTTATAGGCCTCATGCACACTGAACGTTTTTTCCAGCTGCTGTTTTTGGCTTCAGGTGTTTTTTTGTTGCAGCCAGTAAACTGCTCAGCATGTTATCCTTTGCGTCTGCACAAATAGGCTTTTATCAGCAGTTTTTGGCAGGGGTGTTTTTTGTCTGGAAAAAAACCCACCAGAACTAGTGGGTTTGAAGAGGAGTTTTTCAGCTGAAAAAAAAATTAATAAAAAAAAAAAAAAAACACCTTTTACAGCAGTATTCTACAGCTAAAGCTACTGGCATTTTTTATAACGTTTAGTGTGCATGAGGCCTTAGTAAGCCATCTTCCCTTAAAACAGGCTCGCTCTACCTGTTCACTCAGATGGGATCTCTGCAGTCACCTCCTCCATGGGTACACCTCTCCCAGGACCTTCCAGGGGATAGCCTCACTCCAGAGAACTCTTAGCCTTTTGCAACCCGCTCTAGCCTCTACCACCATAAAGGTCAGAAAGCCTTCTCTGTAAGTAGCTGGAGATTACATGCTGTGGCTTGTCTGTGTCTTTCCTTCCCATGCAGACTGAGAGACTTGGCAGAGCCCTCCCCCCTTTTATTATCAGAGGGAGAGAGGCAGAGCTCAGCAAACCAGCTTACACACATCACGTGTGCTCCACTGTTGCCACCATTTGGAAATCCAGCCCGAGAAATGTCATGCAGCCATTGCTGGAGTGCATGAAGACAGGAAGTGGCTGCAGGAGAATATTTCATGCAAAAGGCCAAAGCGTTTTTGGGTTTTGGTTAATATGGAGAAGGGTTAGAACCCCTGAGGGATTTTATTGCTCTGTGACCCCGCTGGGTAGATTCACTGCTCTGCTTGTCCTTATCTCTGTCACAGAGGCAGAAAGAGGGAGGGAAACCTTCCTATTGGACTCCTGTTCCAGTGACAACTGTCTAAAAGGGGATTGGCCCTTTGAGAGATTTTCTCTTGCTTCCTGTTGGGTCTCTGGGACATAAAGTGAAGGGGAATTTCCCCAAAGAAATCCTAAAGAGGATTTTAAAGCCCCTCTTTATAAATGCCCTCTTGGCTTTTCTATTAAATAGCAGGTCTGGGTGCCATACTCACCTTCCACAAGTAGCTGTCCCCTGTAGTACCTCTTTTCCACCACATGATGTTCTCTGAATGACACCCAGCATCACGTGACGCCGAATACTTAGAAAAGACTGCAAGTGCAGGGTGTCATGGCCCTGCCCTTTAAGCATGGTGCCATGTGTTCACAGAAAGTGGTGCAACTCTGCATCACATAGAACCTGCTGGGAAAATTGGTTTATAAGCAAAGGCATGCGATTTTGAACCCTAGGGTTATTTATACCCAGTGAGGTCACCACTGGTTCTCTGTGCTTCTCTATGTAATGCAGGCAAATCATGGCTGGTATGAAGGGCCAGCAGGGTGCTGCCTCCGTACTCCAGTCAAAAGCCCTTAGCCATGTTAGAAGCAGTGGGCTGGCTCTTGGAAGGCGTTATGCAAATATCAAAATATCTTGATGGGTGGGTGTCTGGAGGAGAAGACGTTTCTAAGAAAACTATTAAAATTTGCATGCAGAACACTTTAGCCACTTAAAGAGGTTGCAAACCTCGGGGGAAAAAAAAAAAAAAGACAAAGGCATAATGGGCTAGTATGCATTGCATACTAGCTCATTATAAAATACTTACCTTGTCCTGGATCGGCGTCGGACCTCCTAGTACAGTACGGACATCTTTCACCGGAGTTACTACTGGGTCGTTCCCGCGCATGTGTGTTGGAGCCGCCGGTCACGGCACGACTCCTGAAGAAACGGCACCAGCTCCCCGTTTCTTAAGTGCGCATGGGCCGATGATGTCGGCAGCAGCTCATTCACTGAAGTTAGCCCAATTTTTTTTTTCTATAATGTGAAAGATTATGTTACGTCGAGTAAATTGATACCCAACATGTCACGCTTTAAAATTGCGCATGCTCCTGGAATGGCGACAAACTTTGGTACTTAAAAATCTCCATAGGCGACGCTTTAAAAATTTCTACAGTTTACAAGTTTAGAGTTACAGAGAAGGTCTAGTTCTAGAATTATTGCGGCGATACCTCACATGTGTGGTTTGAACACCGTTTACATATGTGGGCACGACTTGCGTATGCATTCGCTTCTGTGTGCAAACTCTGAGGGATGGGCGCTTTTAAAAAATAAATAAAATTCCTATTTATTTTACTTTTCAGTTTTGCACTGTGCCTTTAAAAGAAAAAAAGGTTTTTGATCACTTTTATTCCCATTACAAGGAATGTAAACATCCCTTGTAATAGCAATAAGCAGGACAGGGCCTCTTTAATGTGAGATCTGGGGTCAAAAAGACCAAAAATAAATAAATATCAGAGTTGCATACCGTAACGTCTTTTTTCAGGAGTCTTTCAGGACAGCCACCTTTGAGAGACCTCGACTCCTCCCTTCACAGGAAACACCACCTTAGCTTCAAGATTTAAGCTCCTCCTACCCCACAATCTTCTAAGAGTACCTCCAGCCAGCTGGGGAGACACAAGAACATGTCATACACATAACTTTTAATCCACCTGACTGTTCCCCTGTCAGGGACTCCATTAGAATGTTGGGGAATTGAACCAGCAACCCCAGTGCTGCTAGACGGAACTGCTACCACTTGGCCAGTGGGCAGTCTCTTTATTACTGACACATTTTTCGGGAGGGTATCGGTGCTGTCCTGAAAGACTCCTGGAAAAAGACGTTATTGGTACGTAATTCTGATTTTCCCTAAACGTCTTTCAGGACAGCCACCTTTGAGAGGATAAATGAGCACTTAACCCTAGAGTGGGACCACTGCTTGTAGGATCCCTTTTTTTCCCCCCAAGGTCCGATACACAGGTCCAACCTGTAGAGTTTGGCAAAGGTGCTATGACCTTTTAACAGCCAACTTATGTTCACCCACAGGATCTGAACCGAAAGTTGGCAAAATAATTTCTTGGCCTCTGAAACTTCGAGGCTACCCTCTTAAAAAAAGAAAACACCTGGTATGGAAATATTTGTAGTAAAGGGGGCCCCTGATCGGGAACGCCCTCTGTGTACCAGCTGTTGTAAATGTCTCCGGTAGATGGAGCTGGTTTCCCTTTTCCTGCTACTTAGCGGGGACACCACCCCATCCTAGAAGCTCTTGCCTTTAGCAATTCCTCCTCAGAAGCCATGCAGGGAGAATCCACCGCTCCACCTGGGGACAGCAGAATGGCCCTGAGATGAAGGTCCTCCCAGATTGGCAGTATCCAGGAAGGTTCCACACCAGAACGTATCGGCTTGGGAACCACAGCCTCCTGGGCCAATGTGGCTTGGTTTGAAGATAAATAGGAGCAGGTCATCCAGATAGGCGATTATTGAAATGCCCCTGAGTCGCACGTCTTCCCTGGTTCTACAGTCGGTCTGGGAAACTTGACAGCGCTCCACCCTGGTGCAGATATTGGTCCCTCAGGTCTGTGATTGCCATTAAGCAGTTTAGAGAAAGGGGGGGACTGAGTCTATACGGAGCCTTCTGTAAGTAGAATCGACCTTCTCTATATGAAGTGGCATGTTAAGGGGTGTGAACCCAGAAACTCAGTGCTGGTAGGCAAAAAAAGCTAACCCATTAGCCACTGTGCCACTTTAATCCCTCTGGTCATGGAGTGATAACAGCGTCTACTCCTGGATTCCCAGGGTGGTACAGATGGCTCCCAAGCGATCCTCCATCTCCTCCAGGGAAGGCTTGTAGTGAGAGGGTCTAAAGGACTCCCCTGTACCTCCACCTCCATCTGGAAGCCTAAAGAAGCGCTAATTTCCTCACCGGGTCCTGACATCCTTTGATGGCTTCCACCCAAGCTTCCAGGACCGAAAACACCCTTTTAAAACAACATACTGATGTGGCACTGGTAACTAGGCCCTTGCCTAATTTCAGGATACTCTGCTGTCTACTATTCAAGCCCCAAGCAGGCGATACCCTGTCCGAAACAGAACCTATGGTTTGAGTGCTGCTAGTCTGGAGTGCCAGCCACTAAGCCACTGTTGATACTACGTTTAGAATTTTCCAGGGAGGGTAGTAAGGCTGATGCTTTTCCGTGCAGTTTGGTAAACTGATGATGGGTGGCCGGGGAGGGTGGGCTTGCAAAATCAAGCCGGTGACCCCTCCTTACCATCCCTAGAAGAAAAGATTGGAGGAGACCACTACCCGTTATGGGAGGAAGGCCCCCAATCTTCCTTTGGACTGTTCAGGAGGATGAACCCCCCCATTTTGCCCCACCTTTCTGGCCCCAAGACCTCTCTGGAACATCGGTCTTTGAGACCCCGAGGCCTCCCTGAGGGCAAGACTTATTCCTTGCTTTTTCCCCCCATAGTACACCAGACAGGAAAGGACTCATAACCCATCCGCCGTCCAATCTAAACAGTTTCCAGACCAGGATCAAACCAAAACAAACCCTCTGAGAATCCCGCAGAGCGTAGCCTTGGACGTACTGTCCTACTGCCAAGCTCTAACTGAGATGACTAGGGCTGAGGATCTGGCAGGTATATGCAGTGAATCAGACGAGGCATCCGCACTATATGCCACCCCCACAAGAGCATGGGAAAGAATGAAAAGATTGTCTCCATCCTTGCCCCTATGTGTGCCCCAGGGTAGAGTCCCAGGTGTCCTTCAAGAGCGGATCCATCCTCTTGTCCATGGGATCTCTCCCGGGTAAGGTCTGTACGCCTGGAAACCTGATAGAAGGCTGCGTCCAGTCTGGGTACCCTACCGACTGATGTCCTCCCTAAAAAGAAAACCTAGGCTTCAGGGCCCTTGAAAGGAAGGGTTTCCTCCCCAGATCTAGCCAGTCGTTAAAGGCTTCCACCAGACCTTCCTGGGCCGGGAACAACCTCTTCTGTTGCCCCAAGCCCTGATACATCTGGTCATGGAGTGATAGTGGCTTCTTCTCTTGGATTCCCAGGGTGGTACAGATGTCTCCCAAGAGACCCTCCACCCCCTCAAGGGAAAGCTTGCAGCGAGAGGGTTTAGAGGGCTCATCACCCAACCCCTCTCCCTATGACTCCATGTGGGAGCCTGAAGAAGCACTGACTGGCTCCTCCTCAGCTTGTCACTAGTGCCCCCCCAATGCCCCTCCATTAGCGGAGGATAAGACCGGTGGGCAGGTGCAGCACTCTGCTGACCTGGCGGGGGGCCAGCCTGGGGCTGAACCCGACTGAAAAAAGGGGCATGCCGGGGATTGAAGTTCCTCAGGCTCACTGCACAGAGGGCCTGCTGGACATTGCAATTCCTCAGGCTCACCGCACAGAGGGCATGGTGGGCATTGCAGTTCCTCAGGCTCACCGCACAAAAGGCATGCTGGGCCCTGCAGTTCCTCAGTCTTACTGCACAAAAGGGCATTGCAGTTCCCCAGGCTTACTGCACAAAAGGGCATGCTGGGCAATGCAGTTCCTCAGGCTTACTGCACAAAGGACATGCTGGGCGATGCAGTTCCTCAGGCTTACTGCACAAAGGACATGCTGGGCAATGCAGTTCCTCAGGCTTACTGCACAAAGGACATGCTGGGCAATGCAGTTCCTCAGGCTTACTGCACAAAGGACATGCTGGGCAATGCAGTTCCTCAGGCTTACTGCACAAAGGACATGCTGGGCAATGCAGTTCCTCAGGCTTACTGCACAAAGAACATGCTGGGCAATGCAGTTCCTCAGGCTTACTGCACAAAGGACATGCTGGGCAATGCAGTTCCTCAGGCTTACTGCACAAAGGACATGCTGGGCAATGCAGTTCCTCAGGCTTACTGCACAAAGGACATGCTGGGCAATGCAGTTCCTCAGGCTTACTGCACAAAGGACATGCTGGGCAATGCAGTTCCTCAGGCTTACTGCACAAAGGACATGCTGGGCAATGCAGTTCCTCAGGCTTACTGCACAAAGGACATGCTGGGCAATGCAGTTCCTCAGGCTTACTGCACAAAGGACATGCTGGGCAATGCAGTTCCTCAGGCTTACTGCACAAAGGACATGCTGGGCAATGCAGTTCCTCAGGCTTACTGCACAAAGGACATGCTGGGCAATGCAGTTCCTCAGGCTTACTGCACAAAAGGACATGCTGGGCAATGCAGTTCCTCAGGCTTACTGCACAAAAGGACATGCTGGGCAATGCAGTTCCTCAGGCTTACTGCACAAAGGACATTCTGGGCAATGCAGTTCCTCAGGCTTACTGCACAAAGGACATGCTGGGCAATGCAGTTCCTCAGGCTTACTGCACAAAAGGACATGCTGGGCAATGCAGTTCCTCAGGCTTACTGCACAAAGGACATGCTGGGCAATGCAGTTCCTCAGGCTTACTGCACAAAGGGCATGATGGGCACTGCAGTCCTCCAGCGCACTTTCAAAACCAAATGCAAGGCCATACTCCTAAGTAGAGTGTCACCAGGAGTGTCCCTAGGACCAAACACCACCAAGGTCCCAGTACCACCTCCCAACCCCTTGACCACGGGTCTACACCCGTGGAACCATCAGGTAGAGGGGAAAGGAAATACCCACCCCAGGGTTCCTCTCACCTTAGTGGCCTTCCTGAGCCGCTTGCTGACATCTACAGTGTTTGCAGGCTCCCACCAGCCAGAGCCTGGCCCTCTCTCATACACCGCGGCTGGAACCGAAAGCCGTGGTTCCAGCAGAAGTGCTCTGCTTCTGCCTCACAAAACTGGCTCTGTGTGGAGGTTTTTGTTCATGGCTCGATGTAGCAGGAATTATTTTTAGATGTGATCAGTATTTTCTGTCTCTCTTCGATCAAAAATTATTATTGCAATTACGTATCTAATGAGTTGATCAATTTTTCTGTGTGCCGAAACAGACTGGACTTAAATAAAGAAATATTACATTCAATATGCCATTAAATCTACGACCCCCATAAAACCGAACATCAATTTTCCACCTTGACCAATCACTTTGTCTTCAGTTAGACCTACAACCAACAGGATTTGAAAAGGGAACATATACACACACTATGTATACACAAACTATATTGTGAAAAGTAATGGGACGCCTGCCTTTACATAAACTTTAATGGCACCCCAGTTTTAGTCTAGGTTCATTACCAAGTTGGCCCACCCTATGCAGCTATAACAGCAAGGTCCATAAAGACATGGATGAGCGAGTTTGGGGTGGAGGAACTTGGCTGGCCCCCACAGAGTCCTGACCTCAACCCAATATTCATCCCAAAGGTGTTCTTAGAGCGGAGACTGCAATCCAGGCCTTCTCATCCAACATCAGTGCCTGACCTCACAAATGCACTTCACATAGACACACTCCTAAACCTTGTGGACAGCCTTCCCAGAAGAGTTGAAGCTGTTATAGCTGCAAAGGGTGGGCCAACTCAATATTGAACCCTACGGACTAAAGCCTCGTACACAGGATACGATTGTTGGCAGGGGATTGTCTGATGACAGACTGTTGTCCTAAAATCTGTCCGTTAGTATGCTCCTTTTGACAATTGCTGTCCAACTTTCGGCCAACAAATGTTGGGTGACATGCTAGTAAATTTTCGGCGGACAACGGTCGGTTATCAGATTTTGTGTCACACAACAGTCGAAAGTACAAACACACATGCTCGTAATCAATGCTCAAACACTAAATTAGCAGAAGGTGCCCAAAGGGTGGCGCTCAAGAGCTGAAATTCCATGTAGTACGTCACTACGTTCATGTTTGTTGGCCAACAATTGTGTACCGTTAGTATGCAAGACAAGATCCAGGAACACGCCCTTAAGACAAAAATCAGATCGTGTGTACGAGGCTTAAGACTGGGATGCCATTAAAGTTCATGTGCTTGTAAAGGCAGGCATCCCAATATAGGGATGCCTGCAGGACAACAATTGTCAAAAGGAGCATACTAACGGACAGATTTTAGGACAACAGTCTGTCATCAGACAATCCCCTGCCAACAATCGTATCCTGTGTACGAGGCTATATTATATATATATATATATATATATATATATATATATATATATATATATATATATATATATATATATATATATATATATATGTATATATTACACACACACATATACATACACACAGTGGAACGGTTAACAAGCAACTTTTAAAAAAAAAATTCTGACTCGGTTTGGCCAGAGGTGCGGGGGCACCGGTGACACTCGGATTGGTTCGTTCCCAAGTTTAGCTGAGCTGTCCCCGAGTATTTCCAAGGCTCTCAGCGCCCCCCCCACCTCTGGCCACATGTGGTATTGCATGCAATAGAACGAATTATCTTCGTTTCCATTGACTTCTATGGGGAAACTCGCTTTGATATGCGAGTGCTTTGGATTACAAGCATTCTCCTGGAACGGATTATGCTCGTAATCCAAGGTTCCAGTGTGTGTGTGTGTGTGTGTGTGTGTGTGTGTGTGTGTGTGTGTGTAACAATCGCGCTATAAAAAGGGACTGGAATGTGTGCTGTCACCTCTATCAAAAATATGTAATATTTAAATTTTATAATGATAATAGGCTTCATTCACACAACTGTAAACATTTAGAGCCCTTTTACACTGAGGCAGTTTTCAGGCATTTTAGCGCTAGAAATAGCTCCTGAAAACTGCCTCCCATTCTCTGCAATCGGTGCTTTCACACTGGGGCGGTGTGTTTACGGGACTTTCGGAGAAGTCCTGCAAGCAGTATCTTTAGGGTGGGTTGGAAGCGGTGTATACAGCGCTCCCAAAACACCCCTGCCCATTGCAATGAATGGGCAGCACTTCGGAAGCGCCTGAAAAGTGCTGCAACACGGGAATTTTTAACCTTTCTTTTTGGGGTTAAAAGCGCACTGCTAAAAATGAGCAGCTCTTTAGCGCAAACGGCCGGCGCTTTCAGTGTGAAAGCAGCCTTACTGATGTTTAAGGATGAGCTCAGGCGTGTTCGCACAGTCCACCAGGAAGTCGGCACTGCGCTAATCACAGGCAATGAGACATTTTCCCGATATGCGGCTGCAGAGATTGGGAAATGTCTCACTGCCTGCGATTAGCGCTGCGCCGATTTCCTGGCGGGCTCTGCACGTGGGATGTGTGAACACGCCGGAGCTCATCCTTACTGATGTTATTACATGTGTGTTTTCTAGGAGAAAAGTTCCTGCATAACGATGAGTTGCATATAGATGTGTTTAAATGCATAAATATGCGCACATGCGGTAATTCGTTTTTATGATCAATTTATTTTATAGACTAGTTTAGACTTAATTTACACGCTTCCAAAAAGTGCATAGATGTGTTTATACGTGTAAGCAGCGCAGGCTCCGTTTTTGGATTCTCTGTTACAGGCCTGAAAGCAGTTAATGTTTACGCACCCGTGTGAACGGCTCCATTGAAAACAACGCAGATGCATTCAGATCTGCAATAAAACACTTGTATATGTGTATTGTGAATGAAGTCTTAAAATTGAATCCATTGATAGTACTAGAGAGACTGACATCTTTACAAAAAGACTTCACAAGGTTTAATTGACCTGCCTTCTTTCAGTGACCACCTATTGACCCCCAGACATTTAGGCTCCATGCACACTGGGCTTAAAAAAAGTCTGTTCTCTTGGGGGGGTAAAAAACGCTCATATAGAGCATTTTTTTGTACATAGTCCAGACAAGTTTTTTTTTTTTTTGAAGAGTATTACGTTTTTTCTGCTAGTGAGCTCCAATCAGAAACGTGGTCCAGAAGGTTTTTTTTTTTCCTGCCTTTAAACGTTGATCTCAAAATATGCCTGTAGACATCCTAATGTGCATGGACACAGAGGATACCGTTGAGTTGCTTCTACAGGTAGAACACCAAACTCCTGTAGAAGCAATATTTTTTTGAAGCCAGTGTGCATGGAGCCTTACTGCTCCCCTTTTAACTAACATCTATTTAGTTGGCCCTTGAATAGTCAATTCTTTGGGGTCAATATTGACAACCTGGGGGAGCTCCACTTACCATGGCCTGGGGATGTCCCTGGTATGGTGTGTTCCAGCCTAAGGCTCATTGGATGTCTGTAGCCTCATCACCAAACTTCTAATGGTCAAGTAGGAGGAACCTACCTGTGCATTGCTTGCGGTGTCCACCTGTTGCTTATGATTCTGTTCTCACTGGGTCCCACTGCCTTCCTTTTTTATGTGTTTATTCCTTTTCCTGCTCACTGCACCCCAGGTCTTTTTTTTTTTTTCATTTCCAGAACAATTGCAGCAGCTCCCCCATTTATCTGTTTAGGTGAGCTGTGCACATGTATGGGCATGCATTCTGATTGGACTATATTCCTTTAGGCTTCTTTCACACTTGCAGTGGCGGGCCGTCCATATGGGGGGGCAGGGGCACTGCCCCTCCTAATCCATGCATCCGGATTGTTTGCCACACGCCCCCCCAAAACAAATATACCACTAGCCGCCCCTGCACACTTGTACGCAAGGCTGGGACAAGGGGTGGGCAGAAGGGAGCGGCTGCCCTGGGCACTGTGGTATCATGTGCAGTGGGGGGCCACCACAAGGAGATTCAGGGGGGGGGGGGGGGGGGAGTATGGTTGCCACCTCATCCCTTTAAACCCGAACACATATTAATTAGACAGGTTCTGTGGCTGATTAAAGGGGTTGTAAAGGTAAAAATTTTTTCACCTTAATGCATTCTATGCATTAAGGTGAAAAAACTTCTGACAATACTGCCGCCCCCAGCCCCCCCGTTTTGCTTACCTGACGCCTCGAAAGTCAGCTTCTCGTTCCCGATATCTATTCCTCCGCTCAGCCTGGCCGCTGATTGGCTACAGTGGATGGATTGGAAGCAGCGCAGCCATTGGCTCGCGCTACTGTCAATCACATCCAATGACGCAGCGCGCTGGGGGGCGGGGCCGAATGATACAGTGAGCGGCTATAGCCGCCGGCTGTATCACAGGAGCGCGCCCGCAAGCACTAACCACCATGCGAGCTCCCTCGCATTAAGGTGGTTAATGCTTGCGGGGAGGAGCTGAAACAGCCGCCGAGGGACCCCAGAAGATCAGGTTCGGGGCCACTCTGTGCAGAACGAGCTGCACAGTGAAGGTAAGTATAACATGTTTGTTATTTTAAAAAAAAAAAAATTTTACCTTTATAACCCCTTTAAGGTGGTAATTAAACTCACTTGGTGCCTTATCTGCATTTAATTAGCCTCAGAACCTGTGTAATTCAAAGGTGTTCAGGTGTAAGCCCGGGTTCACACCTATGCGAATTAGAGGTGCGTTTCCGCACCTCTAATTCGCATAGCAGGAGAATGTGACTGGCTCCCTATGGAGCCGGTTCACATATCTCCGGGGCGGCTGCGGTGCGCACTGCACAAAAACGCTGTGCGTCTTTGGCTGCGTTTCAGGGCCGATTCGTCCCTGAAACGGTGAACAGGGACGCACAGCGCTCCTGTACGGTGCGCAGCGTATTATGGTGTGAACCCGGGCTCAAGGGATGAGGTGGCAACTCTAGGGGGAAGGGGTTTGTGTTGGAAGGGGGAATATGGGGGGCTGCAGGGGGTAAGTATTGTTCTAGGAGGATAAATTGGCGATTTAGGGGGATTTGTGTTGGGAGGGGAATGGGGGGAAGAAGATTTGTGATAGTTGGGGTGATTTGAGGGGAATTTATGCTGGGTGGGGGAGGGTTGATTTGGGTGGGAGAAGATGTGTACTAGGACGGAAAGTTTTAGGGCTAGAGGATATGTGCTAGCAGTGTTTTTTTTTCTGGGGGGCAAAGATTTGTGCTGAGATGGGGAACTTTGGCAGTGGGGGTCGGTTTGTACTGGGAGGAGGGGAGATTTCTGCTTAGAAGGTAAGCACACAGATTAATGCTCAAGAGGGGGGAGCTCAGTTTGGCATGTTCGCCCTGGGCTCTAGATGACCTTGTCCCAGCACTGCTTGTATGACCTGAAAGTCTCGGGACTTTTACGCGACTTGAAGCAATACCTTTGTAATCTTGAGGACTGCAGACCTCAAGTTGCACCAAAGTAGTGCAGGGATTACTTTGAAGCATATGAATGGTGCTCATTGGAAATCATGAGGTACGACTTGTCATGTGACTTTGCAGTCCCAAGTCGCACAAGTGTGAAAGGGGCCTTAAAAGGATAAAACTGTCCATGCTCCAGTTACCCTTATGGTGAAATCTTGTATGCTTGTTTCAGTCTTTGCTCTTGTCCTCCTGTCCTTGGAATGTTCTTAATTTCCCAGTTATAGCCATAGGTATGGCTATAACTATACAGCCTATTGCATTAGGGTGTGCACCATAAAGCACCATAAAGCTCAAACACACACGCCTTTCTCTGCAGCCTCAGCTGCATGGGACAGTGAGTGAATGGGGAGTGCTCTGTGCTGAGCGGCTTCCTATTCATTCATTCACAAACTGAAGCATAGTAAACACAGTTTACTATGCTTCCGTTATAAATGAGCACGGTGAGTGTGTTCACTGTGTTCATTTAGAAAAGGAAGAGGCAGGTAAATTACATATTTACTAGCCCCTTATCCTGCTTTCCATTTTGAAAAATGTCCCACAGCAGCCGGGAGGAGAGGAGAGGAGAGGAGGGAAGCCAGCAGCACCGCTGGGGGAAATGGTGCAACACAGGAGGAAACCTGGGTAGTAGGGAGAATCTCCGCGTTGTGATTAGCATATGCCCAGGCACACCTGGCACACCCCCTGCACACGCCTATGGTTATAACCTAATTCCAGTGCACTCTTGTCTCTCAGTTTTTTAGTCCTGATTACTGTGTGCTCTTTATTTGGACCCTGATTTCTGCCTTGCTGGTTATCCCTGACCTGCTAGATTCCATTAATTTGTTCACCTGCTTGACCTGACCCTGCTTTAAGGCCTCCTTCACTGACTATGGCTTTTGGGGGAGATTTAGTACATTTGGTGCACTCAGAATCTGGCACAGCTGTGCATGGTAGCCACCAACATTCACTGTTGGCTCACCCAAGAAAAACACGATTCTACCTGGTTTACTTTCTGGAAGTGGGTGCAGCAACTGTGTGGGAGTAATTAAAAGGAGCTAGGCAAGACCATGGAGTTGATTTACTAAAACTGGAAAGTGCAAAATCTGGTGCAGCTGTGCATGGTAGTCAATCAGCTTCTAACTTCATCTTGTTCAATTAAGCTTTGACAATAAGGCTGGGTTCACATTGGTACGACAAACGCTCCGACATTGGGAGCTCATGTCGCATGACCTGTGAAAATCAATGTTTTCCTATGAGAGCCGTCTTAACTGGTCTGACACAAATCGGTCTGACTTTGAAAATGCTCCCTGCACTACTCTGGTCCAACTTTGATCCTACTTCAGCTCATTGAATATCACTGAAGGCAGATCCGGCATCTCTTCCGATTTCTTCTCCCGTCTCCGGCTCTTCTGCCTCCTCCGCTGATGTTTTGTGCCTCTGCCGGTTATTCTCCTCTCTCCGGGTCTTCTCTGCTGATGTCTTCTAGCCCTCTCAGGGTCTTTTCCCTGTGTCCACTGTTTTCAGCCTCTGCCAGGTCTTTATCGCTGTCTTCTCACTCTTTTACTGGGTCTTCTCCGCTGTCTTCTCCCTCTTTTCTTCTTCCGATGTTGACTCAACGCTCTCTCCCGCTCTAATGCTGGGTGCACGGTGTGCCACTACTTATATTGGCATGGGGGGTCACTGGGTGACGTCATCTGGATGTCCCACCCCATATGACGTCACCACCCCCTCATGCCCCGGGCGGTGTTGTCATAGGGGGGGGGAACCTCCAGATGACGTCACCCAGTGACCCCCGCTCCATGCCAATATAAGTAGTGGCACAACATGCACCCTGAATTAGAGCGGGAGAGAGCGCTGAGTCAACATCGGAAGAAAAACAGAGGGAGAAGACAGCGGAGAAGCCCCGGAGAAGGGAGAAGAACTGGCAGAGGCAGAAGACATCAGCAGAGGGGAGAAGAAATTGGAAGAGATGCCGGAGCTGCCTTAATAAATTACTTTAAAAACCTGTGTACTGTGTTTTATTTTTGACACTTTTTTTTTTTTTAGGTGAATGGGTAGGGGTACAATGTACCCAATATTCATTCACATAGGGTGTTGTTAAAGGGTGCTTCCAGATTCTGATAAGCCCCCTGTCTGCAGACCCTGACAATTAACAGCCAGGGTTGTCAGGAAGAGGCCCTTG
This sequence comes from Aquarana catesbeiana, assembly GCF_042186555.1. Classification (NCBI taxonomy): domain Eukaryota; kingdom Metazoa; phylum Chordata; class Amphibia; order Anura; family Ranidae; genus Aquarana; species Aquarana catesbeiana. Next base: position 49,023,620 of record NC_133325.1, read on the forward strand.
TCCTCATCAACATGGGGACAAGGTGCTTTGGGGTGGGGGGCGCAAGGCCCCCCTGCCCCAAAGCACCCATCTCCCATGTTGAGGGCATGCGGCCTGGTACGGTTCAGGAGGATGGGGCTCGCTTGTCCCCACCCCCCTTTCCTGACCTGCTTGGCTGCATGCTCGGATAAGGGTCTGGTATGGATTTTGAGGGGGACCCCATGCTATTTTTTTGGCGTTGGGGATTCCCCTTAAAATCCATACCAGACCGAGGGGCCCGGTATGCTCTTGGAGGGGGAACCCATGCCATTTTTTTTTTTTTTTAATTTGGCGTAGAGTTCTCCCTACAGATTCATAACAGATACAAATTGTCTGCATCGGGATCAAAGTCGGGATCCCCGTTCATTGAAGTTGGACGGATGTCAGACTTCAAGCCGCAGGGCAAAGTTGGATCCACAGTCGTACAACTGTCGTGTTGTACCAGTGTGAACCCGACCTAAAACCTGGAAGCTGATTGGTTTCTATGCACAGCTGCTCTCCAATTTTAGTGAGTAACCCCCATTGTTACTATGTCCCTGCTCAGTTCTGCTTATTCCCAACAGCAACCTTGACGACCCACATATAACATCCCCCTAGTTCAGAGTAGGCTGCTAAGCAAATTTAGTCAGCTCCTCTGTAAACAGTGGAGCAGGGGTTGATTACTCAGTGCTGTTCAGTATCTCACAGGTCGCTGTTATGCTACTTTCCCCCGTTTTCTAGAGACTTCTGGAAGCAATCTGAATTTTTATGGAGCCCTGGCCAATCACTGGGACGGTGTGCCTAGAAGGTGGATGGAGAGCCCATAGTCCATACATAATTATAAAGGCCTAGCAGCAAGAGGAAGAGTTCCAGGGTCCAGCTTTCTGGAGGAGACCCCTGTTCAAGGGGCTCTTCCCCTGGGGCAGAGAGAGAGAGAGAGAGAGAGAGAGAGAGAGAGAGAGAGAGAGAGAGAGAGAGAGAGAGAGAGAGAGAGAGACAGAGACAGACAGAGGGGAAGTCTGAGGAGCCTTTCTGAAAACATTGAGGTCCCAGCTAGGGCCTACTGAACAGAGCCTGGTTTATAGACTGAGCAAAACCAGAGGAGAGTTGGTGTAGGAAGCCCAATTATTCTGGGGACTGAGTGAGCACTTGATCCTGCTATACAGAAGAGAGGAGACTGTGGGGTGGTTTATCTCATAAGCAAGTGCAGTGCAGTTGTGTAAGACAGCTATGACTTTTACAAGTCAGCCAAGAGAATATAGTGCAGCCTGGGGATGTGCAATACAGCCTGCATTTTTGTACAGAGCTGCCAGAAGCCTCAAGTTCTACAGTTCTATAGTTTCAGGCTATCCCTTGCTCCTCATGTCTATTTAAGTTCCTGTTCCCAATAAAAACCCAAAAACAAACTCCCTAGACTGGTTCTTGGACCAAAGGAATAATGCTGAAAATGCTGTGTGCCTGGCAGTGCACGTCTAAATAATCACTGGCTCCTGCGAGGGTAGCTGTACACACATTAACTATTCTCACCCTTTCTCCCAACAAGGTAATCACATGATTTGCTGTCTAGGGTTGCCATCTACGCCATCAGTTGCCCTGGCAAGGACTTGGTAATCCTGTAACTAGCATCTATGTTGATAGCCTGTCTTCCAGCCAGCTAATAGAGGGTAGTGCCCTTCATGGCTCCTCAGCTCAACCCTGGTGCTTGGGATATATGATATCATTGCACGAATGTGCCAAAAAGGCCATCCCTCCCATCCAGGAATAGCACATCTTAGCAGCTTCAGTGTTCCTGACAACCATCAGTGGGTGACTCAAAAAAAGTAATCTACCATTTTTATAGGTGACCTCTCTACCAGGTCATTAATATCCGAATTTACAATTATTTGCCTGGTTAAGCCATTCTTGGCGTTTGCTCTACAAAATCATCGCTGGAGTAGATTTGTCCAGCTTTACCCATCTGTAGACAGCCACACGTGTGAAATAACCAACCAAAAATGTCTTCCATGTCACATGGCTACAAGAGTAAGAAATGTGACTGAACATATAAGGGGAGAAACCAATGAGCTACGTAAAACAGTCAGATGTCTAATCTTATTCATTTTCTTTAATTGATTTATTTCTTAGGATCAAAGCATTCATTAAGGAGTCACTTTTGAGAGGTTTCTACAACCTCAAACCCAGAGAATGACATAAAGAGCTGGTGTTCATTTATAGGAGCACACTAAATTCAATTTAATTAGGATCATTGGACTTAAAATGATATAATGCAGTTATCTATTTGAAAAGAAGAAAAAGTTTCCCAGCAGATTTGAAGAGGCGAGCGTTTCATACAAAGCCCAGAAACATTATCATCCAATTAATATAGAAAAGAGATTCATTCACCTTTAGGTGGAAAGGTTATAGAAACTCGTTTCTTGGAGATAAGAAATCAGATTTTGCTAAAAAAAAATATTGAGAGCTGCTATTAGAGCCAGAAGTACAGAAATAGTGATATCTAAAGGGCAAACGTATTCCAAAAGTAAGATAGTGACAATGCTTCCTTAACACTGTTTGATGTCTTTGAACAGCGATAGTTGTTAAAGAAACCCTTTTCTTGGCAAAGGGAACATTTTAGCTACCCAACTTGCCAGTACAGATTCTGCGAAAAAAAAAAAACAACTATTTGTTCCTTGAAACCGAACTGGGCTCTGCCATTATGCATCTCACATAGGGATGAGCTTCGTGTTTGAGTCGAACCCATGTTCGACTCGAACATCGGCTGTTCGATCGTTCGCCGAATTGCGAACGATATGGGCCGTTCGCGCCAAATTCGTGTGGCGCGTCACGGCCCATAATTCACTGCGGCATCGCAGTGCATTGCTTGCTGATGATTGGCCAAGCATGCACTATGACCCGCATGCTTGGCCAATCACAGCGCCGCCTTAACAGAGAGCCATAATTGGCCAAAGCCAAGGAGGCTTTGGCCAATTATGGCTCAGGGGATTTAGTACACGCCCCACACTATATAAGGCCGCCTGCACGGCGGCCCTGTGCAGTGTGTTCCGGTGTGCTTAGAGAGAGAGAGAGAGACAGTGTCATTTCATTTAAATTAGCTAGATTAGGCAGGACAGTCAGTCAGTTAGCTGCACTTAAAGTGTATTGTGTATATATATGCATCCCAGGTGTTGCATATATATATATACACTGTATTCAGTTTAGCTAGATCCGTTCCTGTTATCTTCTAGACTATTTACATTTAGTGCAGTGCGTCCTGCTCACAGTGTTCAGCTAGATCCGTTCCTGTTATATTCCTACTGACAGGCAGGCTTGTCTTGTTACAGTATTTTGAAGAAAATTACTGGTGTTCTTTTGATCCTATTAGTACCACAGTCAGGCAGCTAGACTATTTACAGTTAGTGCAGTGCGTCCTGCTCACAGTGTTCAGCTAGATCCGTTCCTGTTATCTTCTTACTGACAGGCAGGCTTGTCTTGTTACAGTATTTTAAAGAAAATTACTGGTGTTCTTTTCATCCTATTAGTACCACAGTCAGGCAGCTAGACTATTTACAGTTAGTGCAGTGCGTCCTGCTCACAGTGTTCAGCTAAACCTACAAGTTAGTGGGGTGCGTCCACCTCACAGTGTTCAGCTAAACCTACAAGCTAGTGGGGTGCGTCCTGCTCACAGTGTTCAGCTAGATCCGTTCCTGTTATCTTCTTACTGACAGGCAGGCTTGTCTTGTTACAGTAAATACAGCTACCTGAAGAAAATTGCTGGTGTTCTTTTGATCCTATTAGTACCACAGTCAGGCAGCTAGACTATTTACAGTTAGTGCAGTGCGTCCTGCTCACAGTGTTCTGCTAAACCTACAAGTTAGTGGGGTGCGTCCTGCTCACAGTGTTCAGCTAAACCTACAAGTTAGTGGGGTGCGTCCTGCTCACAGTGTTCAGCTAAACCTACAAGTTAGTGGGGTGCGTCCACCTCACAGTGTTCAGCTAAACCTACAAGTTAGTGGGGTGCGTCCTGCTCACAGTGTTCAGCTAAACCTACAAGTTAGTGGGGTGCGTCCACCTCACAGTGTTCAGCTAAACCTACAAGCTAGTGGGGTGCGTCCTGCTCACAGTGTTCAGCTAGATCCGTTCCTGTTATCTTCTTACTGACAGGCAGGCTTGTCTTGTTACAGTAAATACAGCTACGTGAAGAAAATTGCTGGTGTTCTTTTGATCCTATTAGTACCACAGTCAGGCAGCTAGACTATTTACAGTTAGTGCAGTGCGTCCTGCTCACAGTGTTCTGCTAAACCTACAAGTTAGTGGGGTGCGTCCTGCTCACAGTGTTCAGCTAAACCTACAAGTTAGTGGGGTGCGTCCACCTCATAGTGTTCAGCTAAACCTACAAGCTAGTGGGGTGCGTCCTGCTCACAGACATATGTTGACCTGCCATGCAGTTCGTTGGCAAGCGTATCTAAAAGACCCACACCAAAGAACAAAGAGGACCTCTGCTTGCTCCTCATCAGCTGAGATTTCCAACCCCACTAGACCTTCAGTCCTCTCTGAGACCTGCACTGAGAGGAATGAAGGTGTAGAATTAGGTGTGTCACAGCCACGTACTTGTGGGCAATCTGATTTTGGTACACCGACGTCAGATTGTACCAGGCAAATTTCCCTGCCCCAGCTGCTGCACCGCCGAAAGAAGTTTGCTCCCAGCCATACACATGCCCAACGGTTGAATGCTAGCTTGGCAAAATTGCTAGCACTTCAACTGCTGCCTTTTCAGTTGGTAGACTCTGCCCCCTTCCGTGAGTTTGTGGAATGTGCGGTTCCTCAGTGGCAGGTACCCAAACGCCACTTTTTCTCACGGAAGGCGATTCCGGCTCTCTACCAGCATGTGGAAGGCAATGTCCATGCCTCGCTGGACAGGGCGGTCAGCGGTAAGGTGCATATTACCGCTGACTCATGGTCCAGCAGGCATGGACAGGGACGTTACCTAAGTTTCACGGCGCATTGGGTGACTCTGCTGGCAGCTGGGAAGGATGCAGGACAAGGTGCAGTAGTGTTGGAGGTTGTTCCGCCACCACGCCTCCAAAATGCTAATGATTGTGACACACCTCTCTCCTCCACCCCCTCCTCTTCTTCTTCCTCCATGGCCTCTTCCTCGGAACCAGCGGTGCTCCGTAGTCGTTCAAGGGGCTACGCAAGTACGCAGGCCAAAAGATGCCATGCGGTGCTTGAGCTGGTGTGCTTGGGGGACAGGAGCCACACTGGGGCAGAGGTTCTGTCAGCTCTGCAGGGGCAGGTTCAGAGGTGGTTGACGCCACGCCAACTTAAGGCAGGAATGGTGGTTTGCGACAATGGCACCAACCTCCTCTCTGCCCTCCGACAGGGACAAATGACCCATGTGCCCTGTTTGGCTCACGTCCTTAACTTGGTGGTGCAGCGGTTCTTGGGCAGGTACCCGGGCTTACAGGATGTCCTGAGGCAGGCCAGGAAAGTCTGTGTGCATTTCCGCCGGTCATATAATGCCAGTGCTCGGCTGACGGACCTCCAAAAAGGAGTTTAACCTGCCCAAGAACCGCCTAATCTGTGACATGCCCACCAGGTGGAACTCAACGTTGGCCATGCCGCAGCGGCTGCACACGCAGCAGAGGGCCATCAATGAGTACCTGTGCGACTATGGCACCAGGACAGGGTCAGGGGAGCTTGGTTTTTTTTCCCCACGCCAGTGGGCCATGATCAGGGATGCATGCACTGTCCTGTCACCATTTGAGGAGGCCACGAGGATGGTGAGCAGTGACAGTGCATGCATCAGTGACACTGTCCCCCTTGTCCACCTGTTGGAGCACACGCTGCGTGGAATAATGGACAGGGCACTTGAGGCAGAACAGAGGCAGGAAGAGGAGGACTTCCTTAGCTCTCAAGGCCCCCTTTATCCAGACAGTGTTCCTGCGTGCCCGCCGATCACACAGGAAGAGGACGAAGAGGAGGAGGAGGAGGAAGATTGTGTCAGTATGGAGGTGGAGCCTGGCACTCAGCATCAGCAGCAGTCTTTAAGGGATCAGTCCCAAGAAACACATGGACTTGTACGTGGCTGGGAGGAGGTGGCTGCGGACCATGTCGTCCTTAGTGACCCAGAGGACTCCGGACCGAATGCCTCAGCAAACCTACGCTGCATGGCCTCCCTGATCCTGCAAAGCCTGCGTAAGGATCCTCGTATTCGTGGTATCAAGGAGAAGGACCAATACTGGCTGGCAACCCTCCTTGATCCACGTTACAAGGGTAAGGTTGCGGACCTTATCTTGCCATCGCAGACGGAGCAGAGGATGAAACATCTTCGGGAGGCCTTGCAGAAAGGTCTGTTCAACGTGTTCCCAGAGACTGGGAGGTTACAAACTCCTGTTTCTGGACAACGTGTTGCTGAGGCTTCGGTCAGTCAAAGAAGGAGCGGTGGAGAAGGTGGCCGTCTGACCGATGCGTTCAGACAATTTTTTGGTTCGCAGCCCCAAGGTATGATCGGTTCCAGCAACCATCGCCAGCGTCTGTTTTACATGGTGCAGGAATACCTAGGGGCAAGATCAGACTTGGACACCTTTCCCACCGAAAATCCTCTGGGTTACTGGGTCTTGAGGATGGATCACTGGCCAGAGCTTGCACAGTATGCAATTGAGCTACTGGCCTGTCCTGCATCCAGCGTTCTTTCGGAACGCACATTCAGTGCTGCTGGAGGCGTGGTAACCGATCATAGGGTGCGTCTGTCCACTGACTCGGTCGATCGACTGACCTTCATAAAAATGAATGAGTCTTGGATCACCACCAGCTACCAAGCACCTGATGCTGATGTAACCGAATAATTTTTTTTGAAATCTCAGATCCCTTCAAAGACTGCCTATGCTGATGCTGAGTGACTATCCCTGAGTAATTATCCTCTTCCTCCTCAATCATCACGCTGATAGCTTGTAAGAACATTTTTGGTTCTGGGTGCCACCACCAGTGCCTAAGGCACAATTTTTCAGCCCCTGTTTAACAGGGGCGTGTAATTACGATTTTTGATGCAATACTTTGCAGCAGGGCTCGTTCCTGCATTCCAACTAGAGTGTCTGTGAGGGGTTGCAGTGTTGTGGCACCAGCACCAGTGCCTAAGGCCTAATTTTTCAGCTCCTGTTCAACAGGGGCATGTAATTACAATTCTTGATCTAATATTTCACAGCAGAGCCCTGTGAGGGCTTACAGTGTTGTGGCCACAGCAACACCTAAGGCCCAAATTTCTGCTGAGTATATAGGGCAGGACCCTACTTTCAAACAACTAACTTACAAACGACTCCTACTTGCAAACGGAAGGAGACAACAGGAAGTGAGAATAAATCTACCCCTAGGAAGGGAAATTCTCTCCTGTAAGAGTTAATATGGGAAAAACATTTCTCCTTTCCACTGATGCTTTCCAATCCATTGGGACAAAAAGTGAGGTGAAATCTTCTGAAGAGGAGGAAAGACAGCAACACAAATGTCACAGGGGTGATAACCCTTCCCTATATTTTCCAAAAAGCTTAAAAAAGATTTTTTGGCTGGAGCTAAACACGTTAAAAATGTACCCGTTCAAAATTACAAAGAGATTCTACTTAACAACAAACCTACAGCCTGTATACTGCTGTTCAGAGTATATAGGGCCTGGTGGCCCCACACCTTTCCTTATTTTAATTTGGGTGTGGGGTTCCCCTTAATATCCATACAAGACCCAAAGGGCCTGGTAATGGACTGGGGGGTACCCATGCCGTTTGTCTCACTGATTTTCATCCATATTGCCAGGACCCGACATTACATTAAACCCGCAAGCAGTTTTAAATGAGATTTTTTCCTTTAAAAATGACATTTGGTGCAGGGACTGTTCTAAACACGGGAAACACGCGTCACTTTACAGGCATACTATAGACACCCCTCAGGTACGATATTTAAAGGAATATTTCACTTTTTTTTTTTTTTTACTTTAAGCATCATTAAAATCACTGCTCCCGAAAAAACGGCCGTTTTTAAAACTTTTTTTTGCATTGATACATGTCCCCTGGGGTAGGACCCGGGTCCCCAAACCCTTTTTAGGACAATACCATGCAAATTAGCCTTTAAAATGAGCACTTTTGATTTCGAACGTTCGAGTCCCATAGACGTCAATGGGGTTCTAACGTTCGTGCGAACTTTCGGTCCGTTCGCAGGTTCTGGTGCGAACCGAACCGGGGGGTGTTCGGCTCATCCCTAATCTCACATTATAGAGAAGGGAAAGCCAAAGTGTGCTTGACTGCAAGCACACTTTTCCCTGTGTCTTTTGCCATTGCTCTTTTCATACCTCAGTGTTCAGGGGGTGTGGTCATATATGGAAATGATGGCTTAGATGCTGACTTCTGAGAAAAGTCATCATTTGCATATCAATAGCAGTGCTGTTTAGTCATTTTAGGCTTCACATTGTTTTTTAACATATTTTATTGAGTATTAAAGGAAGATATATAGGGAGAAAAAGAAAAGTGGTACCAAAGTAGCAGCACAGTACAGTTTCCCTTGCCACCAGAAGTGTATTAATACCTTGTTGATATTTCTGGGAAAGATGACAATGATAAGAATTTAAGAACTCACAATAAAGACATCCTACCCCAAGCCAACAGATACATAACTTGCACAAAATGAGTATCACAGCATAAGGAAGGATGGATGGAGAAGACCCTCGAATCCAGAATCCAGTATCCAGTGGTGGCTGATGCTCCATTTTTTTTTGGGGGGGGGGGGGGGGCGGCAAACAAACCTCCTAGCTACCCCCCACCTGCCATCCCTTGGTCGATCGTCCCGCCGCACTACTTACCCCATCCAGGTCGTGGGTCCCCCTGCTTCTCCTCGGTGGCTTCGTGGGCAGCTTGGGCAGCTTCCCCCCTGCTTTTCCTCTTTGGCGGCTTCGCGGGCGGCTTCCCCCTGCTTCTCTTATCGGCCAATATGGTCACTTCTCCTCTCAGCCAATCGGGTCTTAAGACCCGCTTCCTGATTGGCTGAGAGGAGAAGCAGGATGACAATAGCGAATATTAATAAGCTTTGGTCACATGAGTGGGTGGGGCTTAGGGCGCAGTGCTCTGCGCCCCGAGCCCACCCTTTTTATTTTCAATGATTTTTATTAAAGTTTTTTACAGTACAGATAAAAAAGACCTCAGCATCTCTTTGAACATTGTACAGTGTTCATAGTCCATCATACATACAATATAAGCGAGGAATACACCTCTTGTTCCTTCAAGGCCATTTATCAAGTCCTGATGTAAACTGTATCTTATCTACTTTAGTATTTGTGGTTTATGTACCAAACCATACGGTGGTTCCTCGACCTTACACATTACATCATATTCTGTGGCCTTGTGCATGCTCTATAACATAGGTCTCAGAGTACGTCCCACCCACTGGGAAACGTCAAAGAGCCCACCCTTTTTTAAACCAATTAGAGCTTCCGGCTCTAATCATGTGCTTAAAAAAAAAAAACCCATTGAAATCCATGCGTCCAGTGCCCTGTGTGGAGATTAGGGTTCGGGCGCCCCTGCTCCCCTTATGGAATGGCCGCCACTGCTCAAACCCCTGTCCCTGTAGATACCAGAGGGCAGGGGGGTTGAAGGGCCAGCCCCCCCCACTGGGTCCTAAGTTGGAGATGTGTCTATTCCACAATGTGAACCTATGAAATGAACTAACAGTGAAAAGTGAATGCATGATCAAGAAGCAGATGGCTCAAAGAAGTCTCAGTTGCCCCTACCAACTAACCTGGGCAATAACTACAAAAACTGGCGATACAATAGACAGGGGATTGCCTTTCGAATGCCCATGGTGAACATGAAAAGAGTGTCTTCCCAACGGCGAAGGGATGTTGAAGGCTCACTAGGAAGAGTCGGCCTGTTCAATATTTGATTTATGAGTACTGGCAAACCATTCCTTGTAAACAAAAGAAAACTATAAAGGCAATTTTTCTGAAGCCGAAAGTTTAGTTTCAATAAAAGGCCTGCCACCGGTTATCAAAGCATTTTGAAGAAGCGTGATTATGTGCCAACAAATCTAGCTTTTCCATATAGAGCAGTAGCTTTTAATCCCTTCTGACTTCTATAATAAGGGGGGCCTCTGTGGAGATCCAGTGGTTAAGAATGGCTCTCCGGGCCACCAATAGGCAGATGTGTGGCTGAATTGTGGAGTTTCCCTCTGAGGTAGAGGACTGCTTGAACAGGAGGGGAAGAGGATCCTTAGGTATCTAGGTGGGGTGCGGCGGGAATAACACACTCAGTCCCAGTGCAATGAAAGAACTTGTATTGAAAGAAAGCAGAGACAGTTCACAAATAACTCGGTGGGAAGGCAGCCCATCGGGAACACTCACAGGGCCATTAGCACATAGAGAGAAGAATGCAGAAGATATTTACAAATAAATATCTGAAAAGTGTGACATGCATTTGTATTCATCCCCTTTACTCTGATACCCCTAACTAAAATCTAGTGGAACCAATTGCCTTCAGAAGTCACCTAATTAGTAAATAGAATCCCCCTGTGTGTAATTTAATCTCAGTATAAATACAGCTGTTCTGTGAAGTCCTCAGAGGTTTGTTAGAGAACCTTAGTGAACAAACAGCATCATGAATGCCAAGGAACACACCAGACAGGTCAGTGATAAAGTTGTGGAGAAGTTTAAAGCAGGGTTAGGTTATAAAAAAAATTCCCAAGCTTTGAACATCTCACGAAGCACTGTTCAATCCATCATCCGAAAATAGAGTATGGCACAACAGCAAACCTACCAAGACATGGCCGTCCACCTAAACTGACAGGCCGGGCAAGGAAAGCATAAATCGGAGAAGCAGCCAAGAGGTCCATGGTAACTGTGAAGAGACTGCAGAGATCCACAGCTCAGGTGGGAGAATCTGTCCACAGGACAACTATTAGTCGTGCACTCCACAAACCTGACCTTTATGGAAGAGGAGCAAGAAGAAAGCCATTGTTGAAAGAAGTCCCATTTGCAGTTTGTGAGAAGCCATGTGGTGGAAACAGCAAACATGTGGAAGAAGGTGCTCTACTCAGATGAGACTAAAATTGAACTTTTTGATCTAAAAACAAAAAGCTATGTGTGGCGGAAAACTATCACTGCATATCACCCTGAACATACCATCCCCACTGTGAAACATGGTGGTGGCAGCATCATGTTGTGGGGATGCTTTTCTTCAGCAGGGACAGGGAAGCTGGTCAGAGTTGATGGGAAGATGGATGGAGCCAAATACAGGGCACTCTTGAAAGAAAAACTTTTAGAGTCTGCAAAAGGCTTGAGGTTGGGGCAGGGGTTCACCTTCCAGCAAACCCAACCCTAAACATACAGCCAGAGCTACAATGGAATGGTTTTGATCAAAGCATATTCATGTGTTAGAATGGTCCAATCAAAGTCCAGACCTAAATTCAATTGAAAATCTGTGGCAAGACCTGGAAATTGCTGTCCAGACGCTCTCCATCCAATCTGAGAGAACTTGAGCTATTTTGCAAAGAAGAATGGGCAAAAATTTCACGCTCTAGATGTGCAAAGCTGGTAGAGACATCCCCAAAAAGACTTGCAGCTGTAATTGCAGAGAAAGGTGGTTCTACAAAGTATTGAATCAGGGGGGCTGAATACAAATGCACCCCACACTTTTCACATATTTTATTTGTAAAAAAATTTGAAAACCATTTATCATTTTCCTTCCACTTCACAATTATGTGCCACTTTGTGTTGGTCCATCACATAAAATCCCAATAAAATACATTTACGTTTTTGGTTGTAACATGACAAAATGTGGAAAATTTCAAGGGGTATGAATACTTTTTCAAGGCAATGTAGATTAGGCGTGACATTTTGAGAAAAGAATGTGTGTTTGAAACACCTGATGGTTTAGAATGTGAAGGTACCTCTTCATTTACATACTTGGGGTAGGGAATAATTCAGGTTAAACACTTCTGTTCCTTAGGGCATTTTGAATCGTCCTGGACTTGAAGTGGTAAAACAAGCTTGGTGTCATTTTTTTTTTTTTTTTCAGCCGGCGATCAGCTGGTAAGTAAAAGTGATCCGAGTTGCTCTTCAGCCACCAAATTACTTTTACTTAATAAAATTATGTCCCTCTTACCTGTAATCGTATTATGTTCTGTTTGATATTTTTCTATGCTAAAAAAGAGCTTTTATTGCATTGGAAGGAGCCACATCTCCACCCACATTGCCGTATGTTTGCCGCCTGATCAATCAGGCATCGCCCGGTCAACATCACCCGGTGACCACGCCCCTTATGCCGTCACAGTCCCAGCATGCCCAGGGACTGTGACGGCATAAGGGGGCGGGGTCTCCGCCTATATAAACAAACAAGATATTTGGGGGGCACACTCTAAAAAATGCATTAAAGATGGTGCAGCCATAAGACCATACAGTAGAGGAAAATATATTACAGCGCACACATGCAAAAAAACGGAAAATTGTATACTCACCTTTCCGTAATTTTCCTTTCCTGTCGTATCTTCATGGCAGCATACACTTTGGGTTGTGACTCCGCCCCCACAACCTGATAGGACTACATAGCTATAAATTGTAGAGATGGCCCCTGCCCAGTATTCTCCGTATATATATCACCTTAGACGGGTGGGAGATTGTATGCTGCCATGAAGATACGACAGGAAAGGAAAATTACGGAAAGGTGAGTATACAATTTTCCGTTTTCCTGTCGCATCATGGCAGCATACACTTTGGGGAGTAACTCGCAAAGACTGGGTGGGAATTCAAACTAAGTTTATTAATCAAATAATAGAGGAATTGGCCTGGATAACGGATCTTCCGAAATCCACCGTGGATAAGCAGGTGGAATCCACCTTGTAATGAGACATGAAGGTGTTCCTGGAGGACCATGTAGCCGCTCTGCAAATCGTCTCTGCCGAGACTCTACAGTATGCCGCCCAGGAGGTTGCCACTGCCCTGGTGGAGTGTGCCCTTAAGCCCTCAGGTACTTGATGGTTACCCAGTGAGTAAGATCTCTTGATGGTCTTTACTAGCCATGAAGCAATGGTACGTGAGGATGCCGCTTGACCTCTCCTGAAACCATGTGGGATAATTAGGAGGCTCTCCGACTTTCTGATGGATTTTGTTGCCGAGAGATACTCCATGACGGTACCTTTAACATCTAGTGGATGAGGATCTCCCTGATCCGTGCTGAGTGCTGGAAGATTAATCTCCTGGTTAAAATGGAAAGATGAGGATACCTTGGGGATGAATCGATCCGAAGGTCTTAGGACTAGCCTGTCTGGAAGAACAACCAAATATGGTTCGCTAACCATTAGAGCTTGCATCTCTGACACTCGCTTCGCCGAAGTTATGGCTATCAAAAATGAAACTTTCAGCGTTAGATCCCAGAGGGATATGCTCTGCGTTGGAAAAAAGGGTTCCTTGGATAATGCCTCCAGAACAATTGAGAGATCCCAGACCGGGAATGACGGTTTCCTGGGGGGCCTCAGCTTCAGACAGGCCCTCTGAAACTGAATCACCAGAGGCTCTTGCGCCCATTTAACTCCTGTCAAGGCGGACAGGGCCGATACCTGGACCTTCAGGGTGCTTGACCTAAGGCCTTTTTCTAGGCCTAATTGAAGGAATTCCAAGATCTGAGACACCGACGGGGAGGACGAGTCCCAACCTTGCTGTTGGGAGAAGGAGACAAATTTTTCCCAAACTCTTCTGTACGTGATGTTGGTAGTAGGCCTTCTGGCCTGGAGTAAGGTATCCACCACCTTCTGGGAACAGCCCTGCCCTAGGTACCTAGCCCTTTCAGTCTCCAGGCCATCAAGTGTAGCTTCCCCGGGTCCGGGTGAAGAAGATGCCCCTGGGAGAGTAGGTCTGTCGTCAATGGGAGAGGCAGAGGCTCTGCCGTGTTCAGCTGCATGAGGGTAGTAAACCGTGGCCTCCTCGGCCAGAAAGGGATCACTGCTACCACCAATGCTGTTGACTTCTTGAGCCTCAGGAGGAATCTCGCTATGAGAGGCGTCGGGGGGAAAATGTACCCCAAGTGAAAGTTCCAGGGGTGTTGGAGGCAGTCCGTCCCCTCTGCCGAAGGAAACGGTATCCTTGATAGGAATCTCTGGCATTTTGTGTTCTCCGGAGTTGCTGCTAGGTCTATCTCTGGGGAGCCCCAGGTTTGAGATATGAGAGCATAGGCTTGTGGACTCAGAGACCATTCGTTGTTGGAGGGAAAATTTCTGCTCAGCGAGTCGGCTAAGGTGTTCTGGACTCCCGGAACATAAACCGCCCTTAGGTCCAGTAGATTCAGCTGTGCCCATTCCAGAACAGGACGGACCTCCTGCAACATGGACCTGCTTCTGGTGCCCCCCTGCCTGTTGATGTAGGCAACAGCCACCTTGTTGTCCATCCTTAGGAGAACGTGCTTCCCCCTCAAGTGAAAACTGAAGGCCAGGAGAGCCTGGAACGCTGCTCTCATCTCCAGAATATTCGACACTGTATCCTGTGCCCTGAAAGGCCAACGACCCTGAGCCGCAAGGTCCCGATAGTGAGCTCCCCATCCCTGTAGACTGGCATCTGAGGTCACGATTTCTTGATAGGGAGTGATTATGTGCCTGCATCTTCCCAAGTTGTGAGGTCGTACCCACCACTTCAATGATTGCTTTACCTCCTGGGGGATGAAGATTGGTTGGGACATTGATGTGCCCTTCCACTGACGCAGGAAGGAGATCTGGAGAGGCCTCGAGTTCCATTGTGCCCATTGGACCATGGGAATGGTGGAAGCTAGAGAGCCCAGGATACTGAGACATGTCCTGGCCGGGAGCATTGTAGCAGAGATTGCTCTTTTCACCTTTTGAATTAGAGGAGGGATTTTTTCCCCCGGAAGTTCCACTGTGTTCTCCCTTGTGTCCAGTTCGGCTCCCAGAAAGACCATTCTCTGTGTGGGATGGATGTTGCTCTTCTTCCAATTTATCAGCCACCCTAGGGACTGTAACGTGGAGACCAGGATTTCCCTGTGAAGGACGAGAGAGTCCTGGCTGTTTGAGAGAAGTAGGATGTCGTCCAGATAATGGTGGACCCTCAGCCCGCCTTCTCTCAGGTGGGCTATTACAGGTAATAGGACCTTTGTAAACGTCCTGGGTGCGGTAGAGATCCCGAACGGGAGGCTTTGGAATTGGAAGTGCCGATGGTCTAGGGTAAACTGGAGAAACTTTTGGAACTCGGAATGGATAGGGATATGCAAGTACGCGTCCTGGAGGTCGATTGACAGCATCCAATCTCCCAAGTTTATTGCTTGGAGGATTGATTGAAGGCTTTCCATCTTGAATATTTCTATCTGTATCGACCGGTTGAGGTTTTTTAGATCCAAGACTGGACGAAGGTCCCCTGATTTCTTTTTCACTAAGAAAAGTGGGGAGTAGAAGCCTTTGCCTCTTTGAGATACCGGTACCTCCACTATTGCTTGTTTTTGGAGCAACTCCTGGATATACTGGACTAGGGATAGTCTTTTCTCTTGAGAAGGAGGAAGTCTGGTTGAGCAGAATTGGTCTCTTGGAGGACGACCTCTGAATGCCCACCTGTGTCCGAAATGAATGGTGGACACCGTCCATGGGTCCTTTATCATTCCCGCCCAGACCAACTTGAACTTTGTGAGTCTGGCACCCACTACCGCTGGTTGGGCGGGCGAACCTTCAAAAGGACTTCTGGTCATTGGAGGCAGGGGTCTTGGGTTTCTGGAATTTGAGGAAGGACGCCTGGGGGTTCTTCCAGCTCCTTCTATATTCCTTCCTGGGTCTATAGGATTTTGCATCCCTGTATCTCTCCGGGAGATTACGTTTAAAGGGAGGTGGCCTTTGTTGTTTCGGCCTTCTGTCCGATGGTATGAGACCCGACTTCCCGCCTGTCACCTTAGAGATTGCGGTATCCAGCTTCGCCCCAAAGAGGTTCGCCCCGTCATACAGAATCCTGCACCAGTTTGATTTCGAGGTGGGGTCAGCCGACCAAGGTTTGAGCCATAGCGCCCTTCTGGCCATTACAGAGGCTAACATGGACCTTGATGTGGATCTGATGGTATCTACGGAAGCTTCCGCCACGAAATCTCCCGCAAGGCTAAGTTCATGTAAGGCCTTGGTGATCTGCTCTTGATCTGCGCCCTCAGTGACGAGTCTCGCTGTGGCTGATGACCAGCTGGAGATAGCTTTTCCAACCGCCGCTAATGCCACCGCTGGCCTGCAGGCACCTCCTGCGAACAGGTAAGCTCTCTTAAGGTCTGTATCCACCTTCCTGTCAAGCACGTCTCTGAACGTTACTGCATCTTCGATGGGGAGCGTCACGTGCCTGGCTAGACGCATCAAAGATGCGTCCACCACTGGAGGAGAAAGTAAAGGGGATACTTTGGGTTCCTTGAGTGGGTACAATTTGGTAAGTCTGTTGGACAGACTGAACTTCTTTTCTGGATTCTGCCACTCCTCCTTGATCAGCTCATCTAATTCGTCGATGAATGGGAAAGCCTCCGGAACCTTCTTGAGGTTTGGGAAATACTTTCTCTGTTTTGGCTGTATCTCCTCAAGCTCCTCCCAGTTAATCGCTTCCTTAACCGATCTGATGAACGGTTCTATGAGCGCAAAATCAAAGCCAGCTGATGCTTCCAGCTCCTCATCATCCGACGGGAGTTCTTGATCTCTTGATGCACTGGGAATGGTGGGTGAGGTGCTATAGGCCGTAAACTCCACATC
Source organism: Aquarana catesbeiana (assembly GCF_042186555.1). NCBI lineage: Eukaryota > Metazoa > Chordata > Amphibia > Anura > Ranidae > Aquarana > Aquarana catesbeiana. Next base: position 49,040,324 of record NC_133325.1, read on the forward strand.
AGGAGTTGAGACCTGGGGAGTAGAGACTCCAGTGGGTTCTATGGAATCCGGCTCTTTCTCCCTGGTGGCTTCATCTATGCACTTGCGGCAGGCTAGTTTGTCTGGGAGGGCCGTGGCCCCACATACCCAGCAAGCGTTCCCGGCTGGGCGGGAAGGGTGCGTAGAGGATTGGTGTCCTCGTGCAGGGGATCTTCTGTGGTAGGAACGGCTATGTCTTGAATGGGATCGACTCCGTCTACGACTCCCCTTGCGGCCTGAGCGACTTCTTCCGCGTGAGCGGCTGCGTCTATGGCCGGAGCGGCTTCTCCTGTGCGAAGATTCTCTTCGTCCTGACTTGGATGATCTTGCGGACCTGACAGGGCTGACCAATTAGGTAGCGTTAGTACGGTCCTGCTCTCTTTTTCAATCTTCTCTACTTACCACTGGAATCCCCCCCCCTTACCTATTAGGCTGGTGGTGATCTGCTGGGGCAGCGGCCTCCATAGGAGAGGAAGATGAACACCTGAGAAGGGTATAGGAAGGTAAGATCATGCAACCAGGCCCCAAAAAGACAGTGCATAAGTATTAGACACTTACCCAGAGGAGGGGGATACTTTAAGAATGCAGTAAGTCAAAACACAGCAGTCAGAAGTCTTCCAGAAGCAAGGAGAGCTCAGAAATGACAAACAGGGCTTTTAAAATTGCCGCCATGGCCGCCGAGGTCACGACCCGCTCGCGCATGCGCAGTAGCGGCGCGAGGCGCCCGGCGCCATCTTGGAAGCTGGCAAAATCAAAAGGACGCCCTGATGATGCGCACTGCGCATGCGCGGAAGCGCCGAGACGCTCAGGAAGCCTGTAGGGAGGCACAGAGGGACCACAGAGCCCAGCCAGGGAGGAGAAAAAACACCAGTGAAGCAAAGTAACATGGAGACCGCTGCACAACAACTAAGCCTGTTTAAGGCTTATAATGTAGCCGCAACATACCCCCGAGATCACCAGAGCGGGGCTCCTTCCATCTAGCTCGTTTAGAGGCTGTACAGGTAAGGACTTCCACCCAGGAGAGGCTAGAACCTGGCTGGGGCGAGTTCGGTAAGGGGGTGCTTCTGATATGTTCAGTCCTTCAGGTGAGGAAAAATAAGAGAATACTGGGCAGGGGCCATCTCTACAATTTATAGCTATGTAGTCCTATCAGGTTGTGGGGGCGGAGTCACAACCCAAAGTGTATGCTGCCATGATGCGACAGGAAAGACATTTACCTCAAGCAAGGCTAGTTTAAAACACCTAAGCATTTCTAGAAAAACATTTTCAAAAAATATGGGGATTTGGTCACACCATATTGCTATATGGTGCTAAGCCCACTTACTGCGACAAAGTACCCCATACTTTTATGGGGTATGATTATGGGGTACTTTGTCGCAGTAAGTGGGCTTAGCACCATATAGCAATATGGTGTGACCAAATCCCCATATTTTTGAAAATGTTTTTCTAGAAATGCTCAGGTGTTTTAAACTAGCCTTGCTTGAGGTAAATGTCTTTTTTGCATGTGTGCGCTGTAATATATTTTCCTCTACTGTATGGTCTTATGGCTGCACCATCTTTAATGCATTTTTTAGAGTGTGCCCCCCAAATATCTTGTTTGTGTATTGTATGGATTCTGACCAAATCCTTTTGGGTGTGGAGCACCTCACTACAAAACATTAGTACCTTTAATTAGTGTCCACTTGTGTCATGGGTGGAGACCTTATGATTCTCCCATTTAGAAGAGTGCAATGCTCTCATGGTTCAGAGATGCAGGTTCTCCCACTCCATGGATAGTGTAGGACCCACTGATTATGGGGTACTTTGTCGCAGTAAGTGGGCTTAGCACCATATAGCAATATGGTGTGACCAAATCCCCATATTTTTTGAAAATGTTTTTCTAGAAATGCTTAGGTGTTTTAAACTAGCCTTGCTTGAGGTAAATGTCTTTTTTGCATGTGTGCGCTGTAATATATTTTCCTCCGCCTATATAAGTCACATCGGAGCTCTCAGAGACCATTCCAGACGGAGAGAGCGTCGTGTCAACATGGGAAGAAAAGAAGAGGACCAGAAGCCCAGAAGCCCAGAAGTCCGGACCTCCGCTGGCAAGAGAGCGGCATGAAGACAGCAGAGGAGCCGGCCGAAGAGCTGTCTAATAAATTACTTCAAAAACCTGTGTAGTGTGTTTTATTATTGACACTTTTTCCCTAGGTGAATGGGTAGGGGTACCATGTACCCCATACTCATTCACATAGGGTGGGGGGCCGGGATCTGGGGGCCCTCTTATTATAGGGGGCTCCCGGATTCCGATAAGCCCGCCGCCCGCAGACCACAACAACCAACGGCCAGGGTTGTCGGGAAGAGGTCCTTGTCCTCATCAACATTGGGACAAGGTGCTTTGGGGTGGGGGGATCCTGCAGGGCACCCCCCTCCCCCAAAGCACTCACCCCTCCATGTTGAGGGCATGCGGCCTGGTACGGTTCAGGGAGGGGGGGGCGCTTGCTCGTCCCCACCCCCTTTCCTGACCGGCCGGGCTGTGTGCTCAGATCGGGGTCTGGTATGGATTTTGGGGGGGGACCCCACGCCGATTTTTCAGCGTAGGGGTTCCCCTTAAGATCCATACCAGACCTAAGGGCCTGGGATGCCCCGCACTCGCCGCAATAGGAAAATTTGTTTTTCCTTTTGCAGCGAGCGCGAGATGCAGTACTCTGTCCTTGCGTCGTATCTGGTCCGGCGGATCAGCATACAGACGCATGCAGACGAACGGGCTTTCCGTCAGGAACTGAGTCCGGCAGACTAAGATTTAAAGCATGCCTTAAATCTTGGTACGGTGGACTTTTGGGAAAAAAAAGTCAGCCGGAGCCTACACACAGTCGGATTGTGCGGCGGACTCTGGTCCGCCGGACCAAGTATGCTGGAGAGTCCGACCGTGTGTACACGGCATTAGTATTTCTGCTAAGGGTTGTATCTTCCATCACTACTCTATTGTTTCTGTGCTAGGGGATGTGTTATTCTATGGATGACTTCGTATCTTGTATCTATTCTATGGATGACTTAGTATCTTGTCATTTCATGCCATTTTTGTGTTGTTGGGCTTCCTCTTTGTATTCTCAAAAAAACAAAAAACAAAATCATAAATAAATGTCTTTAACCACCTCAATACCGGCCACTTATACCCCCTTCCTGTCCAGGCCAGCTTTCAGCTTTCAGCGCTCTAATGCCCCGTACACACGGTCGGATTTTCCGGCGGAAAATGTGTGATAGGATCTTGTTGTGGGAAATTCCGACCGTGTGTAGGCTCCATCACACATTTTCCATCGAAATTTCCGACACACAAAGTTTGAGAGCAGGCTATAAAATTTTCCGACAACAAAATCCGTTGGCAGAAATTCCGATTGTGTGTACACAAATCTGACGCACAAAGTGCCACGCATGCTCAGAATAAATTAAGAGACGAAAGCTATTGGCTACTGCCCCGTTTATAGTCCCGACGTATGTGTTTTACATCACCGCGTTCAGAACGATCAGATTTTCCGACAACGTTGTGCGACTGTGTGTATGCAAGACAAGTTTGAGCCAACATCTGTCTGAAAAAATTCATAGATTTTGCTGTTGGAATGTCTGATCAATGTCTGACCGTGTGTACGGAGCATTACACTTTGAATGACAATTGTGCGGTCATGCAACACTGTGCCCATATGACATTTTTATCATTTTTTTTCACACAAATAGAGCTTTCTTTTGGTGGTATTTATTTATTTTTTGATAAACAAACAAAAAAAGACTGAAAATTTTGAAAAAACAAAAAACAAAACTTTTTAAAAATATTTTGTTATAACATTTGCAAACAGGTAATTTTTCTCCTTCACTGATGTGCGCTGATGATGCGGCACTGATGGGCACTGATAGGCTGCACTGATGAGGAGGCACTGATAGATGGCACTGATGGGAACTGATAGGTTGCACTGATGGGCGCTGAAGAGGCAGCACTGGTGGGCACTGATCAGGAGGCACTGATGGGTGGCACTGATGGGCACTGATAGGTGGCACTGATGGGAACTGATAGGTGCCAATGATGGGCACTATTAGGCATTGATAGGCAGCACTGATGATGAGGCACTGATTGGCAGAACTGATAGGTGGCATTGATGGGTACTGATATGTGGCACTGGTGGGCACTGATAGGTGGCACTGGTGGGCACTGATTTGCAGCACATTTGGGCGCTAAGGGGTCCGATGTCCCTCTAAACAAAGCCGCTGCTTTTTTCCCCCTTCACACTGACAGCATGGAAAAAAAAAAAAAAAAACAATAACTGGCATCTGTTTATTTCCATGACAGCTGATCATGGACAGGCCGGACAAAGGAAAGCATAAATCAGAGAAGCAGCCAGAGGTCCATGGTAACTCTGAAGAAGCTGCAGAGATCCACAGCTCAGATGGGAGAATCTGTCCACAGGACAACTATTAGCTGTGCACTCCACAAATCTGCCCTTTATCGAAGAGTAGCAAGAAGAAAGCCATTGTTGAAAGAAGTCCCGTTTGCAGTTTGAGAGAAGCCATGTGGTGGAAACAGCAAACATGTGGAAGAAGGTGCTCTGGTCAGATGAGACCAAAATTGAACTTTTTGGCCTAAAAACAAAAAGCTATCTGTGGCGGAATACTAACACTGCACATCACCCTGAACACACCATCCCCACTGTGAAACATGGTGGTGGCAGCATCATGTTGTGGGGATGCTTTTCTTCAGCAGGGACAGGGAAGCTGGTCAGAGTTGATGGGAAGATGGATGGGGCCAAATACAGGGCAATCTTAGAAGAAAAACTTTTATGCCGCGTACACACGGTCGGACTTTTCGTCTACAAAAGTCCAATGGACGCCGACGGACTAAAGCTGGCTGGTAATCCGATCGTGTGTGGGCTTCTCCGGACTTTCAGCAGACTTTTTCAGTCTCAAATCCGACGGACTTTAGATTTGAAACATGCTTCAAATCTTTACATCGTAACTACGACGGACCCCGAAATCCGCTCGTCTGTGTGCTAGTCCGACGGACAAAAACCCATGCTAGGGCAGCTATTGGCTACTGGCTATGAACTTCCTTATTTTAGTCCGGTGTACGTCATCACGTACGAATCAGTCGGACTTTTGTGTGGTCGTGTGTAGGCAAGTCCGTTCGTTAGAAAGTCTGCTGCAAGTCCGCCGAAAGTCCGCCGGAAGTCCGCCGGAAGTCTGTCGGACAGGCTGTCGGACTTTTGTAGACGAAAAGTCCGACCGTGTGTACGCGGCATTAGAGTCTGCAAAAGGTTTGAGACTGGGGCGGAGGTTCACCTTCCAGCAAACCCAACCCTAAACATACAGCTAGAGCTACAATGGAATGGTTTAGATCAAAGCATATTCATGTGTTAGAATGGTCCAATCAAAGTCCAGACCTAAATTTAATTGAAAATCTGTGGCAAGACCTGGAAATTGCTGTTCACAGACGCTCTCCATCCAATCTGAGAGAACTTGAGCTATTTTGCAAAGAAGAATGGGCAAAAATTTCACGCTCTAGATGCGCAAAGCTGGTGGAGACATCCCCAAAAAGACTTGCAGCTGTAATTGTAGCAAAAGGAGGTTCTACAAAGTATTGACTCAGGGGGGCTGAATACAAATGTACACCACACTTTTCACATATTTATTTGTAAAAAATTTATGAGAAACATTTATCATTTTCCTTCCACTTCACAATTATGTGCCACTTTGTGTTGGTCTATCACAGAAAATCCCAATAAAATACATTTACGTTTTTGGTTGTAACATGACAAAATGTGTAAAATTTCAAGGGGTATGAATACTTTTTCAAGGCACTGTAGATTAGGCGTGACATTTTGAGAAAAGAATGTGTGTTTAAAACACCTGATGGTTTAGAATGTGAAGGTACCTCTTCATTTACATACTTGGGGTAGGGAATAATTCAGGTTAAACACTTCTGTTCCTTAGGGCATTTTGAATCGTCCTGGACTTGAAGTGGTAAAACAAGCTTGGTGTCATTTTTTTTTTTTTTTTCAGCCGGCGATCAGCTGGTAAGTAAAAGTGATCCGAGTTGCTCTTCAGCCACCAAATTAATTTTACTTAATATAATTATGTCCCTTTTACCTGTAATCGTATTATGTTCTGTTTTTTTTTTTTTATGTTGATATTTTTCTATGCTAAAAAAAACCTATTTACAAGGGCCGTGCCTGTCCAAAAAAAAATTCACAAAAGTATGGCAACCCTGGCTGGATATTTCGGCCTCTCGAATGGCTGATTTGGCTCCCTCACAATTCTCCCTTTAAAAAGGGTTGGATGTACATCTTTTTTCCAGGTCTGGGAGAGCACTGTGTGTGCCTGTGTGTGTGTGTGTTTGTTGGGTGATTGGAAGCATGTTTTCTGTAACTTTTGCTTATTGTTTCCTTTACTTTTGGCTGTATTGAGCCTCCTTCTTTATGGTGCCTCTACCTCTAAGTATTTCTGCTAAGGGTTGTATCTTCCATCACTACTCTATTGTTTCTGTGCTAAGGGTTATTCTATGGGTGACTTTGTAGTATTTTGTCATTTCATGCCATTTTTGTGTTGTTGGGCTTCTGTTTTGTATTCTCAAAAAAACAAAATCATAAATAAACGTCTTTAACCACCTCAATACCGGCCACTTATACCACCTTCCTGTCCAGGCCAGCTTTCAGCTTTCAGCGCTCTAATGCCCCGTACACACGGTCGGATTTTCCGGCAGAAAATGTGTGATAGGACCTTGTTGTCGGAAATTCCGACCATGTGTAGGCTCCATCGCACATTTTCCATCGGATTTTCCGACACATAAAGTTTGAGAGCAGGCTATAAAATTTTCCGACAACAAAATCCGTTGTCGGAATTTCCGATCGTATGTACACAAATCTGACGCACAAAGTGCCACGCATGCTCAGAATAAATAAAGAGATGAAAGCTATTGGCTACTGCCCCGTTTATAGTCCCGACGTACGTGTTTTACATCACCGCGTTCAGAACGATCGGATTTTCCGACAACTTTGTGCGACTGTGTGTATGCAAGACAAGTTTGAGCCAACATCCGTTGGAAAAAATCCTAGGATTTTGTTGTCGGAATGTCCGATCAATGTCCGACTGTGTGTACGGGGCATCACACTTTGAATGACAATTGCGCGGTCATGCAACACTGTGCCCATATGACATTTTTATCATTTTTTTTCCACACAAATAGAGCTTTCTTTTGGTGGTATTTATTTATTTTTTGATAAATAAACAAAAAAAGACTGAAGATTTTGAAAAAACAAAAAACAAAACTTTTTTTGTTATAACATTTGCAAACAGGTAATTTTTCTCCTTCACTGATGTGCGCTGATGATGCGGCACTGATGGGCACTGATAGGCTGCACTGATGGGCACTGATGAGGCGGCACTGATAGATGGCACTGATGGGAACTGATAGGTTGCACCGATGGGCACTGATGAGGTGGAACTGATTAGGAGGCACTGATGGGTGGCACTGATGGGCGCTGATAGGTGGCACTGATGGGAACTGATAGGTGCCAATGATGGGCACTATTAGGCACTGGTAGGTGGCACTGATAGGCAGCACTGATGATGAGGCACTGATTGGCAGCACTGATAGGTGGCATTGGTGGGTGCTGATATGTGGCACTGATGCGTACTGATATGTGGCACTGGTGGGCACTGATAGGTGGCACTGGTGGGCACTGATTTGCAGCACATTTGGGCGCTAAGGGGTCTGATGTCCCTCTAATCAAAGCCACTGCTTTTTTCCCCCTTCACGCTGACAGCATGGAAAAAAAAAAACAAAACAATAACTGGCATCTGTTTATTTCCATGATCAGCTGTCATTGGCTGACAGCTGATCATGTGGTAAAGGGCCTGCTGTGATTGGCCCTTAACCCGATCTATGATCAGCTGAGTCTCACGGACTCGGCGGTCACAGAGCGCGCCGCCAGGAAGCGGGAGAATGAGAGGAAGTCTATGGATGCCCTCCCGGCAATTTAAGCCTACGCTGTAGCTGTCTTTCGGCTATAGTGCGGGCGGCAAGTGGTTCAAAAAAGAAACAACAATATTTTCAGCAAGTACAGAAAACACTGGTTGATCCTGCCAAAAATGTGTCCTAGTCACATTCAGGTTGATGAACTGAGAGGGAAAACAATCTTATTTTCCTTTCAAGCTATCTTTGGTAAATTAATTATTCTCCCATTACTCCATGTAATGGGGATGAATAGAGGAAGATTTGTTTGTAATATAAATCGGGAGAACTTCTTGGGTGGCAACCATGATTCCCTCCATAGATACAGTGGAGGAGTGAGCGTAGCCACACAGGGGCACTAAGTGTTATTCACCGGATTACAAAATGAAAATAAAGAAAAAGTCAGTAAAAAATGGCTGGTAATCTGCAATATATTACATTTTTGTTTTTGGGTTTAGATAGACTTGTAATTACTAAGAATTGACCTCTTGCATTTCCTTCCTTTTGGTCCATTAAATATGCCGCTGATTTTTTTCATACCTGTTTGATAAGTCCAAAATCAAAACATGACCCTACTAGAAATCTAGTGAGCGTTTATCATATCATTTACTCTCTACCTATGTTGCCTAGTTATCAGTTATCAGTGTTCCCAGCTCTATGTCAACTACAGAACATCCCGAAAATGTTATGAAGCTGAGGAAGGGGGGGGGGGGGGTGTTCTGTAGCCATAAGACACTTTTTGCCCTATGGTAAAAGCTCTTCTCCTCCATAGACACAGTACAAAGAATGAATGTTGTCACCCCAGGATGGGAAGTGTGTTACCAGCAGGATCGCCAAGTGAAAATTAAAGTGTTACTAAACCCAGGAGCCTGCATTCACTATATCTGGTCTCCCACAGTACACAGAACATAGAAATGCAATTATTTTAGTAAATATAAACTGCTAAATACCTTTTCCCATCCATCAGCAGTATACAGCAGTCTTGTGGCTTCAATCAGTGTCCGGCCGAGCACTTGTTAAAGCTTGTAGGATGAGTTTTCATTCTGCTCTGACTGTCCTATGAGGCTGCATGACCCCTGACCCTCTGTCTGGACAGTGCCAATTGGCCCTGTTCTGATCACACCCCCCCCCCTAAAAAAACAAACAAAAACCCTTTAGCAAAACACACCAAACTGAGCATGTGCAGAGTGCCCCCAAACATCCTTTTTTACACAATGAGCAGGAATAACCCCTTAGGTTTTACAGTGAGTATAACAAGCATGCTTTCCTATATTTACAGACTGATTTTACTGTTGTTAGTTTAGTAACAAGAAAAAAAGTCTAGCAAAAAACTGATAAGCCCCTTTTACAGGGGCTTTCCGATCAGGTCCGCCTGTCAGTTTTTTAGGTGTACCTGATTAAAGCCCCCCATTCTCCTCTATGGAGCGGTGGATGTCAGTGGTGACATGTCTGCTGACACCCGCTGCTATGCGATCCGATTCAGTCCGTGAAATCCAGACGGATGGAGACCCTATTTTCCATCCGTCGGGTGGATCAGATCGGATCGGATGCGATCGGATGAAAACAGACAGGCGTTCTGTTTTCATTCAATCTCCCCATAGAGGAGAGCGGGGCTCTGTGAGATCCGTCCCAGCACAGTGAGTGGAGACGGACCTGTCGATCCCCCCCGCTGAGCGAAGTGGAGTCCGCCGGGAAAGGACCCTTAACCCACAAGGTATTAAAGCTGAAATTTAGCTTTAAAATATCTCTGCAGCTTTAGCCACGTCACTTACCTGTAATAAATGATATCCCACATTGTGTATATTACTGGATCCTGGAGAAATCTTCACTGCAAGGATGCCGGTTCTCTTCCTGTCTTTCTTGTGTTTGAAATGACAGCGATTGATTCACATGCAGTGAATGTTTGGAGAATTTGACATTCACTGCTTTATAGATAAACCCCATTATGGTTTAATAGAATGCAGGGGCGGCCCATCCATTAAGGGCGCACAGGCGCCGCCCTCTCTATCCACCCCACCCTCTATATGAATAATGGATAGATTCATGTGTGTTTTTTTAAGCACCTGTTTAGAGCCATAGGCTTCAAAATAGAGTGGACTCGTGGTGCAGAGCATTGCGCTCGGAGCCCACCCTGGTGTGTTAGAAAAGCAAATGAATATTTGTTTTTCTAACACTAAATCGCCTCTCTGCCAATCAGGAAGTGTGGGTCTGATACCCCTTTCCCGATTGGCTGAAAGGTCAGGCGATCCTGTTGGACGCCTAGGAGGGGGGAGGAGGGGGATGCATGGCGGAAGCTGCCGTGATCCACACCACAGGAGAAGGAAGAAAGCTGCCGGACATGCTGCCCGCCCGCCCGCTTCCTAAATGGGGTAAGTGCGGGGCTTGGGGGGGGGGTTCCACTGCCGCCGCCCCCAACCGGGGGGTGTTAGTTGTTTGCCACCCCCTCCCCAAAAGAAAAATCCTCGAGCTGCCACTGATGGAATGCATGTTTTTTATTGAAACGCATATGGTAGATCACAAACACAGCAAAGGCTGTTTTTTTATCTACTTTCCCTGCAAGGTGAACAGATCTCAGTAGGACCCGCTGTGTCCACAGATCCATGAAGAAGAGCAAATCAGGTCAAACACAGTCTCAAACTCTTATCTACATTGTACCAGTGAAATAAATAGAAATGAGCTGACCTGCTTGTCCTACACACATCTAATGTAAGAAAATAAAGCCACGCTACATGAGTCCTAGGTGTCGTTAATTATGTGACTCAGATTGCATTGTACAATAATTTACTGTAAGGGACCATTCTCACCATCGCAGTGCATTAACAAGTGTTGTACCGCACATCAATGTGTACTGCATTCAAAATAAATGAGCTACTAACACACCAAAAATGGTACAAACACCATGTCTAGCATCCAGCTGGCAAGGTGCATAGGGGTGCCGTTCAAAATAAACGGTACTGCATCGCACCAATGCATGTAATGTGTGTTGCAGTAATGCACGTATTACTGAAAAACAATAGTATGAATGGACCCTAAGCAATGTTCTAAAGAAGGATTAGAAACACAGGGAATGATGGTACAATACTATGATTTTATTAAATAATACATTCAATACATTTCTGCACTTCTAAATAGAACCAACCCAAACCTCAAAACTTAAAAACTTCACTAAACCCACACCATAAAAAAACAGTGGCGGGCGCTCCATTAGGGACGCAGGGGCGCTGCCCCCCTAATCCATGCACACTGCCCCCTAATCTACATGTAGGGCGCCGGGTGCATGCATTTCAATGAGGGGGCCTGAGGCTCTAATTGGCTTAAAAAAAGGGTGGGCTCGGGGCACAGAGCACTGCACCCTGAGCCCACCCAGTTGTGTGACAATAGCAAATTAATATTTGCTATTGACTTCCTGATTCTCCTCCTGGTCAATCAGGAAGCGAGTCCTGAGACTCGATTGGCCGAGAGGAGAAGCAACCGTATTGGCTGTCGAGGAGGAGACGCCGAGCAGGAGACACAGAGGAGGAGACACCGAGGAGGAGACGCAGGCCCGCGATCTAGATGGGGTACGTGCAGGGTTTGGCGATCGACGAAGAGTCCGGGGGGTTTGACTCACCGACCGAACTGGGGGGGGTTGTTGGTTGGTTTGTTTGCCGCCCCCCCCCCCCAAAAAAAAATGGAGAACCAGCCACTGTAAAGAAGACGATAAATTTTATAATATAAATGAATGTTGTATTACATGCTGTTCATACTCAATCACTACAAAAAACCTGGTTGATTCTGCTGCTCTCTATCTCCACCTTCTGTTCATGTCCCCAATTCAGCTAGGGATTTTGCAGAGCAGTGTTGGCAGCTTGGCACATGCTCAGTTTTCAGTGAGTTGCTATGCTGAGCATTTCCTCCCTATCACATCTGAGCAGCCCATGTGACTATAGAGTCACACATGTGGGTGTATACACAGTGGTAAATGAAAGCCCTCTCCCTTCCTCCTCCTCCATGCCCACTAATCGTCTAAACACAATGGGGGTGGGATATCGCATGTAAATTAGAGGAGGCTTCCCCTCCTCTTATTATAAGACACAGGCTGTGACTGGCATAAATCCGCCCACCACACCATGTTATTGACAAAAAATAATAAAGATTTGATTTCAAATATATATTTGTATAAAAGTTTTAAACAGTTTATTGATAATAATTATTCATTTTACGCTGTTCCAAAGGTTTTTTGTTTTTTTTTAACATGTGACCAGAAGCAGAAGACTAGAAGCTCCTATTGCAGTTTTCCTGCAGACAGGCTGGGAAAGATCCGAGTCATGTGACATATGTATATAGATTAGGAAAAAGGTACTTTTTCTTTTTTTTTTTTTTTTTTTTAATTAAAATAATTACAGTGCCATCATCCATATACAGGAAGTGAAAGGACAACAGGGTGTGTTTAGTATCACTTTAAAATTCTAAAGCAGGTCCCCTTTGAAATGCACAATTAAATCAATATATACAGTATGTAACAAATTATAGCACTTTCAGCAGTTTGCAGTTTTGCAGTGATAAGTCTACAAGTGCAATGGGCAATATCAAACTAATGAAAACTCAATACTGATTTTATATAATGGCAAAGCTCTATACGGGATAAACATCAAATTAATATGTGGAAAAAAAAAATTGTCCACCAAAGTGACATCCAGTTCATACGTAATTTTGGTTACAAAATGTCACCTGAATCCATCAAAGGTCTTAAAATACCCTCTGTACTGATGTTTTAATTGGCGCCCCTTCACCTAAAACTGAAATAACGCTCACAAATCCTATTACAAAAAATATATAATCACATTGGGGTCACTGATAAACCACGATCTCACTCTTGATAAGACAATCTTTTGTATCTCCACTTATGAAGTGTTCCTCCACATATGTGGAGGATGAAGCCTCCAATGCTTATCTTCCCAGAGTGTACCTGCCGCCAACATTCACTGTTGGATCACCCAAGAAAAACTCGATTCTATCTGGTTTATCTTCTGGAAGTGGGTGCAGCAACTGTGTGGGAGCAATTTAGAGGAGCCAGAAATGACAATGTCTTCTATGGATTGTATTGTTTATGTAACAAATAGTAAATAGTACAACAATGCTTTTTTCATCCCAAAGTAGAATTATATAGACAGTAAGGAAGTCTCACACTTCTATAACAAGCCAGTTCAATCATGCTGAACTTACAGGGGCAGTGAGCTTGAGAATTACTTCTTTAAACAGCTCCCCTAGGCTGTACAGTAAGTGCCCTAGGTAGGGTGTTCTGCTGATGTGTTCTTCTGCCCTGTCTGCCAGCAAGCTCCTTCCTCATACTAAAGAAGGCTTCAGGGGTGCTCCAGGTGTCCCTATTTTGTTCCTGCTCCTCAGGAACTTTCCCTGTACTTGGCCTATCTCTCCCTAGTCAGTGCATATTTTTCCTACCTGTGTACTCCCCATGCTGCAGGGAGTACCAAAATAACCCAGCAGGGGCTATATATAGCCTCCCTGGGTTAAGATGGCTGCCCAAATCTTGGGAGAGCATTGTCACCAATCGGACACAGGCTGTCCCAAGATGGCCACTGGTAGTCCAGTGCAGAGGACAAGACAGTCCTGTGCATGGTTTCCCCTAATAATTTGGGGACATGCATTTTGGCTCAGGGGTGGTCCACCTACCCTGTTTGTATTTTTTTTTGTTCTTATTTGTTTCTAGTGCCAAAGGTAAGCAGTGATCATATGATTGGTGTGTTTACTTCTGGAAGCTGAGAAGAAAGTGAGTTAGCGATTAGGGATGGGCCGAACGGACCCCTGTTCAGTTCGCACCAGAACTTTTGAACTCCGCGAAAGTTCGGACCTGAATAACGAACTCCATTAAAGTCAATGGGACCTGAACGTCAAAAATCAAAAGTCAATTTTGAAGGCTTATATGCAAGTAATTGGGCATACAATGGTTATAGGGGTCCAGGTCCTGCCCTGGGGGACATGTATCAATAAAAAAAAATTGTGAAAAACGTCATTTTTAAATGAGCAGTGATTTTTTGATTTTTAAAGTGAAAGCATAAAAATGAAAAATTCCTTCCAATATAGTGCCTGGGGGTCCCCTTAGTCTAACTGTAAAGTGGCAGATCTGTACCATGTCTAGAATCTGCTGCATCAATAATTGCATTTATAAAGCCAAAAAAATTTAAATTTTCCCTGCAAGCTGCCTTTATTTTGCTCAGCAACAGCTGGGGAGCCAGTGTGTAAGATGAGGCCACAATGTAGTGCACTGGGAACAAGATTAGAGATTCTTTGGATACATTCTGGTGTCACTTTGACTTTGGATAGAAGTAACGGGTACGTAAAAATTGGTCTTTGGGTGTCGGTGGCGCCTTTCCACCGTAACTCTATAGAGGTAATCTTGATAAAAGCAAGAATTGGCCTTGTTGTTAAAAAATTGCAATGATATGCACCTGTCAAACAGGTGCAGAAAAATTGGTCTTTGGGTGTCGGTGGCGCCTTTCCACCGTAACTCTATAGAGGTAATCTTGATAAAAGCAAGAATTGGCCTTGTTGTTAAAAAATTGCAATGATATGCACCTGTCAAACAGGTGCAGAAAAATTGGTCTTTGGGTGTCGGTGGCGCCTTCCCACCGTAACCCTATAGAGGTACTCTTGATAAAAGCAAGAATTGGACTTGCTGTAAAAAATTGCAATGATATGCACCTGTCAAACAGTGCAGAAAAATTACTCTTTGGATGTCGGGGGCGCCTTCCCACTGCAACCCCATAGAGGTAATCTTGATGAAAGCAAGAATTGACCCTGCTGTAAAAAATTGCATAGATAGTTACATAGTTAGTCAGGTTGAAAAAAGACACAAGTCCATCCAGTTCAACCTTAAAAACAATAAATAAATAAAATAAAAAATATCATACAATCCATTATACCCAATTTTATACCCTCAGTTGATCCAGAGGAAGGCAAAAAACCCCGGGAGAGCATGCTCCAATTTGCTACAGCAGGGGAAAAAAATTCCTTCCTATTCCCCCAAGAGGCAATCGGATTTTCCCTGGATCAACTTTACCTATAAATGTCAGTACCCAGTTATATTATGTACATTTAGGAAAGTATCCAGGCCTTTCTTAAAGCAATCTACTGAGCTGGCCAGAACCACCTCTGGCGGGAGTCTATTCCACATTTTCACAGCTCTTACTGTGAAGAAACCTTTGCGTATTTGGAGATTAAATCTCTTTTCCTCTAGACATAACGAGTTCCCCCGTGTCCTCTGGGTTGACCGTAAAGAGAATAACTCAACACCAAGTTCACTATATGGACCCCTTATATATTTGAACTTGTTGATCATATCCCCCCTTATTCTCCTCTTCTCAAGAGTGAATAAATTCAGTTCCTCTAATCTTTCCTCAAGCTCCTCCATGCCTCTTATCAGTTTGGTTGCCCTTCTCTGCACTTTCTTCAGTTCCCCGATATCCTTTTTGAGAACTGGTGCCCAAAACTGAACTGCATATTCCAGATGAGGTCTTACTAATGATTTGAACAGGGGCAAAATTATATCTCTCTCTCTCTGGAGTCCATATCTCTCTTAATACAAGAAAGGACTTTGCTCGCTTTGGAAACCGCAGCTTGGCATTGCATGCTATTGCTGAGCTTATGATCTACCAAAACCCCCAGATCCTTCTCCACCACGGATTCCCCAGTTGTACTCCCCCTAGCATGTATGATGCATGCATATTCTTAGCCCCCAAGTGCATAACTTTACATTTCTCAACATTAAACCTCATCTGCCACACAGTCGCCCAATTAGACAGTGCATTGAGGTTGGCTTGTAAATTGGAGACATCCTGTAAGGACGTTATTCCACTGCATAGCTTGGTGTCATCTGCAAAGACAGAAATGTTACTTTCAATCCCAGACCCAATATCATTTATAAAGATATTAAAGAGTAAGGGTCCCAGCACTGAACCTTGGGGTACACCACTGATAACCTTAAACCATTCAGAGTAAGAATCATTAACCACTACTCTCTGAATTCTGTCTTTTAGCCAGTTTTCTATCCATTTACAAACGGATATTTCCAAGCCTGTAGACTTTACCTTACACATTAGCCGCGTGTGGGGAACTGTGTTGAACGCTTTTGCAAAATCCAAGTATATTACGTCCACAGCCACCCCTCTGTCCAAGGTTTTACTTACCTCTTCATAAGAAGAAATCAGGTTTGTCTGACAACTTCTGTCTTTCATGAATCCATGCTGTCTGTTGCTTAAAATGTTTTTTTCCAGCAAGAACTTGTCTATGTGGTCTTTTATTAAACGCTCCAGTATCTTCCTGACTGTAGAAGTTAAATTAACAGGTCTATAGTTACTTGGTAAAGACTTTGATCCCTTTTTAAATATAGGCCCCTTGTTCGCCCTGCGCCAATCCAGTGGTACTATTCTCGTCTTTAATGAGTCCCTAAAAATTAGATACAATGGATTTGAAATTACAGAGCTCAATTCTTTTAGGATCCGTGAGTGGATGCCATCAGGTCCAGGTGTTTTATCCACCTTTATTCTGTCTAAATAATTCTGGACCATATCACTTTTGAGCCATTGTGGATCATTCGGGGCTGTGTCACTACCACCCCCATTATGGACATGAGGTTCCCCATGCTCTTTTGTATACACGCAGCTGAAGAAAGTATTTAATAAATCTGCCTTCTCTTCGTCCCCAGTCACCCACTCTAGATTATTTTGTAAAGGGCCTACATGCTCAGACCTGGCCTTTTTACTATTAATATATTTGAAGAATTTTTGGGGGTTTGTCCTACTATCTTTTGCAATCTGTTGTTCGTTTTGAATTTTTGCATCCTTGATTTCCTTTTTACATATTCTGTTAAATTCCTTGTAACATTTAAACGACACTAGCATTCCTTCATTTTTATATTTTTTAAAAGCTCTTTTCTTATTGATTATAGCTTCTTTAACCTTGGCCATGAGCCACATAGGTTTTGTTTTTAGCCTTTTAAACTTATTGCCCATGGGAATATACTTTGCAGTGAGGTCCCAAACAGTCTTTTTGAAGAATTTCCATTTCTGTTCTGTGTTTATCAATGCAAATATTCCCTCCCAGTCCAAATCTTGGAGAGCAGACCTCATCCTTGGAAAATTTGCTCTCTTGAATTTAAGTGTTTTTATCTTTCACATATGTATTTCTTGTTTACAGCTAACATCAAATGAAATCATGTTATGATCACTGCTACCCAGGTGTTCCTTTATCTGAACATTAGTAATAAGCTCTGCATGGTTTGAGATTACCAGGTCCAACAGAGCTTCATTCCTAGTTGGGGCCTCAATAAACTGAACCATAAAATTGTCCTGTAATAGGTTTATAAATTATTGCCCTTTAACTGTCCCAGCAGTGCCATTACTCCAGTCAATTTCTGGGTAGTTAAAATCCCCCATTATTATCACTGTCCCAGCCCTTGCAGCCCTTTCCATATGTGCAAATAGCTGAGTCTCCACCTCCTCATTAACATTGGGTGGTCTATAACAAACTCCAATGATTAACTTTGAACTACGCCCATCTATATGCAGTTCTACCCATAATGCTTCAGACTCATCACACTCTCCATCAACCAGGTCCTCTTTCACAATTGCTTTGAAATCACTTCTCACATAGAGACAGACTCCACCACCTTTCCTTTTTACCCTGTCTCTCCGAAAGAGTGCATAGCCAGGAATATTAATAGCCTAGTCATGTGAGGATTGAAGCCAAGTTTCAGCAATACCGATTACATCATAGCTCTCCTCATGCACCAGAGCTTCCAACTCACCTATTTTGCTTGGCAGACTTCTGGCATTGGTGTACAAACACTTTAATGCATTATTACATTTTGCTCTGGTGTTTTTCATATCATTTTTAGTATTTTTTGGCTTGTAAAAATCATTTACATCCCAGGCAAGCTTCCTTCATCGTGCGTTCCATCGAATATATACCCTCACACACAATTACTTTGTGTTTCAGGATGTGTATTACAGACAAACCAAGGGCACAGCCATGGGGGCCAGGTTCGCCCCAAGTTATGCCAATCTCTTTATGGGGTATTGGGAGCAGTTTCACATCTGGTCCAATAATCCCTTTGGGGCGAACCTGGTCCTTTATGCTCGCTATATTGATGATATCCTCATCATCTGGGATGGTGATGATAGCCACGTGGAAGCATTTTTGGCCCATTGTCAGAATAATCCCTTTGGGATTGAATTCACCCATGTGCTGGATAGCCAGAAGTTGGTATTTGTAGACCTTGAACTGATGGTGGATGATGAATCATGTATTTTTTCTCGTACCCATTTCAAACCATCAGCAGGAAATTCATACCTCCATGCCCACAGCAATCACCACCCCCGATGGATCAAAAACGTACCTCTTGGTCAGTTTTGCTGGCTCCAAAGGACCTGTTCTCGTCTAAAAGATTATGATGAACAGAGCAGTGTACTGAGTAAAAAATTTTTGGAAAAGGGCTATGATCTGGCCACCATTGAGGATGCACACACCAAATATAGTCTGAAATACCCTGAGTTCGCTTGGAAGGTGAATTCCCAGGATGAAGTGGGGCATACCAAATATGATGGGAATGGCTCAGTCAAGGAAAATACTGGTCAGGACTCTTTAATCATGTGATCAGCTGTGTCCAATCACAGCCGGTCACATGTAAACAAGGAAGTGCCGGTAATCGGCTCTCCTCGCCTCACACTGACTGAGTGTGTGGCGAGGAGAGCCAATCAGCGGCATTTCCTCGCAGGGGACAGTGAGAGATGTAATCAAGGCACTGATGATCAGTGCCCTGATTACATTAGAGCGCCACCAGTGCCAGCAACCCATGCTAACCAGTGCCAGCAACCAGTGCCAGCCAGTGCCAGCAATGAATACCCACCAGTGCCAACAATTAGTGTCCACCACAGCCAGAAATCAGTGCTCATTAGTGATGCCAGTCAGTGCTGGGTTTCAGTGCCGCCTATTAGTAATGCCCATCAGTAAAGCCCATCAATGCCCATCAGTGCCACCCATTAATGCCCATCAGTGCCCATTAGTGCCGCCCATCAGTGCAGCTTATCCATTCCGCCTATCAGTGCCCACCAGTGTCGGCTATCAGGGCCGATTAGTGCCACCTATCAATGCCCACCAGTGCCACTCATCAGTGCTGACTATCAGTGCTCATCAGTCCCCATAAGTGTAGAATACTAGTGTCTCCTTATCAGTGCCCATAAGTGTCGCCTCATCAGTGCCCATATGTGCCACCTCATCAGTGCCCATCAGTGCAGCCTATTAGTGCCCATCAGTGCCGCCTCATCAGTGCACATCAGTGAAGGAGAAAAATTACTTATTTACTGGCAGAAACTAAGAAAAACTTTTTTTTTTCAACATTTTCGGTCCTTTTTTTTTTTAGGAAAAAGATAAAAATCCCAGCAGTGATTAAATACCACCAAAAGAAAGCTCTATTTGTGTGAAGAAAATGATACAAATTTCACATGGTTACAGTGTAGTATGACCGCACAATTGTCATTCAAAGTGTGACAGCGCTGAAAGCTGAATAATGGCTTGGGCAGGATGGGGGTGAAAGTGCCCTGTAGATAAGTGGTTAAAATTGTTTTTTTTCTTCCATCTATCTTTGCCCATTCATGTCCATAGGAACACCGTTGTACTGCTCCCGCCCCGGAGGTGATGTCACTTGTTGTCATCAGGCGTCTTCCTGAGTTTCCAGGAAGTGGATTCCCCCTGGCACTGAGCTGGTTCTCTGGGGTCTGGTAAGGTGCCTGTGTGACATCGGGTGTTCACTGATCGGCGCACTACAGCAGGGATGATCCTGCTGGTGTCTGTTGGAGTTTTTCCCCTGTTCCTGGCAATTCTGAAGCTTACGGTCAGGTGATCCTAGTGTGTGGTTTTTGGACACCTCTGAGTGTCCAACCCCACCCACCGCAGCTACTCAGCTACTTCAAGCATGTAAAGGTGAGACATAGATTGACCCATTTATCAATCCTGCATCCCTTTTTTGCGTATGTGTTCCTACACCTGTATTCATCTGACTAAATATAAATGAATGTGCAATATATCATGGATTTGAATAAATTATCATTATTTATTTATTGTGTATTTATGATGGAGGTTTTTGTTTTGGATATAGGTTTTTAATATGGATTCGGTCGTTTTTACATTAGTGCAACATTTATAAATATGACTGGCAGTGAATGGGGTTAACCGCTAGGTGGCGCTGTAGGGGTTAAGTGTGTCCTAGGGAGTGATTCTAACTGTGGGGGGGAGGGGCTATGTGTGACACGACACTGATCACCGCTCCCGATTACAGGGAGCTGTGATCAGTGTCAGTGTCACTAGGCAGAACGGGGAAATGCTTGTTTACATCAGCATTTCCCCGTTCTTCCTCTTCGTGAGACGATCGCGGGTATCCCCGTGAACATCGAGTCTGCGGGATCCGTGATCAAACTCACGGAGCTTGCGGGGGCAAGCGCGCACCCGCAATCTGCTTCTTAAAGGGCAGCGTACAGGTACATTAATATGCCTGTACGTGCCCTTCTGCTGACGTATATCGGCGTGAGCTGGTCGGCAAGCGGTTAAAAAAACTTTATTGCACTATGCCTTCTGTGGCTCTGTACGAAGGAGCGATTTTTTTCAGATGATTCGGATATGAGCTTACCATAAAGGAATATACATGTATATATAAATATTTATAAAAAGGATTTGGGAATCCATTGTGGAGATTGGCGAATTAGGTAGGTAAATTTAGGTAGGTAAATTTGGGTAGGATTTTCATTTTTATCAGATTTATCTGACCTAGCAATAATAAGGGTAGTGACTCCCGTGCCTTCAGTCTCAGCCATGTCTCCTGAACCACTGGGGAGAGATTCAGGGGCAAGAAATCTAAAGCCTGCCTTGAGACTACCACCCCAAGGTACTTGAAGCTCTCAACCCATTGTAGGGGTATATCAGAGGGGGCGGTGGTACGAGCTGCATTGTCTATAGGGAACAAGTTAATCTTGAGGCTTGTGACAGTGGAGAATGAGTTCAGAATCTGCATTGCCCCTTTGAGCGAGGAGTCTGCATCATTGAGGAAAAGAAGGAGGTCGTCCGCATACAGGGTGACCCTCTCCTCCAGCCAGCCAATGCACCTGATTTGCAGGGAGGTGCACAGGGACTCCGCCAGCAGTTCCATCACGATGGCGAAAAGGGCCAGAGAGAGAGAGCAGCTCTGTCCCGTGCTTCTGGACAGAGGGAAGGACTGTGAAAGACCCCCCCAACCTAATAGCTGATGTGGGGTGCCTGTAGAGCGTCTGTAACCACGTAATAAATATCAAGGGGAACCCCATTCTACGGAGGACCTCCCACAGAAAAGGCCATTCCACAGTGTCGAAGGCCTTCTCTATGTCTAAGGAGGCCACCACCCGGGAACCATCATTGAGGTGTTGTGCATGTATTTTGGTAAATAAGTGTCGTAGGTTGACATCAGTGGCTCTGTTAGCCATAAAACCAGTTTGGTCAGTCTCTATCACAGATGGCAGTAAGGGTTGTAGTCTCATAGTCAGCAATTTGGTAAGAATTTTAAAGTCTGTGTTAAGTAGGGCGATAGGTTTATATGAGGCGCAGGATGTGGGGTCCTTAGGGGCTTTGTGGATTATTATTATATGTGCATGGCTCATGGAGGTGGGAAGGGCACCCTCCATCAGACAGTGAGAATAGACTGGGCCAGTTTGGGGGCAAGCAGGTCCCCGTGATTTTGTAGAACTCCATAGGGAAACCATCTGGGCCTGGGGATTTTCTTGCAGGAAAGGATCCGATGGCCTTCACAACCTCTTCCAGGGTAATGGGTCTCACCAAATAGTCTCTCTCGGCATCCGAAAGCCAGCCGATTGCCAGGGGGTCCAGCCTGTGGCCTGAAATCCGAGGGCAACACAGAGGTGTAGAGGGAGCTGTAGTATTGCCGAAATACGGCTAATATGTCAGGGAGAGAAGAGACCGATGCACCCGAAGGAGACACTATGCTGGGTATCACCGGCAGGGGCAGGTCATGTTGTGCTAACATTGCCAGGAGGCGACCGGTCCGGTCCCCCTGTTTGAAAAATCTTTGCTTGTTACGGTAGAGATCTAGTCTGGTAAGTTCTGTTAGATAGAGGTGTAGTATCCGTTTCCCTGGGTTAAGGACATCGAAGCCAGAGTCAGTGGGGTCAGCTGCGTAGGCCTCAGTTTGGGTATCTACCTTGTTCTGTAGCTCAGTTATGGTAGCGGCTTGTCCTCTACGGATCCCTATTGAGGAGATGTACTGACCCCATTTAGGAGATGTACTGACCCCGGTAATACAATATTTACAAAAATTTGAGGGGTGTACTCACTTTTGTGAGATACTGTAAGGTTTGCATTCTGATCTCCACTGTAAGGGGAATTTTCTTGCCAGTAGCCATCTATGTAAGGGGCATTTTTCCTACTGACCCACAATGAATTGCTTTTAGCTGTGGTTCTCCAAGACCTGAAAATAATTTCCATAGTTTCTCTGGGATAAGAAAAACTGGCATTAGAGGTTCAAGTTCATCCTATAAAGGGAACCTGTTATTTTGCTAAGTATATGCAAAGTATGCAATCACTTGTTGCTTAGATGAGAACATCTTCAGTGAAGTCACATCGAAGCACACTACATCTGGAAACAGCAGAAGCGCCAGTCCAGTTAGGCTGAAGAATTGTAGGCATGTTCCAGCCCTTTGAAGATTAATTCACGGTTGTACGGTTGCCAAGATGTTGTCTCACGATCTATATTGCTAATTACATGGCTAATTCATAATATTGACATACTTCATCTTGTACAACAACTTTAGCACTCTGTTACTCTTCACAATTAACCCTTTTGCTGCCATGGACCTGCTCGATTTTTCGGCTCTTTTAAAAAAAAAAAGAAAGTATCACTAGTGTATAATTTTATTATAAATCAGGTCTTTGACAGAATTTACATGATTTTTCATGGGAAAGAAAACACAGCTCACCAGTACTAATACATGGTTCTTATATGCACACAACTGAGCACACGCTGATTTGTATTTTTAATGTATGTTTTTAAAAGCTTTCATAAATTTTGAGCATTCTGACATTTTTTACATTAAATGATGTCATGGTGATCTTATGGTGATTTGGTGAAAATAATCGTCATTTTATGAATCTGGTGTAGCACCCTGCTAGTTAGTATAGGTTGCTAGGCAAATTTAGTTTAGCTACTCTGCAGCCAGAGGAGCAGTGGTTGATTACTTTTGTCTGCTCAATGTTTCGCAGGTTGATGATCTGATTATTTCCCCCTGCATTCTAGAGGATTCTAGAATCACAGAGAAAAGACAAAGGGGCAGCTTGAATATTTATGGGGACCCAGCCAATCCCTGGGGAGGTGTGTTCCATAGGTGGCTGGAGAGCCCATAAATAGTATGAGACCTGGAGTAGAGGGTAGTGGGTACTGGGTCTAGTCTTGCAAGAGGAGTCTCCTGCCCCTTAAGAAGGTCTGATGGAAAAGCTGCTTGAAGGTCATCAAGGTCCCAGCTGTAGTCTAGGCCAGGGGGCCTATTCCAAAAGATCGGCCTGCAAACTTTCTTACGGTCTAAAGAGTAACCAGTGCCAGTTGGGGGGAGAGTGTACAGCTGTATTGTGAGTCTATGTCTCCCTCACTGTATGTAGAACTCACGGTGGATATCAGAACAAAGCAACTAATGATCCTGTGGCATTGTGAGTATTGACCTAAATTCTGTACTCTAGTGACTGTCTGACGTTCTCAGTTCTAAAAAAGAAATCCTAGAAATTTTTAAGGCAATAGAACCCATCTCTGGCATCCTATACAAAATGTTTTACGTGGATCTTTTGTGGAATCAGCATGGTAAGATTCAGAATTCAGCGAAAGAAATTAAACAGGAGTTCCACCCAGGGGGGGCATTAAAAAAAAAAAAATTAAAAGTCAGCAGCTACAAATACTGCAGCTGCTGACTTTGAAATGGAAACTCACCTGTCCTGGAGTCCAGCGAAGCGGGGGATCGAAGCCCCGCTCGTCTCCCCCTCCGTTCAGCCGCGCCGACATTGCAACTGTGGGCGCCGGGCTGTGGCTTCACAGCCTGGCACCCACTGCACATGCGCGAGTGGCGCCGCTCGCCGTGATTGGCCGCTCAGTCACCTGGGACCTGTAATGGGTCCCAGATGATTGACAGGAGGGAGGGAGCAGAGCGGAGCCCTTCCTGTGCCGAGGGGGAAGTGATGTCATCAGCCCAGGCAAAGGAAGGGGCAGACTACGAGGGACCACCTAGCAACAGGCATTTAGAGGTAAGTAAAAAAAAAAAAAATATCCAAATTTTTTTGGGGTTTTTTTTTTAGGATTTTTTATGTATATTTGTTTTTTTGGGTGGAACCCCACTTTAAGTAAAGCAAAGCAAATGCCCCCTTTTCATCAGAGTCCCCATCAGAACTCCCTTTAAATCAGAGCCCCCATAAGAGCCCACCTTACATCAGAGTCTGCCTTAGAAGTCTCTCCATACATCATGGTCCCCATCAGAGCCCCCCCCTTTATAACAGTGTCTTTATCATAGCGCACCTTACAACAGAGTTCACCTTACACCAGGGTCACCATCAGAGCCCACCTTAAATCAAAGTTCAACTTAGGAGTCCTTCCTTACTGTAAGTACATCAGGGTCCCCCTCGGTCCTCTTGCTGGGGCTTGCAACAAACCGAAAGGTAACACTGCTCCAGGTGAAAGTGATTCCTTCCTTGATTTTCAAGTGCTGGTCCAGTCCGTGATCCAATAGAGAAGTGAATGACCATACAAGATTCCTTGTATCTTGGAGTGCAGCCATTCACTTCGCTATTCACTTGCCCACTTAACCAATTGTCCCTTGGATCCTGTTCCCTCACAACTACTACGGTCACCCTCTTCTTCTATCCTATGCTCCCTCACCCACATCTTCAATCTCTCCCTTTCTAGTGGCATTTTCCCCTCCCCTCTAAAACATGCGCAGATCACTCCCATTCTTAAAAAGCCCTCACTGGACCCTACCGACCTGAACAACTTAAGACCCATCTCATTACTCCCATTCACCTCTAAACTTCTAGAACGCTTAGTCTACAACCGTCTTAGCTCCTACCTCAATGAAAATAACCTTCTTGACCCCTTACAGTCTGGCTTTCGCTCGCAGCACTCCACGGAAACTACCTTACTAAAACTCACTAACGATTTACTAACTGCTAAAACCAACAGCCAGTACTCCATACTCCTACTACTTGACCTCTCTGCGGCCTTTGATACTGTTGACCACCCGCTCCTTCTCAATAAACTACATTCCCTTGGCCTCCGAGATTCTGCACTATCCTGGTTCTCTGGCTATTTATCACAGCGCTCCTTCAGTGTCACCTACAACTCTGTCTCCTCCTCTCCATTGCCCCTTTCTGTGGGGGTCCCCCAAGGCTCGGTTCTTGGACCCCTTCTCTTCTCTATCTACACCTCCTCCCTTGGTCACTTGATAACCGCCCACGGTTTCCAATACCACTTATACGCCGATGACACCCAAATCTATCTGTCTACTCCTCAACTCACTCCTTCAGTCTCCTCTCGCATTACTAACTTACTAACTGACATATCAGCATGGATGTCGCACCACTTCCTTAAACTAAATCTCTCTAAAACTGAGCTATTAATATTCCCCCCCGCCCGTGCCCCCCTCCATGACTTTTCCATCAAAATCAACAATGCAACCATCAGTCCCTCCCCTCACGCCAGGGTACTAGGTGTAATCCTAGACTCTGACTTGTCATTTCAGCCTCAAATCCAATCGCTGTCAAAAGTTTGTAGAATTCACCTCCGTAACATCTCTAAAATTCGCCCTTTTTTAACAAATTAAACCACCAAGCTCCTCATTCACTCCCTTGTTGTCTCTCGCCTTGACTATTGCAACTCCCTTCTCATTGACCTACCTCTCCATAGGCTATCCCCTATTCAGTCTATCATGAATGCTGCTGTCAGACTTATCCACCTTACCAACCGCTCAGTGTCTGCCAACCCTCTACTTCAATCCCTACACTGGCTCCCAATCACCCAGCAAATTAAATTCAAAATTCTAACCACAACATACAAAGCCATTCACAACTCTGCCCCAAGCTACATCACTAATCTTGTCTCCAAATATCACCCAAATCGACCTCTCCGCTCTTCTCAAGACCTCCTGCTTTCAAGCTCTCTCATCTCCTCCTCCCATGCTCGTCTCCAGGATTTCTCCAGAGCCTCTCCCATCCTCTGGAACTCGCTACCTCCATCTATCCGGCTATCCCCTACTCTTGCTACTTTCAGGCAATCCCTGAAAACTCATCTCTTCAGGAAAGCCTATCACGTCTCCAACTAATCTCCTACCACTTCCACCAGCTCATTCCCCACAGTTACAACCTTTTGTACCACCTGCCTCACCCTATTAGATTGTAAGCTCTTCTGAGCAGGGCCCTCTTAATCCTATTGTATTGTATTATAACTGTATTGTCTCCCTTTTATATTGTAAAGCACTGCGTAAACTGTTGGCGCTATATAAATCCTGAATAATAATAATAATAATAATATTGGACCTCTTGCTGGGGCAAGCACATCTTCGCTTGTGGTCCTAGCAACCAACTTATTTCTTTTATTTTGTTTATTTATTGCAGGTATTTACACTACACCAATATTTATTCAGTGCTTTAATAATACAGTATATTGTACATCTCCATCAGTCCCGGCTCTCAAGGAGCTTACAATCTAAAGTCCCTAACTCCCATTCATACATACATTTAGACGGGAGCCATTTAACCTACCAGCATGCCTTTGGAGTTGGAGAAAGACTTAGAAACTATCCATCCATCATAGTAGAGCCAGCAACTCAGCGGCATCCATAAACATAAATCTTTATTGACTACATAGTAATATCTAGCACATTATTACACATTTAGGCTATGTAGCCTTACTCATAGCACTATATTTTAACTGGATCTTGCCAAGTAGTTAATAAAGATTTATGTTTATGAATGCCACCAAGTTGCTGGCTCTACTCTGTTGGATGGATCATTTGGTTGAGAGTTGCCTCTTTGTATTTGTAAAGACTTAAAAAAAAAAAACTACTTAGAGAAAGATAGCTTAGCGGGGGAACCTGACCCTAACTGCAGGCTGGATGCAACCCTGTAATGGGCCTAATTTGACTCATGGGCCATAGTTTGAAGACCCCTGCCCTAGACGGAATATACTTCCAGAGATACACTTTAAATGACCTTTCTGATTTTGGCATAACTTTAATTTTGTCTGGACAGCCTTAGTAACTCATTAAAATGGACCTTGCACTTCAGACAAGGTCCATTTATTTAAAGGGTCTGGCCTCCTCTTTTCTTTTTTTTTCTCTTTCTTTTCCCTCTTTTCCATCTCTTTTCAATCAAATACCCTTTACTAAGTTACATTTTTTCTTACACATATGCAAACAAAGCATAACACAAATGCCTACACAAAACAAAACAAAACAAAACCAAAAAAAAGGAAAGTAGAATAAAATTATTTTAAATAGATAAATAAATATAACAATATTAACAATGACGATGATTTGTTCTATCAGTCATCACTGAGAAATGTTTAACATTACAGCACAATCAGTAATTCAATTAAGTTCTGCACCATAGACCCATCATAGAGTAGCAACACTATCAACAGTATCAGTCCCTACCCTCAAGGAGCTAACAATCTAAGCTCCCTAAATCACATTCATACATAGCCAAATGCTGCATAAAAAGTGCACAAAAGAGCCTGTGGGGGGGTGAAAAATTGTTTGATAATATACTCACCTTCCTCTTACTATTGTAGGAGAGGAAGACTTCATCCCTGGGAGAGTGGAAGGTCCGGCGTCCCCTTGGTGTGATAACTAGCAGTAGTTGGTCACCATTACATAGTAGGTGAGGTTGAAAAAAGACACAAGTCCATCAAGTCCAATCTATGTGTGTGACTATATGTCAGTATTACATTGTATATCCCTGTATGTTGCAGTCATTCAGGTGCTTATCTAATAGTTTTTTGAAACTATCAATGCTCCCAAGTGTGGAAGGGAATTCCACATCCTTGCCGTTCTTCCAGTTAAGAACCCCCTACGTAGTTTAAGGTTAAACCTCTTTTCTTCTAATTTTAATGAGTGTCTTGTTAAACTCCCTTCCGTAAAAAAGTTTTATCCCTATTGTGGGGTCACCAGTAGGGATGAGCCGAACACCCCCCGGTTCGGTTCGCACCAGAACCCGCGAACGGACCGAAAGTTCGCACGAACGTTAGAACCCCATTGACGTCTATGGGACTCGAACGTTCGAAATCAAAAGTGCTCATTTTAAAGGCTAATTTGCATGGTATTGTCCTAAAAAGGGTTTGGGGACCCGGGTCCTACCCCAGGGGACATGTATCAATGCAAAAAAAACTTTTAAAAACGGCCGTTTTTTCGGGAGCAGTGATTTTAATGATGCTTAAAGTAAAAAAAAAAAAGTGAAATATTCCTTTAAATATCGTACCTGGGGGGTGTCTATAGTATGCCTGTAAAGTGACGCGTGTTTCCCATGTTTAGAACAGTCCCTGCACCAAATGTCATTTTTAAAGGAAAAAATCTCATTTAAAACTGCTTGCGGGTTTAATGTCATGTCGGGTCATGGCAATATGGATGAAAATCAGTGAGACAAACGGCATGGGTACCCCCCAGTCCATTACCAGGCCCTTTGGGTCTTGTATGGATATTAAGGGGAACCCCGCACCCAAATTAAAATAAGGAAAGGTGTGGGGCCACCAGGCCCTATATACTCTGAACAGCAGTATACAGGCGGTGCAAACAAGACAGGGACTGTAGGTTTGTTGTTAAGTAGAATCTGTTTGTAATTTTGAACATTTTTAACGTGTTTAGCTCCAGCCAAAAAATCTTTTCTAAGCTTTTTGGAAAACATAGGGAAGGGTTATCACCCCTGTGACATTTGTTTTGCTGTCTTTCCTCCTCTTCAGAAGATTTCACCTCACTTTTTTGTCCCAATGAAAAATGTTTTTTGAAAATTTGGGTTTTTTTGTGGAACAAGGATTGGAAAGCATCAGTGGAAAGGAGAAATTGTTTTCCCATATTAACTCTTACAGGAGAGAATTTCCCTTCCTAGGGGTAGATTTCATCTCACTTCCTGTTGTCTCCTTCCGTTTGCAAGTAGGAGTCCTTTGTAAGTTAGATGTTTGAAAGTAGGGTCCTGCCCTATATACTCAGCAGAAATTTGGGCCTTAGGTGTTGCTGTGGCCACAACACTGTAAGCCCTCACAGGGCCCTGCTGTGAAATATTAGATCAAGAATTGTAATTACATGCCCCTGTTGAACAGGAGCTGAAAAATTAGGCCTTAGGCACTGGTGCTGGTGCCACAACACTGCAACCCCTCACAGACACTCTAGTTGGAACGCAGGAACGAGCCCTGCTGCAAATTATTGCTTCAAAAATTGTAATTACACGCCCCTGTTAGACAGGGGCAGAAAAATTGGGCCTTAGGCACTGGTGCTGGTGCCACAACACTGCAACCCCTCACAGACACTCTAGTTGGAACGCAGGAACGAGCCCTGCTGCAAAGTATTGCATCAAAAATTGTAATTACACGCCCCTGTTAGACAGGGGCAGAAAAATTGGGCCTTAGGCACTGGTGCTGGTGCCACAACACTGCAACCCCTCACAGACACTCTAGTTGGAACGCAGGAACGAGCCCTGCTGCAAAGTATTGCATCAAAAATTGTAATTACACGCCCCTGTTAGACAGGGGCAGAAAAATTGGGCCTTAGGCACTGGTGCTGGTGCCACAACACTGCAACCCCTCACAGACACTCTAGTTGGAACGCAGGAACGAGCCCTGCTGCAAAGTATTGCATCAAAAATTGTAATTACACGCCCCTGTTAGACAGGGGCAGAAAAATTGGGCCTTAGGCACTGGTGCTGGTGCCACAACACTGCAACCCCTCACAGACACTCTAGTTGGAACGCAGGAACGAGCCCTGCTGCAAAGTATTGCATCAAAAATTGTAATTACACGCCCCTGTTAGACAGGGGCAGAAAAATTGGGCCCTAGGCACTGGTGCTGGTGCCACAACACTGCAACCCCTCACAGACACTCTAGTTGGAATGCAGGAACGAGCCCTGCTGCAAAGTATTACATCAAAAATTGTAATTACACGCCCCTGTTAAACAGGGGCTGAAAAATTGTGCCTTAGGCACTGGTGGTGGCGCCCAGAACCAAAAATGTTCTTACAAGCTATCAGCGTGATGATTGAGGAGGAAGAGGATAATTGCTCAGGGATAGTCACTCAGCATCAGCATAGGCAGTCTTTGAAGGGATCTGAGATTTCAAAAAAAATTATTCGGTTACATCAGCATCAGGTGCTTGGTAGCTGGTGGTAATCCAAGACTCATTCATTTTTATGAAGGTCAGCCGATCGACCGAGTCGGTGGACAGACGCACCCTGTGATCGGTTACCACGCCTCCAGCAGCACTGAATGTGCGTTCCGAAAGAACGCTGGATGCAGGACAGGCCAGTAGCTCAATTGCATACTGTGCAAGCTCTGGCCAGTGATCCATCCTCAAGACCCAGTAACCCAGAGGATTTTCGGTGGGAAAGGTGTCCAAGTCTGATCTTGCCCCTAGGTATTCCTGCACCATGTAAAACAGACGCTGGCGATGGTTGCTGGAACCGATCATACCTTGGGGCTGCGGACCAAAAAATTGTCTGAACGCATCGGTCAGACGGCCACCTTCTCCACCGCTCCTTCTTTGACTGACCGAAGCCTCAGCAACACGTTGTCCAGAAACAGGAGTTTGTAACCTCCCAGTCTCTGGGAACGCGTTGCACAGACCTTTCTGCAAGGCCTCCCGAAGATGTTTCATCCTCTGCTCCCTCTGCGATGGCAAGATAAGGTCCGCAACCTTACCCTTGTAACGTGGATCAAGGAGGGTTGCCAGCCAGTATTGGTCCTTCTCCTTGATACCACGAATACGAGGATCCTTACGCAGGCTTTGCAGGATCAGGGAGGCCATGCAGCGTAGGTTTGCTGACGCATTCGGTCCGGAGTCCTCTGGGTCACTAAGAACGACATGGTCCGCAGCCACCTCCTCCCAGCCACGTACAAGTCCATGTGTTTCTTGGGACTGATCCCTTAAAGACTGCTGCTGATGCTGAGTGCCAGGCTCCACCTCCATACTGACACAATCTTCCTCCTCCTCCTCTTCCTCCTCGTCCTCTTCCTGTGTGATCGGCGGGCACGCAGGAACACTGTCTGGATAAAGGGGGCCTTGAGAGCTAAGGAAGTCCTCCTCTTCCTGCCTCTGTTCTGCCTCAAGTGCCCTGTCCATTATTCCACGCAGCGTGTGCTCCAACAGGTGGACAAGGGGGACAGTGTCACTGATGCATGCACTGTCACTGCTCACCATCCTCGTGGCCTCCTCGAATGGTGACAGGACAGTGCATGCATCCCTGATCATGGCCCACTGGCGTGGGGAAAAAAAAACAAGCTCCCCTGACCCTGTCCTGGTGCCATAGTCGCACAGGTACTCATTGATGGCCCTCTGCTGCGTGTGCAGCCGCTGCAGCATGGCCAACGTTGAGTTCCACCTGGTGGGCATGTCACAGATTAGGCGGTTCTTGGGCAGGTTAAACTCCTTTTGGAGGTCCGTCAGCCGAGCACTGGCATTATATGACCGGCGGAAATGCACACAGACTTTCCTGGCCTGCCTCAGGACATCCTGTAAGCCCGGGTACCTGCCCAAGAACCGCTGCACCACCAAGTTAAGGACGTGAGCCAAACAGGGCACATGGGTCATTTGTCCCTGTCGGAGGGCAGAGAGGAGGTTGGTGCCATTGTCGCAAACCACCATTCCTGCCTTAAGTTGGCGTGGCGTCAACCACCTCTGAACCTGCCCCTGCAGAGCTGACAGAACCTCTGCCCCAGTGTGGCTCCTGTCCCCCAAGCACACCAGCTCAAGCACCGCATGGCATCTTTTGGCCTGCGTACTTGCGTAGCCCCTTGAACGCCTACGGAGCACCGCTGGTTCCGAGGAAGAGGCCATGGAGGAAGAAGAAGAGGAGGGGGTGGAGGAGAGAGGTGTGTCACAATCAGCATTTTGGAGGCGTGGTGGCGGAACAACCTCCAACACTACTGCACCTTGTCCTGCATCCTTCCCAGCTGCCAGCAGAGTCACCCAATGCGCCGTGAAACTTAGGTAACGTCCCTGTCCATGCCTGCTGGACCATGAGTCAGCGGTAATATGCACCTTACCGCTGACCGCCCTGTCCAGCGAGGCATGGACATTGCCTTCCACATGCCGGTAGAGAGCCGGAATCGCCTTCCGTGAGAAAAAGTGGCGTTTGGGTACCTGCCACTGAGGAACCGCACATTCCACAAACTCACGGAAGGGGGCAGAGTCTACCAACTGAAAAGGCAGCAGTTGAAGTGCTAGCAATTTTGCCAAGCTAGCATTCAACCGCTGGGCATGTGGATGGCTGGGAGCAAACTTCTTTCGGCGGTGCAGCAGTTGGGGCAGGGAAATTTGCCTGGTACAATCTGACGTCGGTGTACCAAAAGCAGATTGCCCACAAGTACTTGGCTGTGACACACCTAATTCTACACCTTCATTCCTCTCACTGCAGGTCTCAGAGAGGACTGAAGGTCTAGTGGGGTTGGAAATCTCAGCTGATGAGGAGCAAGGAGAGATCCTCTTTGTTCTTTGGTGTGGGTCTTTTAGATACGCTTGCCAACGAACTGCATGGCAGGTCAACATATGTCTGGTCAAGCATGTGGTACCCAAGCGGGAGATGTTTTGGCCACGCGAGATACGCTTGAGACATATGTTGCAAATAGCAGCGGTGCGATCTGATGCACTCGTCTCAAAAAAGGCCCACACCAAAGAACTTTTTGAATAACGTGCAGAGACTGCAGCGCCCTGCACATGTGGAGCTTTGAGGTGTGATGCAGTCAATGTGCTGCCCTTAGGCTGGCCCCTGGAGGGCATCCTGCCTCGTTGGTGATGTGCCGCCGCCTCCTCCTCCTCCTCCTCCTCCTCCTCCTCCTCCTCTCTCCTATCAGGCACCCACGTTGAGTCAGTGACCTCATCATCCCCTCCCTCCTCATCACTGGAGCAAACCTGGCAGTATGCTGCAGCAGGGGGAGCATGACTGCCAGATTGCTGTCCTTCTTGGGCACCCCCTCTGTCCGTGCTCATGTTACTGCCTTCATCGAGCTCAGTATCGTCATCAGAGCCTTCCAAACGCTGGGCATCCTCCTGGAGCATGTACCCAACACTGTGGTCAAACAGTTCGAGGGAATCCTCATGAGGACATGGTGGAGCTAGGGAAGGAGTCACTGATGACATTGAGCTGAGGGAAGAGGCCGCTGCTTTGCCAGACAAAGCACCCTGGGCATGGGTGAGAGAGGATGAGGAGGATGAGGACGGCTTGGTCATCCACTGGACCAAGTCTTCCGCATGTTGCGGCTCAACACGGCCAGCTGCCGAAAAAAAGGCCAAGCGTGTCCCATGGCCACGTGCTGATGAGGATGCACCGTCTCCACGACCAGCACTAGACACAGAGCCTGCTTGCCCTCTCTTATTGGCTTGTGACTGTCTGCCTCTCCTTCTTGGCCTTCCAGACATACTAATGGCCTGTAGCTGCACTAAGCTGGGATAGAACACCTGTAATTTTCTTCAAGTAGCTTTATATACTGTAACCAGACAAGCCTGCCTGTCAGTAGGAAGATAACAGGAACGGATCTAGCTGAACACTGTGAGCAGGATGCACTGTACTAAATGTAAATAGTCTAGCTGCCTGACCGTGGTACTAATAGGATCAAATAGAACACCTGTAATTTTCTTCAGGTAGCTTTATATACTGTAACCAGACAAGCCTGCCTGTCAGTAGGAAGATAACAGGAACGGATCTAGCTGTACACTGTGAGCAGGACGCACTGCACTAAATGTAAATAGTCTAGAAGATAACAGGAACGGATCTAGCTGTACACTGTGAGCAGGACGCACTGTACTAAATGTAAATAGTCTAGCTGCCTGACCGTGGTACTAATAGGATCAAATAGAACACCTGTAATTTTCTTCAGGTAGCTTTATATACTGTAACCAGACAAGCCTGCCTGTCAGTAGGAATTTAACAGGAACGGATCTAGCTGAACGCTGTGAGCAGGACGCACTGCACTAAATGTAAATAGTCTAGAAGATAACAGGAACGGATCTAGCTGAACACTGTGAGCAGGACGCACTGCACTAAATGTAAATAGTCTAGAAGATAACAGGAACGGATCTAGCTGAACACTGTGAGCAGGACGCACTGCACTAAATGTAAATAGTCTAGAAGATAACAGGAACGGATCTAGCTGAACACTGTGAGCAGGACGCACTGCACTAAATGTAAATAGTCTAGAAGATAACAGGAACGGATCTAGCTGAACACTGTGAGCAGGACGCACTGCACTAAATGTAAATAGCAGGAACGGATCTAGCTGAACACTGTGAGCAGGACGCACTGCACTAAATGTAAATAGCAGGAACGGATCTAGCTGAACACTGTGAGCAGGACGCACTGCACTAAATGTAAATTGCAGGAACGGATCTAGCTGAACACTGTGAGCAGGACGCACTGCACTAAATGTAAATAGTCTAGAAGATAACAGGAACGGATCTAGCTGAACACTGTGAGCAGGACGCACTGCACTAAATGTAAATAGTCTAGAAGATAACAGGAACGGATCTAGCTGAACACTGTGAGCAGGACGCACTGCACTAAATGTAAATAGCAGGAACGGATCTAGCTGAACACTGGGAGCAGGACGCACTGCACTAAATGTAAATAGTCTAGAAGATAACAGGAACGGATCTAGCTGAACACTGTGAGCAGGACGCACTGCACTAAATGTAAATAGCAGGAACGGCTCTAGCTGAACACTGTGAGCAGGACGCACTGCACTAAATGTAAATAGCAGGAACGGATCTAGCTGAACACTGTGAGCAGGACGCACTGCACTAAATGTAAATAGCAGGAACGGATCTAGCTGAACACTGTGAGCAGGACGCACTGCACTAAATGTAAATAGCAGGAACGGATCTAGCTGAACACTGTGAGCAGGACGCACTGCACTAAATGTAAATAGCAGGAACGGATCTAGCTGAACACTGTGAGCAGGACGCACTGCACTAAATGTAAATAGCAGGAACGGATCTAGCTGAACACTGTGAGCAGGACGCACTGCACTAAATGTAAATTGCAGGAACGGATCTAGCTGAACACTGTGAGCAGGACGCACTGCACTAAATGTAAATAGTCTAGAAGATAACAGGAACGGATCTAGCTGAACACTGTGAGCAGGACGCACTGCACTAAATGTAAATAGCAGGAACGGATCTAGCTGAACACTGTGAGCAGGACGCACTGCATTAAATGTAAATAGTCTAGATAGAAGATAACAGGAACGGATCTAGCTAAACTGAATACAGTGTATATATATATATATATGCAACACCTGGGATGCATATATATATACACAATACACTGTAAGTGCAGCTAACTGACTGACTGTTCTGCCTAATCTATCTAACTCAAATCAAATGACACTGTCTCTCTCTCTCTCAGCACACCGGAACACACACTACACAGGGCCGCCGTGCAGGCGGCCTTATATAGTGTGGGGTGTGTACTAAATCCCCTGAGCCATAATTGGCCAAAGCCACCCTGGCTTTGGCCAATTACAGCTCTCTCTACTGACGGCGCTGTGATTGGCCAAGCATGCGGGTCATAGTGCATGCTTGGCCAATCATCAGCCAGCAATGCACTGCGATGCCGCAGTGAATTATGGGCCGTGACGCGCCACACGAATTTAGCGCGAACGGCCCATAACGTTCGCAATTCGGCGAACGATCGAACAGCCGATGTTCGAGTCGAACATGGGTTCGACTCGAACACGAAGCTCATCCCTAGTCACCAGTACGGTATTTGTATATTGAAATCATATCCCCTCTCAAGCGTCACTTCTCCAGAGAGAATAATTTCCTCATAACTAATATCCTCCAGACCCTTTATTAGCTTAGTTGCCCTTCTTTGTACTCGCTCCATTTCCAGTACATCCTTCCTGAGGACTGGTGCCCAGAACTGGACAGCATACTCTAGGTGCGGCCGGACCAGAGTCTTGTAGTGCGGGAGAATTATCATTTTATCTCTTAGTTGATCCCCTTTTTAATGCATGCCAATATTCTCTTTGCTTTGTTAGCAGCAGCTTGGCATTGCATGCCTTTGCTGAGCCTATCATCTACTAGGACCCCCAGGTCCATTTCCATCCTAGATTCCCCTAGAGGTTCTCCCCCCCACTGTATAGATTGCAATTATATTTTTGCCACCCAAATGCATTATTTTACATGTAGCGCTGGTAGATTTTTATCTACCGCTGATAGGTAAATTTAGTGGGTCGCTTATTATAGGAAGTTATATTCGCCTCTGTTCCAGCTTGGCTGACGTTGCATGCAGTTCCGCATTGTGCCGGTGGGTGTCGTTGTCACCATCGGCAGGTGTTGGAAAAGCAACGTGTTGAAGCGAATGAGTGCTCCTCTGTCCCGGAAATAACTCGGTGGAGGTGGTCCTCCGAGTTGCATTCTGGGAGAGGGTATTTATGGGACAGACGCCATGTTTTAGGGTTCGTTTTCAGCCAGCTGCTGGCCCTCCTGGCCGACGGGGGTTCACTGGGAGTGCCACCTCGTGATCCTCCATTCCGGAGGCCCGCATTGCTGCGGTGTGTGGGTGGGCCCAGAAGCCTGTCTGGGGCCTACCACAGCAGCGGAGAAATGGTCCTGAGCTGTCTTTCCTGTGTAAAGAAGCTGGACAACTGAGGAGATTCCAGGGGAGGACCCGTCATGGAAGGATCATGCTGAGTGCTGGTCTGGAGAGGGGCCTGGTGACTCGGTTGGAGGAAGTATTCCGAAGTAATCTTACAGTATAGTACTGCCGGGTTGGCTTAAAGGTTCAAGTACTGTATCTGACATTCATTACAAACCAATACATCCTGTGGCAGAGGATCGTACAGGTTTTACTCCAGATAAGTCTGTGGCAGAGACTTTTGTTCGTGCTACGTGCTGGCTGCTAGGCAAGTGAGAGATGTCTATCCAGGCGGGCATCCTATGCAAGGGGGACTATTCAATTGCAAGTGTTCGATTACAAAGAAATACAACAGAAAGGTATTTGAGCTTCCCTGCAACTTTCCTACTACCTCTTTCCTGCTACTTCCCATATTTGTTTAATAAAGCATTGGAAAACCCACTCAAGCGTTTGGTGCTTATATCGTCCAGAGGTAAACTCAACGGAACCCTAGACCCGGTGCCGGTGAAACAGAGGTGTCGAGAGTGAAGGTAGCAAGCCCGCTTAAACCAGCAGCTCCACCGAGAGTTATTGCTACATACATTTTTCTACATTAAACCTCATTTGCCATGTAGTTGCCCACCCCATTAATTTCTTCAGATCTTTTTACAAGGTTTCCACATCCTGCTGAGAAGTTATTGCCCTGCTCAGCTTAGTATTGTCTGCAAATACAGAGATTGAACTGTTTACCCCATCCTCCAGGTCGTTTATGAACAAAATAAATAGGATTGGTCCCAGCACAGAACCCTGGGGGACCCCACTACCCACCTCTGGCCATTCCAAGTACTCCCCATTTATCACCACCCTCTGAACTCGCCCTTGTAGCCAGTTTTCAATCCATGTACTCACCCTATGATCCATGCCAACAGACCTTATTTTGTACAGTAAACGTTTATGGGGAACTGTGTCAAATGCTTTTGCAAAATCCAGATACACCACGTCTACGGGCCTTCCTTTATCTAGGTGGCAACTCACCTCCTCATAGAAGGTTAATAGATTGGTTTGGCAAGAAAGATTCTTCATGAATCTATGCTGATTACTGCTAATGATACCGTTCTCATTACTAAAATCTTGTATATAGTCCCTTATCATCCCCTCCAAGAGCTTGCATACATATTAGGCTAACTGGTCTGTAATTCCCAGGGATGTTTTTTGGGCCCTTTTTAAATATTGGTGCTACATTGGCTTTTCTCCAATCACCTGGTACCATTCCAGTCAGTAGACTGTCAGTAAAAATTAGGAACAATGGTCTGGCAATTACTTGATTGAGTTCCCTAAGTACCCTTGGATGCAAGCCATCTGGTCCCGGTGATTTATTAATGTTAAGTTTCCCAAGCCTAATTTTAATTCTGTCCTCTGTTAACCATGGAGGTGCTTCCTGTGATATAATAAGGTGTGTAATAAGGATAAACACTGCAGTTTTGGTTACTGAAGCCCCCCGATTCCCTCGTGAAGACTGAGGAGAAGAATAAAATCAATACCTTCACCATCTCCCTATCCTTCCTTTGTAACCAGATGTCCTTCCTCATTCTTTAAGGGACCAATATGGTCTGTCCTCCCTTTTGTTTACATACTTAAAGAATTTCTTGGGATTTTTTTTGCTCTCCTCCACTTTGTGTCTTTCGTGTTCTATCTCAGCCGCCCTAATTGCACCCTTACATTGCTTGTTGCATTCTTTATAAAGTCTGAATGCTGATGATGATCTCTCAACCTTGTATTTTTTGAAGGCCTTCTTCCTTGCTTTTATATGCATTTTTACATTTCAGTTAAGCCATCCAGGACTTTTGTTCGCTCTTTTAAATTTACTACCCAATGGGATACATTGGCTAATGCCCTTATTTAATATGCTCCTAAAGCAAACCCATCTCTCCTCCGTGTTCTTTGTTCCTAAGATTTTATCCCAATTCATGCCTTCTAACAAGTTTTGTAGTTTAGGGAAATTGGCTCTTTTGAAATTCAGTGTCTTTGTATTCCCCTTATGTTTCCTATTTGTGTGATTTATACTGAAGCCAATTGACCTGTAATCGCTGTTTGCTAAATTGCCCCGTATTTCCACATCCGTGATCAGGTCTGTATTGTTGGTAATCAGTAGATCTAGTAACGGTTTATTTCTAGTTGGTGCATCTACCATCTGACCCATAAAATTGTCCTGCAAGACATTTAGGAACTGGCGAGCCTTAGATGCGCGGTTCCCTCCGCCCAGTCTATGCCTGGTTAGTTAAAATCCCCCATTATGATAACACTTCCCATCCTTGCTGCTAATCCAACTTGTGATAGGAAACCCGTCTCTCCCTCCTCCCTCAGGTTAGGGGGCCTATAGCATACTCCCAGTAATATTTTTCCCTTAGCTTTATCCCTTTGGAGCTCTATCCATAAGGATTCCACCTCCTCCCTAGCCCCCTCAGTGATGTCATCTCTCACATTCACTTGTACATTATTCTTGATATATAGGCATACCCCTCCCCCTTTTTTACCCTCTCTATCCCTGCGATAAAGGGTATACCCTTAAACCATTGGACTGTTTGTTTTGTGATGCTTCTCTTGCAGGAGCTTAGTGGTCTCTAATAGTCTGTTGCAGGAGCTCAGTGGCCTCTAATAGTCTCTTGCAGGAGCTTAGTGGTCTCTAATAGTCTCTTGCAGGAGCTTAGTGGTCTCTAATAGTCTCTTGCAGTAGCTCACTGGTCTTTAATAGTCTCTTGTAGTAGCTTAGTGGTCTCTAATAGTCTCTTGCAGTAGCTCTGTGGTATACAATAGTCTCTTACAGGTGCTTAGTGGTAGGCCAAATGTCGTGAGAAGACACTACAGTGCAGGATCACGAGATTTGGGCAACTCAACATTCTCTGAGATGTGGCCGGAAGATGATGTTACCATACCTCCCAATGTTCTGAGATGGGAATGAGAGACACCTATTACCAAAATTATGTAGGCATAGGACACATCCCCCTGCCATGCCCCTTTAAAGGAGAATTGTGCAAAAATATAAGGTTAAAGTTACACTAAAGTCTTGTTTTTGTTAAAAATAACAAACATGTTATACTTACCTACTCTGTGCAGTGTTTTTTCACAGAGTAGACCAGATCCTCCTCTTCTCAGGTCCCTTTTTGGCGCTCCTGGCCCCTCCCTGCTGTTGAGTGCCCCCACAGCAAGCAGCTTGCTGTGGGGGCACCTGAGCCGAGCTGCAGATCCCTGTGTTCATTCAGACACTAAGCCGCGGCCTAGCCCCGTCCCTTCTCTCTCCTCATTGGCTCACTGACTTTGATTGACAGCAGCGGGAGCCAGTGGCGCTTTGCTGCTGTCTCAGCCAATGAGGAGAGTCCTGGACAGCCGAGTCTCTCGTGTAACATCGCTGGATCGAGATGGGGCTCAGATAAGTATTAGGGAGGCTGGGGGGGGGGGGGGGGGGGCTGCTGCACACAGAAAGCTTTTTATCTTAATGAATAGAATGCATTAAGATAAAAAAAAACCTTCTGCCTTTACAACCACTTTAAACCCACAAGTGCTTTTTTACCACTACTTCTCCTTTATATTGGGTTTTCAAATTTACAAATGCAGCTATTTAGAAACTGGATGAAAGGTTTAGCACTGGGAAACACTTTTTTTGATAGCTAAGTAGTGCATTTTATATACAACTATATAGATCAGACCAAAATGATGGACAAATGACGAGGAAAGAGGGACAGAGGGATTTTGTTCCAAATCAGAGACAGTTGGGAGCTTTGCGTCACCCTTGCCTAGGCACTGCTGGAAAAAGGTAAGTATATTATCTAACTTTTAACCCTCCATTTTTATTTTTTTTTGCACTTTTATCCAGCGTTTTAGAATGGGGATTGAATAAGCAGTCCTTGTCACTGAGATGCTAAGTCTACTTAAAGTAATTTCACTTGTTTCCTGGACTTGTTCTCTGACAGCAAATCCTTAGCATTGTCCTGGTTTCCCCTGCTGTCTGAGCCTGTTGTCATTAGTGGATCTCACTGTTCGGGAGCCATTAGCCAAAGCGCCAAAGCCAGCATCACATTAAGATGTCAGTTGATGCTTAGTGAACATGCCTCCTGAAGTCTTTGGTTTTCTAGTCTTTATTGAATTCCATACACTGTGTACTGTTTCCTTCTTTATACCTCCTGCTGCTTCCTCTTCAATAATAAACATGGACTAATGGATGTTATGACAGCTGCTCTTAGAAATGGGTCTCTACATTGGTCTAATGTAGCCATAAACTTTGTTATGGGATGTTCTCGTAACTAGATAAAGAAGAGAAAATTGTTCACTCCAGTCAGACTTTGAAATGTTCAATGTTTACCAGCTCAGTGGGACACTGCCCATCTGCTGAAGGGCTTTACTTTTCTCTTCAGTAAGCCAATGGAACCCTGGGTGCTTTTAAAGTTTTTTTGTTGTTGTTTTTTTTAATGTGCATGACTTGCTTTATGCACTCCTCTCTTACATTTCAAATGTATATGACTGTTGTGTACTGGTTGACCATGCTCCTCCCTTGTAGCCGTTGTTGACTTTTGTATGTATGACTTTGGGGGTCTCTTTGGCCTCTCGCTATAGGTGCCTTGGTGTGTCTATTGGTATTTTTTAAGTCTATGCCTAAAGATTTTTAATTTTTTTTGTACCTTTTTTTTCTTCATGTCTTTAATCTTATGTTACGCTTTATATTGTGGGGGAAAATGTATTATTAATTATGTGTAGCACTCTCCCTAATGGGCTACTATTTTTAGTGCAGAAAAATTTAGGTTTGACTCATGGTAAGTTTTGAGAGTCAGAGATTGGGTCAGGGTTACAGTCAGGCTAGATGGCTCTACAGAGGTAGGTCTCTGGTACCTGCCCCTGGATCTAGAAGCTTGGAGAAGCTTCTAGTAGTTAGTGGGGGAACCCACTAACCAGCCAGGAGCTTCTGATCTGCATACTTGAGGGATCCCCATTCCCCAGGCAGCATGGTTAGGTCACCTCTTAAATATGGTGGAGCCATGCCAGCAGTGGAGTTAGATGGAAGATGGAGTGCTGAGGAGGCTGTCCGTAGACATGTGCAGAATGGAAAAATTTGTTTAGTTTCATTTTGGATAGATTTGCTATGTTACTAATTTCGTTTCATTATGAAATTCGTTTAGTTTGCTTTGAGAATGAGTTTAGTTTTCGTTACATTTTGTTTGTTTTTTGTTAAAAATTGGTTTAATTTATTAATTTTCTAACGAATTAGAATACGGATCGGTCGAAAAACGATCGACCGATTTGAATTCTGTGTGAAGAAATAGTTGGTTGTTAAGCAGTGGGCCGGGAAGCTGGCCGCCCGCCCGCGTCCTTAACAACCACGAGTCATCATCTGTCAGCGCGCTTCCCCACTGACAGATGAATGTAGAGATAAAGAATGCTGTTAAAAAAAAAGATAAAGAATGCCGGTGTTCTACCGAGAAAGTTCCGCTCGGCGGATAATGACCCCCCTGTAGTGCGCAGACACGGCGCTTGCGCAGTTGGAACAACAAGGGAGCCGCTGAAAAGAGCCAAAGCTGAACACCTGAGTCAGCTGTACACGGCGCCTGCGTGCCAAGACAATAGTAAAAAAAACCCACTTTGTAACAGGCCCCTCGCGGGCTCGCTACGCTCGGCACGCTACGGGCACGGCCTCGCTGCGCTCTGCATTTTAATATTCTAACTCTGTGTCCACTTGGATGGTGGGGCTTTAATGTGGACTTAGGTTAGAATGTAGTGCACAGGCGCCATATACAGCTGACGATCAGCTGTTCTTCTTCGGCAATTTTCGGCGGCTCCGTAGTCGTTCGTACTGCGCAAGAGCATCGCATGCGCAGTACAGGGGGGTCCTTATCCGCCGGGGGAACTTACTCGGCAAGACATCGGCAATTGCCCGGCAATAGAAGAATGTAAAAAAAAAAAAAAAAAGCATAGGGTCCCCCCCCTCAGTCCATACCAGACACGAAGGGAAGCCCGCTGACAGATGATGACTCATGGTTGTTAAGGACGCGGGCGGCCGGCTTCCCAGCCCCCTGCTTAGCAACCAGCTATTTCTTCACACAGAATTCGAATCAGTCAATTGTTTTTAGACCAATCCGAAATCTAATCGTTCTGAAAAGTTGGAATTCGTTAGATAACGAATAAACAAAACTAATTTTAACGGATTTAAACTAAATTCATTACTATTTGTTACTATTTCATTCTGAGATTCAGATACATCCAAATCTCTAAATAACCCAAAATTCGGTCGAATTTGTATTCAGAGCAAAACAATTGCACATGTCTGGCTGTCCGTGGCTTAGGAAGGGACACCTGGGACTGGGGAGGGGGCTCTGCCTCCAGACTGGGCTCGGGCTGGCTTGGGAAGATCCTATCAGCGTCTCGGTTTGAGGAGGATTCTTGGCTAAGGAGCAGCAAGGAGGACCGAGTGAATACATCAGCACACTCAGAGATTCATGAGGGGAAATATTGCCAAATGTAGCAAGATTTCTGAAGGACAGCGCTGGGTTTAACCCCTTCTATCCCTTGCCCTGGGAGATCTTCGGAGCAGCCAGGTAGGCTGGAAGTTTCTGCAGGCAGTGGAGCTGGGAGCAGTTCTACAAAGGAGAGGATATACTCCTGTGTTCAGTTTACAACAATCTGCGCTATTTTTCTAAAGGGGGCTAAGAGCCCCTCGTCCTCAAGGGACTTTTTCCCGCTGATTCTGAAAGACTGAATGTGTCTAGGAGGGA
This sequence comes from Aquarana catesbeiana, assembly GCF_042186555.1. NCBI lineage: Eukaryota > Metazoa > Chordata > Amphibia > Anura > Ranidae > Aquarana > Aquarana catesbeiana. The sequence continues at coordinate 49,083,952 of NC_133325.1, forward strand.
TAGCAGTCTAGGATTCTTACTTTGTACAGAGGAAGGAAGTTGCCGCCACTCATTGTTTCTGTCAAATTGGGCATCCCATAACCCTTCTACCCTATCCAAGTTATTATCCCTAGTAAAAACAACAAAAAAAAAAGGCTCAGAGACTGACTTCTTGTGTCCGGATGCAAGTAAAAAATGCTTGTTGCCTGGCTGTGCAGGAATAGGGGAAGCAGTCACCAGCAGCCCTTGTGGGGGTAGTGCTATGTATGCTTGTAGCTACTGTCCTGAGTTTTATGTTATCTCCTGTCTGTACCTACTCTAATAAGGATCACCGCTTCAAGGAAAAAAATGTGAATGACTTCATTGTTATCAGCTTGTGAAAGTTTATAAGTCATTTACAACAGTCTACTAGACTTTTACTAAAACAAAGTCTATTACATTTTTTTCACCACCATCTGAGCTATAAAATTTACCCCATAGACCAGGTTATACATTCTCCTTTAGGGACTTGGCTCCATACCTTTACCATAGACTGAGTTGCTTTCCGCCAGAGACTGGTCTGTATTCACCTCACTGGGCCATCTATTACCCCCTGGGGATTGAGCTGATGTCAGGGCTGGGCTCAGCCCTTCCTTCTCAAAGCTGGCCGCTCAGCTGACAGCTACTTACCAGCTCCTATCTCTCCACAGTGACTCACCTGTTGATGATATCCTGCTTGTCAGTCCTGCCTACTTAAGTCTTGGTCACATCTCTAGAGACGCTCTCCTGTGTTCCTGTTAAAGACTTGCTTGGCTGACATTCCTTCTGGCTCCAGATCCTGCTTAATGTTCTACTACACTCATCTCTGGCTCCCTGTTGTTTTGGCTTGTCTGACTATCCATTCCGGTTCCTGAACTAGGCTTTGGGGCAGGGGGGCAATTACCCCCCCCGGGCTGCTCTGATGCCCTGTAAAGAAGCTGCACTGCTTCCACTGCAGACTGGCCTAAAGGCTGAATAGGAGTAGACCCTGCCGGTGTCCTACCGAGTGCGGATGAGGACAAGGCAGTCCGCCCCTCCCTAGCATGGATGTTGTACACTGTGTCTGAGTAGAAGCCGCTCCCCTCCCCTGGTAAGCCCTGACCGAGCTGTCCTGGCTCCCCCCCTGCAGTCCCCGGCTTCCCCCTGCCAGAGTTTGTGTAGCAGGCGCTGTCCTGCCCGACTTGTACGGTGAGCAGGAAGTACCTGGAGTGGACCTTCAACCTGGAATGAGGGTCGGGAGGAGTCGGGAAAGAGGGAGAGCAGGAGGGGGCCGAGTCACTGTACTATGGGCTGTACTTGCCCCTGGGCTAAAAGTAGCCAGTTGGCCCCTGGTAATGAGCCACAATTTCCCTCATACTTAGTAGTACTGGGTATTATTCTTTGATCCCACGGTGTAGGGAAACAGAATAGGGAGAAGCCAAAAGAAAAATGGGAATTGCTATGAGAGGAAGGCAATTAAGTGATCATGTAAGTTTTTTATGCCACAGGGTCCTGACAAAATAAGATAGGGTCACTATGTTGCCTTGAGAAAGGAACCAAAATATTGGCCAATGTGAGGTTGCACTATTAAATGGGTGTCTATGTTTGCAATGGAGTGCTGGGAACGTCTTGTCATTTTACAGTAAATTGTGTGGAGGTATCCAATACAGTCAATACAAGCACCTATCTATTACCAACTTTGAATGCTGAAAAGAGTTCGGTCCTCATCCTTTGATTCATGCGCCTAAGTTCTCGACTTTATCTGACTGCAGATCACTCAATGTAACCGTGCTGTTTTATTTTTGGTCTTCATTGAGGGACTGTGTAGTACCTTGTAGTTTTTGTCTGTGACATCTCATTACAACTTCCTTTCCTACAATTACTTCCTGGCATTGTCAGTAATGTAGAGTCAGACCAAATCATTAAAATGTCATACAAGCTGTACTACATTAAAGTGGAAGTACATCCTAGATTTTTTTTAGGAGCAATAAACAGCCATATGACACATGTACCTTAATAAATGCATAGCACCATATTTGAATTTTGTCCATGCTCCAGTTGTCCAGCAATCAGCATTGGAAACTATTTACCATCTGTCAGCGACACCATGCAATGCCTGGTGTAGCTGAACTCCTCTTTACTATCTAAGTTTTTGATAGCATCAGGGCACAGAGGAAGTGTTTTCCAGCTAGGCTTTGCAATCACAAGGTATAAATAGCATAAAGGAGTTTAAGCAACATCATGGGTTGCATGGTGTCACTGGTAATAGCTGTCAGTTTCCAATGGTGTTTGCTGGACAACCAGAGCGCAGGCAGAAGTCAAATATGGTGCTATGCATTTATCAAGGTACACGTTTTTTTATGACTGTTTAATGCTCATAGAGTAATTCTAAGTGATCTTCCACTTTTGTGATCCTGCCATGGAAGGTCTTTCTTGCTCTTGCTTTCGTGCTACATTGGCTTTTCTCCAATCAGCTGATACCATTCCAGTCAGTAGACTGTTCGTAAAAATTAGGATCAATGGTCTGGCAATTACTTGACTGAGTTCCTTAAGGACCCTCCGGTGCAAGCCATCTGGTCCCAGTGACTTATTTTAAGTTTTTCAAGTCTAATTCTAATTCTGTCCTCTGTTAGCCATGAGGGTGCTTCCTGTGACGTGTCATGAGGATAAACACTGCAGTTTTGGTTACTGAAGCCCCCCGATTCCCTCGTGAAGACTGAGGAGAAGAATAAATTCAACACCTTCGCCATCTCCCCATCCTTAGTAACTGGATTCCCTTCATCATTCTTTATGGGACCAATATGATCTGACCTGCTTTTCTTACTATTTACGTACTAAAAGAATTTAAGAATACCCTCATGGGCTGCTGTTTCGGTGAATTTTGGGTTTTCCACCACTTTTTGTCCAGATGACATTGGAAATGGTGAATATCTGCAGCAAGAACACAGAAACCAATAAAAAAATTATAGGGGGTTCTAACTCTTCCACACTCCACCCGAAACTGAAAAGACACACTTTACTACTATTCCTTGCAGCCAACTTCATAAGGTTTCTAATATTGTTTCTTCATGTAACCAACACCTCTACCCTCACGATTCTATCCTATGTAATTTCCTTTCCATGGTGAATTGTACCTGGATGGACCTGGACTCAGAGGGTAGTACCTGAACAAGTGAACACAGGGACGTGTTTTTAAAAGGCTCTGGACTATTCTGAAAAGAAGTTCTCCAGTAATGACATTATTTTTGCAAGTGGTAGGAGCAAGCTGAAGAAAAGTAAAGACTTTTATCTGATTTGTTTCCGTGGACTGAATTTAAATGAAAAAATGCCATGTTTGACAGGAGTGCTCCTTTAAGTGAACTCTCTTTTGTTCTTGATATTAACAGGTTTATGGCATGCTGAGTATTAGGCTTGTCATTAAAGTGGCTGCAATGCAGAACTGTGCAAGTCTCCCAGTGATGGCGGACAGCTTGATTACGAGCGAGGTGTATTTAATGAATTCGGGATGCAGATGATGTGAGTCTCCTGTTTATTTGTAGAAATGCCTAAACTGAGTGTGTAGAAGACAGGACATCAAAAGTGCACCTCGAGACTCCAGATCTGTTGCGTGTGGGTGTCCCTCTAATACTTACCACATCATTACAAAGAGCTGTGTGGGCCCTTAGGAACACAGAATATGCTGATAGGTGATTTAATGACAGCTCTGAGCTCCTTTATTAACCACTGTGTCATTCAACCGTCACTTCAGCCTGCTTTATACTGCTTACCCTTCATCTAGAAGAAAATAGCTATATTTGCACTGCTTTCTCCTCATCTGTAATAAAATAACTGTATTTCTATCTTCACTAAGCTTCCTTCTTTGTATCAATCTACCCTTCCTTTATCTTTCCTGCCACCTTGCTTACTTGCATTGTCCCCGTCTTGTTTCCATTCTTTCTTTCCTATCTCCCTTCCTTCCTTGCATCTGTTTCCCTTCTTTTCTTCCTTGTATCTCTTTCTCCTTCTCTCCTCTCCTCTCCTCTCCTCTATTCTCCTCTCCTCCCTTCCTTCCTTCCTTCCTTCCTTCCTTCCTTCCTTCCTTCCTCCCTTAAATTTCCCATTCTTTTCTTTCTTTTCTTACTTTTTCCTCCTTCCTTTCCTTTTTCTATCCCTTCCCTTTTTCCTTCCTTCCTTCTTTTCTTCCTTCCCATTCCTCCTTCATTTCTTGCACCCATTTCCCTCTTCCTTCCCTGCACCTGGTTCCCCCTCTTTTCTTCCTTTCTTACTTTCTTTCCTTCCGTTCTTTCTTCCTTTCTTACTTTCTTCCCTTCCGTTCTTTCTTCCTTTCTTGCATCCTTCTCTTCTCTTCTCTTCTCTTCTCTTCTCTTCTCTTCTCTTCCACTTTTTCATCTTTCTTCTTTCCTTGCTTTCTTCCTTCCCTGCCCCTCTTTCCTTCCTTGAGTCAGTTTCCTCTTCCTTTTATCCCTCCTTCCCTTCCCCCCTTCCATCCTTGGACCAATTTTCATTTCTTTCATTCCTGTAGAAAGGTCTGTGAGGGTGGATTACAGTGCTGACTTCCAAGCTAAAGTCTGAATTTACATTATTGTGCACACAGATTGTGGGCTTTCCAATTGTACACCCCTTATGGATCAGAGCAATTTCTGCTATGGGTGTATTGATTCCGCAACAACGTTGTCATTGCTTAAATAGGAACTTGTGTGTGTTTTTATTTCTTTTTAACACTTTTTTTGGTGAATGAGTAGGAGTACAATGTACATTCACATAGGACTGGGACCGGGATCTGGGAATCTCTTTGTTAAAGGGGGCTTCCAGATTCCGATAAGCCCCCTGCCCACAGACCCCCACAACCATCGCCCAGGGTTGTGAGGAAGAGGCCCCTTGTCCCCATAAACATGTTGGGGGCTTGTGGCCTGGTATGGTTCAGGAGGGGGAGCGATCGCTTGTCCCCCCTCTTTCCTGGCCTGCTAAGCTGCATGCTCGGATGAGGGGCTAGTATGGATTTTGGGGGGGACTCCACGTCTTTTAAAAAAAAAAATGTTAGTGTGGGGGGTTCCCCTCAAAATCCATACCAGACCTATGGGTCTGGTATGGATCTTGGGGGGGACCCCATGCTGTTTTTAAAAAAAAATTTGGCATGGGGTTCCCCTTAAAATCCATACCAGACGTTTTTTGTTTTTTTTTTAAACATTTTGCTATTGACGACAATGTTTTTTTTTTTTCACCTGCTGACAGCTGATTACTCATCCGTTGTTAAGGACATGGAGGCCATCTTACTGGCCTGCTCCTTAACAACCTATTCACTGTGCGCTTGGCAAGTGAACATCCTGTAGAGCGCAAGGCAAATTCAGGTGTACGGCGAACACCTGAACAGGCGCTGTTTGGGGCTGAAGCAATGCTCGGCCTGAACAGATCGCCCATCCCCATTGATTGATATTGTGTAAGATTATGTAGTTCTGTTTCATATTGACTGGGCAGATGGAACTGCAAACTTAACTAAAGCTTATCATTTCTTAAATGTAATGCAAGACAATTTCATGAGTCAAATAGTGGAAACCCCAACTAGAAATAATGCTCTGCTGGACCAACTAATCAAACAACACAGAGCTGATTGCAAATGTGGAAGTAAGCGATAATTTAAAAAACAGCGATCAGAGAGTAATTATGTTTGCCATAAGTTATAGGAAAAGGAGACACGTGGGAAGGATTAGAACACTAAATTTCAAGTGAGCCAAATTTACTTAGCTGCATTTCACACTATATGATACTAAATGGGATCAAATTGATGGGAAAAAGCTGACCTTTAAAAACATATCACCCCGAAGGGTCATCATCAGCATTCCAGAACTACAAAGAATGCAAAAAGAAATACAAGAGCGTGACCAGGGCATCTAGAATAAGTAATAGATTATGAGAGACACATTGCAGAGAAGAGTAAAAAAATCCCAAAAATGTTTTCAAATATATTAATAGTAAAAAATTGCTAAAAATATGAACGCAATTTACACGCTAGGCGAAGAACCTCTGGGGTGATTTAGGATGGAAAAGAATCTGGGGGTCTGAGTAGAATACAGATACAGCAATAGCATGCAATGCCAAGCAAGCAAGGCCAGCAGACTATTAGCATTCATTACTAAAGGGTATTTACTGAAGAGATGAAACTATAATTCTACTTTACAAAACTCTGGTGAGGCCACATCTTGAGTATGCCATCCAGTTCTGGTCCCCAGTTCTCTGGAAGGATGTGCTGCAAATGGAGAGAGTCCAGAGAAGGGCAACAAAGCTACAGTGGGGCTGGAGGACCTCAGTTATGTGGAAACATGAAACTCATTCTCCCTGAGAAGGGAAAGTGGTTGTAAACATCAATTATTGAATCTGAGCAAAGCATATATATCTGTAGTGTTTACTTGCCTCTCTCCAAAGAGTCGCAAGAGTGTTGTTTCTCAGAACATAGTTCTTCTGCTGTGTGGAGGGGGTGTGTACCTTTCCTCCAATTAGCTCTTACACACTGTAACTGCAGCCTCTCCGCCCCCTCCTCTGTGGTCCTCACACATGAAGAAAGATTTTACCACTTCTCTGCCCTTTCGAAGGGGTGTAGAGGAGAGAAGAGAAGACTGCAGATAAACAAGTAAAACCTATGTTGGAGGATTTGTTTCATCTCTGTGTATCATCTGAGGCTGTTCACTTCACTGGGTATTTGTGAGGGTTTAAAATAGGTATAGAGGTGCTTCAAGAAAAGTCCATATAGGTGACTCAGAAAAGTCGAAGCAAGGAGTCCAAAGGTGCAAATCCAAAATCTCAGTGCCATGACAGATCCTCCACTGACAGTATTGCACACACTGACCCTTACTGTCAGGGATGGACCACTGTGCTAGTAGTCAAATATGCTTTATATCGTTTCTCAGGGAACATAGTTACCATCCAGTGATTGTGTAAGGAACTCCTCCACAACCGTATGCTCGGTCAAATATGGGTCAGAACTCAACAGGAAAACTTCATAGTGTAGTATTAAAACTTCCTTGTCTATTACAATCAATAAAATACACTCACCAAACAACCAACATAGTCTTGCATATAAAACACTGAATACAGGGGAATGTTTTCAACAAACAAGATGGCCGACCTCCGTGCATGACGACGTCACATGATTCCGTTCCACCCAACGTGTTTCATCATATAGGCATCAGATGTATAGAGTACACTTAGGGGGTCAATTCGGTTGGTCGCTGGCTGGTTTGTAAGTTTGAGCTTGGAAATCTCCTTGTATTTGTTTGACATGCATCGCCCTTCTAGTGCTCCTTGCTACAATAGACCAGTTATAGGTGAGGGCAGTGGTCACTTGTTTGTATGGTCATATACCAGGACAGCTTCTCCTCTCCAGGATCCATGAAGGAGCAGGTCACAGTCTATGATGGCTCCTTCCTGGATCCTGGAGGGGAGAGACTGTCCCAGCTGTGTACACAGGTCAGGGAGGCTTCATCATCAGTGTCTGATCTTCTCCATCACCTCCCATTGTCCTGGCATATGACCCCCTAGGTGTGCTATATACAACTGACGTCTATATGACTAAACGCATTGGGTGGAGCTGGATCACGTGACGTTGCTATGCACAGAGGTCAGCTATCTTGTTGGTTGGAAACATTCCCCTATATTCAGTGTTTTATATGCAAGACTATCTCGGTTATTTGGTGAGTGTATTTTATTGATTTTAAGTCTTCCTTCTGATTTCTGACCCTTAAATGCCTGAGTATCCTGTTGCGAAGGAGTTCCTTACACCAAGAGGATTGTTACCATCAAGTGGTTGTGTGATCCCTGGCAAACAATACAAAGTGTATCTGACTACTATGAGAATAGTGGTCCATCCCGGACGGTAAGGGTCAGTGTGTGCAATACTATCAGTGGAGGATCTATTATGGAACTGAGATTTGGAATTTGCACCTTTGGACTCCTTACTTTGAGTCACCTATATGGACTTTTCTTGAAGCGCTGCACTTCTATACCTATTTTTTTTACCATTTGCTACCAGTAAATTGTGCTAGCTGCTTTCACACATTGTCATCATAAGCATGGGTTAGGCGCATTGATTATAAGTGAGGGTTTATAAACACTTTAAGTGGGAAAAGGATTGTATTATACAAATCTTTAAGTCATTACTCTAGCATTGAGAGAAAACAATTTAACCTAGGGTTTCTGAAGAAGACACTCAACCATACATTGAGGTTCTTTACTGTTGGAGTGGTAAGAATGTGGAACTCTCTTCCATAATTTGTGGTGTCAGCTGGGAGTATAGAAAAATGAAAACAACTTTCAGATGTGTTTCTTAGCAAACACACAAACAGGGACACTGAAAATGGTTATGGCATAAAAACACACACACACTCAGGTTGAACTGGATGAACCAGTGTTTTTATTCAACCTTACCAACTATGTAACTATGTAAAATGTTTGCTGCTCTCTTAAAAAAGAGACTTATGGGCAAATATACAGTAAATAGGTGGAGCTCTGTAGTCCAGAAGAGGAGAACTCAGATAGGGGGCTCATAGCACTGTGTGAGATTTCAGTGCAGCAGGGACAGTGCTGTCAGCTCACTGTAAGAAGTTGGGAGCTCAGGGCATGGCTTAATCCTAGATGTAAGTGGACATGCACACAGAAACTACCTGAGACAATCCATCCTGCTTCAGCGCTACAATACTAGATAATCCCTCAGTACAACCTCAAGGGACATCTGATCTACCTCTCTTTGTGGATGACTCAACTGCAAGCTACAAACAAAACTAGTAGTAATAAAAAAGAGATGCCACGGGCCGATTGCACTGCCCAAGATGGCGCTAGGGCTCTACCTTCCAGATATGAAAAGAAAAAAGAAGCCACTGCCCATTTAGGAGCCCAACCAAAGCCCAGCCTCCTACAGAGACTTCTAATAAGCTCCTGGTGCCACATGGGGACCCCTACAGCAACCTTCTTCACAGGCCAAAGACTTCAACTCCTGGCAGGACACAGTAAGTACTGATGGACACATGATTCCAGTGCAGCACCATTGTACAGATCCCTCCATCAAACCAGAAGTTAGGAGCTCACTGAATTTCTACTATTGACGTGCCTCCTAGGTTATGAGTGGAGGCCAACATGGTTACAGGGTATAGGCCTAGCTACAGAAGAAAGGACAACTGCTCACACACAACACTGAACTCCAACTGGGAGAAGTCACCTTAATATGATTTTCACTGTCTGCAAACATCTGAATGTACAGTAGAAATCTGATGTTTGGAGAAATACCCTCCTTGAAAAATCCACCAATTGGGGGGTAGTCAGAGAATATTTTTAAAACACTCTAAGTACATCATGTTCTTATTCTTTGCCTCCAGAGAAATTGTTATGAGAACTGGAGGTATGTGACCATGACCAATGGCAGTTTACAGTAGTGTACAAAGTAAATACCTGCTTATTGTATATAATGGATTATTTCAACCCTTCTATCTTTCTAAGTCACATCCACACCTAGCAACATACCATAACATCTCTTTAGAAAACAAGGTGTACACTTGCAAGGTTCTCCCGGGATGTGTTACAAATGAAGACTTTTCAAGCATAGCTAAGATTTTTTTTCCCTCGCTGCAAAAGTAAAACAACAAGAATAAAAAAGATTATTACCATTAAGCAGGACTAAGCCTTAATGTTTTTCTTTTTAGCACAGCCTTACAAAATAAGATATTAAACGATATGAGGAACATTTCGGGGTCATTGATGACCAAATCTGTATAAAGGCTGCAGTGCATGGGGATTGGAATACAGACTGCATTTTCAAACAGCATACGTGATGCTGAACACCAGATTACCAAAAAAATCACATTCAATATTAGTCACTATGAGGTAGCTTGCTGCACAAGGCTGGTCAAAAAACAGGAGATCTTAGAAGTGTTTTGTGGGTGCATATCCTGGCTTCTTTTCATTTTTGACAGGAGTTTACCTTTAAAGGAAAATGAAAGATTTTTCTATGTGCCTCTGAGTCAATTTCAAAGTGCAACGAACCCCTTTTAGCTCTCCGTAATGCGCTTGTACAATATACTCTAAACCCCACATCCTGACATACTTCACTGTAATACCCATAGCCTGCAGGGACTTTGCCCATATCTTTCCAACATTTTTTCCCCATTTGCCATGCCTGCACAATAAGCTTCCACAAAGTTAGATGGGGCCATCTATTCAGACAGGTGACACTTCACGGATGGCCTCATCCAACTCTATGTAACAAAAATGTAAACTGAAGCACTATACCACTGCTAAAAGGTCCAGATACAACTTTATTGCAATACAGTTCAGGTGGACAATTGAATGAGTAGCCAACAAAACACCCATTTTATCAGGGTTTGAGATTGAAAACAAGGTGAATGGACTAGAAATCAACTTGGCCTTTAATGGTATTTCTTCCAGTGTGATTACAAGCACAGGATCTGTAGGCAGGTGCAGTCTGCTTTCTACACTGCAGGTGGCTCCCTTCTGCAGCGGTATCTAAGTTGGAGAGGAAGTCAAGAGGAGAAGGGTTCCTCTATGGTTTCCTGGGTCACTGGGGAAGCGATCCAATTGGATGCTCAGGATGGTCAGGCAGAGCCTATTAAAGGCCCTAGCTCCCAGGCTTTGTGCCCGTTTTGCAAGTGGATAGGGACAAGTACCCTGCATGGTAGAACTCGTGGCAGGGAAAGGTTCCTGACGAGAAGGGAAAGCATGGGGCTCGCAACTTCTCTGGACATCTTCCCACTTGGGCAAGAGACAGCCAGGCTGCATTCTGCCCCTCCTAACAGGCGCTGTCAGTTCTCTACTGTACACACTGTGGGACCTGTGAGTGTTACCAGCTGGGCTGCCTTCCCACCAGGTTTATTGTGAACTGTCTTTGCACTATTTCAATACAAGTTCTTTTATCCCACCTGGATTGTGTGTGTTATTACCACGCACCACGCTGCACCCCACCTACAGACATTTTAACAGTGGGGTGGTGATTTAATTTACATTTTTGTCTCAATACATGATAAGCCAAAGAGACCACACAGATCCTCTAAGGTGTTGAAGCAACCTGCTCAAGAACCAGATCACCTACATCAGTATCAATAACTTAAGATAGCACTACCAATAAGATAACCTTAAAGTTTGACCTAATTTTCCATGCATGGTTTGGAGGATAGAGAAAAAGGATGGAAGCATGTACACAAAGCCTTGGCAAAGTACTGGCCATGACATCAAGGTGGGCTTCATCTGCATATGGGGTTTGGAGTGTATAGTATAAGGGAGCTTAGGTAGGCTAAGCAAAAAGGTGTCATGCACATTATATTGAAGTACTTTTTCCCGTCACTGTCACTATAATAAATCCCAATAATAAGCGACCCTGCAAAGAAGAGAGTTCATACTTACCTCTCCCGCCACTCCTAAATGTCCAGCCTTCCCTACATTGCACATATATAGCTGTCTTCTTGATGAGAACTCGTCATGTTAAAAGTACAGAATAGGCAACAGCACATATCAGATCTCTAGTTTTTTTTTTAGTAGTGTAATTTTATAAAAAGTTGGGAGACAAGGCTTTTGATTTAAAAAAAAAAAGATTTTGTAGCGTAAATATATAGACAAGTTTCCAGTATTCTAAGAATACCTTTTTTTTAATTAATTTTTTTTCCTAACAAAAAAAATAGGGTCAACGGGCTAAATTTAGACATAAGTTTTTAGTACTCCAAACTTAGAACAGGTTATTGTCATGTACTTAAAACCTTGCTTTTTAATTTTGTCTTTTTTTTTAAATTTTTTTGTCTTTTTTTTTTTTTTACTTTTTCCAATTTTACAGATTTTGATTATGTAAGACATGTTGTAGATAAATAATAAAAAAGGAATGCATATGGCTGCGTGAATTATTTCAAAGGATACAGTAGTGACTTAGGGGTTAGCAGATCGAACCACTAAGTGCAGCAGGGGACCAGGAATCCGAAGTGTGTTGGAGTTTGAAGATTCTTTAGCAGTTTTATATTTCTTGAGGCCTCATAACCTTCATCCTCTTTTCTGCAGAATGTTCCTGATCTGGTAAAAAAAAAATAAAAACCATCCTCTTATCTGATTTGGGCAAAAAAAACACCTTCCAACCAGAGAAAAAGATCAGTGACCCACATGCTGCTGGGATAGAAATAGGGACAAACTTTGTAAAGATCCCTTACATGTTAAAGTAGAACTAAGCGCAAAACTTTATTTAATTTTGGATAAGGGAGCGATATAACTCCTGTCATTTGTTTTTGGCATCTGTTTCCCATTGGGGAGATTTCTCTTTGCTTCCTGTCCCATAGCCCTCCAAAATGAAGGAAGTCACCAGGGTCAACCGAACAAGTGTCCCCATTGGAAGATTTTCCCTCTAATGCCCTGTACACATGGTCGGATTTTCCGATGGAAAATGTCCGATTGGAGCGTGTTGTCGGAAATTCCGACCGTGTGTGGGCTCCAGCGGACATTTTCCATCGGATTTTCCGACACACAAAGTTTGAGAGCAGGATATAAAATTTTCCGACAACAAATCCGTTGTCGGAAATTCCGATCGTGTGTACACAAATCCGACGGACAAAGTGCCACGCATGCTCAGAATAAATAAAGAGATGAAAGCTATTGGCTACTGCCCTGTTTATAGTCTCGACGTACGTGTTTTACGTCACCGCGTTCAGAATGATCGGATTTTCCGACAACTTTGTGTGACCGTGTGTATGCAAGACAAGTTTGAGCCAACATCCGTCGGAAAAAATCCTAGGATTTTGTTGTCGGAATGTCCGAACAAAGTCCGACCGTGTGTACAGGGCATAATTCTGTTTTGGTGAAGACTTAAAATGTGGGATTTTCTTTCACTTTCACATTACAATGATAAAGAGGACACATAGAGTGGGTGAATCTCCCTAACCGGAGCACAGACAGCAATAAAACCTGATGGCGGTTGTTCTAATCCACCTCCACTCTACTAAGGGTGGGGAGAATGTTACAGAATAAATATTAGCAAATAATGGGAACTTTGGTTCACTCAAACGTGCTAGCCAAACTTCTGATTTTTTGTTTCCCATGCACATAAGTGGGTATTGAAAGTGAGCACAACGAAGAATATGTAACTCTATATTTACATGGGGGCAGCCATATTTGCTCATTCAAAATTGTTTCACTGCAACTCTACCATACACTGTCTATCTGGTTGAAACCAAAAGCAGTGGCGGCTGGTGTTAAACTTTTTTTTTTTGGGGGGGGGGGGCGGCAAACAAACACCCCCCCCCAGGTACTCCCGCATTCAGCCTCTCCTGGAGACGACGGTAGAGTCAGAGATGCCCTGGGAACATTGTGGGGAGCTTCGTTGTGTTTTTTCCACATTTGGATTACTAAACACAACTCAGATGATAATGTATGAGGACGTGCAAATCAATGACCAGTGACGGTCCCCGAAACTCAGCCCCTCTATGGTGACGGTCCCCGACACTCAGCCCCTCTACGGTGACAGTCCCCGACACTCAGCCCCTCTACGGTGATGGTCCCCAACACTCAGCCCCTCTACGGTGGCGGTCCCCGACACTCAGCACCTCTACGGTGACTGTCCCCGACACTCAGCCCCTCTACGGTGATGGTCCCCAACACTCAGCCCCTCTACGGTGGCGGTCCCCGACACTCAGCACCTCTACGGTGACGGTCCCCGACACTCAGCCCCTCTACGGTGACGGTCCCCGACACTCAGCCCCTCTACAGTGACGGTCCCCGACACTCAGCCCCTCTACGGTGGCGGTCCCCGACACTCAGCCCCTCTATGATGATGGTCCCTGACACTCAGCCCCTCTACAGTGACGGTCCCCAACACTCAGCCCCTCTACGGTGACGGTCCTCGACACTCCGCCCCTCTACGGTGACGGTCCCCGACACTCAGCCCCTCTACGGTGATGGTTCCCGGCACTCAGCCCCTCTGCAGCTTCCCCGGCTTCTCCTTCAACGCGATCCACCTCCTGATTGCCCAGGACTAGAGGATGGAAGACGATAGCGAATGTTAATTCACTATTGTCACAAGTGGGTGGGTTCGGAACGCAGTTCGCTACGCCCCGAGCCCAGCCTTTTTCAAGCCAATTAGAGCCTCATGCTCTAATCACGTGGCTTGCAAAAAAACCCCAAAATTCATAGAAACATATGAGTCTGGCACTCTGGGGGGGGGGGGGGGGGGTGTCCTTGCGCCCCTAATAGACCATTCCTGACCAAAAGATTCTCTGCAGTCTGCAAAACCGTGAAACTCCAACAATGCTCCTGATAACCTAAGGCTATGTGATATTTGCTTAGGGTTTAGAGCACATAAGAGTGCTCAGGGACAGCAGCTTTTTTTTTTTTTAATTCATGATTAGCAAGAGGTACTTTTTAATTAAAGAAAAATAATGTAAACTGGTTCTAACACGAACCTTATCGATTATGAGAAGTGTGAATTTTTATGCCAGGTTCATATGATTTTGCTGCGATCTCCCACACTTGTGCTTCAGTATGTTTGTCCAAGGATGCCAAAGGTGCAGAAAGAAAGAGAAGCCTGAACTGGGAACATATGGCTTCTGCATGTACACATATTAAAGTGTTTGTACACGATCAACTTGTAAAACAACCCATTCAGTTTAAAACGGAGAACCCAAAGCATTTGTCTGTAGATATAAAAAAAGTTATAAATATCTTTTTCCCCCTTTTTATAAGTGATCACATTCCCTCTGTTCTCCTCTATTCTCAGCTGCATAAGAGCTGGGGGGAGGAGAAACAGTAGCCAGCAGCACACTGATCTTCCCAGTAAAAGGCTGTGCAGGGGAGGGGGGGGTGTCAGGACACGTCTGATCATTGAAAGAGAGCAGGCAGAGTTCCCGGCATTGTTAGAGAACTGGCCACGATGTGCTCAACTGCTTAGTGTGGTCAGTTTATAATAGGAAAGGGACTGGCAGGAACGCCAGGGATTTCGCACAAAGGAAGCAATACAAAGAGAACAGGATACTTTTTCATACAACTATATAATACAGCAGGAACAGATCAGGAATATGAAATGTTGGGGTAACAAACACTTTAAGGCTCACCATACACTTTATGGTGTCCTTACACCTATAATTGTATTATCTGATCCATCTTCAATTCTATCAAAACCATCAAATTGCCCCCCAGCATTCACTTAGTAGTCAAAAACCAGTCCAAGGGGCTTTGTTTTTGGTTTATTAGGGGATAAACTTGGATAGGGAAGGAAAGGTATGGGATGTCCAGAAATGTAGTTTGCATGTAATTTCAGGACTTGAAACTCTCTCCGACTACCAAAAAATCCCTAGGCTGTGCTCCCGTAGGAAAAACAGATCAGCTCAACTGGTATCTTGCTCTCATCAGACCACAGGACATGGTTCCAGTAATCCATGTCCTTAGTCTGCTTGTCTTCAGCAAACTGTTTGCAGGCTTTCTTGTGCATCAGCTTTAGAAGAGGCTTCCTTCTGGGACGACAGCCATGCAGACCAATTTGATGCAGTGTGCGGCGTATGGTCTGAGCACTGACAGGCTGACCCCCCACCCCTTCAACCTCTGCAGCAATGCTGGCAGCACTCATACATCTATTTCCCAAAGACAACCTCTGGATATGACGCTGAGCACGTGCACTCAACTTCTTTGGTCGACCATGGTGAGACCTGTTCACAGTGGAACCTCTCCTGTTAAATCGCTGTATGGTCTTGGCCACTGTGCTGCAGCTCAGTTTCAGGGTCTTGGCAATCTTCTTATAGCTTAGGCCATCTTTATGTAGAGCAACAATTCTTTTTTTCAGATCCTCCTTCTTTGCCATGAGGTGCCATGTTGAACTTCCAGTGACCAGTATGAGAGAGTTAGAGCAATAACACCAAATTTAACACACCTGCTCCCCATTCACACCTGAGACCTTATAACACTAATGCCCCGTACACACGGTCGGATTTTCCGATGGAAAATGTGTGATAGGACCCTGTTGTCGGAAATTCCGACCGTGCGTAGGCTCCATCACACATTTTCCATCAGAATTTCCAACGCACAAAGTTTGAGAGCTTGCTATAAAATTTTCCGACAACAAAATCCGTTGTCGTGTCGGAAATTCCGATCGTGTGTAGACAAATCCGACACACAAAGTGCCACGCATGCTCAGAATAAATAAAGAGACAAAAGTTATTGGCTACTGCCCCATTTATAGTCCCGACATACGTGTTTTACGTCACCGCGTTCAGAACGAACAGATTTTCAGACAACTTTGTGCAACCGTGTGTATGCAAGACAAGTTTGAGCCAACATCCGTCGGAAAAAATCCATGGATTTTGTTGTCGGAATGTCCGATCAATGTCCGACCGTATGTACGGGGCATTACGAGTCACATGACACCGGGGACGTAAAATGGCTAATTGGGCCCAATTTAGACATTTTCTCTTAGGAGTGTACTCACTTTTGTTGCCAGCAGTTTAGACATTAATGGCTGTGTGTTGAGTTATTTTGAGGGGACAGCAAATTTACACTGTTATACAAGCTGTACACTCACTACTTTACATTGTAGCAAAGTGTCATTTCTTCGGTGTTGTCACATGAAAAGATAGAAAAAAAATTTACAAAAATGTGAGGGGTGTACTCACTTTTGGGAGATACTGTATATGGCGAGCTCTGGATTCAAAAGGCAATAGACCAGCGCCCATAACAATATAGGCCAGCCAAGTGCGGAAGGTGAAACATCAGATAGGTTGCGTCTCCCAACTGGGTCAATGGCCACATATTGACGCTTGACTTGATATCTGCCTTTAAATGAGTTGCATGTATTTTATTATCCACGTAAAACAAGCTTTTTCTAACAGCTAACAACAAACTCCAGGTTACTTCAGCCTGGCTGTCTAAGATAATTACTGCTGCAAATAAACTTCTCCCGGCTGAAAAGTGTCAGGTTGAAGTCTATGCAAATAGGTCACGTCTGGCGGAATGCGTATCTGATATGTCATGGCAGGAACAGGGCCGCGCTGTGCTGATCTGCAGCATGATTAGCCAGCTCTAGGTGAAAACAAGCAAAAAAAAAAAAAGATGAAAATCATATGTGAGGTTTTATATAACATGTTGATCCAGATGCTAAAGTGTAAAGGTGGCTGCAGAGGGCTCAGTAATTACAAGTCATCCTCCCCAATCTAAGCATTGCCTGAAATTAATGAGCCATCTATGTTCTACCATAGGGAGCATTTCAGGGGTTTGGAGGCACTCATTATTACACAGAAAGATTTTCTAACTTTCTCCTCAAGTTTAAGGGGAATGGGGGTAAAAGACATTGTTTATTAATAGAAATAGTACAAGGTGCCCCCATCTCTGTATACTATAGAGGGCATGAAAACTAAGCTATGCCACTTGCCACCCAGGCCAATTCTGACACTTCTCTCCTACATGTAAAAAAATCATAATTTTTTTGCTAGAAAAAAATTACTTACAACGCCCAAACATTATATATGTTTTTTTTATCAGAGACCCTAGGGAATAAAATGGTGGTCGTTGCAACTTTTTATGTCGCAAGGTATTTGCACAGCAATTTTTCAAATGCGTTTTTTTTTTGGGAGGGAAAAATAAAACTGTTTCATGAATTAAAATAAAATAAAAAAGTAAAGTTAGCCCGATATTTTTTTTTTTTGCATGATGTGAAAGATGACGTTACGGCGGATAAATAGATACCCAACATGTCACACTTTAAAATTGCGCACACTCGTGGAAAGGCGCCAACCTTCAGTACGTAAAAATCTCTATAGGGGACGATTTTATTTGTATTTTTTTTTACAGGTTACCTGTTTAAAGTTACAGAGGAGGTCTAATGCTAGAATTATTGCTCTCGCTCTAAAGCCGTGTACACACGAGTGGACTTTCGACAGACTGAACTTCGAAGGACTTGTTGACGGAGTTCCGACGCAACGCACTTGCCTAAACGCGATAACAACCAAAATGTCCGACTGATTTGAACGTGATGACGTAGGACCGGACTAGAATAGGGAAGTTCATAGCCAGTAGCCAATAGCTGCCCTTGCGTCGTTGTTTGTCCGTCGGACTAGCATACAGACGAGTGGATTTTTCGACCGGACTCAAGTCCGTCGGAAAGATTTGAAACATGTTCTATTTCTAAAGTCCGTCTGGTTTTTCGACAGCAAAGGTCCGATGAAGCCCACACACAATCGAATTGTCCAGCAGATTCATTCCGTCGGACATTTGCTGTCGAAAAGTCCAGACGTGTGTACACGGCATAAGGTTCATGGCAAAAGAAAAAAAAAAAAAACGATCTCGGCTCCCAAGCCGAGGCAACGGCAGTGTTTACTGCCGAGGCTGTACTTATCATAAGATTGCATCCAGCCTCCGAAGGTCATAGAGATGACCAGGGACCATCTGGTCCTTTGTCAGCTCTATGGTAAATTGAAGGAGGGGGGGCAGATGTCTCCTCCTACCGCCGGTAAAAACAATCAAGGGGCAGAACAACCACTATGATTTTTACAGTGCAGGAAATCGCCGGCAGAAAAAGAAGATATCTGAATGATGCCTGCAGCGGCAACCTTCATCCAGATATCTCCACTCAAAGTCCACAATGTCATATGACGTTGATGGGCGGGAAGTGGTTAAACATGCAGGAGAAAGAGATGTTTCAGGTCCTACTTAAAGGGTTTGTAAACCCTTGTGTTTTTTCACCTTAATGCATCCCATGGATGGTGGTAATGGGAGAAGTCGGATGTGTGTGGACTGTGGAGAGAAGACTATAGGATAAAACCAGAATCGCCAAGCTGGAGCCGTCTGACTGAGCCCTACACAGTGCGCCTGAGAGGAGGTCAGTGACAGCGCCGCCAGGCTAGTCTTAGGGGGGGAGGGTTGCTGATGTAAGGGGGGAGTAAATACAATAACGTAAGGGGGCTGATATAAATATTCCCCCCTATATTAGTAACTGCCCCCCTTACCTTAGTGCATTCACTCTGCGGAAGGTGGTCTCTAGTCACCAGAGTGCCCCCCACATCAGAGTTCCTGGCATTCCCCTTTACATCAGAATCTGTAGGATTTCCCCTTACAGTGCAAGGGCAATGTTGCAGACCCTGATGTAAGTGGGAACTCTGATGTAAAGGGAACCATAGGCGTGCGCACAGGGTGTGCCGGATGTGCCCAGGCACACCCTAATCCCCCCATGCGCATTAGTGTTATCGTACTGTGTTGCAACAGGACATGGTAAAGATCTCCCTCTTACCGGCTCTGCCATAAGAGAAATGTTTATCCTTTTCTCTTTCACTGTGCCAGCAGGGAGATCAATGTGCCGGGGTCATATATATGTAGATACATACACATGCTTGTATGTTTCAGCTTAAGGGTGCACACCCTAATGCATTAGGCTGCGCACACCTATGAAGGGAACGCAGTGGACTCTGATACAAGGTGGTCTCTGGTCACCAGAGCCCCCCCTTACACTTATCTCCCAACATTTTGAGATTGGGAATGAGGCACACCTACTAGCAAACGTATGTAGGCATAAGTCATGCCTCCTGCCACACCCCCTTAAAGGAGAATTAACCAAAAAAAAAGAGCTTTTTTTTACCACTACTATTCCTTTATATTGGCTTTTAAAATTTACAAATGCAGCAATTGAGAATTTGGATGAAAGGTTTAGCACTGGTAAAACACTTTTTGAAAGCTAAAAAGTGCATTTTATATGCAACTATATAGATCAGACCAAAATGAGGGACAAATGAGGAGGAAAGAGGGACAGAGGGACATTGCTCCAAATCAGGGACAGTCCCTCCAAATCAGGGACAGTGAGTTCCCCCCTTAGATCATGATCTGCAGCGCTCCCCTTTACATAAGAGTTCCCTTTCACTGTAAGGGGGACTCCTGCAGACTCTGATGTAAGGGGGGAACTGACTGGCTTAGACTAACCTAACCTTCATGTAAATGGAGAAATATGGTTTTTGACTTTTGTTTAACCTAAACACATTGCTAATAGCACTAGCTACATGTTTATAGTTTAAATATTGATCTTTGCACTGTTTAGCACTAAAAACTGTAATTTTTGGCAGTGTCAGCAAAAAATGCGGCTTTGTCAGTAAATGTCATAATTTTTGCAAGTAAAAAAATTGGTGCAGTTTGTAAATTTTTGCGCCCTGACAGTAAATTTCACTTTGAGGGGGTTGGCAACACTGCCCTGTCTATCACTATAACTAGTTTGCTCGGGCCAAGCTGGCCCAAACTATTTCCATCACCGAATGATGCGGCCACTGTGTGTGCTGTAACATATTGTAGTAGCATTAGCTACACATAGCTCCCAACTGTCCCTGATTTCGAAGGACTGTCCCTCATTTTGAACAAAGTCCCTCTGTACCTCTTTCCCCCTCATTTGTCCGTAACTTTTGGTCTGATTTATATAGTTTTATATAAAATGCATTATTCATCTACCCAAAAGTGTTTTACAGCGCTAAACCTTTCATCCAATTTCTAAACTGTTGCGTCCGTAAATTCCAAAAGCTATCGAAGGAATAGTAGTGGTAAAAAAAAAAAAAAAAAAAACAATTGTGGATTGAACAAATAATTTTTGTATATTTCTCTTTTAAGGGGGAGGGCAGGGGGCGTGTCCTAGGCTTACATAAGTTTTCTAATAGGTGTCCCTCATTCTCAGAAAGTTGGGAGGTGTGGCTAAGGTATGGTAAGTGTTGCTGAGTTAAGACAGCCATATGGGTGAATTCCCATTTGCTCCTGGAATTAAATAGAGTTGGGTTGAATGCTTCTCCACCATTCAGCAGAAGTCTTGGATTTTTTTTTTAATACAAGGCTTCCTCTTATTGGCTACGGTGGAAATCCAACATATCATCCACCCACCTCTCTACCACGGCTGGCCAATCAGATAATGCCTTGTATTCACTGATAAGCATAGTGTTTCTCCTGAATGGAGGAGGTGCACTTGTCCCGACTCTAGTCAGTACTGAACCGTTGCCAGCACACAGCGCCACCTACTGTATGTAGCTAATGCAACTACAGTATTTTAGAGTACACACAGCGGTTGCATTGTTCTGTAATAGAAATGCATTTGCTGTGGCTGTGGCACTTGGCTCATGGTTGCAGCGCATTATTCCCATTGTACATTGCCATTAAGCAAGATAAAAAAAATAAATAAAAAAAATAAATAAAAACCCCACAGGCTTCAGGAGATTACAGGATCGCAGCTACTTAACCGCACTCTGAAAAGCAACCCACCCCAGATGTTTTTTTTAGAGAAAAAACAAGTGTGAGCATAGTCCTAATGCTTGGTAAGAATATGTAAAATCTCAATGAGCAGTCCTCTTACTGCTGGCCCCGCCCCCCCTCTTACTAGTGCAGCCATCTTTGATAGTACGGCACAATGGTTATGATTGCAATTTGCAATTCGTAAAAAATCAGAAATTCGAAAAAAAATTGAAAAGAATCTGAAATTATAAAAAAAAAAAAAAAAACGGAAATTCGAAAAAAGACGGAAATTTGGAAAAAAAATCTGAAATTCAGAAATTCTAAAAAAAAAAATTAGGAAATTCAAAAAAAATCTGAAATTCGAAAAAAGTCGGAAATTTCGAAAACCCGAAAGTTCGAAAATCTGAAATAATAACTAACTAATAATACTTAACTATTACTAACTATTAAATTATAGGTATTGCAATTTCCTTTCAAATTTGGCTGTTAGTGAACGTAACGAATACGAATTTATCCGAAGTTACGAATAATCTAAAATAACGAATGCCGCATCTAAACAAATGGAATGGAACAAATGAATAATAAATAATAATAATAATAATAATAAAATGTTTTTATTATTATTATTGTAATTTATTATTATTAATTTGTTACGTTCGATTTGTTTAGATATGGCATTCGTTATTTCAGATAATTCGTATTCGTTAGGTTTACTAACAGCCAAATTTAAAAGGAAATTCCAGTACCTATAATTTAATAGCTAGTAATAGGTAAGTTATTATAAGTTAGTTATTATTTCAGATTTTCAAATTTTCAGGTTTTCTAATTTCCGAATTTCCGATTTCTTTCGAATTTCCTAATTTCCGATTTTTTTTTTAATCTCTGATTTTTTTTTTAACCACTTGCCGACCACTTCACGCACATATACTGCAGCAGAAGGGCACGCAAAGGCAGATTAACGTACCTGTACGTTGCCCTTTAAGAAGCAGTGTGCGGATTCGATGTCCGCGGGGATACCCGCGATCGTCTCACGGAGAGGAAGAATGGGGAAATGCTGATGTAAACAAGCATTTCCCCGTTCTGCCTAGGTGATGCAGGGCTGCACCAGATTTTGCACCCTCCCGTTTTAGTAACTGAACCACTGTATGTATTAGAATATAGCCATCTTCTGAAATTCAAATTTCAAAAAGAACAGAATAGAATAAAGCAGAATAGAAAACGAAAGAATAGAATAGAAAATGAAGGAATAGAATAGAAACTAATAGAATAGGCAAAAAAATGAATAGAATAGAATAGAAAAAAATAGAACAGATTAGATTAGAATAGAGTGAATATAGCCATGTTCTGAAATTTAAATTTTGAAAAGAATAGAATAGAATAAAACAGAATAGCATAAAATAATAGAATAGAAAATAAAGGGATAGAATAGAAAATAATTGAATTGAATTAAAACAATAGAAAATAATAAAATAGAAAATAAAAGAATAGAATGGAGGAAAATAAAATAGATTTGATTAGAATAGATTAGAATGAATATAGCCGTGTTCTGAAATTTGAATTTTGAAAAGGATAGAATAGAATAAAAAAGAATAGAATAAAATAATAAAATAGAAAATAAGGGGATAGAATAGAAAATAATTGAATTGAATTAAAACAATAGAAAATAATAGAACAGAAAATAAAGGAATAGACTAGAATAGAATGGAAGAAAACAAAATAGATTTGATTAGAATAGAATAGAATTAATATAGCTGTGTTCTGAAATTTGAATTTTGAAAGAATAGAATAGAATAAAACAGAATAGAATAAAATAATAGAATAGAAAATAAAGGGATAGAATAAAAAATAATTGAATTGAAAATAAAAGAATAGAAAATAATAGAATAGGAAATAAAAGAATAGATTTGAATGGAATAGAAGAAAATAAAATAGATTAGATTAGAATAGAATAGAATGAATATAGCCGTGTTCTGAAATTTGAATTTTGAAAAAATAGAACAGAATAAAACAGAATAGAATAAAATAATAGAATAGAAATTAAAGGAATATAATAGAAAATAATTGAATTTAAAATAAAAGAATATAAAATAATAGAATAGAAAATAAAAGAATAGACTAGAATAGAATAGAAGAAAATAAAATAGATGAGCTTAGAATAGAAAAGAATAAATATATAGCCATGTTCTGAAATTTGAATTTTGAAAGAATAGAATAGAATAAAACAGAATAGAATAAAATAATAGAATAGAAAATAAAGGAATATAATAGAAAATAATTGAATTGAAAATAAAAGAATAGAAAATAAAAGAATAGACTAGGATAGAATAGAAGAAAATAAAATAGATTAGATTAGAACAGAATAGAATGAATATAGCTGTATTCTGAAATTTGAATCTCGAAAAGAATAGGATAGAAAGGAATAGAGTAAAACAGAAAAGAATAGAATATGATAAAAAATAATTGAATAGGATAGAATGGAATAGAAAAAAAATAGAATAGATTAGAATTAAAATTTTGAATATAGAATGGAAGAGAAAAAAATAGAAAGAATACAGCCATCTTCCAAAATTCGAATTTCAGATAGAATAGAACCCGCTATTCTTCACAATTCAATTCGATAATCAATTCGATATTTTTGATATACTTCCTATCCATTGTAAAAATTCTCATCCAGTTGAAAATGAATAAACTAAACTAAATAAATTTCATTACAGTAGTACTTTGGGGCGACTTCAGAGCGGCTTGCATTGACTTCTATACAGAAGGCATTTTGCAAGCTGCGCGGAAGTCGTGCTGTACGGGGCGGCTTCAGAGTCGGACGGGAGTCGGGTGACTTTGAAGCCGCCCCTGTGTGAACCATTTCTAAGCTTTTTTTTTTTTTACCACATCCAAAATTGACGGATTTTCATAAATCGCGGGTGCTCAAAGAATGTAACCCTCGTGAATTTCTGGGGTCAACTGTAATAGGGTTTACTCGGGGGTTTAGGGAAAGTGAATGAAATGTGCTGCTTACTGGATCACATTCATGGCTCACTGAACTTTCACTAGTTGCCTGGAAGTGAAATTGCTGCATATGCCTCGGGAACGTCTGCCCTTTGACATTCGAGCAAGATCTGCAGAACGTGTTAATCCTGTTTGACACATTGTATGGAAATTGTTAAATCACTGAAGATCCTGTACTTTACAGCCCCCTACAATTGTGTTCAGTTCTGCAGGGAGAGAATATCTACATGATAATGGAAGCTTCATAGAAATAAGCAGTATGGATAGATAGATAGATAGATAGATAGATAGATAGATAGATAGATAGATAGATAGATAGATAGATAGATAGATAGATAGATAGATAGATAGATAGATAGATAGATAGATAGATAGATAGACAGTATGTCACAAAAGTGAGTACACCCCTCACATTTTTGTAAATATTTTATTCTATCTTTTCATTTGACAACACTGAAGAAATTACACTTTACTACAATGTAAAGTAGTGAGTGTACAGCTTGTATAACAGTGTCAATTTGCCTAAACTGCTGGCAACAAAAGTGAGTGCACCCCTAAGTGAAAATGTCCAAATTGGGCACAAAGTGTCAATAGTTTGTGTGGCCACCTTTATTTTCCAGCACTGCCTTAACCCTCTTGGGCATGGAGTTCACCAGAGCTTCACAGGTTGCCACTGTAGTCCTCTTCCACTCCTCCATGATGACATCGCGGAGCTGGTGGATGTCACAGATCTTGCGCTCCTCCACCTTCTATTTGAGGATGCCCCATAGATGCTCAATGGGGTTTAGGTCTGAAGACATGCTTGCCCAGTCCATCACCTTTACTCTCAGCTTCTTTAGCAAGGCAGTGGTCGTCTCGGAGGTGTGTTTTGGGGTCGTCATCATGTTGGAATACTGCCCTGGGGCCCAGTCTATGAAGATGCACTACCTCTGCAGGCCTGATTTTAAATTTCAGTATACAGTGGATGCTGGGGATCAGATACAAATTCAGTTTAACGTGTAACTTTACTTAACTAATTAACATTTTCAGACAGGTAGGAATTTGAATGCATACTATGGGGAAGATTTAATAAAACTGGAGCACTCAGAATCTTGCAGCTGTGCATGGTAGCCAATCAGCTTCTAACTTCAGCTTGTGGGCAGGTCATAGTGACAGGGTGGTCATCACATCTTCCATGTATCTCTCCTCATTGGGTGGCAACCAAGGGTCACATGAGAGGCCTATCCCGAGGTGGGTTCTTCAGGGCTATGCTAGGCACTTTGTACAGGGTCACTGCCATACGCATGGAGGTACCTTTACTTGAGCCATGCTCCCGACCCGGACAGATGACTACACATGAATGAACTCTAGTAAACCCTCTTGATGTACTAAACATCACCACGGTTACTTGTGCATTTAGCAGAGACACACAGAGCCAATGCCCTCTCCACCTGTCCAGCAAATCACTGCTACCGCACCTAGCACATGCGTGCACTTTACTGAACTCTTCCTCTTCTGTATGTGTGCACAGGATGAGGGCCTCGGCAGTGCAGATCTGCTCACGTTTCTAGGGGAGACAGATCTTGCCCGAAGGAGTGCCAACAACCATCTCCCTTTCTGCAACATCTCACCTACCACATGTACAGACTTAACAACAGACTGCTGGAAAAACCTTTGTACCCTTGGTAACTATTGTATCTTCACACTGTATGAACTCTTGTATCGTTATCTTCATACTCCAATGTGCTGCTTTAGTGACACGAGCTGCAACTATATATGCCGGTTACTTGCATTGCACCCCTTTAGTAACTTCAGAGCTGACAAAAGCTTCAAACATTTTACCTGAAGAATGAGTTAACATAATGACAGTGACAATCGGCAGTCCAAGATAAAATGCAAACTTTTCCTAATGTCCCTAGTCTAGTCTTGGGGTCCCTTGTGGCTGCCCCAGCATACCTGTTCAAGCACATGTCCAATATTGGTTGAGTCCATATCTGGAGTCTAGCTCCGGCTTCAGCAGGATACAGGCCACCCAGACTCCGGCAACGGTACCAGGCAGAACATCTCTCTCTGAGTGTGGGGAACCCCCCTAGATCTAGGCCCCAATCCCTTTTATAGCACACAGGTCCAGGGGTTTGGGTTGGACCCAAGAAAAACATGGGAACTACAGTTAACCTCTAAGTTCTAACTGGGGCTGCAGTAACCTCCACCTGCCTACAAGCTAGTTCAATTAACCTTTGACAATAAAACCTGGAAACTGATTGGTTTCTCTGCACAGCTGCACTAAATTTTGCACACTCCAGTTTTAGTAAATCTTCCCCCATGTCTATTGTGCATTAAAGCGGAAGTAAATTTGAATATTTTACTTGTACCTACAGGTAAGCCTATAGTAAGGCTTACCTGTAGGTACTGTGAATATCTCCTAAACTTGCATCGTTTAAGAGATATTCAGAGTGCATGCTGCCAATGACATCATTGGCGCATGCGCTCTGAAGGTCTGGCTTACCGTGCCAGACCTTAAGAGCCCGTGCCGGAAATGGCGGCTCCCACGTGCATGCGCAGGAGTGGCGTCATCGTGGCTCTGGCCACTCATGGCACCGGAGTCCGGAAGAAACATTGGGGAAGATGTCAGCCGTCTCAGCGGTGTGCAGGCACCGCTGGAGGGCTTCGTTCTAAGGTAAGTATTTCATAATGAGCTAGTATGCAATGTATTCTAGCTCATTATGCCTTTGTCTTACAGGTTTTTTTTTTCTGTTTTTTTCACCAGGGTTTATAACCTCTTTAACCACTTGCCGCCTGCCCACCGTCAAATGACGGCAGGGCGAACACGCCGCATTGCTAGGACACGGCACGAACCCCGATCTCTGTAAAGAGCCACGGCTCCTCACTTCACACTGACAGAGTGTGAGGAGAGGAGAACCGATGAGCGGCATCTCCTCACAAAGGACATCTAGGCATGTAATCAGGGCACTGATAATCAGTGCCCTGATTACAATAAAGCGCCCACAGTGCCAGAAGTGAGTGCCCACCAGTGCCAGGAGTGTGCCCATCAGTGCTAGCAGTGAGTACTCACCAGTGTCAGCAGTGAGTGCCCACAGTGCCAACAAACAGTGCCCACAAGTGCCAGCAATCAGTACCCATTAGTGATGCCAGTCAGTGCTGGCTATCACTGCTGCCCCTCAATACCTATCACTGCTGCCCATCAGTGCCGCTCATCAGTGCCCATCAGTGCCGCCTATCTGTGTCACCTATCTGTGCCCGCCAGTGCTGCCTATCTGTGTCCATCAGTGCCACTCACCAGTGCCCACCAGTGCCGCCTATCAGTGCTCATCAGTGCCACATATCAGTGCCACCTATCAGTGCCACCTATCAGTGCCCGTAAGTGCGGCATATTCGTGTCTCCTCATCAGTGCCACCTAAACAGTGCCTATAAGTGCCGCCTTATCAGTCCCATAAGTGCCACCTCATCAGTGCAGCCTATCAGTGCCTATCAGTGCCGCCTCACCAGCGCCCATCAGTGAAGGAGAAAAATTACTTATTTACAAAATTTACTGACAGAAACTAAGGAAAACTTTTATATTTTTCAAAATTTTCAGTCTTTTTTTATTTTATTTTTTTAGGAAAAAATAAAAAACCCAGAAGTGATTAAATACCACCAAAAGAAAGCTCTATTTGTGTGAAGAAAATGATAAAAATGTCACATGGTTACAGTGTAGCATGACTGCACTATTGTCATTCAAAGTGCAACAGCGCTGAAAGCTGAAAAATGGCCTGGGCAGGAAGGGGGTGTAAGTGCCCGGTATTAAAGTAGTTAAAGTATTCTTACTTGCTTGTTCTCAGTTTAGTGTGTAATTTTAGACTCTGCCAAGATTAATAACCCCCACGTATGTGCAGGAGTGACATCGTCCTGGCTTGGCCAATCAAAACGGAAAAATACTGGAACCCGGAAAAAGATTGGTCAATCATGTCGCCGGGGTTGAGATGAATATAGTTCCACTTTAAAATCACTTTTACTAATGGTAAATGAATGTGCATGAAATGGAGATTTATATGTGCTGAATGTTTTAGATGTATTTAGAGTTTACCGATGAAGAAATAAACTTCACATGGGGGGCGTGACTCGGTGTGACACACTTTATTGCGCTCTACTAATTGCAGACATTAATGACAAGTTGTTTTTCCTAGAGAGTTATGGAATAGAAAAGAGAAGCACACCCTTCATCCAGAGTCCAGACGATGAGAGCAGAACTCGGAAGGATATGTCTGAACTAGTCTCAGCTTTCTCCTGACTCATTCATCATCACTATCGGCATGTACACAGGGCTACCCACAAGATTCCTCTACATGGGAAAGAATGAGCAGAGGATACAGAACAGTGAGAGTGGAGGTGTGTGCACAAGATGGAACAGAGCTGAGCTGAATAAAACAGGGGCACTAAACGAAACTTCAATTACTTTCATCTATCCTTCTTCCTTTCTCCATTCTGTTTTCCTTCCTTCTTTTTCTTTCTTTCCTTGCTTCTCGTTCTCCTTCCTTTTTTTCTTTCTTTCTTTCTTTCTTTCTTTCTTTCTTTCTTTCTTTCTTTCTTTCTTTCTTTCTTTCTTTCTTTCTTTCTTTCTTTCTTTCTTTCTTTCTTTCTTTCTTTCCTTGCTTCTCGTTCTCCTTCCTTTCTTTCTTTCTTTCTTTCTTTCTTTCTTTCTTTCTTTCTTTCTTTCTTTCTTTCTTTCTTTCTTTCTTTCTTTCTTTCTTTCTTTCTTTCTTTCTTTCTTTCCTTGCTTCTTGTTCTCCTTTCTTCCTTTCCTTGCTTCTCGTTCTCCTTTCTTCCTTTCTTTCTTTCCTTGGTTCTCGTTCTCCTTCCTTCCTTCCTTCCTTCCTTCCTTCCTTCCTTCCTTCCTTCCTCCCTCCCTCCCTCCCTCCCTCCCTCCCTCCCTTCCTTCCTTCCTTCCTTCCTTCCTTCCTTCCTTCCTTCCTTCCTTCCTTCCTTCCTTCCTTCCTTCCTTCCTTCCTTTCTTTCCTTCTTGTTCTCCTTTCTTTATTCTTTTCCTCCCTTTTTTCATTCTAATTTCTTTTCTCCTCATATTTCTTTCTTTCTTTCTTTCTTTCTTTCTTTCTTTCTTTCTTTCTTTCTTTCTTTCTTTCTTTTTCGTTCTCCTTACTTTTTTCCTTCGCTCATTTTTTCATTCTAATTTCATTTCTTGCCTGGGCACACCCTAATCACTCTGTGTTGCCAATTTCCCCCCTGCCTACTGCGAGGATGTTTCAGGAAGGAGAGCGGGGGAAGGGGCTAGTCAATATGTAATTTACCGGCCCCTTCCTTTTTTAAATGAACACAGTGAGCACACTCATTCACTGTGTTCATTAATAGCTGAAGCATAGTAAAGTAAGTGTCTCCTATGCTTCAGTTTGTGACTGAACAGGAAGCCACTCAGCACAGTGCATCTGAGGCTGCAGAGAAATGTGTGTTTGAGCTTTGGGGTGAACACCCTAATACAATAGGCTGCTCACACCTATTCCTCCCCTATCTATTTCCCCTTTTTCCTTTCTTGTATCATTTTCCCCTTCCTTTCTTTCTTCCTTCCTTCCTTTTTTCCTTTCTTCCTCACTTACCTTTTTTAATTTCTTCCCCCCTTATTTCCTTCCTCCTTTTTCTTACCTTCTCATTCCCCTCCCTTCCTTCTTTCTCTCCTCCCTTCCTTCCTTTCCCCCTTCTCATTACACCTCTTTCCTTCCTTTCTCCCTTCCCATTCCACTTCTTTGCTTCCTTTGCCATTCCTATTTTCTCCTTCCTTTACCTTTTCTTTCCTTCTCATTCCACTTCCTTCCTTCCTTCCTTCCTTCTTTCCTTCCTTCCTTCCTTCCTTCTTTCCCTTCTTCCTTCCTTCCTTCCTTCCTTCCTTCCTTCCTTCCTTCCTTCCTTCCTTCCTTCCTTCCTTCCTTCCCTCCCTCCTTCCTGTCTCATTCCGTTAAACAGAATGACAAATCTTTTGGCAGGAGATACAGTTCCACCACATGTATCTCAGCTGTCTCTCTGCCTGCAGTATAAGCCCAAATAAAACCAGAAGCAGAGAAGATCGGAGACACGTAATTTTGTGATGAATTAAATGATATAATGCCAGAGTTCTTTTTAAAATGCCGCATATTTAAATAAAATGTTTTTTTTTTTGTTATCTAGGCAGGAACGGTGGCATTTTCTTATGAGTCACCATCATAACATATTCTTCAAGTGTCTGGCTGTATCATTATTATTTACCTTCACAAATAATAGGCGTCCATGTTTTGGTCTGAAAACTGTGAAAAGCGTTTGAATGGAAGACATTTAAATCTCAGTACGATGCAATTTTTCTATCAAGACACGTGGCCGCCTAATGTAATTGCATGTTTCCCACTGATAACTCATTGTAACCTTTAAAGCACTTTTTTTTGTTTTGCAGAAAAGAAATCTGGATGCTTACAGCAAAAAAGGACATTCATTTTGTTTTATTGTGAAGAAAATATTATTATGTGAATTTTGAAAACAAGCAATTACCTGTATGAGGAATAGAGGCAATATGTAATTCTGTATGAATTAAAATAAATAGGGGGAAAAAAATGACTGAGTAAGCAAGTTACAGCTATAAATGAACACTTTTCCAGAAGCACTATGAGCTGAATAAAAACGTTTCTGTATCTCCCAAAGGCATGAGTGTTGAGAAGCGTAGATATAACCAAGGTAACTAAAACACTATACAGAATACATTCATAAATGGCGTATTTTACAAAAAATCTAAAAAATAATAATAATATGTTGTCTGTGAAAAAAAAATCACAAATATCAAATAAACCAGTGTCAAACAATATTAAAGTCCCAATATTACAGTCCCAATGTAAAAACAAGGTCAAGTGCCAGTGCTCCTTAGGAACATAACATTGTGCAACTATTTAGGAACCATAAACCAGACAGAGACAAAGTGCAGTTAAAAATCACACCTTTAATGAAATGACAAAATTAACACAGTTCAGGAACATAGTCAAAAAATAGAAGCCAAGGTTTGGATGCCAGATCGGGTAATCAGATGAGTCGGGGTCAGGAAACCAGAAGTCAGCCTAGTCAGGAGCAAAAATCAGGAGCAGGAATTGGAAGAGAAGTCAGCCAGGCAAAGTCATACACAGGAGCACAGGAAGGAACGCACTTAGAGATCAAAGACCAGGCAAGGGCAAGGAGGAAATGAGTTAAGCTGCTTAAATAGCAAAAAGGGGCTGGCTGTAGGCTAAACTAATGAGGCAGGTAAATGGTAACCAGGCGAGTCACTATGGTAAATGGCTGGTAATTAACTAATGAGGGGAAGGTAGACAGTGTGACCAGTGTCTGGTAATTAACTGACAGCTGAGCAGCTTCTGAGCATTGAAAGAAAAGAGCTGGTCCTAAGTAGCAGGAGCCCAGCCCTGACAGCTCCTCTCCACAGTGCTCTTGGTGCCCCACATAGGCTATCATTCATCATGCGTAGATGACCAACTATCTCTAGTATGGTCAAAAAAGCTTGTGGGCCATTCCCCTGATGGGTCTCCACCACTCGGCTTTCTCAAATAATACTCAGCATACACGATAGTTTCACTCAAAGGCAAGGCTGACAGGAAGCAAATCCCAAAACCACTCCTAAACGTTTATTGTTAAAAGAATGAATAAAAGAAATAAACAGCTTTGTTTGTATGTGCTGAAATGATGGCCACGCCTTGCTCCGATACCGGAAATGAGGTGTGTTAAGATGATATTCTTAACAGGTGTGTGTCACCACCCAGTTTTAACTGATTGGTCTTCCTCAGGAGGAAGCTGGATTCCGCCATGTTTGTTAATGGATTTATACCCTTCGGATTTTATTTCTATTTTATTGTAGAATACATTCATAGTTCCCAAAACGTCCATTATTGGGGGGACAGTCCATCAAATTCTTTCTGTCCCTCTTTCCTCTTTAATTGTGCCACTCTTTATTAGGACCCATTGTCACATGCCTGGTTGAGGCCGACTTGACAAGAGGGTTTGCATTACATCTTTTATCTTGTTTCCCCTGAGGTTGATGAGGAGTATAACAGGGGACAGAGTGGTATGGGTGCCCATAGGAGATCCAGGACCGGATATTATATAGTAGATGCGGAGCTGAACACTGTGCAGAAGGCTGGTATCTGGCAGGTGCAGGACCTCAAATGCGAGGTCAGGTAAGCAGAAGTTGGCAATAAGGATGGTCACCCGAACAAACGATTATATGGGGCGCTCGCGGCAAATTCTCCAACTGAGGAGCACCCCATAATGCACTGCGAGATTGCATTGATGGCTGCTAATTGGCCAAAGCAAGCACCTGACCTGCATGCTTTGGCCAATCACAGCGCAATGTGCTGTGAGAGCCATGATTGGCCAAAGACCAACAAGAAAAATAATTTCTTAATTTTCACAATAATAGTAGGAAAAAATTACAACTTCATAAAACTCACTATGCCTCTTGCTAAATACCTTGGACTGTCTACTTTCCAAAAAGGTGTCATTTGGGGGGTATTTGTACTGTCCTGGGGTTTCATGGCCTCAAGAAATTAGATTAAATTCGTGTTTTTTCCCCAAAAATGTGCTCTTTTTTTACTTATATCGCAAAAAAGAAAGAACACAGTGGGGATTAAATACCACCAAAAGAAAGCTCTATTTGTGTGAACAAAAATTATCAACCTTTTTGTTCAGTGTTGCATGACTGAGTAATTGTCATTCAAAATGTGAGAGCACTGAAAGATGAAAATTGGTCTGGGCAGGAAGGGGTGAAAGTGCCCTGTATTGAAGTGGTTAAGGGGAACCATATGACAGAGTTAAGAAAAAAACTGCGTGCCCCCCCCCCCCCCCCCAAAATCCATACCAGGCCCTTTGGGTCTGGCATATATTTTAAGGGGAACTCCATGCCAAAATACTTTAAAATAAATAAAAAAATAAAATAAAATTAAGAAAATTATAGAGCGCTATTACTTATAATGATGACGTTTATTCAGTACAAAAAGAAGTAAAAATGGTATCAGGAAGAGCACCAATGTTAGGTAGATTCCTTTCTCCCTGTTATTTTGAATCAGGGGTTAAACATGGGGAAACATGATTGTAATGGAAATTTTACGTGTGGTGCTTGTAGATGTCTTTTCTGTGTTCAAATAGACAACGGAAATGAGATTGAGATGGGAAATGAGATGAGAACAAACATTATTCGATAAAATCTTTCATTAGTTGTAATAGCTGATATATCATTTATGTTATCTCCTGTGTGGCATGTAAAGTTCAATATGTCCAGAGGACTGCTAGAAGAATAAGAGATAGTCCACACAATCATTTGAATGACATCAGTAAAAACTATTCCACGCATGTTGCATGACAGTTCAATAGTTGCCACAATTGAGATGTTCAGACTTTGAAGGTCCAGGGTATTGAAAAAATAAAGCCATGCAAGAGAGGAGGGAATACATTTTAAGGACTGTGTATAAGAGAGGTTTGTTGGATATTGGTGTTACAAATAAGTATATGTATTTATGTGTTAATTTATATCATGTTTATATATTGATTTATCCATTTTTTTAACTTCTTTTGTCAGAGCTTGTTGTTGAATATTGTATTATTGTTTATATTTTATAGGAATTGTTCAATTAATTTGCTCCTACAATAAATTAACATATGATTTTGTAAGGACAAGTTTTAATTAATTAATTGTTGAAATTATGAGTGGTAAATAACATATTTTTATGAATAATGATATGGCATTCAGTATAAGTTAAGCTTTTATGAGAGGTTTTACGTTTATATATGTAGCACCCTCTAGCTAGTGTGCTAGATGTAAATAGGTTTGTTAGTATAGAAAAATTGATATGGCTGAGAGCCAGGCCTGGGTTGAATCTGAGTCAGTATTGAGTGACTCAGCAAGCAGCTTCTCTGGTGCCTTCCCCTGTTTCTGGAACCTTGGAGAAGCTTCCAGATGTAGTGAGTGGACTCTAGGAGGGGCTGTTTGGTATATTTATGAGGTTCTCAACCAATCCCCAGCAAAAAGGGTCTGGAGGCGGGTTGGCACCTCAAATAGGCATAAGTCTGCCAGCAGGGGCAGTCGGTTGGGAGATGGAGGTAGAGTGCTAAGGAGACTGCCGGTGGCCCTTGAAGGTCCCCTCTAGTCTGGGGAGGAGGGTGACCTCGGGCCTGGGACTCGAGTACTGTAAGGATCCCCCACAACACATGGAGGAACCCCTTCCTGGAGGCACATGAGTTAAGAGAGAGGACAGCGGGAGCAGGTCAGCTTGTCTGGGAGATCTCCTGAGAAGTCAACCGGGTGGGCTGGTGAGTGTTCAGTCTGGGAGGACTGTGAAGAGAGTGTCAGGAGGACTGTGGAGACGTTAGCCAGGAGGTCTAGTGAAAGGAGCAGCTGCAGCCAGGTAGGTTGGCAGTGCCTGAAGTTGTGGTGCTGAGATCAGTATCCACAGGGATGTAGGCTGGACACGGACTTTTTGCTACACAACTAAGGAACCTCGAGTTCCTGCTTATAGCAGGCTTTTGCTAAAAATCTGACTGAGTGCTGTGCCAGATTCACCATGAGTGTGCCAGCGGAGTACTGCAAGCAAGTGAGTGCTGGAGGAAGCAGAGGAGTGTATATAGACTGTATATAGGAAAAGTTGTCCCTGGAATTGTTCTGAAGTCAAGTGGGCATCCCATAATTTCCAATCCCCATCCAAGTTCAAATCGCTCAAATAAGTAACAAAAAAAACAGAGTACTGGACTGTTTTCTGACTCTGGGGTGACTGTGAAAATTCGGTGTGCCTGGCTGTGCAGGGTGGGGGATCCCAATCTACTTGCTGCTCCTTAGGGGGTACAGTACATATGTATTTATGTAGCTACTTTTTTGATATTCTGAACACCTTGCTGTCAGAGCTTTTTTGTCAAATATTGTATTTATTACAGTATTTCTATTTTATAGAGATTGTTCAATTAATTTGCTCCTCCAATAAATTAATATATGCATTTATTATAAGAAGGAAGAAATAATACATCAAGGCCAATTTTAATTCCTTCATTTTTTTTGTGAATAAAGTGTTGTGAGACCGTATCTCTGGATTGATCACTGGATTGAATCAATGTAAACCTGTGTTAGAGCTCTTTCACACAGGCATTGAAGATAAGCAGTTGGGTCTTGTATTTAGTTCTTCCCAAACGCCTTTCAATGCCACTCAAAAATAGGGAGCGGATGGAGGTGTTCACACTGCAGCATTAGCATTGCCTCGCTGTGAGGAGGACACCGCGATCTCACCCTTAGATTTCTGGGGTAGCTTGCAGCTTTGACATTTTTTTCACCGATGCGCTCATTCTCCAGGTGTTTCCCGCCAACTCGTGGAACTGGAGAGTATTTGCCATAGATGGGAACTGACCCGCCACTGCCTCTCCACCATCTATGCTGCCTTGATCCGACCAAAGAAGGACTTCACCCCTTCCTTACTTTTTAAGTGAGAATCCGATCTCAATATGCATTTCACTGATTAACAAGAGGATAAAATTCTCCATTTTGCTCAAAAGTCCTCTATTGCCAACAAAGTCCAAGAGACCAGCTATAAGATTTTGACTAAGTGGTACAGGGTTCCCACAACATTACATCAAATTTTTCCGCAAGTAGCGGACTTGTACTGGCAGTGGGGAGCTGACCAGGGCACGATGTTGCACATTTGCTGGGCCTGTCCAAAAATCTGACCGTTTTGGCAAGAGGTGGCCAGTACCATTAAATATCTGACAAATGTTGATTTAGCAGGGAACCCGGTGGCGTACCTGCTACACCTCACTGAACGGCCCATCAAAAAATATAAAGCCTATCTCATAATCCAGCTGTTGAATGCAGTGAAGGCTTTTTCCCTTTGTGATGGAGATCTGTGATTCCGACTTCGAAGTCAATCGTGTACTCCAAAATGAATAAGTTCAGGGACATGGAGGACCTCACGGCCTCCTTGTACAATCAGGAGGAGACCTTTCAAGACACCTAGAGGCTGTGGCAGCACTTTGTTTATACCAATGCCTATAAGCAGGAGGTCTCATAACCCAGCTGAACCCCTGAACTCTCTAGACTGTGGCTGCAGGCGAGCGATTCGAGCAAATCTGATTTTGCTTTTCTGGATTTTCAATATTTCTTTTTAATATTGTCTAGCCTCCTGGAGCCAAATTATTTTCTGAAATTTTTCCTTTCTGCTTCTCTTTTAGCGGCTGCCGGCCTTTCTCCTTTATCCTTTCTTTTTCCCTTTTAAACCCCCTTTCTTTTGTCACCCCCTTTTCTCCCCCTACTTTTCCTTCTCTAGTTATAAAAATTAATTATTTGCAGCTACACGCTGCCACCTTACCAGTACATTTTGTTCATTGGTGGTTCACGATCCTTAGGCATCTTTTCTTTGACCCCTGGGGCCCTTTGAGTGACCCCAGTATTTTTTATCTCTGATCACTTTATCTGGTTGCCTTCATTTCCATGTTTGCATGCATATGTTGGAGGCGCTATCTGTCACCCCCCACAGAGATATCTGTCTTGTCAGCTGATAACCGATTTGAAGTTTGTTTATTTTATTATTGCTGCACAGACTCTGATGTCTACCCACTAAAACTGATATCTAGCTATCTTTGTATCCTTTTCTGCTAACTCTCGCCGATGCTGTATTGTGAAGTTTTTGGGTAGATAAATAAAGGAATTACAAAAAAAATAAATAAATAAAATAACGCTGCCTGCAGAGTTTGGCAGGCGTTGATGCTTTGCAACTACCTCCATTCACTTCTATTGAAACGCACCACAAGCACACCGCAAACGCATTGTAAAGTGATCATTTCACATTTTAGCCTTGTGCAAAATAGAAAAACACATCTCACAGGGTGTTTGAGGAGTGTTTATGTATTATTATATTATTATTATTATTATACGAGATTTATATAGCGCCAACAGTTTACTCAGCGCTTTACAATGTATAAAGGGGGACAACACAATTACAATACAGTTCAATACAAAAGGTACAGGAGGGCCCTGCTCATAGAGCTTACATTCTAAAGGGAGGGGGTGGTGGTACAAAAGGTAATTTATTAACTGTATGTAGCACTGCCCCCTTGGGGGTTGCTTAGAATTGCATGTTCGTCTGTGTCACCTTGACCCTGTGAAATTTCCATCCCTCCTGACACTCTAGGTTCAGACATGTTGTGTATCCCTTTAAATAACACACTGACACAAGGCAGATTGATTAGCTCTCTCAGATTTTACTTAATCAAGAAGAGAGTCTTCAAACAGGGTATTAGTTAGCCAAATCCTGGATAAACAGCCAAGACTCAGTTGAAAAAGTACCCAAAGCAATTAAATGACAGTTTAAAATGACTGATACATAATACAAATGCACACAGAAACAGACAATAAATGAATAGATCTCTAAAAAGGCTACTGGTTGCTGTCTATAATACCACTGCTAAACGATACCCCAGACCGGCCTATTATACCTTTAATCCTAATGAGAGATGAAGTAATATAGGTAATACTGGTGTGTTCCCTTTAAAACAGCGATAGAACAACAGTGTTCAGAAATGCAAGGCCTTGCGATTATCTTCAACAGCTCAAAGAAACAAGAATTCTAAGTGTGGCACAGTGATATGCAGTCAAAGTAAAGCAGCTGAGTCTGACCAGTAGTAATCCTTAGGGTAATCCAGGAATAAGGTGTCTGTATACAGTGTACTGTGGAATATGCTAGCGGCTGGTATTGAATTTGTGGGCAGGTGGCCGCTCACCAATCTGGAGAACAGTGTAGGAACTTTTTAATCACACATAGGTTGGACTTGATGGACTTTTTTCAACCTCACCTACTATGTAACTATGTAACTTCCTGAAGAGAGATCCAAGTCGATTCTTCCTTCTGCAAACGAGCTGAGATGGCTGTCTGGCTGCTGGAAAAGTGAGTCGTCCGATGCTGCAGAGTTGCCCCCTGTGTAGCAAAGGGCCTCTGACCTGCCTGGGTTGGAGCTGGGAGTGCCATGTTGCAACCTGGTAGGCCGCAGTCCTCTCGCATAGCAGCAGAGGGGGTGTTTACTTGATGGAACCTGGGAAGCAAGTGCATGGGCTTGGTCCACCGATTCCTTTATAGCCTCTCCCAGCGTTCTCTCCCTCAAGCCGATGGCTTGCTGGGAGATGTAGTTCAAGGATACTGGTAAAGGGACTGCTGCACTAGAAAATCCCTGGAATACTGGGATCCGAAATGATAATGAAAATCATGCAGTAGGGTCCGGGCTCACCGACGTCACACCGCTAACTCCTGTCCGAAGCGTTTCCCCTGAGAAGGCATCAACTGGGATTGGAACCTCCAATCCCAGTTGATGCCTTTTCAGGGGAAACGCGTCAGCCAGGAGCTAGCGGTGTGACGTTGATGAGCCCGGATCGTACTGAAGGTGGCTGCGCTGATACTATGATTGTTTCGCTCGGAATCTTTTGATACTTTGTAAGTGCAACTTTTTTTAACTACTTTGGCTTTTAAAGGATAATGCCCTATGAGTTCCTTTTTTGATTTTAACTCCCAACATCTATGAGCTGAGAGCCTGTTTTTACTTAATATCACGGTGAGAAGTCTATAAGGAGCGGCATCCATCCCACCAGGACACATGATAAGCGCATAAGATCCCTTGTGGATCGGATCCTCTGGTAAGTGGCCATTCATTTCACTTAGGACACAGAGGCGGAGCACTGGCACTTTTAAGTGGTTTTGCACGAAGATACCGTAATACCAAGGATAAGGATGGACACTCTGAGTGGCCTGTTTTATTCACTTTTTCATTAACTTTTTTTTTATCTTTATACGTTTTTGATCACTTTTTTGTTTTTTTCACTTCAAGCACTTTGAGTGCATGAGTCATTTTAGATTGAACTGGTTCACTTATTCAATATCAACTTCTTCAAACGCACATTTTGCTATTATATCATTATTATTTAGTGTTATATGTGCAATAGTACCATTGAATTGATTGTTTTGTTTTTAAAGATATATGTTTGTTGATACACATATTTGACACATTATTTTTAGAGACTGCTCCTCCACAGTGTACCACCACCTTTCACTACTACCGCTTACCACAGGTAGGATCAATATTAGCTTTCCCAGCTACCTGGGTTATAACTCAGCAGTGATCCTCCAAGGAACTATTGGTATCTTTAGATCACCATACATCTCAGAAGCCAGCCCACTCAGAAAAAATAGAATAGAGAAGCTCTCTTGGTCCAATATCAAACACACTTTATAGTTTATTAGCCAGAAAGAATAAGATGGGGATGTGCCCCCTTCTTCAAAGCCCAAGAAGTACTAATACACAAAGTTTTGGCAGAATGTTAAGGCTGTTTGTGGGGTTTTTTTTTTCTTTCTCTTTTTTTTCCCCTCAGGGATTGTCTTACCTAATACTCTACTAAAACTTTGTGTATTCGTACTGCTTGGGCCTTGAACAAGGGGGCAAACCCTGAAAGATTGTCCTGGAAATTTGGATGTGAGTGCAAATAAAAAAAGTACACAGATAGTACTCAATTGTTCTTGTTTCAAGTACATGATATGGCTAGTCACCTTAGTATGAAGCTAACATCAAGAACACGGTGACATGACGTCAAACTAGCAGGAGAAAACATGAACTAGAAAAATTATTGTATTACTGAAACAATAGTTGATGCTATCAATAGACTTCCAGTAGTGAGCCAGCCAGCAGTAAGTAATTTTAAACTTGCTTGGGACTATATCTATAAAAAGAAGTAATACAAAAAAGAGGCAGACTGGATGGACCACTTTAACTTTTTCTGCCATCGCTCTTCTATGTTTGATGAGGTAGCTGAGTGATTACTCCTTTGGTTATGGCCCCCTTGCCTTCCATGCAGGCTTGGCTTATATTTTCTGCTCCCAAACTCACTAGTAGGGATGAGCCGAACACCCCCCGGTTCGGTTCGCACCAGAACCCGCGAACGGACCGAAAGTTCGCACGAACGTTAGAACCCCATTGACGTCTATGGGACTCGAACGTTCGAAATCAAAAGTGCTCATTTTAAAGGCTAATTTGCATGGTATTGTCCTAAAAAGGGTTTGGGGACCCGGGTCCTACCCCAGGGGACATGTATCAATGCAAAAAAAACTTTTAAAAACGGCCGTTTTTTCGGGAGCAGTGATTTTAATGATGCTTAAAGTAAAAAAAAAAAAGTGAAATATTCCTTTAAATATCATACCTGGGGGGTGTCTATAGTATGCCTGTAAAGTGACGCGTGTTTCCCATGTTTAGAACAGTCCCTGCACCAAATGTCATTTTTAAAGGAAAAAATCTCATTTAAAACTGCTTGCGGGTTTAATGTCATGTCGGGTCATGGCAATATGGATGAAAATCAGTGAGACAAACGGCATGGGTACCCCCCAGTCCATTACCAGGCCCTTTGGGTCTTGTATGGATATTAAGGGGAACCCCGCACCCAAATTAAAATAAGGAAAGGTGTGGGGCCACCAGGCCCTATATACTCTGAACAGCAGTATACAGGCGGTGCAAACAAGACAGGGACTGTAGGTTTGTTGTTAAGTAGAATCTGTTTGTAATTTTGAACATTTTTAACGTGTTTAGCTCCAGCCAAAAAATCTTTTCTAAGCTTTTTGGAAAACATAGGGAAGGGTTATCACCCCTGTGACATTTGTTTTGCTGTCTTTCCTCCTCTTCAGAAGATTTCACCTCACTTTTTTGTCCCAATGAAAAATGTTTTTTGAAAATTTGGGTTTTTTTGTGGAACAAGGATTGGAAAGCATCAGTGGAAAGGAGAAATTGTTTTCCCATATTAACTCTTACAGGAGAGAATTTCCCTTCCTAGGGGTAGATTTCATCTCACTTCCTGTTGTCTCCTTCCGTTTGCAAGTAGGAGTCGTTTGTAAGTTAGATGTTTGAAAGTAGGGTCCTGCCCTATATACTCAGCAGAAATTTGGGCCTTAGGTGTTGCTGTGGCCACAACACTGTAAGCCCTCACAGGGCCCTGCTGTGAAATATTAGATCAAGAATTGTAATTACATGCCCCTGTTGAACAGGAGCTGAAAAATTAGGCCTTAGGCACTGGTGCTGGTGCCACAACACTGCAACCCCTCACAGACACTCTAGTTGGAACGCAGGAACGAGCCCTGCTGCAAATTATTGCTTCAAAAATTGTAATTACACGCCCCTGTTAGACAGGGGCAGAAAAATTGGGCCTTAGGCACTGGTGCTGGTGCCACAACACTGCAACCCCTCACAGACACTCTAGTTGGAACGCAGGAACGAGCCCTGCTGCAAAGTATTGCATCAAAAATTGTAATTACACGCCCCTGTTAGACAGGGGCAGAAAAATTGGGCCTTAGGCACTGGTGCTGGTGCCACAACACTGCAACCCCTCACAGACACTCTAGTTGGAACGCAGGAACGAGCCCTGCTGCAAAGTATTGCATCAAAAATTGTAATTACACGCCCCTGTTAGACAGGGGCAGAAAAATTGGGCCTTAGGCACTGGTGCTGGTGCCACAACACTGCAACCCCTCACAGACACTCTAGTTGGAACGCAGGAACGAGCCCTGCTGCAAAGTATTGCATCAAAAATTGTAATTACACGCCCCTGTTAGACAGGGGCAGAAAAATTGGGCCTTAGGCACTGGTGCTGGTGCCACAACACTGCAACCCCTCACAGACACTCTAGTTGGAACGCAGGAACGAGCCCTGCTGCAAAGTATTGCATCAAAAATTGTAATTACACGCCCCTGTTAGACAGGGGCAGAAAAATTGGGCCCTAGGCACTGGTGCT
Source organism: Aquarana catesbeiana (assembly GCF_042186555.1). NCBI lineage: Eukaryota > Metazoa > Chordata > Amphibia > Anura > Ranidae > Aquarana > Aquarana catesbeiana. Next base: position 49,125,912 of record NC_133325.1, read on the forward strand.
GGTGCCACAACACTGCAACCCCTCACAGACACTCTAGTTGGAATGCAGGAACGAGCCCTGCTGCAAAGTATTACATCAAAAATTGTAATTACACGCCCCTGTTAAACAGGGGCTGAAAAATTGTGCCTTAGGCACTGGTGGTGGCGCCCAGAACCAAAAATGTTCTTACAAGCTATCAGCGTGATGATTGAGGAGGAAGAGGATAATTACTCAGGGATAGTCACTCAGCATCAGCATAGGCAGTCTTTGAAGGGATCTGAGATTTCAAAAAAAATTATTCAGTTACATCAGCATCAGGTGCTTGGTAGCTGGTGGTGATCCAAGACTCATTCATTTTTATGAAGGTCAGCCGATCGACCGAGTCGGTGGACAGACGCACCCTGTGATCGGTTACCACGCCTCCAGCAGCACTGAATGTGCGTTCCGAAAGAACGCTGGATGCAGGACAGGCCAGTAGCTCAATTGCATACTGTGCAAGCTCTGGCCAGTGATCCATCCTCAAGACCCAGTAACCCAGAGGATTTTCGGTGGGAAAGGTGTCCAAGTCTGATCTTGCCCCTAGGTATTCCTGCACCATGTAAAACAGACGCTGGCGATGGTTGCTGGAACCGATCATACCTTGGGGCTGCGGACCAAAAAATTGTCTGAACGCATCGGTCAGACGGCCACCTTCTCCACCGCTCCTTCTTTGACTGACCGAAGCCTCAGCAACACGTTGTCCAGAAACAGGAGTTTGTAACCTCCCAGTCTCTGGGAACGCGTTGCACAGACCTTTCTGCAAGGCCTCCCGAAGATGTTTCATCCTCTGCTCCCTCTGCGATGGCAAGATAAGGTCCGCAACCTTACCCTTGTAACGTGGATCAAGGAGGGTTGCCAGCCAGTATTGGTCCTTCTCCTTGATACCACGAATACGAGGATCCTTACGCAGGCTTTGCAGGATCAGGGAGGCCATGCAGCGTAGGTTTGCTGAGGCATTCGGTCCGGAGTCCTCTGGGTCACTAAGAACGACATGGTCCGCAGCCACCTCCTCCCAGCCACGTACAAGTCCATGTGTTTCTTGGGACTGATCCCTTAAAGACTGCTGCTGATGCTGAGTGCCAGGCTCCACCTCCATACTGACACAATCTTCCTCCTCCTCCTCTTCCTCCTCGTCCTCTTCCTGTGTGATCGGCGGGCACGCAGGAACACTGTCTGGATAAAGGGGGCCTTGAGAGCTAAGGAAGTCCTCCTCTTCCTGCCTCTGTTCTGCCTCAAGTGCCCTGTCCATTATTCCACGCAGCGTGTGCTCCAACAGGTGGACAAGGGGGACAGTGTCACTGATGCATGCACTGTCACTGCTCACCATCCTCGTGGCCTCCTCGAATGGTGACAGGACAGTGCATGCATCCCTGATCATGGCCCACTGGCGTGGGGAAAAAAAACCAAGCTCCCCTGACCCTGTCCTGGTGCCATAGTCGCACAGGTACTCATTGATGGCCCTCTGCTGCGTGTGCAGCCGCTGCAGCATGGCCAACGTTGAGTTCCACCTGGTGGGCATGTCACAGATTAGGCGGTTCTTGGGCAGGTTAAACTCCTTTTGGAGGTCCGTCAGCCGAGCACTGGCATTATATGACCGGCGGAAATGCACACAGACTTTCCTGGCCTGCCTCAGGACATCCTGTAAGCCCGGGTACCTGCCCAAGAACCGCTGCACCACCAAGTTAAGGACGTGAGCCAAACAGGGCACATGGGTCATTTGTCCCTGTCGGAGGGCAGAGAGGAGGTTGGTGCCATTGTCGCAAACCACCATTCCTGCCTTAAGTTGGCGTGGCGTCAACCACCTCTGAACCTGCCCCTGCAGAGCTGACAGAACCTCTGCCCCAGTGTGGCTCCTGTCCCCCAAGCACACCAGCTCAAGCACCGCATGGCATCTTTTGGCCTGCGTACTTGCGTAGCCCCTTGAACGCCTACGGAGCACCGCTGGTTCCGAGGAAGAGGCCATGGAGGAAGAAGAAGAGGAGGGGGTGGAGGAGAGAGGTGTGTCACAATCAGCATTTTGGAGGCGTGGTGGCGGAACAACCTCCAACACTACTGCACCTTGTCCTGCATCCTTCCCAGCTGCCAGCAGAGTCACCCAATGCGCCGTGAAACTTAGGTAACGTCCCTGTCCATGCCTGCTGGACCATGAGTCAGCGGTAATATGCACCTTACCGCTGACCGCCCTGTCCAGCGAGGCATGGACATTGCCTTCCACATGCCGGTAGAGAGCCGGAATCGCCTTCCGTGAGAAAAAGTGGCGTTTGGGTACCTGCCACTGAGGAACCGCACATTCCACAAACTCACGGAAGGGGGCAGAGTCTACCAACTGAAAAGGCAGCAGTTGAAGTGCTAGCAATTTTGCCAAGCTAGCATTCAACCGCTGGGCATGTGGATGGCTGGGAGCAAACTTCTTTCGGCGGTGCAGCAGCTGGGGCAGGGAAATTTGCCTGGTACAATCTGACGTCGGTGTACCAAAAGCAGATTGCCCACAAGTACTTGGCTGTGACACACCTAATTCTACACCTTCATTCCTCTCACTGCAGGTCTCAGAGAGGACTGAAGGTCTAGTGGGGTTGGAAATCTCAGCTGATGAGGAGCAAGGAGAGATCCTCTTTGTTCTTTGGTGTGGGTCTTTTAGATACGCTTGCCAACGAACTGCATGGCAGGTCAACATATGTCTGGTCAAGCATGTGGTACCCAAGCGGGAGATATTTTGGCCACGCGAGATACGCTTAAGACATATGTTGCAAATAGCAGCGGTGCGATCTGATGCACTCGTCTCAAAAAAGGCCCACACCAAAGAACTTTTTGAATAACGCGCAGAGACTGCAGCGCCCTGCACATGTGGAGCTTTGGGGTGTGATGCAGTCAATGTGCTGCCCTTAGGCTGGCCCCTGGAGGGCATCCTGCCTCGTTGGTGATGTGCTGCCGCCTCCTCCTCCTCCTCCTCTCTCCTATCAGGCACCCACGTTGAGTCAGTGACCTCATCATCCCCTCCCTCCTCATCACTGGAGCAAACCTGGCAGTATGCTGCAGCAGGGGGAGCATGACTGCCAGATTGCTGTCCTTCTTGGGCACCCCCTCTGTCCGCGCTCATGTTACTGCCTTCATCGAGCTCAGTATCGTCATCAGAGCCTTCCAAACGCTGGGCATCCTCCTGGAGCATGTACCCAACACTGTGGTCAAACAGTTCGAGGGAATCCTCATGAGGACATGGTGGAGCTAGGGAAGGAGTCACTGATGACATTGAGCTGAGGGAAGAGGCCGCTGCTTTGCCAGACAAAGCACCCTGGGCATGGGTGAGAGAGGATGAGGAGGATGAGGACGGCTTGGTCATCCACTCGACCAAGTCTTCCGCATGTTGCGGCTCAACATGGCCAGCTGCCGAAAAAAAGGCCAAGCGTGTCCCATGGCCACGTGCTGATGAGGATGCACCGTCTCCACGACCAGCACTAGACACAGAGCCTGCTTGCCCTCTCTTATTGGCTTGTGACTGTCTGCCTCTCCTTCTTGGCCTTCCAGACATACTAATGGCCTGTAGCTGCACTAAGCTGGGATAGAACACCTGTAATTTTCTTCAAGTAGCTTTATATACTGTAACCAGACAAGCCTGCCTGTCAGTAGGAAGATAACAGGAACGGATCTAGCTGAACACTGTGAGCAGGACGCACTGTACTAAATGTAAATAGTCTAGCTGCCTGACCGTGGTACTAATAGGATCAAATAGAACACCTGTAATTTTCTTCAGGTAGCTTTATATACTGTAACCAGACAAGCCTGCCTGTCAGTAGGAAGATAACAGGAACGGATCTAGCTGTACACTGTGAGCAGGACTCACTGTACTAAATGTAAATAGTCTAGCTGCCTGACCGTGGTACTAATAGGATCAAATAGAACACCTGTAATTTTCTTCAGGTAGCTTTATATACTGTAACCAGACAAGCCTGCCTGTCAGTAGGAAGATAACAGGAACGGATCTAGCTGAACACTGTGAGCAGGACGCACTGTACTAAATGTAAATAGTCTAGCTGCCTGACCGTGGTACTAATAGGATCAAATAGAACACCTGTAATTTTCTTCAGGTAGCTTTATATACTGTAACCAGACAAGCCTGCCGGTCAGTAGGAATTTAACAGGAACGGATCTAGCTGAACACTGTGAGCAGGACGCACTGCACTAAATGTAAATAGCAGGAATGGATCTAGCTGAACACTGTGAGCAGGACGCACTGCACTAAATGTAAATAGCAGGAACGGATCTAGCTGAACACTGTGAGCAGGACGCACTGCACTAAATGTAAATAGCAGGAACGGATCTAGCTGAACACTGTGAGCAGGACGCACTGCACTAAATGTAAATAGCAGGAACGGATCTAGCTGAACACTGTGAGCAGGACGCACTGCACTAAATGTAAATTGCAGGAACGGATCTAGCTGAACACTGTGAGCAGGACGCACTGCACTAAATGTAAATAGTCTAGAAGATAACAGGAACGGATCTAGCTGAACACTGTGAGCAGGACGCACTGCACTAAATGTAAATAGCAGGAACGGATCTAGCTGAACACTGTGAGCAGGACGCACTGCACTAAATGTAAATAGCAGGAACGGATCTAGCTGAACACTGTGAGCAGGACGCACTGCACTAAATGTAAATAGCAGGAACGGATCTAGCTGAACACTGTGAGCAGGACGCACTGCACTAAATGTAAATTGCAGGAACGGATCTAGCTGAACACTGTGAGCAGGACGCACTGCACTAAATGTAAATAGTCTAGAAGATAACAGGAACGGATCTAGCTGAACACTGTGAGCAGGACGCACTGCACTAAATGTAAATAGCAGGAACGGATCTAGCTGAACACTGTGAGCAGGACGCACTGCATTAAATGTAAATAGTCTAGATAGAAGATAACAGGAACGGATCTAGCTAAACTGAATACAGTGTATATATATATATGCAACACCTGGGATGCATATATATACACAATACACTGTAAGTGCAGCTAACTGACTGACTGTTCTGCCTAATCTATCTAACTCAAATCAAATGACACTGTCTCTCTCTCTCTCTATCTCTCAGCACACCGGAACACACACTACACAGGGCCGCCGTGCAGGCGGCCTTATATAGTGTGGGGTGTGTACTAAATCCCCTGAGCCATAATTGGCCAAAGCCACCCTGGCTTTGGCCAATTACAGCTCTCTCTACTGATGGCGCTGTGATTGGCCAAGCATGCGGGTCATAGTGCATGCTTGGCCAATCATCAGCCAGCAATGCACTGCGATGCCGCAGTGAATTATGGGCCGTGACGCGCCACACGAATTTAGCGCGAACGGCCCATAACGTTCGCAATTCGGCGAACGATCGAACAGCCGATGTTCGAGTCGAACATGGGTTCGACTCGAACACGAAGCTCATCCCTACTCACTAGAGCTGCTGGTTCCTAATGAACTTCGGGTCTGGGACAACTAAATGGTTGGATTTTTCTTTTTTTAAGAAGACCCAACCTCATGTCTTCAAAAGTTCACAAACTCAAATTTGTACCTGTCCATCAAACTCTACGTTTTATGACCCTCTAAATCAGACACATCTATCTTCTATATGTAGCACGTCTTTAGAAAAGGTTGCTAGAGAGGTTCAGGTAAATCTAGTCGGGAAAGGGGGTATGTGGGACTTTAAATGAGGTGATGATGTAGTCATCAGCCTCCATCCCGGTAAATATATAAAAAGGCATAGGTGCGGGACTTTAAATGAAGTAAGCGGAGGGTCAAAATGTTATGCAGAAATTTTATCATGTCTGTAATTAATGTATAATGATAGTTTACAACACACTGTCACATATTAATAATTCAAATTCAATAAAATTTATATATATATATATATATATATATATATATATATATATTCACACACACATAATTTTGTACCTGCATGATCTATTGTTCCTAATCCTTAACTTAAAGAGGGAAAAATGTTCTAGATAAAAGCTTTATTTTCCATATATTACATGGTTCATAACGGTCCATTTGAGGATGGTAACGCATGTTAAATATTAAAACCCAACATATGTAAACCCGTATTGTATTGTAGTATATTCATGATACATAAAAAAATCCACAGTAAGTTGTTAGAGTATAATAACACATGATTGAAACACAACATCTGTTGGCTTAACGCGTTTCGTGACTTTGTGACACTCATCAGGAATAAGCTTGTAGATCATGCAGGTACAAAATTATGTGTGTATATATATGAATTTTATTGAATATGAATCATTAATATGTGACAACATGTTGTAAACTATCATTATACATTACAGACATGATAACATTTCTGCATAACATTCTGACCCACCGGATACTTCATTTAAAGACCTATGCCTTTTCAGGTAAATCTAGCTCTTTGGCTTCTCTGTTATAATTGGAACATGGTGTGATTATTTTTGGCTGTTCTGGGTCTCACTGGCTGCAGGCTAAACTACTTCCCCCTGCCTTTTAGTGGATTCTGGAATGTAGTGGGTTGGAAGAGGCAGACCCATGGCCTGGATATTTATGTGGTCTCAGCTAATCCCTGGGAAAGAATGCCCAGTGGGTAGCTGATGAGGGCCAAAATAATCTGCAGCCTGGAGCAGCAGGCTTCTTCTCTAGGAGAAGACCCCAGCCTTAAGGGCTGTTGCCCTTCTGGGCAGTCTAGCTGTAGTCTGCAGGAGTTCATCAAGGTCCCAGCTCACTCAGAGCTGGGAGGCCTTTTTTCTGGAAATAGCTGGAGTCAAACCAAGGGGATTCACTGCAGATCTGTCCTGGAGATTCACAGGACAAATGTCTAGTCAATATTGGATGGAGGCATCCAAGTATACAGGCTCATTGTGAGTTTAGGCCTGAGAGCAGAATCCTAGTGAATGTTCACTGATCTAACCCCTTGAGCATCTGCTCCACTGCTGCTGAATTGGGACCTTTTCTTTACTTGGAGTCCCAGGGTTGCTTGTTCTCCTATTGCCTGCCAAGAGGGAAATAATCATGAAGAGTGTAGACAAGAAGAGTGTCCTCTGGTTTCTTGGTGCATTGAATTCAGAGTATCCCAAAGCCCACCCTGCACCCTAAGTTCAACAAGCATTAAAGCATAAAAAGACATTCCAAGTGCCTGATCATTAAGTTGTGAGAGTTTCAGAATTATTGTGTGCCTGGCTGCTTGAACACCCATTTGGGAAGAGAACCTGGGGCAAATCAGCAGGACCTATCAAGGGCTTGCGCTACATATATAAATATGTGGACAAATGAACCGCCCTGTCTCTTTAAGTAATGTGTTAGCAGGTGACACAGCAAAAGAGCCGTTTGCACAAGTGATAAAAAAACTATATATAAAGAAAATGTAGCGCTAATATGATGACAATTATAATAGACAACAAATAATATAACTGCTTGTGCAGTGCAGTAACCCCACGTATAAGGGAACCAAGTGATGTCAAAGCACTGCATGGCAAGATAATGTAATTAAATCGCCGCTGCAGTGATATCAGATGCTGATAGCAAAAAAATATGTTTATGTTATATAATGAGATTATAAACCCCATACAATCACATAAATCAAAGTGAACTATCAAATAATTGAAATTGATAGCAATGTGGTGAAACAAAAAAGGTGAAGCAAAAAAGGTATGTGCATTCATAAAAGAACATCAAAGTCCATATATGACGACATGGTGACTTAACAAACTTGGTGCAGTTTGTCAGTAGATAATCCACCACCGATATATATATATATATATATATATATATATATATATATATATATATATATATATATATATATATTTATATATATATATATATATAAGGCTTACCAGAATGGTTGAACCCAAATAGGCGTACGCCTAATGAGTCAGTAAGGCTTGTGGTATGATACACCCAGGGGGATCATTTAGCGCAAACGGTATCCAATGGAACAGAGAAACTTCTATGGTCCTTCACAGCACTTTTCAAATGAATACCCACCAAAGGGGTAATAGCCAGAGGATGGATCGAAGAATTTTCCTCCCGATTATATATTTATAAGAAGAAGGAATAGGCCACATAGTGTAATTCCATTTTAGATAAAAATCATTCATTGTATATAAAAAAGGGAACACTCACATTTCATGAAGATAAAAAGCGCTTTGCAATATTGGTATAGGAAAAAAGTGACGCAGCAGGGCCCATCCCAACGCGTTTCGTCTAATAAGACATCATCTGGGGTGCCAGTCCACTGGGGCCACTGCGCATATATAGTATTTGTGTACCCCCTAATGAACACCAGCTCTACCGGCAATCAATTTGCAAAATTACTCACTTCCGGTTATGACCAAGATAGCGCTGAGGCGTGCGGTGCAAGCCTCACTCTGAGATGTGTTAGTATCAATGTTGTGAGCCTCGTTTTGGGCTTCTCGTTTTGGGCTTAACACAAAATGCACAGTCTTCACATCGCCACACATGGCATCACCACAAGAAGCGTCATGTCCACGTGGCATCAGAGCACTATTGCACAGGGCAAGGGCCGCCATCCGATCGCATGCTGCCCTGCAATGCGACTGTCAAAAAACTCTGAATGGGCAAAAGACAATTTCCGGGCGATGCCAAAATGGCACCGGAAGAAAAAGGATTGGTCTTCTAGTTCCGGTCACACCAAGATGTGGACCACACGTGTGCTACAAGCCTCAGTATCAAAGCTGTGTTTAGAGGCGATGAGTGAAACGCTATTAGCCAAATTAAACATCAAATTAGTTCATCGCAATAAAAAACAAAGGATGATTTCTAGGCCCATAATACATAAGATCCCAAATATTAGCTATGAGAGGGAATAACTGATTGACTTGTGTCTTTTTTCAACCTCACTTACTATGTAACTATGTAATAACCCAATCATCAATAACCATATGTAGAAGGATAGCCCAAAGAACAGAATGTTTAAGAAAAAAAAAAATAAATAAATAAAGTAAAAATTGGTAAAAATGCATCCAGAAATATTTCCAACAAACTATGCCTTGTTCAAGAAGGAGTTAATGTCCCACTCTACATTCATACCCAGTGGATAATGAGTTTGTAACTCATATATCCAATAGGTTTCGAGGCGTGAGACACCCCTTGTCATAGCCCCCCTCTCCACAGGGAATGTACTTGTCAATGACAAGGAATTCAGTACCTTTGGGATCACAATTGTGGTGCTCCCTATAATGTCTCGGTACAGTGTGCTTAGTGTCCCCATTCCTTATTTTAGCAATATGTTTGCCTACCCTAGTTGTAAAGGTATGGATGGTATGTCCTATATATTGTTTACCACAAGGACACGTTATCATGTAGACAACATGTCTGGTGGCACATGTATGGAATCCCTTGATTGTATATACACAATGAGTAATATTGGACTTGCACTCCAAAGATTTAGATCTACCGCTTGTATTATGTAGGCAGACAACACATTTTTTACAGGGATAGTACACCACCAAATTAGGAAAAAAGGAAGGACGAACTGGAGGATCAATGATATTAGGAGCGATCTTGCTTTGCAAAGAAGGGGCCCACCTGAAGGTGACCTTAGCTTGAGGGGGCAACATAGGGCCCAGGACTTTGTCAGTGTACCAATGTTTATTTAGAATAGCTTTAATATCTCTATGCTGAATTGAATCCGAAGTCAATACTGACCACTTGTATGAATCATCGGACACTCGTTGTGGCCTGTCTGACAAAAAAGAACTCCTCTCAACCTTTAAGCTATCTCTAAATTGTGAATCAACTTCTGTCGAATCATACACCTTATCTAAAGATTCCTTGGCAAGAATAGAGGCCTGTTGTTTAAAGGTCTCAGTGTCAGTACAGTTCCTACGCAGTCGCAAAAATTGGCTGCGTGGAACTGAACGCAGCCAAGAATGATGGTGACAATTGTCTATGGGAATGAAGCCATTATGGTCTGTAGGTTTGAAATACGTCTGGAATTTAAACTGACGTGAACTAATCTCAATCTCTAAGTCAAGAAAGTGAATTTTAGTGTGACTAAATTCATATGTTAGGGCAATCCCACGTTCGTTGGTGTTTAGGATTGAAAAAAAAGGTTTCCAATGACTCTGGACTGCCATCCCATAGAAGGAGGATGTCGTCTATGTACCTAGCCCAAAAGACAAGGGCTGGTCTATGTTCGGAATAGACGACATCCTCCTCCCACTTGGCCATTAATAGATTGGCCAGGCTAGGGGCGAATTTAGCGCCCATAGCCACGCCTCTCTATTGGATAAAAAACTTCTGATCAAACCAAAAATAGTTGTGTTTTGTAGCGAACTCCAGTACCTCCATGACATAATTGCTTTGCATTTCTGTAATGGAGTCATCTTTATTTAAAAAATGGTTGACAGCCTCAACACCCAAATCATGGGGGATACAAGTGCATAAAGAGGCCACATCTGGTGTGGCCAATATATAATCACCATGAATCTCTATACCTTCTAATAGTTCAATGGTGTCTCTAGTGTCCTTATAGGTATGAAGGAGTCCATTTGAAAAGTGGCTGGAGATAAAAATCAATATAGCGGCCGATTCGTGAGGTCACTGAATCAATGCCGCTTATAATAGGGCGTTGTCAGAGAGGATCTCGGTTCAGGACACCTGCTGGGCACTCTGGAGCTGGTTGCCCTATTTAGGTTGCTGGGATTCTGTGCTCGGTGCTGTCCGATCATCAGCTTCCTGTTCCCGTGCTTCCTGTTTCCTGTGTACTGTTTGATCTCTCTGTGACCCGGCTTGTTTACTGGACTCTGCTCTGCTATCCGCCTGCATCTGACCCCTGGCCTGCCTCCGACTTTGAACCTGCCTGACCCCTCTGTACCGTGCCGACCGCCTGCTGCCAAACCTGCTTGTGACCTGGACTTTGTATCTGCCTGCTCCTTTTGTACCGTGCTGACTGCTTGTTGCCAACCTTGCTTGTGTTCGGATCTGCCTGCTCCTGCTCTGCACCTGTAGCTGATCTACAGCCTACCTATCATCTCCTGCCAGCTTGCATCAGGACTTTGGGCCTCATCCCTGCTAACCACCCGCCAGGCTCTCATACCATTCTGTGCTCCCGTACCTTCTGTGTGCTCTATCAGGGGCCGGGAACCAGATACGTACGGGAGGCCATCCTCTGCTATATCGGGTTCATCAGTCTGATACGGGTAAGTCTGACAGTATCGGACAGCCATGGCATTTTGGTGTGTTGAAAACAACAGAACTTGTACAGCGTACTTTTTGGTGGCCCCAGCTGGTAAGCGACTGCAAGAGTTTTGTGGAGTCCTGTATTACCTGCGCTCGGAGCAAGAGCAGCCGAACGAAGGCCTGGGGTCTATTAAGGCCCTTACCCGTGCCAGAAAGGCCATGGAAAATGATTGCGATGGACTTCATCGTTGAGCCTTCATCGAAGGCTACTCCACCATCTTCGTCATTGTAGACAGACTGTCCAAGATGGCCCACTTTCTACCCATGAAGGGTACTCCATCAGCTTTGGAAACTGCAAAAATATTCATTAAGGAAATTGTACGCCTCCACGGAGTTCCCTCAAGTATAGTATCCGATCGTGGGGTTCAGTTTACCTCCAGATTCTGGAAAGCTCTCTGAAGGTCTCTGGAGATAGAATTGGCATTCTCTTCGGCCTACCACCCCCAGACGAATGGGCAGACGGAGAGAACTAATCAGTCGCTGGAACAGTACCTTCGTTGCTTTTCTGCCTTCTCACAAGACGACTGGGTCTCTCTCCTGCCTATTGCCGAGTTTGCCTACAACAACTCTGTGCATTCGGCCATCAAACAGACACAGTTTTTTTGCAAACTACGGGTTTCACCCATCCTTTTTAACCACCCACCACTCAGCCCATTGGCAATTTCTCTGCCCCAACTGCTGCAGTAAAAAAAAAATACAGTCACTGCATCTAAATTCCAGCTTGTCCAAGCTGCTGGCTTTACAACTCCTGCCTTTCATGTGGTGGATTCTGCCTCCTTCTGTGAATTTGCAGAATGTGCTGTACCACAATGGCAGGTTCCCGCTATTTCTTTGCACTCCATTCCAACTCTGTACCGTCATGTAGAAGGCAATGTTGTGGCGTCGTTGGGCAAGGCAGTCAGCCGCAAGGTCCACCTTACTGCTGACTCGTGGTCCAGCAAGCATAGTCAGGGGCGATACAGCGGGTAAAATAAGTATTGAAAGCGTCACCATTTTTCTAGGTAAATATGTTTCTAAAGGTGTTATTGACATGTAATTTTCACCACATATCGGTAACAACCCATGCAATCCATACATACAAAGAAACCAAAACAAATACGTTCAGAAATTAAGTTATGTGTAATAAAATAGAATGACACAGGGAAAAAGTATTGAACACGCTAACTGAAATTTATTTAATACTTAGTGCAAAATCCTTTTTTGGTAATGACAGCTTCAAGACGCCTCCTGTATGGAGAAACTTGTCGCATGCATTGCTCAGGTGTGATTTTTGCCCATTCTTCCACACAAACAGTTTTCAAATATTAAAGGTTCCGTGGGCCTCTTCTATGAACTCTGATCTTTAGTTCTTTCCAAAGATTTTCCTTTGGATTCAAGTCAGGTGATTGGCTGGGCCATTCTAGCAGCTTTATTTTCTTTCTTTGAAGCCTATTGAGCCGAAGTGATTGGTAGCCTAAGCTGCCCACATACTTTATGGTGAGATTAAAAGATATGGGCATGATGGAGCAACTATATGTAGTGCAAACCATGTATTTTTTGCCCAAAATACATAAAGACCCCATTCATTCTTCAGAACGCCTGTCAGACTTACCCGTATCAGACTGACGAACCCGATATAGCATGATCCTCTCCCACCTCAACATCCCTGGAGCCAACTTGGCAATATGCTGCGGCTGGGGAACAGGACTGCCAATTTGTTGTTTATCAGTGTTCTCCCCTCTCTGTAGGCTCATTTTCCTACCTTCCTCAACTTCAAAGTCAGAACCAACATCTGAATCAAGTAATGCCTATGCATTATCAAGGAGCAAGTGGCTGACGCTGTGTTCAAATAACTGAGCTGACTCCTCCATGCATGATGCTGAGGGCTATGGCAGGAGTAGCTGTGGACATTGAGGAAAAAAAGCTGCTCTCGCAGCTGCGGTAGACTGCCAAATAGTCTCTGCTTGGGTGACGGAGGATGAGAAGTTTGAGGATGGTTTAGTAAGCCAGTCCACCACCTCCCCTGCATGCTGTGGCTGGATAGCACGGGTAACATCACTAAACAGAAAAAATGGTGCCCTGCCTGAGGACAGACCACATCCACCTTTGTCTGTGGACACATACGCTGCCAGCCTCCTCAAAGTGGCATGGGAACATCTGCTTCTCCTTGTTGGCCTCCCAGACATGATGGGGGGGCTTATTACCGAAATGCAATAGAGACGTAGGAAATGTGTACTTGGATGCACTTTAATCAAAGGAAAGTGGTGTTTGGTGGACTTTAAGTTGAGGACTGCCGCTCACAGAAATGTCACTTCAATATACTGCAGTTAAACCTCAATGACACACTACAATATACTGAAGTAAGACTGCACTGACTTCAATACACTGCAGTAAAACTGCCAATTCAGGTGTTCGCCGAATGGGTGAACAGCCAATGTTCAGGCTGAACCATTCACCCAACACTAGTTTACAATTGTGTATCTTTTTTAAGGTACTTGTTTTCACTTTTTGTGTACATCCTGTGTCAGTGCTGATGATCTTCTGCAGGCTCTTTGCAGTTATTTCCTTTATACATACATTCCAGCAATGGCTGCATGGCATTTCTCAGGAAAGTCTTCCTGATGGTGACAAAAGTGAACCATATCTGTGTAATGTGCATCAGCATGGCAACTTGTAGTCTCCATTGGGAGACCACTCTTGAGGGACAGAGGTTTGTCACCCTATAACAGTAATGCCGCGTACACACGATCGGACATTCCGACAACTAATGTTCGATGGGAGCTTGTTGTCGAAAATTCCAACTGTGTGTAGGCTCCATCGGACATTTATTTGTGGGAATTTCCAACAACAAAAATTTGAGAGCTGGTTCCAACGACAAAATCCGTTGTCGGAAATTCCGATCGTGTGTATACAATTCCGACGCACAAAATTCCATGCATGCTCGGAATCAAGCAGAAGAGCCGCACTGGCTATTGAACTTAATTTTTCTCGGCTCATCATACGTGCTGTACGTCACCGCGTTCTTGACGTTCGGAATTTCAGACAACATTTGTGTGACCGTGTGTATGCAAGACAAGTTTGAGCCAACATCCGTCGGAAATAAATCCAGGATTTTGTTGTCGGAATGTCCAATCGTGTGTATGCGGCATAAGGGTTCGTTTATACATCTGACGAATAATTGACAGGTGGTCAGGAGGTCTTATGTTGCCTCCTCACCCCCTGTTTTAACCCCTAGAAACCAGCACCAACACAACCATGTGCATTGCACGTGGCTGCTGGGCATTTTTTGAGCGGCCCCATTCAGTTGAATGGGTCAGGTTCAACGGAAGGTCTCACCCACAGAATGTGATGGGGGGATTATTTTTTACACATAATAATGCAAAACATCACAGCCGTGGCATGTGTACACCTTCATTTACTGCCTATGCAGCTTACAGAATAGTGGTTGGGGGGGAGGGTTAATAAAATCAACTCAACTGCATGTTTTTACTGCCCCACAACCCCATGTGTAAACTTAGCATATATGCCTGAACAAGGACCTTCAGGGCAGGATCACCTGATATTACTGTAATAAAAGCTGCAGATTTAACAATATTGGAAATAACTTTTGAAATGACATTACCGCGTTAAAGCTTATATAAGATTTTAGCGATTACTTTATTGACAGTATAAGCAATATAGGCTCAGTTCTGCAAGCTATAGCGATTATTTGCCATAATGACTGTTATTTTCAGTAATGATAGCAAAGAAGAGCTAAAAAAAAAAAAAAAAAAAGATCGTTATGGAAAATTACACGTGTGTTATATTATAGCTTAGTGGATTGAGGCTTCAATGTTTTTAAAAAGGTTTAGATTCCTGGAAAAAAATGTATAAAAAAAAAATAAAAAGTATATATATATATATATAAGTCACACTGATGAAACATATAACCTCTCCCATACTACCAGAGAAAATGATTCACTGAGCAAAAGTTAAAAATTGACAATGTTATAGAAAAAAAACACATAAAACAAGGCCATGGCCATCCATTGTCTGTGTAGGAAACGTGTATGGACACACGGAACTACTGTATAACACATAGAACCCGACTGGTTATATACACAATGATATCATTTCTGGATTACTAATTGCCGATAATCATGTGATTATTGCTTTTATATCCAATGTTTTTAACTATTACACAGCGTGAGTCACTTTCTGTAGTAATATACACTCACCGGCCACTTTATTAGGTACACCTGTTCAATTGCTTGGTAATACAAAATGCTGATCAGGCAATCACATGGCAGCAACTCAATGCATTTAGGCATCTAGACGTGGTGAAGACAACTTGCTGAAGTTCAAACCAAGCATCAGAATGGGGAAGAAAGGGTATTTAAGTGACTTTGAACGTGGCATGGTTGTTGGTGCCAGATGTACTGGTCCGCTGATCTACTGGGATTTTCACACACAACCATCTCTCGGGTTTACAGAGAATGGTCTGAAAAGGAGAAAATATCCAGTGAGCGGCAGTTATGTGGAGGAAAATGCCTTGGGGATGTCAGAGGTCAAAGGAGAATGGGCAGTTCGAGATGATAGAAAGGCAACAGTAACTCAAATACACACTCGTGTACTTGAATGAGAAAGTATCCTGTTAGCTTTGAATTCCTCCCTTTATGTGAAATCCCTGGTGTTCCTGGGAGTCCCCTTGCTTTCCTATTTAAAACTGACCACACTAAGTAGGAGAGGCACACCGTGGTCAGTTCCATAGCTGTGCTGGGAACTCAGTGTACTCTCCTCCAATGATCAGACTTATCCTGACATGCCCCTGCTGCACAGCCATTCACTGGCAAGCTCAGTGTACTGCTTCTCCTGTCCCAGCTCTTATGCAGCTGAGAACAGAGGGAATGTGATCATTTATTAAAAAAAAGGGGGAAAAAAAGGTTTCTCCAAACTTCTAGATGCAGGGGGAGGTACCAGAGACCTGCTTCTGTGAGCCATCCAGCCTGACCTGCAGTAACGCTGACCCAATTTTTGATTCACAAAACTTACCATGAGTGATAACTTAAATTTGCCTGCACTAACACTAGTAGCACACTAGACGGTGCTACATATATATAATAATATAGTATATATACAGTATATAGCACTGACAATGTATGCAGTACTTTACATATAATGTACATTCACATCTGTCCAAGGTCCCTATCTCACATACTAGGGCCAATTTAGAAGGGAATCAATAAACCTACCAGTATGTCTTTGAATTTTGTGAGGAAACCTTGAGAAATCTACACAAAGACAAGGAGAACATGCAAGTCCTTGTTGGTAGAGTCATAGTTGGGACTCAAACCAGTTTTTTTCCTGCTATACACCTCCATGGTTTGTTGTAAACGAATTGATCTGTTTCCTCTTTTCTCTTATTACTGAAGTTGAATGCCTCACGTACATTGCTAGCATACATCTGGTATAGGTTAACGCTGGTAAACTCTAGCTGCCCCTTTTCACAGCGAAATCTATAGTATCCAGATGGTCCCTAAGCCAATTTCCTACAATATGAAAAGACAGCAGATTTTGGTATTTCCCTGCTCTGTTATTGGGATTTTCAAAGCCAGCCGATTTGCATTTAAAGGGATTCACCCAGATTTAATTTAATCTCTTCCAGACCTGGGCTAATCTTCAAGTTTTGCTTACTAGTAACATTTTAGGGACACCATTTATTAAAAGGTGAATAGTTTAAAATATTTTACAGTTTGCTATGAGTTGAATATTTAACTGCTCTGTTACTTTATTTGAGGAAGGTTTCATAGGCATAAACAGGCAAATGTATGTAGATACCCCCAGAGGTGGGAGACTCGAGTCACATGACTTGACTCGAGTCAGACTCGAGTCACCTGTTTGAGGACTTGCGACTTGCTTGACAAAATTAAATAAATGACTTGACTTGACTTTGACTTGTCACTAATGACTTGCGATTTGACTTTGACTTGGTCTATTTGACTTGCAATGACTTGGCACCACCAGTGCTGTGTCTTGGCCTAGGCAAAAGCTGCCCCCACCCCCATAAAAGAAAGCTCCCCCCGAGTCCCGGCTTTGGGGTAGATCAGTATTTTGACTTAATTTGTGACTTGACCAAAATAAATGACTTGACTTGACTTGCTTGACTTCTAGCAGGGACTCGACTTGACTTGCTTGCTTTTCGCCACAGTAACTTGGGACTTGCTTGTGACTTGAAGGTTAAGACTTGAGACTTGATTGTGACTTGCACATGTGTGACTTACTCCCATCACTGGATACCCCTCCTAATTAAGCGCAGGTTTTCTGGTGACGGGTGCAGTTTAAAGCTTCAGTTAACAAAGTCACATTAAACAATTGTGTTCTTTCTAACCTTGTGAAAACAGTTTGTGGAAGATCCTTTATCTGTTCCAGCATGACTGTGCAACTGTGTACAAAGCCAGCTGCATAAAGGCATGGTTTGGTGTGGAAGAACCTGAGTGGCCTACACAGAGTCCTGACCTCAACCCTATGGTTGAACACCTTTGAGATGAATAGGAACTCTGAATGCCATTCAGCTCTCCTTGTCTAACATCAGTATCTGACCTCACAAATGCTCTTTTGGCTGAATGGGTCTACATTTCCAGAGGCGTACTCTAAACTCTGGCGGATGTTAAAGTCACAAAGAAAAGAGGGGCAGGGATAGCAAATCCATATTAATGATCATGGTTTTGGAATGCGATGTCCAGCAAGCCCATATACTGTAACATTTTTCACACCCCAGTGACCAATAACTTTTTTTTCATAACGCCTCATTCTGCCTTGGTACTAGCCTCCTATAATCTCCTGCACATCAGCATTTAGACTTTAGGGCTGTACGTATGCCTGGCATTGAAAGGAGTCACTAAGCTTTGCATGTTGGGTAATACTTCACATGAAGGCATGGTCACCAATTCCCAGGGAGCAGGCAGGAGCCACAGGCATGTGAAAAGTCAAACATTAAGGCAGTCTCCCAACTCAGAGATGAGTCACATGTATGCAGTACCCAAGATATGAAGTTCCTCCTTAAGCTTCTTTATCCCATGTCCTACACACTTATACTAATGTTTATGTTGCATGCACAGGCGAAGCCTCTTAGAAGAAAGTCAGTGCTTGGCAGTGCTCTAACAGAGAAGTCCATGTTCCAGGGTTCTTCTAGGGAATAGGCATTCTAGAGTGGACCATAGGTCCCAGCAAGTCTTTAGCATAGGTTCCCTATGTGTTTCACGAATGTTACCTGGAGTCCCCTTAGGATCTGGACCTTTTCCCTTTTATAGAACAAAGGAGGGAGCCTGGACCCCTGTGAAACACACTGGGGAAAGGCAGCAAAAACAGTAACCCCTTCCCCCTGACCTGGGCATCTGGGTGCTAACTAGACACACAGTAGGCTACATGCCTAAATGTTGCTCAACATAACACATGGCAAAGAAAAGTTGCCAAAAAACATGTTCTTCAACCAAAGTTTCTTGGCCACACAGGACCCCTTTCTCAAGGTGACAGACCTTAGGAAAGGGGTCCAGTGAGGCCCCATATTGTCAGTTGAGGGCTCACCAAAACAGTGACACTTCAGGCCCCCTAGGACCACTTTCTCAAGGTCTTTCACTTTACGAAAGTTGGTTGTTGGAAGAACTTTTTTGGCACTTTTCTGTCACCTTTTTTGTTGAGCCCTCAAAAACTACTACAGCTCATTATGGGGAGCTGTTATTTGATAGATTAGAAAACTGGCTGAAGTACAATTTTCATAAGCAGGGTAGATCATGAAACTATATTTTAACAGTGTAGATAGCTCTCTGCCTTCATTTAGATAATAAGAGGAGAACTAGGTAGACTCAAAGTCCTAAAGGATCCAGGGGACATTGGATTACATGGTTTGATGGCTGAATCAGATCAGAACAGGGATGGTATTTAAGATCCTTTTAAACCCTTACTAATCTAATGTTCATTTTTAGCTGTTGTTTGGAGATTTGCTTTGGTCATTGTATAGGTTTACTGTATGTTAGCTGAATGGTCTACATATTTGGGTTATTTTTAACGACTTCAATACCGGGGACTTTCACCCCCTTACTGCCCAGGCCAATTTTCAGCTTTCAGTGCTCTCCCAATTTAAATGACAATTGCACAGTCATGGAACATTGTATCCATATGAAACTTGTATAATTTCTTTCTCACAAATAGAGCTTTCTTTTGGTGGTATTTGATCACCACTAGGTTTTTTATTTTTTGCTAAACAAATAAAAAAAGACCGAACATTTTGAAAAAAAAAAAGTTTTTCTTTGTAACTTTGTATTTGTTATAAAATTTTGTAAAGAAGTAAGTTATCTCCTTCACTGGGTGGCACTGATGGGCACTGATAAGCAGCACTGATGGGCACTGATAGGCAGCACTGATGGGCACTGATAAGAAGTACTGATGGGCACTGATGGGCACTGATAGGTGGCACTGATGGACACTGATAGATGGCACTGATAGACAGCACTGATGAGGAGGCACTGACAGGCATTACTAATGGTCACTGATTGGCATCCCTGATGGTCACTAATTGACATCCTTGGTGGGTACTGATTGGCATCCCAGGTGGCCACGGATTGGCATCCCAGGTGGGCACTTGTGGACATCCTGGTAGGTACCGCTGATAGTTCTGCCCTGATAATCAATGCCACTGATCGGCTCTCCTGTACTCGCTCCCTGTCAGTGCATATAGGAATAGAGGAAAGCCAATTGCCGGCACTTCCTGGTTAAGCTGTGATCAGCTGTGATTGGACACAGCTGATCACATGGTAAACAGCCACGTCATAGGCTCTTTACCGAGATCGGAGATGCGGTGTGTTAGAGCGACACAACTCACTACTGGGAGCGTACACAAGCGGCTTATCCTGCTGGACGTCATATGACACCCAGTCAGGATAATGGAACCATGGGATTGGAATGGGATGTGTTTAAAGTATAACTAAACTAACTAGTATAACTAATGGCAAAACTTTTTTTTATTGTTTACGATACAATAGAGAAGGATTAGAACACCTATAAGTTTTTATTGCTGTCTGTGACCCCCGTTTATCCCCCCTCAGTTATTTTTTTATCGTACATCACGGGACACAGAGCCATAGTAGTTACTATGTGGGTTATAGGCCACCTTCAGGTGATGGACACTGGCACGCCATAAATTAAAAAGTGCACTCCCTATATAACCCCTCCCATTGGTGGGAGTACCTCAGTTTTTTCGCCAGTGTCTAAGGTATTGGTCACGAGTAAAGATGTGCTGTGCTGTGCTGAGCTCCACTGGGGCTAGCCATGCAGCCGGATCAATTCGAAGTGTCTTTTTTGGACGAATTGAATGGTACCCGGGCCTCATATCTGAAGAAACAAAGTCTTGCCTGTAACGCTTCTCTTTTAGAGATCTGGACCCCTGGATCCAGTACTTTTTGGTATTAAGGCCATAAAGTTTTACTCGCGGAGGTGCTATTACAGGTCCAGGATTGTGGGTTTCCTCGAGGATCCCCAGCTCCTGAAGGTTTAACGGAACCCACCAAGAAGGGTGAAGATTGGGTCTGTTGGTTTACCACAGAAAACCCTGCGGTGGGAAAGGTAAGTGGAGTTTTCTAAGAAATTTTTAAAATTTTCTTATGAATGTCTCCTTTAATTTAGTAAATGCCATCATGCCTATGTATCACCACTGGGGGCTGTATTGAGCACTCACTGTCTCATGCTTCTCAGAGAGCTCACGCTGTGTCTTGAAAGCTGCAGATGATTCTTCCCCCGGCCAAACAGCAGACCTCCGGTAAGTCTGGGGGGGTTCCCTCTCCCCACCAGATGCCCCCCTGTGCTGGTTTTTTTTCCCTCTTGAGTGGGGAAAGAGCACTGAAGATGAAAAAAAACAAAAACGTCGCGAACAGCACTCCGCTCGGCGGCTTCCAGACCCCCCTCGCCATTTCTGCTTCCCTCCCTTGATCCCAAGGGATCCGGAGCCCACGCTTGCGCAGGAAAAAGCTATTTTTAAAAAAGAGGGAGAAGGCCGTAGGTGACGCGGGGCGGGGCTTAGTGCGGTGTTGGCATCCTCCAACGTCCAGCACGGGAAGGTATGTTTTTAAAAGGCACCATGTGTGTTGTTGCAAGCTGCGGAGGGACACAACAGCAAAGCTAAAACAGATGTTTTGTTTGCATATAAGACTTTGGTGACACAGGCATTTTCTTTGACACATTTACTACTGCATCAGGCTGAGCATTAATAGCAGTGACAGAGCTGGACTATTACTCAAGCAGTGGATGCATTCCTTCTGATAGTACCTCTGCTTGTGCATCGGGCTATGCTCAGAAGGGGGTGAAAAACACCTCAAAAAGGGCTCTAGAAAGACTTTTACAAGTCACACGGAAGCCTAGATCCATCCCAGTAAAGATGGCATCCTCCCCTGAGAGTAATATGGCTGGTCAGAATGAGCCATCAGCAGGGGCAAGTGTTCCAGCTGCTTTTAAGAATGCAGCCCCTATGTATATTACTAAGGAGTTTTTTTCTTCAACCATTTTAAGTTTGAAGCAAAAGATTGATGCTTAATCGCATCCCAGAGTGGGACTAAGGGTAGCAGGTCCCCGTCCATCGCTCAGGACCCTCATTCTGAGGAACATAGAGCAAGAGACGAATTTCTTTCAAAGGACCAGGAAGAGGCTAATGTCTCCTCTTCCAAAGAACCTGATACGGAAGCGTCAGGTTCGCAGGAAAGGTTGTTGGTACAGTTTCTCACTGAATTGGTCCACTCCAAAATTTTACTACCAGTAACGCAGTCAGTGGATGAGCCCACTTCTGGTTTGGGTTCACTAAAGCCTCCCCAATCTGATTCATGTTTTTCCTATCCATTCTTGGCTAAGGAAGTTAATGTATTCTGAGTGGGAGCACCCAGATAAACAGTTTTTTCCTCCAAAAAAAGTTTTCAATACTTTATCCTATGGAGGAAGAGTTTTTTAATGGGAAATTCCAGCAGTTGACGCTGCTATATCCTCTGTAAACTTGACTTGTCCAGTAGACAATGCTCATATGCTAAAGGATCCAACAGATAAGAAGTTGGAGTTCCTATTTAAAAAAAAAACAACTATATTTCGCTCACAGGTTCAGTCAGCGCTGACAGCGATCGGAGTATCTTAGTCCTTATAGGACCAGTTTATAAAGGTACTCAAGGTTATTCCTGATCAGCAGGCCCAGGATTTGGCCGGGATATCATAAGAGTTGTGTTTTACAGTAGACGCTATGAAAGATTCTATTCTCCAGGCCTCTAATTTCATTGCGGCCTGCGACTTCATTTAAGTTGCAATGAAATCCAAAAAAGTAGTGCAGGAACCTTTTTTCAAAGTCGCTGCAACTTGAGTCTAAAGGATTTCAATGATTCCATTGCCAGCAAGGGGTGTGATTTGTCATGCAATTTTTAACTGTCAATCGCATGACAAATCACACTGGTGAGAACCAGGGCTTAAGATGATTTTTGTGCACTTGCAACAACACAGTTGGGTACTGTCCCTATACTTTTTTTTTAAATTTATTTGCACTAAGAATGGCAATACACTAGTAGAATTTTCATTTGCACATTTTTGTTTACAGAATGCTCATTATATTTTCTTATTGCTAGAGGGGCCAAATCAGTGTTAGTTTTCGACCGACGAGAAAATTCAAAGCAGGAGAATGGAACATTTTTCTTGAACTAGCTTATTTCCAACAGTGTATGACGTTTTCGTTTGAGAAAGTCCATTTGTTCCAAAATCAAATGTTAAAAGCAAATGAGATTTTTGAAGTATTTTTGAACATCATTCATCAAGTCATCAATTTTAGCGAGAATTTTCGTACAAATTTTCATACGAAAATGTACATTTTCAGGACATGCTTTCGGGGTATAACCTCTCCTTCCGCTAGTACCTTAGAAAATGGGAGTTTTGCCCCTGAAAGCCTGTCCTGAAAATGTAAGAGTAGTACATTTTCGTATGAAAATTTGTACATAAATTCTCGGTAAAAAAAAAAAAAAAATATATATATATATAAAATGGAGATTACTGAACTTTGTTATAAGAGGCAATGACATCTTTAAGAAATTTGACCTAAATCATTCAACAGATTAAAAACAGCAATGCCATTGGAAGTCCCTGTACTCTGTTAAATACTTTCATGTTGGTCCAGCCACACAACATGATCAAACCTCGGAGCATTAATTCTCCCTGTCTGGTTTGACAGTGCTGTCTTCTCACACCTCTCTGGAAAAACAATGGATTAAAGAAATCCAACACCTCCTGCTCTGCTGTGGGCTGGAAGCTGGTCACGTACTCAGAACATAATGTGTTTTCTTTCTACACCCACCACAAGGGATGAAAAGCTGGTGCTGAAAACTTCTCACCCCCCCCCCCCAAGCTGACATCTTTTTAAGGCTCACTGCTCATTAGACAACTGCTTAAACAAGGATAAATACAGGAAATACGGTATTTAGTACTTGAAAATCAGAAGACAACACAGATGACTTTTTTGGGAAGAAAGGAACAGGGTTGCCCTCTCCAAATATAATTGTTAAGATGGCTCTATGGGCAAATGTTTTGCAGAAAATTGTTGGACATAGGAAACAGAAGGATTTCCCAAAATTCTCATCACCATCTGTCCCAGTGATGATTTTTCCCAGCCGAATCTCCACAGTGGGGGCACAGACAGCTATAAAAACCAAGAAGTAGTGGTAGAGGGGCACTTGTAGGGCAGGGCTCAAGGTATCCTAGTGAGGACGCTGCAATCGCTAATGCCCAAACCATAGGCAGGGAGCTGCAGTCATGTGAAAACAACATTAAGCCAAGTTTCCAGACTTAGAAGTGGGAAGCAGTTGCACAGTTAACTCCTTGTGCTCCATGGCTGAACCTCCTCCACTATTGACACTTGAACACTTCAGGCACACTATTAGAGAACACCACTTCCCCAGGAGTACAGCATTTCTGAGCTGGTGCCACAAAGCATGCACTGGTCTCCACCAGTCCAGCAATTTTGTCACTTCCCTTCTTGTGACTAATCCAGTCTTGATACTGGATACAGGAAACACGCTCTCTCCATCCTCCGTGCTTTATTTTCTCTTTCTCAGGGCCCCTCCACATCTCTCTCCCATGACTCTGGGCTGGGTCCCTAGACACTTTGAACAACAGATTGGTCCCAGGAAGTGGAAGACCAGCCACTAGTGAAGGTGCCAAGCACATAATTCCCCTAAATACCAGAGTAACCGTCACCTTTGCCATGTCACCCATCTCCTGGCTGATTGGTTGCTTTACATGTGACACAGACACTGTAGTCATTAGCAATGACATTCTATCTTCCACTGTATAGCACTCTGCTTGTCAGGCCCATGTACTGTACCTTCTCTAACTTCAGACCCCTTGTTGTTATCACTGTTCTTTTCTGGTACAATGATTTTTATTAAACTGCAAAAGAGAAAATACAACCACAATATTCCCACGCAGGGGATATAAGCAATAGACACATTGTGGAATAGCATGAGTAACATAGGATGTTCAAAGGAATATGAATGGTCAAACAGCAATAACCCTCCAGCATGGGCCGGGGGGTCAACATTGGGTGCAAGAGTCATAAGATCCAGGGCCTGGGAAGGGGTTTGGGGTGTGGGCTTACCCCTGAGTTGGAAGTGTAAGACCACCGTGGAACCCACACCTTGAGAAACTTAGAGTGGGAGTCATGGCACATACTGGTCATCTTTTTATTGACCATTACAGTCATCAGGATGCTCTTTACTTCCCAGATCGGACAGTGAAGGAGTGCTAATTTGGCATCCCTGAGCATGGGTATATGGAAGAGAGTGAACAAAAGTCCAAAAACCCTCGACCAGCACCCCACCAAATGGGGGCAGGACCACCAAACATGAATTTCATCCCCTCGCTGACCACAACCATGGAAACATCTATCACTGTATGAGGGATTTGAGTTAGCAATGTGGGCTGGGACCCAGTACCAGATAAGAGATTTTCTTTTGATAAGCCAAGCATGCACCCCTTTAAGAGACTTCAGATCAGGCAAGGAAAGTGAACAAACATCCTATATAGATGTAGCAAGGTCCCAGACCTCCTTCGGTCTAATGAGAACCTCCAGGGCCAGAGACAGCTGATATCCTTCTGAATATGGTGGGTTGTGAGGCATGGTGGGTGCAAAGTAGTTCAAGTTATTGGGTGCCAGACACTTCTTGAATGCTAAAGAGAGTTTATTTCTCTTAACAAACTTTTTGGGGGAGAGACGGTTAAGGCCAGGACACCCTTAGGTAGTTACATAGTTACATAGTAGTTGCAAGATTAATTGGCAGACTCCGGGACTTCAATAGGAGGACAGCCATGCAGGGAAAAGCATCCACCAAGATGCCACATCTGCATTAACAGTTCCTAACACAAAGCGTAACAGTTCTTTCACTTCCACTACAATTACTCCTTGTAGTTCTTCAGCCCACTGAGCTCCCAGTCTCTCACTAGACTAGATGATTCACTGACACTGAATCCTTTGAGCTCCTCCAATCTTCACGGTGGTATCTTCCTCAAGCGTCAACCCTGCTTCTCTACTGGGTCCCTAGCTTGGCACTCAAGATACCTCTCAAGCTTCACCCCACTGGCCTGTTCGGTCCCTGGCTTGACACACAAGGCTGCTCTGCCACCTACGCTGGCTGGGTCCCTGGCTTGATACCCACTGAAGTTTCCCAATTCTTCACCGTCCCCGGAGTGTGAGAATGCTGCTCTGGTACAACAGGTTCTCCAGAAAGCAGTCCCAACCCTGCGCTGCTCTCTTGCTTTTGGATAAGCCCTCAGACAGCCTAGCAACCAGATGTGCCTCTGATATTTTCAATCTGTTACTATATATTAAGTATCAACAGATGCAGCATGTAGGATTTTTGAGAAATGTGCTGCACTATACTGCAACTTAACACAGAAGGACTTCATAGACATTAATGAGAGCTGTTTTCCCTTTGGAGCACTGTGAACACATGTTTTAGCATGATGGTGTGAATGGGTCCAAATTGTTAGCATAGAATCCCATTAACCGGAAGAATTTGTCATGCATTGTAAACACAGTTGCACTCATAGGTTCCCACACACCACTTTGAACTTTATTGATGCCTTTGCACTACCTATAAAATTGCTCTTTTAGGTAGTACAACAGTCATTTAAAGTGTTTGTGATAATGAACATGGAGGTCAATTCATTAACACAGCCGGTATTTCTGTTACTGTACCTTATCATCTAATTTTCACCATTGGAAATAATTTTTTCAATTCCCTAAAGTTTTCATGTATGGATCACCCCATGCGTGTTCAATTTTAACACAGAACAACGGTGCAGACCTTTGTGCCTTGAGGTCTAGTTTACATGGTTGGTGGCAGTAAAAACAGGCAGTTGAGTCTCCTTTTAACCTCCCCCTTCTGCAAAGGCATTCGTACTGGGGCATACACATGCCCCTGCCGCGATGCTTTGCATTGTGGTGCGGCAAAAACCTTCCCCAATGTCACATTCGGCAGGCAGTACCGCCCACTGACTGCAACCCATTCAAGTGAACGGGGCCACACCACAACCACCCATTTAGGTACCATGTGGTGGTACAAGCTTTTAGGGGTTAAAACAGGCAGAGAGGAGAAGACATGATGCCCCCTCACTGCCCGTCAAACACTCTCTGATAACTCCGTCTCTCGGGGGTCTATCTTCCCAGTGATGAGACCGCAGTTAGTTATGTAACACGACATTTCAGTACAAGGTCTTATGTTCTAATCAATATTCTGAGATTTCATGGACCCCTCTGGTATCTCAGTGTGTTCCTCGATTGGGGACAGGGACAAGTATTGATCCTGGATATCATTGAAGTATCTTCAATTCCTAATGGGCAGAAGAACAACCTACCAAACAAGTTCTAAACTTAAAGTATCAGCAAATTTCGAGCCCACACATTAACTACTGACATGCTTAGAAGTTCCTTCAAGCTCCCTTATTACAGAATTATTTCTTCCACTATATATATATATATATATATATATATATATATATATATATATATATATATATACAGTGGGGGAAATAAATATTTGATCTTCTGCAGATTTTGTTAGTTTGCCCACTTACAAAGAAATGAAGGGTCTATAATTTTTATCATAGGTGTATGTTAAATGATAGAGACAGACTATCATCCAAAAATCCAGAAAAAAACACGATACAAATGTTATAAATTGAGTTGCAGTTCAGTGAGTAAAATAAGTATTTGATCCGCAAGCAAAACATGACTTAGTACTTGGTGGAGAAACCCTTGTTGGCAAGCACAGAGGTCAGACATTTCTTGTAGTTGGTGACCAGGTTTGCACACATCTCAGGAGTGATTTTGGTCCACTTTTCTTTTTAGATCTTTTCTAAATCCTTAAAGTGGATGTAAACCCTCACATATACCCAGTGAAGTGAACAGCCTCAGATGATACACAGGGATGAAACAAATGTCCTTACATATGTTTTACATGTATATCTGCTGTCTTCACTTTTATATATTCTTTAGAAAGTGTGCATGGTGTTAAAGATTTTCTCTTTACACACCTTGTCTACAGCCAAGACAGCTGATTGGAGGAAAGGCACCCCCCCTAGGTATAGATTTTCAGAGCTGTTCTGTGAATAGATCAGCTCTCTGCTCTCTCTTTATAGCAACCTCCCTTGACACAAAATTCAGGCTGGTTTTATCACACTTGACAGAGAACTTGTCAGAAGTTCTCATGCTGATAACAGAAGAACGGAGCAGGAGAAAGCCATGGGACTTAGTGCTTTGAAGAGAGATGAGAAAACACTGCAGATATATGTGCCCAGCTCAAATTTCATGAATCGGGTTTACATCCACTTTAAGGTTTCTTGGTTGTTTCTTGGCAACTCGAAGTTTCAGCTCCCTCCATAAATATTCTATAGGATTAAGGTCTGGAGACTGGCTAGGCCTCTCCAGGACACTAATGTTCTTCTTCTTGAGCCACTCCTTTGTTGCCTTGTCGGTATGTTTTGGGTCATTATCATGCTGGAAGACCCATCCATGGCCCATCTTCAGTGTTCTGGCTGAGGGAAGAAGGCTCTCATCTAAGATTTTACAATACATGGCCTTGTCCATTGGCCCCTCAATGCGGCAAAGTCGGCCTGCACCTTTAGCAGAGAAACAGCCCCAAAGCATAATGTTTCCACCTCCGTGCTTGACTGTAGGGATGGTGTCTTAGGGTCATAGTCAGCATTTTTCTTCCTCCAAACACGGCGAGTCCCCCTCTTCAAGAAGGCACATGTACAGTCATGCCACTGAACATCTAAATGATTCAGAGAAGGATTGGGAGAAAGTGCTGTGGTCAGATGAGACCAACATTGAGCTCTTTGGCATTAACTCAACCCCTCGAAGAAGCTGCTTGAGTATATTTGGTTCTGTACTCTGCCTCTCAACCCCTCTGGCACACCTGGCAGTGACGCTATTGCAAACCCAACAGTAAATAGACACAAGTTGTAGTGAAATTATCTTTACTGGAAGATTTTCTTTAGCGATGAAACAAACAGTAACAATATAATCGAATGATAAACAAATATATCCCGAATAGATCAACAGTGTGATAGGGACTGAAGTTTAAGAGCAATAAAACTCAACGATATTATCTGTCTACTCTTGAGTTCTGTGTTTACAAACACTCAGCGATTTTGTGTACACAGAACAGTGATCTTGCTAAAAAGTAGGGAGAAAAAACAACCAGATATGTGAGTAAAAGCAGCACACATTACACATTGTTAGGCACAGAGTTAACCCCTTCATTGCCCCTTGATGTTAACCCCTTCCCATCCAGTGTCATTAGTACAGTGTGCAGTATTATTACTGAACACTGTATTAGTGTCACGAGCGACGTCAGTTAGTTTCCCTCCCAGCCAGTGTCAGTTAGTGTCAGAATGCCTGCCACACTATCACAGTCACACTATAAGTTGCTGATCACTGCCATTACTAGTGAAGTGTTTGTATGGATCAGTATCTTGATCACAATCAGAGCGATACTAGTGTCCCCAATCCAAAGACATGCTGGTAGGTTAATTGGATCCTGTCTAAATTGTCGCTAGTATGTATGAATGTGAGTTAGGGACCTTAGATTGTAAGCTCCTTGAGGGTGTAGGGACTGATGTGAATGTACAATGTATATGTAAAGCGCTGCGTAAATTGACGGTGCTATATAAGTACCTGAAATAAATAAATAAATAAATAATAGTATAGTGTCCCCAAAAACGCAGTTTGGTTTTTGCCAAACACATGTGGCAGAATACATTTTGGCCTAAACTTATGAAGAAATTGGGTTTATTGGATATGTTTTATGACAGAAAGTAGAAAATATTGTTTTTTTTTCAAAATGTTTTCATGTACAGTGCCTTGCAAAAGTATTCACCCCCCTTGGCTTTTTACCTATTTTGTTACATTACAGCCTTTAGTTCAATGTTTTTTTTTAATCTGAATTATATGTGATGGATCAGAACACAATAGTCTAACTTCATGAAGTAAAATTAGAAAAATATATACATAAAACTATTTTTCAGAAATAAAAAACTGATAATTGGCATGTGCGTATGTATTCACCCCCTTTGTTATGAAGCCCATAAAAAGCTCCGGATCGACCAATTACCTTCAGAAGTCACATAATTAGTGAAATGATGTCCACCTGTGTGCAATCTAAGTGTCACATGATCTGTCATTACATATACACACCTTTATGAAAGGCTCCAGAGGCTGCAACACCTAAGCAAGAGGCACCACTAACCAAACACTGCCATAAAGACAAAGGAACTCTCCAAACAAGTAAGGGACAATGTTGTTAAGTACAAATTAGGGTTAGGTTATAAAAAAAATATCTAAATCTTTGATGATCCCTAGGAGCACCATCAAATCTATCATAACCAAATGGAAAGAACATGGCACAACAGCAAACCTGCCAAGAGACGGCCGCACACCAAAACTCACGGACCGGGCAAGGAGGGCATTAATCAGAGAGGCAGCACAGAGACCTAAGGTAACCCTGCAGGATCTGCAGAGTTCCACAGCAGAGACTGGAGTATCTGTACACAGGACGACAATAAGCCGTACGCTCCATAGAGTTGGGCTTTATGGCAGAGTGGCCAGAAGAAAGCCATTACTTTCAGCAAAAACCAAAATGGTACGTTTTGAGTTTGCGAAAAGGCATGTGGGAGACTCCCAAAGTGTATGGAGGAAGGAGCTCTGGTCTGATGAGACTAAAATTTAACCTTTTGGCCATCAAAGAAAACACTATGTCTGGCGCAAACCCAACACATCACATCACCCAAAGAACACCATCCCCACAGTGAAACATTGTGGTGGAAGCGTCATGTTGTGGGGATGTTTTTCAGCAGTCGGGACTGGGAAACTGGTCAGGGTTGAGGGAAAGATGGATGGTGCTAATTACAGGGATATTCTTGAGCAAAACCTGTACCACTCTGTGTGTGATTTAAGGCTAGGATGGAGGTTCACCTTCCAGCAGGATAATGACCCCAAACACACTGCTAAAGGCTTCACTGCCGGTTTCCCTTAGTGGAGATGGCAGCGGCAGCACCTGAAAACTCGGTGCGAGTGACGACACCGCTGGATTTCTGGACAGGTAAGTGTCCTATATTAAAAATCAGCAGCTACAATATTTGTAGCTGCTGACTTTAAATTTTTTTTTCTGCAGGAGCCTAGAGCTCCTCTTTAAATACCACCAAGAAGTAAGCTCTATTTGTGTGAAACAAATGATATACTGTAAATTTCATTTGCGTACAGTGTTGCATGACCGTGCAATTGCCAGTTAAATTTAGCACAGTGCTGAATAGCAAAACATGCCCTAGTCATGAAGGGGGTAAAACCTTACAGAGATCAAGTGGTTAAAATATAATTTGTATGCTGATAATGGGGATATGAACCAGGGAAAGCAACATACTGTATAACCAGATTAAACTTCAGCTTCAAGAATTGATTGCATGGGTTTATGATCAATGAGAAAATCACTATCATCATCATGTTCATTTTCTCAATGAGGGGGAAGTAATACCTACAGTTAAAGGAGTTGTAAAGGTAGAAGTTTTTTTTTTTAATCTTAATGCATTCTATGCATTAAGATAAAAAAACCTTCTGTGTGTAGCAGACTCCCCAGCACCCCCTAATTACCTACCTGAGCCTCATCTCTCTCCAGCAATGTCCACGATCCCCTCAGCCACCCAAGACACTCCTCCTGATTGGCTGAGACAGAGCAGCAGCACCATTGGCTCCCGCGGCTGTCAATTGAAGTCAGTCAGCCAATCAGGGGAAAGAAGGGGCGGGGCCAGATCGGGGCTCCATGTCTGAATGGACACACGGAGCTCTGACTCAGCTTGGGTGCCCCCTGTAGCAAGCTGCTGGCTGAAGGGTCACTCAAAGGAGGGAAGGGCCAGGAGCAGCGAAGAGGGACCCGAGAAGAGGAGGATCCGGGCTGCTCTGTGCAAAACCAATTGCACAGAGGAGGGAGGTATAACTTGTTTGTTACTTAAAAAAATAAATAAAATATGAGCCTTTACAATCACTTTAACTTATCCGCCATTACCAACCTTTTAACATGCTTTGCTAGATAAGCAGGATGCTGATTACTTTACCTTCTGAGCACCTGGGTAGAGAGGCCATTGACTGCTTATTTTGTTTATGTAAAGTCAAAAAGCCAGTGACACAGGAACCAGCTAGTGCTCTATTGTAAATGCAGGAGCATGCAAAAGCCGCATTCTGGGATTTACACCTGAGCGCAAGTACAGTGATCACACAGTCATTCGTTATGATGGGCAGCTTTACACGGCAGTTATCTCCCCCAGGCGCCCAGAAACAATTTATATCAGATGCCTCAAACTGCCTGTGTACGGAAAGCCTTATGCCACGTACACACGATCGCACATTCTGACAACAAAATCCATGTTTTTTTTTCCGACGGATGTTGGCTCAAACTTGTCTTGCATACACACGGTCACACAAATCTTGTCGGAAATTGCGAACGTCAAGAACGCGGTGACGTACAAGACGTACGACGAGCCGAGAAAATTGAAGTTCAATAGCCAGCGCAGCTCTTCTGCTTGATTCCGAGAATGCGTGGAATTTTGTGCGTCGGAATTGTGTACACACGATCGGAATTTCCAACAACGGATTTTGTTGTCGGAAAATTTGAGATCCAGATTTCGATCTCCAGATTTTGTTTGATGGAAATTCAGACGGAAAATGTCCGATGGAGCCTACACATGGTGGGAATTTCCGACAACAAGCGCCCATCGAACATTTGTTGTCTGAAATTCCGACAGTGTGTAAATAAAAGCTAAATTCTGCGAACCACTTAGGTGTATAGTGTAATGTTATCCGGTTTCCATGCAGTACCATCTTCGGTGTGAGTCAAATGTAGAAATCTACATCTGAAAGAAGAAAAAGATCTGCAATATGTAATACCCAATGCAAACCTAATGCATTACAAATTCAACACTTTATTGATATGCAACTTAAAGTGGTTGTAAACTCTTCCATATGACCATGTGAAGTGAATAGCCTCAGGTGATACACAGAGATGAAACTAATTCTCCTACATAAGTTGTACCTGTATATCTGCAACCTTCTCTTCTCTACAGCCATGTAAAGTCGAGAATTTATACAGCATGTCTGAGCTTTCAGAAACCAGGGGGCAGAAAGCTAAAGTTACACTTCGCAGAGCTCAGTGAGGAGAGCTCTGGGAGCTGATTGGAGGGAAGAGACCCCCCCCCCCTTCACACTGGAACAGAACTGAGGCTGTCAATCAGAAACTATGTGCTGGAGCCCCCTCCCCGTCACCTTTTTATCTCTTTTGTTAGCAAAACTTGACAGAACTGATTCATGCTAATAGCAGAAGAACGAGGTAGTAGACAGAAATGACACTGAGTGCTCTTAATCAAGATAAACACACACTATAGAGGGATATGCTTTGTTTACATTACGTGTCTGAGGTTTGCAACCACTTTAATTCCATAAAAAAAGCACACCACATTAAGAAAAAGTATGTGTAATTATTTATAGGATTTGTAGTGATGTGGTATCACAACTAAAAGAGTAATTAAACTCGAATGATGCCAGTGCAGCATAATACTCCCAGGATTGATGCCAGTGCAGCGTAATACCTAAATAATTGATGGCAGTGCACCAAAATAACCCTAGAATTGGTAGCAGGGCAGCATAATACCACCAGGACTGAGGTCAGTGCAGCGTAATACCCCCAGGATTGGTGTCAGTGTAGCATAATACCCCCAGGATTGGTGTCAGTGTAGCATAATACCCCCAGGATTGATATTAGTGCAGTATAATACCCTTAGAATTGATGGCAGTGCAACATAATACCACCAGGACTGAAGTCAGTGCATCGTAATACCCCCAGGATTAATGTCAGTGTAGAATAATACCCCCATGATTGATATCAGTGTAGCATAATACCCCCATGATTGATGTCAGTGTAGCATAATACCCCAAAGATTGATATCAGTGCAGCATAATACCCCCATGATTGATGTCAGTGCAACATAATATCACCAGGATTGGTGTCAGTGCTGACAATATTCACAGGATTGGGGTCAGTACAGAATAATACCCCCAGGATTGGAGTCAGTGCACCATAATAACCCCATGATTGGTGTTAGTGCAACATAATACCCCTAGGATTGGTGTCAGTGTGACTTTTAAACACTGCCCACACTCTCCTGGATGGACCTAAAAACATTAAGATGAGGGTACCTCTGTGTGCAGGAGTGCAGGCTTTCTGGGTAGCTGGCTGGCATGATTCTGTGCGGGTAAGCAGACATGTGGGTGGGCTTGCTGTTGGACATGCAGTTTTCCCGGCTGGGTGCCATGTATACTTTCTTATGAACAGCGTGCCAATGTCCTCAGCCACCAGCTGGCTTTTAGGTGGTGGGCTAGGCTTAGTGATTGACAGCCTAGGGAGCGGTCAATTATGCCAATGCTGTTGGTTATGCTAATGCTGTTGGTTAAGGCAATGCTGTTGGCTATGCCAATGCTGTTGGTTATGTTAATGCTGTTGGTTATGCCAATGCTGTTGGCTATGCCAGTGTTGTTGGCTATGCCAGTGCTGTTGGTTAAGCTAATGCTGTTGATTATAACAATGCTGTTGGTTATGCCAATGCTGTTGGGTATGCCAATGCTGTTGGCTATGTCCAGTGTTGTTGGCTATGCCAGTGCTGTTGGTTAAGCTAATGCTGTTGGTTATAACAATGCGGTTGGCTATGCCAGTGCTGATGGTTAGGCTAATGCTGTTGGCTATGCCAATGCTGTTGGTTATGACAATTCTGTTGGCTATGCCAATGCTGTTCGTTATGCCAATGCTGTTGGTGATGCCAGTGCTGTTGGTTATGCCAGTGCTGCTGGTTATGCCAATGCTGTTGGTTATGACAATTCTGTTGGCTATGCTAATGCTGTTCGTTATGCCAATGCTGTTGGTGATGCCAGTGCTGTTGGTTATGCCAGTGCTGCTGGTTATGCCAATGCTGTTGGTTATGCCAATGCTGTTGGCTATGCCAGTGTTGTTGGTTATGCTAATGCTGTTGGTTGAACTTGATTTGACTTGTGTCTTTTTTTAACCAGATTAACTATGCATGGTAGAGTTTGCCAATCCCTTTTATGAACTGTTTTTCTCTTCGCTCAGTAAAACAAAAATATTAATGCCATTGTCACATAAATATTTCAAAAGTCTATGTGCATCCTCTTGTCAAGGTGTTGGCTATGCTAATGCTGTTCGTTCTGCCAATGCTGTTGGTGATGCCAGTGCTGTTGGTGATGCCAGTGCTGCTGGTTATGCCAATGCTGTTGGTTATGCCAATGCTGTTGGCTATGCCAGTGTTGTTGGTTATGCCAATGCTGTTGGCTATGCCAGTGTTGTTGACTATGCCAGTGCTGTTGGTTAAGCTAATGCTGTTAGTTATAACAATGCGGTTGGCTATGCCAGTGCTGATGGTTATGCTAATGCTGTTGGCTATGCCAATGCTGTTGGTTATGACAATTCTGTTGGCTATGCCAATGCTGTTCATTTATGCCAATGCTGTTGGTGATGCCAGTGCTGCTGGTTATGCCAATGCTGTTGGTTATGACAATTCTGTTGGCTATGACAATGCTGTTCATTATGCCAATGCTGTTGGTGATGCCAGTGCTGTTGGTTATGCCAGTGCTGCTGGTTATGCCAATGCTGTTGGTTATGCCAATGCTGTTGGTTATGCCAATGCTGTTGGCTATGCCAGTGCTTTTGGTTATGCTAATGCTGTTGGTTGAACTTGATTTGATTTGTGTCTTTTTTTAACCAGATTAACTATGCATGGTAGAGTTTGCGAACCCCTTTTATGAACTGTTTTTCTCTTCGCTCAGTAAAACAAAAATATTAATGCCATTGTCACATAAATATTGCAAAAGTCTATGTACATCCTCTTGTCAAGGTGCCCATCACTTGGGGTTCCTACCATCCCGGCAATAGGAGAAGCTGGAACATACAAAGGTAAATGGGAATGCCCAATATTCTGTTATCCATGACCTTTATTGGGCCGGAGCTTTCTAAAACTTCCAGGGTCCACCAAAA
The DNA here is from genome assembly GCF_042186555.1 of Aquarana catesbeiana. Lineage (NCBI taxonomy): Eukaryota > Metazoa > Chordata > Amphibia > Anura > Ranidae > Aquarana > Aquarana catesbeiana. Next base: position 49,161,754 of record NC_133325.1, read on the forward strand.
ACTAGGACATCACTGTTGGATGGACGAACCCTTTAAGTAAAGGTATTAAATAAAGCTGTCTTCTCAAATCACAGTTTTTTACTTTACTAAATAAACTTTTTACTAATCTACTGAGAGTGTTTTCTTGTTTTGCCTCCACAACCTATTTAAAAGAACACCAGGCCATCTCTAAACATCTTCTTGATATTATTACTTTTAAAACTTTTCACTTTATATTATTTACAGGCGTTCTAACAGGGAAAGCAATGTTTTCGTAATTATCCTTTCCCTTTCAGCATCCATCAAGCTGTCAAAGGTATACATTGGGTAAATTAGCCATCTTGTATTCTGAAAGTACGGTATTGATGACTTACATTGGTTGACGCTCCATTCATTTTTTTCTCTTAACGTCATCGGTACATAAAAGGCTTTATTATGTATAAAAGCTGATAGATTGAAAAGACATTACCGTTGTCCTTAATAACCTAATACATTCTAGATTTCACTTCCATTAACGCTAAACTTCAGACAGGTAGAAAAGACAAATGATTGCAGTTCTCCATTCATTAGTACTCCATTACATGGATTCTTTTAAATGCAAGCAGTATAAATAGTCCTGAAGTTCTAATACACTTGTCCTAGGGTAACAATGCTGCTCCTCCATAGATACAGTGCAGTGAGTGAGCGTTGTCACCCTAGCACAGGAAGTGTGTTACAGGCAGGACAATAAAGAAAAAAAAAAGTATGAATAGAGAAAACGATGCAGCCACTAAATATAAAGGGAGATTGTGTTCTGTAGTCCTAAGACACTTCAAGGTGACAACGTTGCTGCTCCATAACCGCATGCCAACCGTGTAACTTACATATACGGGGGCAAGGTGGCTCTGCTGCTCAGAATCACGTACCTAGTACGTGATCCTGCACTTCCGGGTCTGGGGCACGCATGCATGACGCCGGCGGCCCGCTTCTGCTCGGGAGCTGATCTGCGGGTACCATGGATTTGATGTCCATCGCCACCCTCCGATCATTAGGCAGAGAGCCAGAATGGACTGTAATGGCATTCCAGTCTTAGTCCGTGGGGTTCAATATTGAGTTGGTCCATCCTTTACAGCTATAACAGCTTCAACTCTTCTGGGAAGGCCGTCCACAAGGTTTAGGAGTGTGTCTATGGGAAGGTTTGACCATTCTTCCAGAAGTGCTTTTGTGATGTCAGGCACTGATGTTCGACGAGAAGGCCTGGCTTGCAGTCTCTGCTCTAATTCATCCCAAAGGTGTTCTATCAGGTTGAGATCAGGACTCTGTGCAGGCCAGTCAACTTCCTCCAGCCCAAACTCGGTCATCCATGTCTTTATGGACCATTCTTTGTGCACTGGTCCAAATCATTTGGTGGAGGGGGGATTATGGTGTGGGGTTGTTTTTCAGGGGTTAGGCTTGGCCCCTCAAATGCGCTTCTGGAAGAATAGTCAAACATTCCCATAGACACACTCCTAAACCTTGTGGACAGCTTTCCCAGAACTGTTGAAGCTGTTATAACTGCAAAGGGTGGGCCAACTCAATATTGAACCCTACAGGCTAATGCCGTGTACACACGGCCGGACTTTTCGACCAAACTTGTCCGACATAACATATCCATCGGACAATTCGACCATGTGTGGGCTTCATCGGACCTGCAGCTGACTTTTTCTGTCGAAAATGTGACGGACTTTAGATTTAGAACATGTTTCAAATCTTTCCGACGGACTCGAGTCCGGTCGAAAAATCTGTTCGTCTGTATGCTAGTCTGACGGATGAAAACCGATGCTAGGGCAGCTTTTGGCTACTGGCTATGAACATCTTTATTCTAGTCTGGTCGTACGTCATCACGTACGAATCCGTCGGACTTTGGTGTGATGATGTGTAGACAAGTCCGATTCAATGGAAGTCCGTCAAAGTCTGTCGAAAGTCTGTTGAAAAGTCCAACGTGATTCAGTCCGTCGAAAGTCCGGTCGTGTGTAGTGTGTACACAGCATAAGACTGGCATGTCTTTAAGGTTCATGTGTGTGTAAAGGCAGTTGTCCCAATACTTTTGGTAACATAGTGTATATTATTGCTGGGGGGGGGGGGGGGGGGGCTATTGTTGCTGAAGAGGATTTATTGTTTTGGTGGGGGCATCTATTTTTGCTGGGGGATCTATTGTTGGTGGTGGGGTCTTTAATTGCCGGAGGCATCTATTTTACGGCTTTTCTTGTTATAATTAGCACATTCCATATAAATTACTTAGTACCAAAAAAAATTATACTTTGTTTCTTCTCTAAAAGGGGTGGTACTGGGAGGTGGCTAGGAGATGGTACCAAGGGATTGCTCAAAGGTGGGTAGAGGTCGGAGACAAGGGGTGACTCGGAAGGGGGTAGTACCTGCACCTATTCTCTGAGAAAAAAAGCCCTGAAGCTGCTGCATCTAAAGACGTGTAAGCTGTAATATATTAGGTTTTTGTTCTGGTGTTTACATACACTTTTAGCAGTGGCATTTATTCTTTTCTATGGGTTTGTTTCTGATTTTCTGGTTTTGCAGATTGCAGTTTTAGTTATTATACAACTTGTATTTCTTTAAACAACTCTGCAGATGTTTATGTAGATGTTTCTCAGGTATACATAGTTTATTTAGCATTGGCAACACGCATGGACAATATATATATATATATATATATATATATATATATATATATATATATATTTATTTATTATAAATGCATAAAAGATAACACAGCAATAACAGGAATGCATGCTCATTAATTGCCAACCATATTTATTCCACCACCATCTTTAGTAATATTTAGGTTTACCGCTGTGTCACCAGGTTCATGAGATGGCTTCTGTCCTGGGTGTGTATATGTATCTGTGTTATGTAATTGTGTTAACATGTAACTATGGGTTTGGTTACTTTTGTTTTATTATTATGTAAACAGATGTTTAATCTCATCTTAATTGTTTGTATAAAACATTTATTCTACAAGCCAGTATTTATCATAGGGTGTGCCCATGACACGTGACACTTGCTCACCGAGAACATAACTGCCATGAACCAAACAATGAGTGAAACTGATCATTTTTCCTCCTTCTCCAAAACTTCACCATTTCAGAAAGGTGAAATTAAAAGAAATCTCTGATCACAGCATCCACATTCATTTTATAACATCAGAAGTACAAACAATAGTTATATATATTTGAACTTTCATTGTTGTTCTGCCTGTCTGCCATCTCTTTCCACAACTCCCTGCATTTCCTGCAGCTTCTCCTTCATTTCTAAGTACTACGTGTCCCATGGTACCTTGCTGCCTGCAAGTAGTGATTCCTGTACTGACTCCACCTACTAATCCTCATTTGAGCACCTCTGTAGTTCAGAAGGCAGGCTCTGTGAAATATGTGACACAGCAGAATTCAATGCAAAACAAAGAAGAGAGGGCGCACCAGCTAATCCTGGCTCTGAGGAAGAGGGGATCTCCCGTCGAAACGCATCAGCCATATGGAAGGTCGTTCGGCTTGCTGGGAATACTGACCTGGTGACCTGGTTGTTTTTTGTTTTCTATGGACCCTGATATGCTTTTATCATTGATTTGTTTGCGAGTATACTTCCTTTTTACTTATTATTAAAGACACTACTTGGGTAATGCGCAAAGCTGATGCGCCCTCTTTTCTTTGTTTTACAGTGTTTCCATTGGGTCCCCCCTGACCCTTAGAGGATAGCAAAGCCTGTGCTTTTATTGGAACTATTAAGGACTAGGGATGGGCGAACAGTTCGGTCCGAGCATAAGTTCGACCGTTTGTTCACCCCCCCCCCCCCCCCCCCGAAGCGACCACAATGCATTATGGTGCTGAACAGTGCATTGCAAGCCCTGATTGCAAGCAGTGAAAGCTTCAGCCAATTAGGGCATAGAGCACTGGCAGAGTCATGATTGGACACTGTCATCATGACTTTATCCAATCATGGCTCATTCCTGCCCCACAGTATAAAAGTATTCTTTCAATGGCAGCCATTTTCAGTGTGATTTTGGTGTGGAAAGAGATACAACAGGGTTCTGTTCAGTGCTATTAGTTAGTTAGTGTGCTATACTGTGCTATTTTGCTTCAATTGTCAGTGTAGAATGTTAGTTTAGTGTCAGTCTAGGGATAGTGTGAGTGTAGTGAGGAGGACCATCAGCTTTACATAGTGGGCAGCTAGAGTAGGGACAGCTCAGATAGTTTCACTGTGGTGTAGTGAGAATGGGTCATTCATACGTACATTAGTGTAGAGTAGGGACAGCTCATATAGTTTCAGTGTAGCGTAGAGAGACCATGTCAGTAATTGTTACATTAGTGTATAGCTAGAGTAGGGACAGTTCAGATAGTGTCAGTGTAGTGATGGTTGAACACTGTCTATTTGATTGCGTTACTGACAGTTTAACGCCATTTACTTCTGTGTGCATTACTGCCAGTTTAACACCATACAGTTCTGTGTGCATTGCTGCCAGTTTAACGCCATATAGTTTTGTGTGTGTTACTGCCAGTTTAATGCCATATAGTTCTGTGTGCGTTACTGCCAGTTTAACGCCATATCGTTTTGTGTGCGTTGCTGCCAGTTTAACGCCATATAGTTTTTTGTGCATTACTGCCAGTTTAACGCCATATAGTTCTGTGTGCATTACTGCCAGTTTAGCGCAATATCGTTTTGTGTGAGTTACTGCCAGTTTATGGCCATATAGTTTTGTGTGCGTTAGTGGCAGTTTAACGCCATATAGTTCTGTGTGCGTTACTGCCAGGTTAACGCCATATAGTTTTGTGTGCGTTACTGCCAGTTAAACGCCATATATTTTTGTGCGTTACTGCAAGTTTAACGCCATTTACTTCTGTGTGCGTTACTGCCAGTTTAACGCCATATAGTTTTGTGTGTGTTACTGCCAGTTTAACGCCATATAGTTTTGTGCGTTACCGCAAGTTTAACGCCATTTTTCTCCTGTGTGCGTTACTGCAAGTTTAACACCATTTACTTCTGTGTGTGTTACTGCAAGTTTATTGCCATATAGTTCTGTGCGTCACTGTATGTTTGGCGCATTATATTGCAGTATAGTATAGTGTATCTGTGGAGTGTGTCTGTGTAGTGTGAGTACTCAAATTAAAATGCACCAAACACCACTTTACATTGATTAAAGTGTATCTACGTACAGATTTCCACTTCTTATTTACATTTGCTTATAAGCACCGCCCCCTCCCTCCCAATAATGTCTGGGAGGACAACAAGGAGAGGCAGATGTTCCCTTGGCACTATAAGGGGGCCAGCAACAAATGTGCCTACAGGCAAAAGTGGATGTGGTGGTCAGTCATCAGGCAGGGCATCATTTCCTCTGTTTAGTGAGTTTGCCCATGCTATCCAGCCACAGCATGCAGAGGAGGTGGTGGACTGGCTTACTAAACCTTCCTCATCCTCCCCATTCTCGGTCACACAAGCAGAGAAAAGTGTGCAGTCCCCTGCAGTTGCCAGAGTGGATAAACCTGCCTCCTTGTCCACATCTATTCCTGCCATAGCCCCAACATCAGCCATGGAGGAGTCAGCTGAGTTATTTGACCAAAGAGAAGCACACCGCTCCAGGAAAACTCAGGTGCAGGATGGATCACAGGTGCAGACCTCGGCTCACCACCGTGGAAGACGAACAAGACAAGGAATTGGTCGCACACTGGAACTCCAAATTATCTCGATGTCATCTTTATTGTCAAAAAAGGTGTCGGGACGATTCAGGCAATGATAGATGTTTCACAAGCGATAGCTTGTATCTGTCTGACCCTTTTTTGACAATAAAGATAACATCTAGATAATTTGGAGTTCCAGTGTGCGACCAATTCCTTGTCTTGTTGAGTTATTTGACCACAGCATCAGCCACTTGCTCCTTGATGATGCACAGCCATTACTGGATTCAGATGTTGGTTCTAAGGTTGAGGATGACAGGAACATGAGCCTAGATAGAGGGAAGAACATTGGTGGACAAATTGGCATTCATGTTCCCCCAGCCGAAGCGTATTGCCAAGTTGTCTCCAGCGCTAATGATGATGATGAAGATGGAGGAGATGGAAATGATGATGAGGATGATGATGAGGTCACTGATGCGACTTGGGTGCCAGATATAGTAGAGGAGGAAACTGAAGGTGAGGCGGCACAACCCCAAGAAGGCCGACATCAAGAAAGAGTAGAGAGCTGCCACCCTATTCCATCACATTCTGCAACTGTTATCTTCCGGCTCATTCCCCAAAGCTCAGCTGTCTGGGCCAGCTGTAGACCATAGCCAGCAAATTTCTCTGCCCCATCTGCTGCAGCAGAAAAAAAAAAAAATGATATTGAGGAGTGGACGGATGCAGATGTTGAAGAGCACAGGTGATAAGGGTGATCCTTGAGGGACTCCATAAGAAATTGCGTGAGTTTCAGAGGTGAAGGCTCCTAATTTCACTGTCTGTGAACGATTTTCTAAGAAGGATGCGAACCATGGTAGATCTGAATCTGTGACTCCAGCTACTTCTGTGAGGCGGATGAGTAGAGTATTGTGGTCCACTGTGTCGAACACTGCACTGAGGTCCAGCAGTACCAGGAGACATGATTCTCCATCATCTGCTGCTTCGAGGGCGTCGTCCCATATTTTGAGAAGTGCCGTTTCTGTGCCATGGCCTGGGCGGAAGCCTGATTGAAGTGGGTTTGAATTGATTAAAGGGTTTGAATTGCTCTAAAAGGGGTTTTGTTTGGCTCTGTTCTTTGAAAAAAAAAGTGGTTGTAAAGGCTGAAGGTTTTTATCTTAATGCATTCTATGCTTCTGTGAGCTACTCACCTGAGCCTCATCTCGACCCAGCAATGTGCACAGGAGCCTCGGCTGTCCCGGGGCTCTCTCTCATCATTGGCTGAGACACAGTAGTGGGAGCCATTGGCTCCCACTGCTGTCAATCACAGCCAGTGAGCCAATGAGGAGATAGCGGGGGGCAGTGAGTCTTGCTATTGGTGCCACTGATCAAGGAGGAGAAGCAAGTAAGTATGACATGATTTTATTAAACCAAAACCTTTACTACCACTTTAACTGCTTGCTGCCCGCCCACCGGCAAATGGCGGAAGAGCGCTGTGGCTCTCATTCTAGGTGGACGTCATATGACGCTGCCCCAGAATGGCTGCTCTCGCGCACTTGCTCTCTGTAAAGAGCTGATGATGCTTCTCTCTAAGCATGTGTTTGTCTGTGTCCAATCACAGCTAGTCACATGTAAATGCGGAAGTGCCAGTAATTGGCTCTCATTGCTTCATCGGCTCACACCCGGACAGCTAATCAGGGCACTGATCATCAGTGCTCCCACGCATTTCGAGCATTATCATCAGAGGGGACCATAAGGCAGCCATATTTTCCTGTATTCTAGACTGGTTTGATCACTCTCACGATAAACAGTGGGTCCAATTAGAAATGGACTCTTCTCCATTACATCCTAAAGCTGCCCTGTGGGTCTCTCTCAAAGATATAGGACAGCGCTCTTCCTGGCCATGGATCACTTATATAGTTTTAGAGTGTTGGCATCATTATTTACATTTATTTCCAATATCTTCTATCCCTTTTTTTTTTATAATCAAAATGTTTCTTTATTTCCTATTATAAATTCAACAATTCACAATTATACATTCTTCATAATAACTACACAAAGTTAATATAGTAAACATAGACAATTAAACGAGAAACAAGCTAGTTACACAGTTCTCTTTATCAGCAATTAACTGGTTGTACTAACCCTAACCTCCCCCACTATAAAAAAAAAAAAGAATACATAATATATAAAATTCCCTTCCTTTCTTAAGCGCTGTCCATCTCCACCCCCCTCCCCAACACACACTAAATACCCACCCCCGTATCTTCACCCTCCATTCAAAAACCTCTCCGCCTCTCTGTGTCAAAAAAAAAAAAATATATATATATATATATATATATACCCTATGATTAATATAGTTCCCAATGATTGTGTGTGTCAGTCTATATGATATAATTCCTCGGTGACACTCCAAACACCTACAAACCACAAATCAACACATTAAGCAACCCCAAACAACACAAAAAAAAATAAAAACCACCCTACATGCCCTGTGATTATTAATTATCCATATTGTGTGTATCGGCCTTCATGGCATAGTTCCTCAGTTCTAAATGTACCCTGTGATTAATATAATTCCCAATAATTGTGTATACAAGAGAAAAAAAAAAAAAAACCCACCATACATTCCTTGTGATTATTATTGATTACCCATGTTGTGTATCTCGGCCTTAAATTAAATTGAAGCCAGTATAAGTCCCTTCACCTACTTCCATGTGTTTACCCAACCCTATATAATGTAAGAGGCCACTCGCGGCCATAATAAAGTATAATTTCTATCTCATAAAAAAAAAAAAAAAAAAAAAAAAAACCAAAGGGGGTTTGCATCCTATTTATAAATAAACAAACTTCCCAACCCACTACTCCCACCTTCAAGTGCCAAACTCTCCACCTCCACGTGACTCAACTCACCCTCTCCTTTCCCCTCTTCACCAGGAGTAGGCATCCAATTCCCAATGCCCTTTTACACCATTATTAGATATTCCTTCTCTTTCTATTGGTTTTCACTCACACGCTATTCTAAGCTGGGATAAATCTTTCTGGACATAAATAAGGCATATGATTTCAAAAACAGTCCATAATATATTGCATTTAAACATCCATAAAATAGTCCAAGGTAGGTTCAAGTCCTGCTTGCGGGATGATAAACTGTCACCAACACCACCACGCGTGAAGAAGCAGGGGGGTACTCACATCCCCCTTTGAATGAAACTCTTACCAAAACTGATAATGATATAGGCAGAGAAAACACATGGTGTTGATATCCTCGAATCCAAACTGCATCAGAGGGTGTAGGTCACACTATGACAGGCTCATTTTTGTGGATATTTAACTGAAATAGATTATGGACTTTTATTGGACTACCTTTATCACGTTATATCATTATTAGTTTTTTTTCTGGTATTTCACTATATCATATATAGCGCTGCCAATATTTGTATATGTGAATTGTGTATATTTGTTGAGCTCCCAACCCATACTATATCCAAGATCTATAAAATATTATTTAATTTAGATTCACCAGGTTTACCCACGTACACGGCAAAGTGGATGATGGAACTAGGCTATTCAATTCAGGAAGAAGAATCGGACCAAATCTTTAAAAATACTCATAAATTTTCAATGGCCTGTGATACACAGGAACGTAATTTTAAACTGCTATCAAGGTGGTACCCCATTCCAGTCAATTTACATCGCACTTTTCTGTCCCAGTCGGAACTGTGCTGCCGCTGTCATGTCTCTATGGAAGATTTCCTACATGTTTGGTGGGCCTGTCCTCCTATTAATAAACTATGGGAAAGTATAATAAATCTTTATAATATAGTTACAGGCGAGTCAGTTCATAATTCTGCAGAAATGACCCTTCTTTCTCTTTTTCCTCAGACTTTACCCCAAGTTAGGAAATCTCTTTTAGGTTTCTTTGTTTCAGCAGTAAGACAGTTAATTCCTAGGTATTGGAAATCATCTACCATCCCTTCATTTATGGAGTGGATTGAGACTCTAAATAGTGTTACGCGTATGGAAGAACTGGTAGCTGAAAATAATGATACTACGGAGAAGTTTAATAGGGTTTGGTTGACATGGTTAACATTTACAGACTCTTCAAAGCTAGTGGATTTCTTGGCTGAGCTTCATTGAGGCTTAAGTTCAAGTAGCACTGTACCACCATAGAACCTGCGAATAATGAAGGGAAATTTTGATTTTAGTTTTTTTTTGTGTGTAATATCTGATTTAAGATTTAGTGATGAAGAACTGTAGACCCTTTTTTATTCTGATATGTATGTAGCAAAGCGGATTACTGTATGTTATTTGTTTGTTTTAAGTGTTTTAGTGTTCATGAAGTATTTGGAAAATTAATAAACAGATATATTTGAAAAAAAGCACAAATACATTTTTTGTGCCACTTCAATTTTTTTATCTCCCTTTTTTCACTAACTTTTCTTGCACTGGAAAAGATAAATAACTTAGTATACATAAAAAAAAAAAAAAAACAAGGTAAAAAACATGAATACGTTAGTAACTACTGTGTATATATATAGCATGAGCACAAATGTATATATATATATATATATATATATATATATATATATATATATATATATATAGAAAAAAGACGTGGATCGATGCTTGATGCAAAAAGTGTCTTTACTGAAAATATTTCAATTAGTACAAGTAAGCCACTGTACAGTTCCGAGCGCACATCGCTCTTCGTCAGGCTATTTTGGCTGTGTGTGAGACACACAGCCAAAATAGCCTGACGAAGAGCGATGTGCGCTCGGAACTGTACAGTGGCTTGCTTGTACTAATTGAAATATTTTCAGTAAAGACACTTTTTGCATCAAGCATCGATCCACGTCTTTTTTCTATCCATTTATGGTGGAAGGTTGGGAGTCCACCTTGACGGTGCCTTGATCGGACGGATCTAAGAAAAGAGGGTAACCCACCTGAAGTTTATTATATATATATATATATATATATATATATATATATATATATATATATATATATATATATATATATATACAGTTGTGCTCATGAGTTTACATACCCTGGCAGAATTTATTACCTCTTAGATTGTAAGCTCTAAGGAGCAAGGCCCTCTGATTCCTATTGTATCAAAGTGTATTGTATTTGTATTGTCTACCCTCAAGTTGTAAAGTGCTACGTAAACTGTTGGCGCTATATAAATCCTGTATAATAATAATAATAATAATAATTTCTTGGCCATTTTCCAGAGAATATGAATGATAACACAAAAACATTTCTTTCACTCATGGTTAGTGTTTGGCTGAAGCCATTTATGATCAATCAACTGTGTTTACCCTTTTTAAATCATAATCACAACAGAAACTAAACAAATGACCCTGATCAAAAGTTTTCATACCCTGGTGATTTTGGCCTGATAACATGCACACAAGTTGACACAAAGGGGTTTGAATGGCTATTAAAGGTAACCATCCTCACCTGTGATCTGTTTGCTTGTAATTAGTGTGTGTGTATAAAAGGTCAATGAGTTTCTGGACTCCTGACAGACCCTTGCATCTTTCATCCAGTGCTGCACTGACGTTTCTGGATTCTGAGTCATGGGGAAAGCAAAATAATTGTCAAAGGATCTGCGGGAAAAGGTAGTTGAACTGTATAAAACAGGAAAGGGATATAAAAAGATATCCAATGAATTGAGAATGCCAATCAGCAGTGTTCAGACTCTAATCAAGAAGTTGAAAATGAGGGGTTCTGTTGAAACCAAACCACGGTCAGGTAGACCAACTAAAATTTCAGTCACAACTGCCAGGAAAATTGTTTCGGGATGCAAAGAAAAACCCACAAATAACTTCAGGTGAAATACAGGACTCTCTGAAAACATGTGGTGTGGCTGTTTCAAGATGCACAATAAGGAGGCACTTGAAGAAAGATGGGCTGCATGGTCGAGTCGCCAGAAGAAAGCCATTACTACGCAAATGCCACAAAGTATCCCACTTACAATACGCCAAACAGCACAGAGACAAGCTACAAACCTTCTGGCACAAAGTCATTTGGAATGATGAGACCAAAATTGAGCTTTTTGGCCACAACCATAAATGCTACATTTGGAGAGGAGTCAACAAGGCCTATGATGAAAGGTACAGAGGTGGATCGCTGATGTTTTGGGGATCTGTGAGCTACAAAGGCATAGGAAATTTGTTGGCAAGATGAATGCAGTATGGTATCAAAAAATACTGGAGGAACATTTGCATTCATCAGCCAGGAAGCTGCGCATGGGACATACTTGGACATTCCAACATGACAATGATCCAAAACACAAGGCCAAGTCGACCTGTCATTGGCTACAGCAGAATAAAGTGAAGGTTCTGGAGTGGCCATCTCAGCCTCTTGACCTCAATATCATTGAGCCACTCTGGGGAGATCTCAAACATGCAGTTCATGCAAGGCAGCCCAAGAATTTACAGGAACTGGAGGCTTTTTGCCAAGAGGAATGGGCAGCTTTACCATCTGAGAAGCAGTGTTGCAAACCGTCAGTATTTTTACTGGCAGCCAGTAAAAAATGGGCACTATTCTCCTGCCAGTAAATGCCAGTGACAGGAAAAGGTTGCCAGTTAAAAATATGTCTGCGATGCCCATCCGACAGCCTGCTACAGAATGTTCAGGTGGCACCAGCGAGGGACGGGTCTGGTGGAGGCGGTGCCTCAGCGTGTAGTGCGATGTCATGGTGCAAGGGAGCTGAGCAGAGTGGCCGGAACCTCCTGTGTGGGTCTGCAGGATGGGAGCAAGGCAAGCTGGGAGTTGGACTGTCAGTGGAGTGTCACCTGGTAGGGAGAGAGACTGTCACTGTGATTCAGGAGGGGACATGTCGTGTCGGTGAGGTGTCATCATCATCTGTGCTGCTGTACACTGCTGTCAGTGTCACTGTGAGAGTCAATTTCATGATTGTGTGCCTGTCCATTCTAATTTCTTGCCCTCTTGAGTCTTGTCCCTGAGCTACTTATTTACTATATTGAAAATAAAATAAAAAATATGTTTTTTGCCTTAATATCTACCGTATTTATCGGCGTATAACACGCACCGGCGTATAACACGCACCCCAATTTAGGGGGGAATTTTAAGGAAAAAAAAACTTTTAGGAGGGAAGTTGAAGGGAAAAAAACTTACATTTAAATGCCCATCATTGCAGCCTTGTCAGTGCAGCCTTGCCCCAGTGCAGCCATGTCAGTGCAGCCTTCCCCAGTGCAGCCTTGTCAGTGCAGCCATGTCAGTGCAGCCTTTCCCAGTGCAGCCTTGTCAGTGCAGCCATGTCAGTGCAGCCATGTCAGTGCAGCCATGTCAGTGCAGCCTTCCCTAGTGCAGCCTTCCCCAGTGCAGCCTTGCCCCAGTGCAGCCTTCGATCAACGGTCCCTGCTTCCTGGGCTTCAAAATCGCAGACCACGATTTGAAAATGGCGCCGCCGGCGCCGAAATACACAGAGCCGGTCCTCGGCTCTTTCCGGCGGCTCTCGTTTACTTTCGGCTCCACTCGTAGTCCCGAGCGGAGCTATCCGAGTAGGTTCGGATAGCTCCGCTCGGGACTACGAGTGGAGCCGAAAGTAAACGAGAGCCGCCGGAAAGAGCCGAGGACCGGCTCTGTGTATTTCGGCGCCGGTGGCGCCATTTTCAAATCGCGGTCGGCGATTTTGAAATTTTGACAGCTCGGGATCGCAGGATATCGGCGTATAACACGCACCTGCGACTTTCCCCTGATTTTAAGGGGAAAAAAGTGCGTGTTATACGCCGATAAATACGGTACCTTAAATTACACTGCTAATTGCATATCATACTTGTTTGTAGCCTAAATACTGAAATTTGCACTGAATACTGTAATTTTGTAACTTTTGGAAATGCCAGTAAAAACGTGAATGTGTCAGTAAATATTAGGTGTTGTGTCAGTAAATTTCAATCAGGTTGGTTGGCAACACTGCTGAGATGATAAAGAGCCTCATCCACAAATACCACAAAAGACTTCAAGCTGTCATTTATGTTAAAGGGGGCAATACATGATATTCAGAACTGAGGTATGTAAACTTTTGATCAGGGTCATTTGGGTAGTTTCTGTTGTGATTATGATTTAAAAAGAGTAAACACAATTGATTGATAATAAATGGCTTCAGCCAACAACTAACCATGAGTGAAAGAAAAGTTTTTTGTGTTTCATTCATATTCTCTGAAAAATGGTTAAGAAATCATAAATTCTGCCAGGGTATGTCAACATTCGAGCACAACTGTATACAGTCTCTCACAAAAGTGAGTACACCCCTCACATTTTTGTAAATATTTTATTCTATCTTTTCATGTGACAACACTGAAGAAATGACACTTTGCTGCAATGTAAAGTAGTGAGTGTACAGCTTGTATAACAGTGTAAATTTGCTGCCCCCTCAAAATAACTTAACACACAGCCATTAATGTCTAAACCGCTGGCAACAAAAGTGAGTACACCCCTAAGTGAAAATGTCCAAATTGGGCTCAAAATGTCAATATTTTGTGTGGCCACCATTATTTTCCAGCACTGCCTTAAAGTGGATGTAAACCCAATGTCATCCTTTCTAAACTCCTGCCATAGGGGTTATCTATAAGGATATACATGCCTCCTGCATGTATCTTTACCTGTCAAATGTCTCCCCTCTGTCTGTTATGAGACCCGAAAAACTGCAGATTCTGTGGGCGGGTCTGTTGTCTGGAGCTCGGTGGGTGGAGTCGTGATGTCAGTAGACTCCCCGCCCACCTCTACACTCCCCTTGTCAATATGCATTTTCTCCTGTGTATTTCTAACACTGAACTTCTGCTATGATCTCTAACATTCAGTGAAAAGACAGGAAAGTAACCACATGACTTCAGCATGCCAAATCATGGTGAGGTGTGGAACAGCCAATCCTTGCAGAGCTGCTGAAGAAAGGAGTGGGGGAGGGAATTAAAAAATAATGCATGTCTTAGGCTAGTGCACGAGATGTAAATCACCTGTCACTCACAGCAAGGGGGAGGATTTGACAAAGTTTTTCTCAGTTTGTCAAGAATTGTCTCATTGAACAATAAAAGAGGATTGCTCAGAGATGGCTTAACTCTGTGTGGCAAGACTGGGCTCAAATGATAGGAAATCTTATACTCTACAGTATGATCTAAAAAAAAAAAAAAAAAAAAAAAAAATTTCGGGTTTACATCCACTTTAACCCTCTTGGGCATGAAGTTCATCAGAGCTTCACAGGTTGCCACTGGAGTCCTCTTCCACTCCTCCATGACAACATCATGGAGCTGGTAGATGTTAGAGATCTTGCGCTCCTCCACCTTTCATTTGAGGATGCCCCACAGATGCTCAATAGGGTTTAGGTCTGGAGACATGCTTGGCCAGTCCATCATCTTTACCCTCAGCTTCTTTAGCAAGGCAGTGGTCGTCTTCAAAGTGTGTTTGGGGTTGTTATGTTGGAATAATGCCCTGCGGCCCAGTCTCTGAAGGGAGGGGATCACGCTCTGCTTCAGTATGTTACAGTACATGTTGACATTCATGAGATCCCTCAATGATCTCTAGCTCCCCAGTGGCGGCAGCACTCATGGAGCCCCAGACCATGACACTCCCACCAACATGCTTGACTGTAGGCAAGACACACTTGTCTTTGTACTCCTCACCTGGTTACACATGCTTGACACCATCTGAACCAAATAAATTTATCTTGGTCTCATCAGACCACAGGACATGGTTCCAGTAATCCATGTCCTTAGTCTGCTTGTCTTAAGCAAACTGTTTGCAGGCTTTCTTGTGCATCATCTTTAGAAGAGGCTTCCTTCTGGGATGACAGCCATGCAGACCAATTTGTTGCAGTCTGTGGCGTATGATCTGAGCACTGGCAGGCTGACCCCCCACCCCTTCAACCTCTGCAGCAATGCTGGCAGCACTCATATGTCTATTTCCTAAAGACAACCTCTGGATATGACGCCGAGCACGTGCACTCAACTTCTTTGGTCGACCATGGTGAGGCCTGTTCTGAGTGCAACCTGTCCTGTTAAACTGCTGTATGGTCTTGGCCACTGTTCTGCAGCTCAGTTTCAGGGTCTTGGCAATCTTCTTATAGCCTAGGCCATCTTTATGTAGAGAAACAATCCTTTTTTTTCAGATCCTCAGAGAGTTCTTTGTCATGAGGTGCCATGTTGAACTTCCAGTGACTAGTATGAATGAGAGCGATAATACCAAATTTAACACAGCTGCTCCCCATTCACACCTAAGGACTTGTAACACTAACGAGTCACAAGACACTGGGGAGGGAAAATGGCTAATTGGGCCCAATTAGGACATTTTCATTTAGGGGTGTACTCACTTTTGTTGCCAGTGGTTTGGACATTATTGGCTGTGTGTTGAGTTATTTTGAGAGGACAGCAAATTTACACTGTTATACTTTGCCTTCAAAACAGCATCAATTCTTCTAGATACACTTGCACACATTTTTTGAAGGCCCTCGGCAGGTAGGTTGTTCCAAACATCTTGTGGATGTAGACTGCCTCAAATCCTTCTGTCTCTTCATGCAATCTCAGTAAGGTTGGGTGAAAAGTTCGGCCTGAACATGAGTTCGGGTTAAACATTGGCTGTTCGGGAACACCCGAATTTTCAGGGTGTTTGACAGGTGTTCGCCCCGCCAAACGCCCTGCAATGCACTGTACTCTGCACAGCTTAGCCCAATCAGGGAGCAGTAAAAGCTTCTTGTTAAGGAGCAGGGCAGGGAAGCTGGCCATGGCGTTCTTAATAACCAATGAGCCATCAGCTGTCAATGAGCTTCCCCGCTGACAGTTCAATAAAAAAAAAAAAAAAAAATTGCCAGTAGAAAATAGTAAAAAAATAACAACATGCCCCCCCCAATCCAGACCCTTATCTAAACATGCAGCCTGGAAGACCAGGAGAGGGGGACCTCTGCTCCCCCTCACCCAAAAGCACGTTGTCCCTATGTTGATGGGGACAAGGGTCTCTTCCTCACAACCCTGGGCTGTGGTTGCGGGGGTCTGCGGTGGGGAGGCTTATCGGAATCTCAAAGCCCCCTTTAAGAAGGGGGCCCTTAGTTCCCGCCCCCCCATGTGAATGAGTATGGGGTACAATGTACCCCTATGCATTCACCAAAAAAGTGTCAAAAATAAAAAAAAAACACAGACAGTTTTTGACAATTTCTTTATTAAAAAAAAAAAAAAACAACAATGTCCCCGATGTAAATCCATTGCCAATCACGCTGCCTGCTGCACTGGCGGAACCTGTCCCCTGCCTAAAAGCACCCCCCCTCATGTTAAGGGCATGTGGCCTGGTTCTCACTGGTTTCTTCTAGTTCTGTGCTTATGGCACTGATGGACATCTTTTGATGTCGATGGGAAGTGAGCTTGATGTGTCTTCCATCTGCTGCATTAAGTTTCCTTGGACGACCACTGTGTCTACGGTCCTCAACGCTACCCATTACTTTGTGCTTCTTTATCTTGAAACCCCAGTCTGCTTTGAAATCTTTGCCTGGGAGAGACCTTGCTGATGCAGTATAACTACCTTGTGTCTTGTTGCTTTGCTCAGTCATGCCATAGTGTATGACCTGTGACATAAAACACAAAACACCTTGGTAGCAGAGTTTGGCTGTTCCTCACCCAGTTTTAAGCCTTCTACACCGCTAGTTCTGTTTCAGTTAATGACTGTTTCAACCAACATATGAAATTGATGATTATTAGGATCTGCTTGGTATATTGGTATATTGGTAATGCTTGGTATAATCATACACCTGACTCTAATCCTACAAAATCCCTGACTTTGTGCAAGTGTACAAAGTGCGCAAGTGTAAGAATTGATGTTTGTTTAGGGTAGACACACTAAATATTGATTTAGAATTTGTTTCTGTTTGCTCACTTTGCAAATTGTAGATTGATAAAAAAATACACAATTAAAATATACATACAGTTAGGTCAATATATATTTGGACACAGGCACAATTTTCATACTTTTGGCTCTGTATGCCACCAGAATTAAATTCAAATGAAACAATCCTAATGAATTTGAAGTGCAGACTTTCAGCTTTAATTCAAGGGGTTGAACATAAATATCAAGTACAAATTTTAGGAACTGCAACCATTTTTCTACACAGCGCCCTCATTTTTAGGGGCTCAAATGTAATTGGACAAATGAATATCATCATAAATAAAATATTAATTTTTAATTACTGGCAATGACTGCCTAAAATCTGGAACCCATGGACATTACCAAAGACTGGGTTTCCTCCTTTCTGATGCTTTGCTAGTCTCTAACTGCAGCTGTCTTCAGTTGTTCTTTGTTTGTGGCACTTTCTGCCTTTAGTTTTGCCTTCAGCAAGTGAAATGCATGTTAAATTGGGTATAGATCAAGTGATTGACTCGGCCATTGCAGAATTTTCCACTTCTTTTCCTTCAAAAGCTCCTGGGTTGCTTTTGCAGTGTGTTTTGGATCATTGTCCATCTGTGAAGCACCGTCCAATCAACTTTGCTGCATTTGGCTGAATCTGGGCTGACAGTATATCTCTAAACACTGCAGAATTCATCCGGCTGCTTCTGTCTTCTGTCACATCATCAATAAACACCAATGACCCAGTGCCACTAGAAGCCATGCATGTCCATGCCATCACACTGCAAGCTCCACCATGTGACCACAGATGACGTTGTGTGCTCATGAGCTGTTCCAAGCCTTCTCCACATTTTTTTTATTCCCATCATTCTGATACAGATTATTATTAGTTTCATCCGTCCAAAGAATGCTTTTCCAGAACTGGTCTGGCTTTTTTTAGATTTTTTTGGCAAAGTCTATTCTGGCTTTTCTATTCTTCAGGCTTATGAATGGTTTGCACTTTGTGGTGAACCCTCTGTATTTGCTCTCGTGAAGTCTTCTCGTGATTGTAGACTTTGACAATGATACGCCCACCTCATGGAGAGCGTCCTTCACTTATCTGGATGTTGTGAATGAGATTTTCTTTACCATAGAGAGTATCCTGCGATCATTCACCACTATTGTGTTCCATGGACGTTCAGGCCTTTTTATGTTGCTGAGCTCACCAGTGCATTCTTCTTTCCCCAGAATGTACCAAACCGTTGATTTGGCCACTCCTAATGTTGCTGCTATATCTGATGGATTTGTTTAGTTTTTGAAGCCTTACAATGGCCTGTTTCACTTGCATGGACAGCTCCTTTGAACACATGTTGTAGGTTCACAGCAATAGATTGCAAATGCAAATACCACACTTAGAATCAACTCCAGACTTTTTACCTGCTTAATTGATGAAGACATAATGAAGGAGTAGCTCACACCTGGCCATGAAACAGGTTTTGATTCAATTGTCCAATTACTTTTGATCCCTTGAAAAGAGGGGGGGGGGTTGGCTATTCTTAAGAGCTGTAATTCCTAAACCTTTCTTCCATCTTGGATGTACATACCCTCAAATTAAACCTGAGAGTGTGCACTTTCAGCCCATATCCATTATATAACTATAGCTTGAATATGTTTTGGTAAATATCTGAAAAAATATTAAAAATGTGCCTGTGTCCAAATATATATGGACCTAACTGTATATATATTTGAAAGCATCCTCACTTTACAGCATTTCTTCATACCTGTCTAAAACTTTTAAACAGTACTGTATATATACTCTATATATCATGCCACTATTTATATGCACTATTTTTTATATAGAATATATCATATAATAAACTAATAAATAAATACAGTATATACAGTATATTATAACAAAAAAAATCCATTTAGCTTCATGTGCTTATGATGTTGTTCTCTTACTGTGGATTTTGTGACAAGCTAACAATAATTAACTGCTATGAAAACAGTTTTCAATGTTTATCAATATTTTGGTACATCTGACTTATATCAAGGTGACCCTGCTTTGCTAGAGGTCACTGGAACTCCACGCCAGTTTAATGGACCTTGCTCAGTCGTATGACTCTAAGGATAACTACCAAATTACCAGTGATTTGGAAAACAAGTTAATGGATTAAAGCAGACGTGTACTAAAATATTACTATAAAGTTGTGTTCAGAGAATTATGTTGGCGTGGAATAAGAGCAATAGAAGGTCTGAAATACATTTCTTGTACAAAGGTTTTTATTGAACATAAAGATCATCAAAAAAAATACAAAAAACAATGGTGGGCACACCATGTGAACACATCTGCAATAATTGCGGATATATAACAAATATAAAAATATTAAACATAACAAATCTTACACGGTCCTGAAGTTCAGAAGAGTTTGCATGTGGTCTGCGGATTTTATGGATATGTTAACCTGCTGAATTTTAGCAAAGTATGCTTAAGATTAAAATACCTATTACAGATTGGGTAGACTTTGGATGCTTAACAACCTAATGTGAAAGAGACCATATGGAGCTGGGTAACAATTTTTTCATGTCTTTAAAAAAAAAACGGTTGCTCATCATATGTCCAACCTGACAGAGGTTGGTCTGTAGATCAAAGGGGACGGAGGCATCTCAGAGTGAGAGTAGCGCAGGATCAAATCTAGAAGGGTGGACATGAGACACCCAAGGCTGCCATGTCCAAAGGAATTTATCATGTGTGTCTGATAGCACAGCTGTCAACTTTTCATTAATCATAATATCGTTTACACGGTTTTTAACTGCTTCGAAGCTGAGAACTGGGGTTTTCCAAGCCTTTGCTATGGTCAATTTAGTTGCAGTAAAAATATGCGACGCCAATTGGCGTTCTGGTCTTAGTAGCTCTATAATTGGTTTCCCTAAGAGAGCTTCATAGGGATCCCTCCTTATGTTTGTATTGAAGAGGTTACGAAGGAGTGCATAGATTCTGATCCACAATCTGCATACCTTGGGGCATTTCCACCAAATATGTGCCATTGTTCCCTCCTGGGCACACCCACAGAAGCACAAGGGGGAGTAGGATGGAATAAAGCTCGCAAGTCTAGCTGGAGTATAATAACACCAATAGAGTATTTTGTAAGCATTTTCTAGAAATAGTACATTCCTGGAGCATTTGGATAGAGTAGCAGTCATGACCTGCCAATCCTCTGGGTCTAGTTTTTTCCCCAACTCTGCCTCCCACTGGAGATGATATGGTCTCAGGGGTGGTTTCTTGGAGCCTATTATGGCTGCGTATATTAAAGAGATCAAACCCGAGGATTGGGGTCGTGATCTACATAAACTTTCGAAAGGGGTCAATGTATAGGGGGTTGGTTGAGATTTAATGAGTTGTTGTAGGAAGTGTCGGATCTGCATGTAGCTGTAGTGTTCCCTAAGGGGAATATCGTGGGAGGATCGCAATGCTGCGAATGGAATAATCTTGGTAGGGGTAAACATGGAGTGGATATCTACAAAACCATTCTCGGACCACCACGCAGTGGCGTATCTAAGGTATGGCAGCCATGGCAAGTGCCATGGGCGCCATGGGAGGAAGGGGCGGCAAAAAGCCGCCCTCTGCATGGAAAAAAAAACCCCACCTGTCCTCCCAGACTAATATAGCCCCCGTCCCCATGGCCAGTCTGCAGGATCACGGCGCTGGTGTTCTATGAGATGGCTGTCGGGCTCGGTTTAGGCTGAGGGAGGCTCTGTCAGCAGGGAGGGGCGGGGCAGGGAGCTCCACTGACGCTCTGACCCTGCCCTGCCCCGCCCCATGTACTCTGTATGTGCTCGGAGCACTGACATCGCCTCTCCTGGACCACGAATATTCCCGCCCCCCACCGCCGCAAGCCCCGCCCCTACCGCTGTAAGCCCCGCCCTTACCACGGAAAGCTCTGCCTCCAGACCTCAGAGGTGAGCCCGGCTGGTCAGGTAGGTCTTTCTACCTATAGACTCAGTGTTACTAAACCCTCCCTGACAATGTTCTTTATCCCCCTGTATAGCTGTGCATTGCTGAAAGATTTTAAAACTGGCCACTTGGTCATCTGCTGTAGTATGTCGCATTCGCAGTCTGGTCATCTGCTGTAGTATGTCACATTCGCAATCTGGTCATCTGCTGTAGTCGCATTCGCAGTCTGGTCATCTGCTGTAGCCGCATTCGCAGTCTGGTCATCTGCTGTAGTATGTCGCATTCGCAGTCTGGCCATCTGCTGTAGTCGCATTCGCAGTCTGGTCATCTGCTGTAGTCGCATTCGCAGTCTGGTCATCTGCTGTAGTCGCATTCGCAGTATGGTCATCTGCTGTAGTCGCATTCGCAGTCTGGTCATCTCCTGTAGTATGTCACATTCGCAGTCTGGTCATCTCCTGTAGTCGCATTCGCAGTCTGGTCATCTCCTGTAGTATGTCGCATTCGCAGTCTGGTCATCTCCTGTAGTATGTCGCATTCGCAGTCTGGTCATCTGCTGTAGTATGTCACATTCGCAGTCTGGTCATCTGCTGTAGTCGCATTCACAGTCTGGTCATCTGCTGTAGTCGCATTCGCAGTCTGGTCATCTGCTGTAGTCGCATTCGCAGTCTGGTCATCTGCTGTAGTCGCATTCGTAGTCTGGTCATCTGCTGTAGTCGCATTCGCAGTCTGGTCATCTCTTGTAGTCGCATTCGCAGTCTGGTCATCTCCTGTAGTATGTCGCATTCGCAGTCTGGTCATCTGCTATAGTCACATTCGCAGTCTGGTCATCTGCTGTAGTATGTCGCATTCGCAGTCTGGTCATCTCTTGTAGTCGCATTCGCAGTCTGGTCATCTCCTGTAGTATGTCGCATTCGCAGTCTGGTCATCTGCTGTAGTATGTCACATTCGTAATCTGGTCATCTGCTGTAGTCGCATTCGCAGTCTGGTCATCTGCTGTAGTATGTCACATTCACAATCTGGTCATCTGCTGTAGTCGCATTCGCAGTCTGGTCATCTGCTGTAGTCGCATTTGCAGTCTGGTCATCTCCTGTAGTATGTCACATTCACAGTCTGGTCATCTCCTGTAATATGTCACATTCGCAGTCTGGTCATCTGCTGTAGTATGTCACATTCGCAATCTGGTCATCTGCTGTAGTCACATTCGCAGTCTGGTCATCTCTTGTAGTCGCATTCGCAGTCTGGTCATCTCCTGTAGTCACATTCGCAGTCTGGTCATCTCTTGTAGTCGCATTCGCAGTCTGGTCATCTCCTGTAGTATGTCGCATTCGCAGTCTGGTCATCTGCTGTAGTCGCATTCGCAGTCTGGTCATCTCTTGTAGTATGTCGCATTCGCAGTCTGGTCATCTGCTGTAGTCACATTCGCAGTCTGGTCATCTGCTGTAGTCGCATTCGCCGTCTGGTCATCTGCTGTAGTCGCATTCTGGTCATCTCCTGTAGTCACATTCGCAGTCTGGTCATCTCCTGTAGTATGTCGCGTTCGCAGTCTGGTCATCTGCTGTAGTCGCATTCGCAGTCTCTGGTCATCTCCTGTAGTATGTCGCATTCGCAGTCTGGTCATCTCCTGTAGTACGTCGCATTCGCAGTCTGGTCATCTGCTGTAGTCGCATTCGCAGTCTGGTCATCTTCTGTAGTCGCATTCGCAGTCTGGTCATCTGCTGTAGTCGCATTCGCATTCTGGTCATCTGCTGTAGTATGTCGCATTCGCAGTCTGGTCATCTCCTGTAGTACGTCGCATTCGCAGTCTGGTCATCTGCTGTAGTCGCATTCGCAGTCTGGTCATCTTCTGTAGTCGCATTCGCAGTCTGGTCATCTGCTGTAGTCGCATTCACAATCTGGTCATCTGCTGTAGTCGTATTCGCAGTCTGGTCATCTGCTGTAGTCGTATTCGCAGTCTGGTCATCTGCTGTAGTCGCATTCGCATTCTGGTCATCTCCTGTAGTATGTCGCATTCGCAGTCTGGTCATCTCCTGTGGTATGTCGCATTCGCAGTCTGGTCATCTCCTGTATTCGCAGTCTGGTCATTAGCTGTAGTCACATTCGCAGTCTGGTCATCAGCTGTAGTCACATTCGCAGTCTGGCCATCACCTGTAGTCACATTTGCAGTCTGGTCATCAGCTGTAGTCACATTCTCAGTCTATTTAAAAGTAGTACCTGCTGTTGCACAAACCACTTTATTACACTTTAATTTCTGATATTTATGGCTGTGCATATTAATTTAATCCATATTGAGCACCATATTTGATTGGCTGCTTCTGCTTGGCATATACACACAATCAAATAGTGCTCAATATGGATTAAATAAATAGATATTATAAAGTTTATAAAGTTATTTGTGCAACAAGCTCCTTAAACATTCTACATTCAATGAAAGTTCATGCAGTGCAAACTTTGCAGTGCATGAACTTTCACTGAATGTAGAATGTTTAATGACCAGGGGCGAACTGATCCATTGGGCAGTTTATGTAGTACTAATCCATAATTTGTTAATAGAAAGATTAAAGAGCTTGACTTGTAGTTTTGTTAGCTGTTTCTTTTTTTTTGTTTTTTTTTTGTTGACAGGGGCGCAGTTTCAGTGCTTGCCATAGGCGCCATTTTCACTAGATACGCCTCTGCCACCACGCGAATTGCATCCGGTTATCTCGACCTGGTGGAAATAGCGGGCAGTGGAGAAGGTGGAGTAGAGGGAGATGCGAGGAGATCAGGCTCGCTGAGTATTTAATCGAGTCCCACAACTTAAGTGAGTGAGCCAAACATGGACCTATATTGGTTGGACGGTGGGCCTTGGGGAGCCAGGGGAGAGAGGCCAGTGGTATCGGATGGGAGTCCACCAGGTCAATGACGGCCCACAACGGCATCTGCTGTTTCTCGTGGAGATGTGATAGCGGGGCAATAGCCGCCGCCGTGTAATAAGCGTGCAGATTAGGGACCGAGAGGCCGCCATTGACCCTGCGGGCATACAGCATCCGTTTATTGATTCTGGGTCTTGTAGAACCCCATATAAATTGCATAATTTTACGTTGCTGGATGCGTATAATATGGGGTGGGACGTGGACCGGTAGAACCCTGAAATAATAGAGCAATTTTGGAAGATAGGTCATACGAATAGTTGCAATCCTTCCGAACCAGGATAGTGGGAGGGCAGACCAAGAGTTAAGCATAGCTGTCAATTTCCCAAAAAGCAAGGGGAAATTGGCCTGGTAGAGGCTTGAGTAACTCGGGGTGAGTTTAATCCCCAGGCAGAGTTTTGAAAGGAAAAGGTAGATTTTAAGTGTTCTAGTTCAAGGGGCGCTAAATTAATCGACATTGCTTTGGACTTAGAGGGATTGACTGCTAGGCCCGAAATCGAGGCAAAGGTGTTTAAAAGGGACAGCAGATTAGGTAAGGTGATTTTAGGCTTGGTAATAGTAAGCAGGATATCGTCCGCAAACAGGGATAGTTTGTGAGGGGAGCTCGCAATTTCTACCCCCTCTCTTTCCGGGTGAGATTGGATAGCCTCAGCCAGAGGTTCCAGTGCCAAAATAAATAGAAGTGGAGAGAGGGGGCAGCCCTGACGAGTCCCTCTTTGGATAGGAATGGTAGGTGACTCAAATCCATAATATTTCACTTTAGCTTGGGGGGCGTCATAAATAGCTGAAACCCAGTTCATAAAGGACGCACCAAACCCATAGCGGTTTAATACCTGTATAAGATAGGGCCAGGACAAGGTATCAAAGGCTTTAGTAATGTCCAGAGACAAAAACATTGTCTCCAGAGATCTGTTGTGTACAATGTGTTGTATTTGTAGGAGACGTCGGATAGCGTCACCAGCCTGTCTCCTTGGGACAAAGCCCACCTGGTCTTTTTTTATTAGTCGTGGAAGAAAGAAGTTGAGGCGGTTGGACAGGATTTTTGTCAAAATTTTCATGTCTATGTTGATCAGGGAGATCGGCCTGAAGTTGGCCCAGGAGGATTGATCTTTGTCAGGCTTGGGGATCATCACTATGTTGGCAGTTAATAGGTTTGGTGTGAAGGAACAACCATCTTTAACTGAGTTATACATAGTTGTGAGGTGGGGAGCGATAACATCAGCTAATTTCCGATAATAAAGAGCCGAAAAACCATCAGGGCCCGGTCTTTTACCTACTTTCAGTTCTTTAATACAGTGGAGGACTTCTGAGACTTGAATGTCTCGGTCCATGAGTGATTTGTGGGCCTCAGATAGAGAAGGTAAGGAAAGATTTGTCAGAAAATCATTGGGGGGTTGGGGGGAAGGATGGTCGGGAGTTGAGTAAAGTTTAGTGAGACGGTGTCTGAATTCATCTAGCACACGTTGTGGGTTTCCCGTAAGGATATTGTGATGGGTGCGCAGAGTAATAGGAGTGAATTTCGGGGTGAAAGTGCGTAGTCTATTAGACAACATTGCATTGGGTTTGTTGGCCTTGGCATACCATTTTTGTCTGGCCCAGCGTAGTGTGCGATCTGCTTCATCTGTCAGGCACAGATCTAAATCTGTGGTCTGAAATACATTTCATGAGGAGAAGGTGCCTCTAGGTTCCATCTGGGGCTAACCATATGATCAGAAGCCTGTTGTCACAAACTTATCTATTGTGTGTTCATCCAACTGGGTGGTTGGTGGTCACCCACTCCGTGGTTGCCATTTAATGCATCTTTTATTATTATTATACAGGATTTATATAGCGCCAACAGTTTGCGCATCGCTTTACAACATGAGGGCAGACAGTACAGTTACAATACAATTCAATACAGGAGGAATCAGAGGGTCCTGCTCGTTAGAGCTTAGAATTTAGGAGGGAGGATCAAGTGATACAAAAGGTAATAGCTGTTGGGGGAGGAGCCAATGGAGAAAATAAAAGTACAGTTGTTAGGTGAAGGCAGAATTGGCTTCTCTGAAGAGGAGGGTTTTCAGGGAATCGTCTAAACGTAAACAGAATAGGAGATAATCAGACAGATTGGGGTAAGGAGTTCCATAGGATGGGAGAGGCTCGGGAAAAGTCCTGGAGAAGGTGACCAGGAAGCTAGACATTTAACATTGAACAACCAGTGGTGTATAAAGAAAAAAGTAGGAAGACTTTTGGATATGCTTGCTGGGCAATGAGTTCAACCTCTGTTCAACAAGACGGAACCTTTAGGTAAAAGCCCCTAGGTAAGTGATGGCGAACCTTGGCTCCCCAGATGTTTTGGAACTACATTTCCCATGATGCTCAGCTACATTGGAGAGTGCATGAGCCAAGGTTAGCCATCACTGCCCTAGGTGCTCTCTCATTCTGAAGAGGATAACTTGTAGTAAGAAAGAATCAGCCTTTCTCCTGGAACTTTGCTGCTGTGGGCCACCCTTCGAGGACCTTCCACACGTCTAGGACTGGTGGGTAATACACCGATCAGAAATCTCTGACATACACTGTACATTCAAACTTTGAAACGCCTTATAGTATCTAATTCTCCCACTAATATTTTGCGACTGCCTTTATGCCGTGCCACTGAAAACATTAGAAGCCATTGAGGATTCTGTAGGCTAACCTTTCCCAACCCTTAAAATAACTTTCTGGCCTTAGGGAAGGACTACTAATAATGACTATTTCTACAGCTCACTGTACATTAGCCGGATGGTCAGTGGGAAGAATGCTTTTTATATTTGTGACCAGTGGGAAGAATTTTTCCCCCATGGTAAAAAGATCGTTGGTTTCCCTAGTTATTTACCCATGGCAGCCTCTGGAGGAACCCTGGTTGAAAAAGACTGCTGTAAGCTATTATATGTCAATTTTTTTTCTATTGAATTCTATGCAAGAATAGCTAGGTTAAGCCTATATTCTGTCCGGAGCTATATAGAAGCTGTACACTCATTAATTAAGGGAAGGGAGCACCACACTACCTTGTACAGTCTGAAAGAGTTTATTTTGCACCTACACCACAAGAGATCTATCTGGAGCTGTGACACAGCTTTCCAACAGCTTGGACAATTCTGCTCACTCCTGCTGACCCTTATGACTAGGGTTTCCATTTTAAGATGATGCACTGGCACCGGATGTGACAAATAAGATATCTTTTGCTGCTATATGCCTTCTTACCAACTGGGGCACTGTAAAGGTAAACAACAGGGGCATAGGAGGTTATTTACAAAAGGCAAATCCACTTTGCCCTACAAGTGCACTTGGAAGTGTAGTCACTGTAGATCTGAGGGGAATATCTGAAATGAGGGGAAGCTCTGCTGATTTTATCATCCAATCATGTGCAAGCTAAAATGCTGTTTTTTATTTTCCTTGCATGTCTCCCTCAGATCTACAGCGACTTTACTCCCAAGTGCACTTGCAGTGGATGTGCCTTTCCTAAATAACCCCACCTGCACTGCCGAAAAATGTGTTCATTTTCCTTTCATTCGTTTTTTTTTTTTTCTCGAGTCATTCGTTATTTCAAATAAATTTGTAACTAATTTGTTATGTTCCATTCGTTTAGATTCGGTATTTGTCATTTCAATAATTCGGAGAAATTTCGGAAAATTCCGAAAATAAGAACGAAAATCCAAAAATTCGATAATAACTAACTAATTAATAATAACTAACTATTAAATTATAGGTATTGGAATTTCCTTTCAAATTTGGCTGTTAGTGAACGTAACGAATACAAATTTATCTGAGGTTACGAATGATCTGAAATAACGAATGCTGCATCTAAACGAATGTAACATAACAAATTAATAATAATAAATAATAATAATAAAAAGTTTTCATTATTATTATCATTTATTATTATACATTTTTTACGTTCCATTCGTTGAGATGCGGCATTTGTTATTTTGGATAATTTGTAAGTTTGGATAAATTCGTATTCGTTCACTAACAGCCAAATTTGAAATGAAAATCCAATATCTAAAATTTAATAGTTAGTAATAGTTGTTATTATTAGTTAGTCATTATTTTTGATTTTTGAATTTTTCAGGTTTTCGGATTTTTGGATTTTCATACTTATTTTCTGATTTTTGTTCTTTGGAATTTTCGGAATTTAAAATTTAGAATTTTCAGAATTTTTGGGATTTGGGTTTTCGTTCTTATTTTCGGATTTACGTTCTTTTGAATTTTTGGATTTTTGAATTTTGAATTTTCAAATTTTAAAATTTCCAAAATTTAGAATTTCTGATATTTAGAATTTTAGAATTTTGGATTTTCGAATTTCCAAATTTTAGCATTTCCAAGCTTTCGAATTTCCGAATTTTCGTTTTCAGAAAAAATCGTTAAACGGGTTTTCATTGATTTGAATATTTCCGAATGAGCTAATTTGTCGAATTTCGTCAAAAAAACGAATTCGGAAACAAAACAAATTGCACATGTCTACTAATCAGTGCACTCCAGAATGGCAGCCCAGACCATAATGACAGTGTTACACACCTAATTAGAGAGTGTCCTCTGGATGTGTTCCTGCCTGAGAAAAGGCATTACCATGCTAACCCAAAACTGTTAATTTTTTTTAAAAAAAATTTTAAGTGCACCAATCCTGCTTGGACTTTATATGAAAGTGACAGAAATGAACATAATGGGGTTGATTTACTAAAGGCAAATAGGCTGTGCACTTTGCAAAGTGCAGTTGCACTCTGCAAGTGCAGTTACTCCAGAGATTAGTAAATGAGGTAAAGTTTCACTTTGCAAAGATTACCCAATCGCGCGCAAGGAAAATTTAAAACACAGCATTTTTGCTTGCATATGATTGGTTGTTGGAAGTCAGCAGAGCTTCTGCTCATTTACTAAGCTCTGGAGCAACTGCACTTGCAGAGTGCAACTGCGCTTTGAAAGCGCACAGTCTATTTGCCTTTAGTAAATCAACCAATCTATCAATTAAGGGGGGTGGTTAATTGCTCACAGGTGCCTATTTAACTGGGTGTAGAGCTCAGTCTGAGCGTGCTCAGTCTTTGGCTGTGGAACTTTGTGTAAGTGGAACTTGGTATAAGTGGGAGTTAAAAAACTAGAGTTTAAAACAGGAGGTTATAACAGGGGTCATAGTACCTGTGTAGTGTGAGTATCTGAGTGTTTTCTGAGTAGTGTGTGTGGATCGTTAGTACTTGTGTATTGTGTACTGTATACTTGAGTATTGCAAGTGCACGTAGGTCTGCGACTGTTCTGCGATTGCACGTAGGTCTGTGAGTACCTGTGTATTGTCTTGTTGTGTACCTGTGTATTGTCTTGAGTATTAGTGCCAGGAAGCTAGCTGTTAGGTAATTTGGACAGGGTAAAATCCCCAAATCCTCACTAAATTTAATAGGTACGATGCCCGGCGGGTGTGGAGAGGCGACTCTTTGTACATCTTGCCGCATGTATGCATTCCTTGATCATCCGATCGAGGGTGAATACTGCTGTGCAAAATGTAAGCACATTGTTTCCCTGGAAGCCCAGGTTCTGAATCTGGGGAAGCAACTGTCAGCACTGAGAAGTCCCTCCATACTAAAGGTGAGCCAGGAACGTACACGGCAGGTGCCGGCAGGGGCCAGCACAGAGGCGGGTGGAGACAAAGAGGCGCAGGCACTAGCAAAGAGTAGATGGGTGACAGTCAGGAGGGGTAGAGGGGGAAGTGCCAGAGAGGCCGATCCAGGACTGGAGCATCCCAATAAGTACGCTCCATTGAGTGTCATTGGTGAAACCAGTCAGGGACCAGCACTGCTGGAGATGAGGGACTCTCCTAGCTGCCAGGGGAAGAACTCCTCCAGTGAGAGTGGGGAGGCAGCAAAGGGAAAGGAAAGACAGATTCTGGTGGTAGGGGACTCAATTCTTAGAAGGACAGAGAGGGCAATCTGTAACCAAGACCTGAAGCGCCGAACAGTATGTTGTCTACCGGGCGCTCGGGTTCGGCACATCACGGATCTTGTGGACAGATTATTGGGAGGGGCTGGGGAAGACCCGGCTGTCATGGTGCACGTTGGCACCAATGACAAAGTCAGAGGCAGATGGAGTGTCCTAAAGAACGATTTTAGGGACTTAGGTGCTAAATTGAGGAAAAGGACCTCCAAGGTAGTATTCTCAGGAATACTACCAGTACATCGAGCCACACCAGAAAGGCAGAGGGAGATTAGGGAAGTAAACAAGTGGCTGAAGAGCTGGTGTAGTAAGGAGGGGTTTGGGTTCCTGGAGGACTGGGCCGACTTCTCAGTCGGTAACCGGTACTATAGAAGGGACGGACTGCACCTAAATGAGGAGGGTGCAGATCTGCTGGGAATGAAGATGGCCAAAAAGTTAGAGGGGTTTTTTAAACTAGGCGATGGGGGGGAGGGTCCAGAGACAGTGATAGCCAGCGCGGAAGATATTTCAGAGGGTAGTATTGGGGGCATTAGTGGTAGGTTAACCAAAGCACAAAAACACAAGGTGAGTATAGTAGCAAGTCCTAGTTGCAATTTTGAAACACCCAATACAAGGACAATATGCGACCGGTCTAAAGTATGTGGCATGTTCACCAATGCCAGGAGCGTGGCAGACAAGATGGGTGAACTAGAGATACTGTTGTACAAGGAGGATTTGGATTTTGTGGGAATTTCAGAGACCTGGTTCAACAGCTCTCATGATTGGCTGGCAAACATTCAAGGGTATACCCTATACCGCAAGGATAGAGAGGGTAAAAAAGGGGGAGGGGTATGCCTATATATCAAGAATAATGTACAAGCGAATGTGAGAGATGACATCACTGAGGGAGCTAGAGAGGAGGTGGAATCCTTATGGGTAGAGCTCCAAAGGGATGAAGCTAAGGGGAAAATAATACTGGGAGTATGCTATAGGCCCCCTAACCTGAGGGAGGAAGTGGAGACGGATCTCCTATCACAAACTGGATTAGCAGCAAGGATGGGAAGTGTTATCATAATGGGGGATTTTAATTATCCAGACATAGACTGGGCGGAGGGAACCGCGCATTCATTTAAGGCTCGCCAGTTCCTTAATGTCTTGCAGGACAATTTTATGGGTCAGATGGTAGACGCACCAACTAGAAATAAAACATTACTGGATCTACTGATTACCAACAATACAGACCTGATCACAGATGTGGAAATATGGGGCAATTTAGGTAACAGCGATCACAGGTCAATTAGTTTCAGTATAAATCACACAAATAGGAAACATAAAGGGAATACAAAGACACTGAATTTCAAAAGAGCCAACTTCCCTAAACTACAAACCTTGCTAAAAGGCATAAATTGGGATAAAATATTAGGAACAAAGAATACGGAGGAGAGATGGGTTTGCTTTAAGAGCATATTAAATAAGGGCATTAGCCAATGTATCCCATTGGGTAATAAATTTAAAAGAGCGAACAAAAATCCTGGATGGCTTAACTCCAATGTAAAAATGCATATAAAAGCAAAGGAGAAGGCCTTCAAAAAATACAAGGATGAGGGATCATCCTCAGCATTCAGACTTTATAAAGAATGCAATAAGAAATGTAAGGGTGCAATTAGGACGGCTAAGATAGAACATGAAAGACACATAGCGGAGGAGAGCAAAAAAAATCCCAAGAAATTCTTCAAGTATGTAAACAGTAAAAAAGGGAGGACAGACCATATTGGCACCATAAAGAACGAGGAAGGACATCTGGTTACAAAGGATGGGGAGATGGCAAAGGTATTGAATTTATTCTTCTCCTCAGTCTTCACGAGTGAATCGGGGGGCTTCAGTAACCAAAACTGCAGTGTTTATCCTCATGACACAACACAGGAAGCACCTCCATGGTTAACAGAGGACGGAATTAAAATTAGACTTGAGAAACTTAACATTAATAAATCACCGGGACCAGATGGCTTGCATCCGAGGGTACTTAGGGAACTCAGTCAGGTGATTGCCAGACCGTTGTTCCTAATTTTTACAGACAGTCTATTGACTGGAATGGTACCAGCTGATTGGAGAAAAGCCAATGTAGCACCAATATTTAAAAAGGGCACAAAAAACATCCCTGGGAATTACAGACCAGTTAGCCTAACATCAATAGTATGTAAAATCTTGGAGGGGATGATAAGGGACTATATACAAGATTTTAGTAATAAGGATGATATCATTAGCAGTAATCAGCATGGATTCATGAAGAATCGTTCTTGCCAAACCAATCTATTAACCTTCTATGAGGAGGTGAGTTGCCATCTAGATAAAGGAAGGCCCGTAGATGTGGTGTATCTGGATTTTGCAAAAGCATTTGACACAGTTCCCCATAAACGTTTACTGTACAAAATAGGGTCCGTTGGCATGGACCATAGGGTGAGTACCTGGATTGAAAACTGGCTACAAGGGCGTGTTCAGAGGGTGGTGATAAATGGGGAGTACTCAGAATGGTCAGGGGTGGGTAGTGGGGTTCCCCAGGGTTCTGTGCTGGGACCAATCCTATTTAATTTGTTCATAAACGACCTGGAGGATGGGATAAACAGTTCAATCTCTGTATTTGCAGACGATACTAAGCTAAGCAGGGCAATAACTTCTCCGCAGGATGTGGAAACCTTGTAAAAAGACCTGAACAAATTAATGGGGTGGGCGACTACATGGCAAATGAGGTTCAATGTAGAAAAATGTAAAATAATGCATTTGGGTGGCAAAAATATGAATGCAATTTATACACTGGGGGGAGAACCTCTGGGGGAATCTAGGATGGAAAAGGACCTGGGGGTCCTAGTAGATGATAGGCTCAGCAATGGCATGCAATGCCAAGCTGCTGCTAATAAGGCAAACAGAATATTGGCATGTATTAAAAGGGGGATCAACTCCAGAGATAAAACCATAATTCTCCCACTCTACAAGACTCTGGTCCGGCTGCACCTGGAGTATGCTGTCCAGTTCTGGGCACCAGTCCTCAGGAAGGATGTACTGGAAATGGAGCGAGTACAAAGAAGGGCAACAAAGCTAATAAAGGGTCTGAAGGATCTTAGTTATGAGGAAAGGTTGCGAGCGTTGAACTTATTCTCTCTGGAGAAGAGACGCTTGAGAGGGGATATGATTTCAATTTACAAATACTGTACTGGTGACCCCACAATAGGGATAAAACTTTTTCGTAGAAGAGAGTTTAATAAGACTCGGGGCCACTCATTACAATTAGAAGACAAGAGGTTTAACCTTAAACTACGTAGAGGGTTCTTTACTGTAAGAGCGGTAAGGATGTGGAATTCCCTTCCACAGGCGGTGGTCTCAGCGGGGAGCATTGATAGCTTCAAGAAACTATTAGATAATCACCTGAATGACCGCAACATACAGGGATATGTAAGGTAATACTGACACATAATCACACACATAGGTTGGACTTGATGGACGTGTGTCTTTTTTCAACCTCACCTACTATGTAACTATGTAACCCCAATGCATATTCACACCTGCCCCTCTCCTCAAGGAGTTTACAATCTAGGAAAAATAATTAACCACCTAAAAAATCAATAGACTAATTACATCCTATTTCCCTTTTTTAGACTCCTTATTTTTTAGTCTTTAACATAATGAACCAATGAAGCACCGACGGGCGCAGCTAACTAGAATATGACTGAGCTATAACTCCCTGGCCATGTGGGTGTGTATGGAGAAGGGTCTGACAACCTAATTGAAGGAAATGAACTGTTTCCTGCCTGGGCTATTGTAATATGACAGCTTGGCGGGAGCTCCCATTCTGGGTGGACGTCATATGATGTCCTCCCAGGATCGCGCCTCACGCGCCTCCCATGGGCCCACGCTGCGGTGCAGTCTGTCACTCACTGGGTCCACCGGACACAGCGGATGTCAGATCAGTGTACCGGGCTGCTACCGGTACCATGTGAACGTTGTGACCAATCACAGCAGATCACATGCCAATTGTACAGAATGAATGGCTTCCATTCGTAGCCATTCATTGTGTACTGTCGTGTTGCTTGCTGTGATTGACACAGATAGACTTGGGGGGCACAACCTAAAAATGCATTACATTGACCATGTAAAATTGGGTAGAGATCAAGTGATTGACTTGGCCATTGCAGAATATTCCACTTCTTTTCCTTCAAAAGCTCCTGGGTTGCTTTTGCAGTGTGTTTTGGATCATTGTCCATCTGTGAAGCGCTGTCCAATCAACTTTGCTGCATTTGGCTGAATCTGGGCTGACAGTATATCTCTA
Source organism: Aquarana catesbeiana (assembly GCF_042186555.1). NCBI lineage: Eukaryota > Metazoa > Chordata > Amphibia > Anura > Ranidae > Aquarana > Aquarana catesbeiana. Next base: position 49,196,269 of record NC_133325.1, read on the forward strand.
AACACTGCAGAATTTGACCGGCTGCTTCTGTCTTTTGTCACATCATCAATAAACAACAATGACCCAGTGCCACTGGAAGCCATGCATGTCCATGCCATCACACTGCAAGCTCCACCATGTGACCACAGATGACGATGTGTGCTCATGAGCTGTTCCAAGCCTTCTCCACATTTTTTTTATTCCCATCATTCTGATACAGATTAATATTAGTTTCATCCGTCCAAAGAATGCTTTTCCAGAACTGGTCTGGCTTTTTTAGATTTTTTTGGCAAAGTCTATTCTGGCTTTTCTATTCTTCAGGCTTATGAATGGTTTGCACCTTGTGTGGTGAACCCTCTGTATTTGCTCTTGTGACATCTGACATTGACAATGATATGCCCGCCTCCTGGAGAGTGTCCTTCACTTGTCTGGATGTTGTGAATGAGTTTTTCTTTACCATAGAGAGGATCCTGCGATCATCCACCACTGTTGTCTTCCATGGATGTCCAGGCCTTTTTATGTTGCTGAGCTCACCAGTGCATTCTTCTTTCCCCAGAATGTACCAAACTGTTGATTTGGCCACTCCTAATGTTGCTGCTATATCTCTGATGGATTTGTTTCGTTTTTGAAGCCTTACAATGGCCTGTTTCACTTGCATGGACAGCTCCTTTGAACGCATGTTGTAGGTTCACAGCAATAGATTCCAAATGCAAATACCACACTTAGAATCAACTCCAGACTTTATACCTGCTTAATTAATGAAGACATAACGAAGGAGTAGCTCACACCTGGCCATGAAACAGCTTTTGATTCAATTGTCCAATTACTTTTGATCCCTTGAAAAAGGGGGGGTTGGTTATTCTTAAGAGCTGTAATTCCTAAACCTTTCTTCCATTTTGGATGTACATAACCTCAAATTAAACCTGAGAGTGTGCACTTTCAGCCCATATCTATTATATAACTATAGCATGAATATGTTTTGGTAAATATCTGAAAAAAAATTTAAAAAATGTGCCTGTGTCCAAATATATATAGACCTAACTGTATATATATTTGAAAGCATCCTCACTTTACAGCATTTCTTCATACCTGTCTAAAACTTTTGCACAGTACTGTATATATACTCTATATATCATGCCACTATTTATATGCACTATTTCATATACAGAATATATCATATAATAAACTAATAAATAAATACAGTATATACAGTATATTATAACAAAAAAAATCCATTTAGCTTCATGTGCTTATGATGTTGTTCTCTTACTGTGGATTTTGTGACAAGCTAACAATAATTAACCGCTATGAAAACAGTTTTTAAATGTTTATCAATATGTTGGTACATCTGACTTATATCAAGGTGACCCTGCTTTGCTAGAGGTCACTGGAACTCCACGCCAGTTTAATGGACCTTGCTCAGTCGTATGACTCTAAGGATAACTACCAAATTACCAGTGATTTGGAAAACAAGCAAATGGATTAAAGCAGACGTGTACTAAAATATTACTATAAAGTTGTGTTCAGAGAATTATGGAACAAGAGCAATAGAAGGTCTGAAATACATTTCATGGGGAGAAGGTGCCTCTAGGTTCCATCTGGGGCTAACCATATGATCAGAAGCCTGTTGTCACAAACGTATCTATTGTGTGTTCATCCAACTGGGTGGTTGGTGGTCACCCACTCCGTGGTTGCCATTTAATGCATGTTTTATTATTATTATTATACAGGATTTATATAGCTCCAACAGTTTGCGCATCGCTTTACAACATGAGGGCAGACAGTACAGTTACAATACAATTCAATACAGGAGGGATCAGAGGGTCCTGCTCTTTAGAGCTTAGAATTTAGGAGGGACGGTCAAGTGATACAAAAGGTAATAGCTGTTGGGGGAGGAGCCAATGGAGAAAATAAAAGTACAGTTGTTAGGTGAAGGCAGAATAGGCTTCTCTGAAGAGGAGGGTTTTCAGGGAATCGTCTAAACGTAAACAGAGTAGGAGATAATCGGACAGATTGGGGTAAGGAGTTCCATAGGATGGGAGAGGCTCGGGAAAAGTCCTGGAGGAGGTGACAAGGAAGCTAGACATTTAACATTGAACAACCAGTGGTGTATTAAAAAAAAGTAGGAAGACTTTCGGAAATGCTTGCTGGGCAATGGGTTCAACCTCTGTTCAACAAGACGGAACCTTTAGGTAAAAGCCCCTAGGTCAGTGATGGCGAACCTTGGCTCCCCAGATGTTTTGGAACTACATTTCCCATGATGCTCAGCTACATTGGAGAGTGCATGAGCCAAGGTTCGCCATCACTGCCCTAGGTGCTCTCTCATTCTGAAGAGGATAACTTGTAGTAAGAAAGAATCAGCCTTTCTCCTGGAACTTTGCTGCTGTGGGCCACCCTTCGAGGATCTTCCACACGTCTAGGACTGGTGGGTAATACACCGATCAGAAATCTCTGACATATACTGTACATTCAAACTTTGAAACGCCTTATAGTATCTAATTCTCCCACTAATATTTTGCGACTGCTTTTATGCCGTACCACTGAAAACATTAGAAGCCACTGAGGATTCTGTAGGCTAACCTTTCCCAACCCTTAAAATAACTTTTTTGTCTTAGAGAACGACTACTAATAATGACTATTTCTACAGCTCACTGTACATTAGCCGGATGGTCAGTGGGAAGAATGCTTTTTATATTTGTGACCAGTGGGAAGAATTTTTCCCCCATGGTAAATAGATCGTTGGTTTCACTAGTTATTTATCTGAGAGGCATACATTGCTAATTGCTCAAGGAACCCCTGGCAGCCTCTGGAGGAACCCTGGTTGAAAAAGACTGCTATAAGCTGTTATATGTCAATTTTTTTTCTATTGAATTCTATGCAAGAATAGCTAGGTTAAGCCTATATTCTGTCCGGAGCTATATAGAAGCTGTACACTCATCAATTAAGGGAAGGGAGCACCACACTACCTTGTACAGTCTGAAAGAGTTTATTCTGCAGCAGCCAGCATGTTTCGGGGGCTCGGCACTCCCCTTCATCAGGGGGTTAAAAAAGCAGATATGCAGGCGCTTTATCAATCCAGGTGCCTGCATTAACTGTTTTTTTTAGCTCTGATGAAGGGGGGGTGCTGCAATGTTGAAATTTTGCAAAATAAAATCTTTCAAAGGACTGTTAAAGCTAGTGAAGTGCTCCCATCCTTGCAATACTTCAATAAACTCTTCTGATGGTCCAGCAGGACACAACCGTTGCTGGTGAGCAGCCTTTAGGGAGTGCACACCACCCATTACATGAAAACGTATCATCATAAGGTTCAGCACTCCTACACCACAAGAGATCTATCTGGAGCTGTGACACAGCTTTCCAACAGCTTGGACAATTCTGCTCACTCCTGCTGACCCTTATGACTAAGGTTTCCATTTTAAGATGATGCACTGGCACCGGATGTGACAAATAAGATATATTTTGCTGCTATATGCCTTCTTACCAACTGGGGCACTGTAAAGGTAAACAACAGGGACATAGGAGGTTATTTACGAAAGGCAAATCCACTTTGCACTACAAGTGCACTTGGAAGTGCAGTCACTGTAGATCTGAGGGGAATATCTGAAATGAGGGGAAGCTCTGCTGATTTTATCATCCAATCATGTGCAAACTAAAATGCTGTTTTTTATTTTCCTTGCATGTCCCCCTCGGATCTACAGCGACTGCACTTCCAAGTGCACTTGTAGTGCAAAGTGGATTTGCCTTTTGTAAATAACCCCCATAGTGTGATGGCACTGCATACTTAGTTCACATAACTCTAAAGCTTCTCTAATCAGTAGACATCTGCACTGCTGAAAAATGTGTTAGTTTTAGTTTCATTCGTTTTTTTTTTTTTTTCTCGAGTCATTCGTTATTTCAAATAAATTCGTAACTTCGGAAAAATTTTAATTTGTTATGTTCCATTAGTTTGGATGTGGTATTCGTTATTTCGAAAAAAATCTGAAATTCGAAATTCTGAAAATAGTAACGAAAAAAATCCCAAAAATTTTATTTAACTAACGAATTAATAATAACTAACTATTAAATTATAGGTATTGGAATATCCTTTCAAATTTGGCTGTTAGTGAACGTAACGAATACGAATTTATCTGAGTTTACGAATTATCTGAAATAACGAATGCTGCATCTAAATGAATGAAACGTAACAAATTAATATTAATAAATAATAATAATAAAAAATTTTATTTTTATTATTATTATTATTTATTTTTATACATTTTTTATGTTCCATTCCTTTAGATGCGGCATTCGTTATTTTGGATAATTTGTAAGTTTGAATAAATTCGTATTCGTTCACTAACAGCCAAATTTGAAATGAAAATCCAATACCTATAATTTAATAGTTAGTAATAGTTATTATTATTAGTTAGTTATTATTTTTGAAATTTTCGGATTTTTTGATTTTCGTTCTTATTTTTGGATTTTCATTCTATGGAATTTTTGGAATTTCGAATTTTAGAATTTTCAGAATTTTAGAGTTTTGGGTTTTCGTTCTTATTTTCGAATTTAAGTTCTTTTGAATTTTCGGATTTTTGAATTTTTTTAATTTTCAAATTTCCGAAATTTAGAATTTCTGATATATAGAATTTTAGAAACTGTTAATTTAAAAAAATAATAATAATAATGGGGTTGATTTACTAAAGGCAAATAGGCTGTGTACTTTGCAAAGTGCAGTTACTCCAGAGATTAGTAAATGAGGTAAAGTTTCACTTTGCAAAGAATACCCAATCGCGCGCAAGGAAAATTGAAAAAAACAGCATTTTTGCTTGCATATGATTGGTTGTTGGAAGTCAGCAGAGCTTCTGCTCATTTACTAAGCTCTGGAGCAACTGCACTTTGCAAAGCGCACAGTCTATTTGCCTTTAGTAAATCAACCCCAATGTATATTCACACCTGCCCCTCCCCTCAAGGAGTTTACAATCTAGGAAAAATAATTAACCACCATAAAAATCAATAGACTAATTATATCCTATTTCCCTTTTTTAGACTCCTTATTTTTTAGTCTTTAACATAATGAACCAATGAAGCACCGACGGGCACAGCTAACTAGAATATGACAGATCTATAACTCCCTGACCATGTGGGTGTGTATGGAGAAGGGTCTGACAACCTAATTGAAGGAAATGAACTGGTTCCTGCCTGGGTTATTGTAATATGACAGCTGGGTGGGAGCTCCCGTTCCGGGTGGACGTCATATGATGTCCTCCCAGGATCGTGCCTCACGCAACTCCCATGGGCCCACGCTGCAGCGCAGTCTCTCACTCACTGTGTCTACCGGACACAGCGGATGACAGATCAGTGTACCGGGCTGCTACCGATACCATGTGAACGTTGTGACCAATCACAGCAGACCACATGGCAATTGTACAGAATTAATGGCTTCCATTCGTAGCCATTCATTGTGTACTGTCATGTTGCTTGTTGTGATTGGCAAAGATAGACTTGGGGGGCACAACCTAAAAATGCATTACATTGAAGATGTAATGTGGGCTCAAGCACTATATAGCCATATGGTGTATCCAAATCCCCATATTTTTTGCTTATCTGCTGAACATGTTCAGGTGTTTTAAATAGCCTTGCAGGATTTAAATGTCATTTTTGTATGTGTGCGCTGTAATCTTTTCCTCTGCTTGCTGTGATTGGTCACAGTGTTTACATGGTACAGACAGGGCCAATCACAGCCAATCACAACAATACACATTCGATAAATGGATTAATTCACAACAAATGGTTGCTTTTAACAGTGATTATCACTGTTATAAGCGGTCATAGAGCATAAAAAAAATAAAAAATCCAAATCACTTCCCCAGAGTAGTACAGTGTTACTATGGTAAAGTGCCCTGGTCCCAGTATGTAAGAAATCAAATCGTAAAAAAAAATATAATCAAAAAGAAAAAAATATTACATTTTTTAAATGTAATTTTCCAGAAATTGTGACAACAAATTACAACTTAAAAAAAACTCACCATGCCTCTTACTAAATACCTTGGACTATCTACTTTCCAAAAAGGGGTCATTTGGTCAGGGGATTTGTACGGTTCTGACATTTTCGGGCCTCAAGAATTGAGATAGGCCGTCAGTACAATTTTCATATATACAGTATCTCACAAAAGTGAGTACAGTCCTCACATTTTTGTAAATATTTTATTATATCTTTTCATGTGACAACACTGAAGCAATGACACTTTGCTAGGGCAGTATTCCAACATGATAACGACCCCAAACACACCTCCAAGACGGCCACTGCCTTGCTAAAGTAGCTGAGGGTAAAGGTGATGGACTGGCCAAGCATGTCTCCAGACCTAAACCCTATTGGGCATCCTTAAATGGAAGGTGGAGGAGCGCAAGGTCTCTAACATCCAGCAGCTCTGTGATGTCATCATGGAGGAGTGGAAGAGGACTCCAGTGGCAACCTGTGAAGCTCTGGTGAACTCCATGCCCAAGAGGGTTAAGGCAGTGCTGGAAAATAATGGTGGCCACACAAAATATTGACACTTTGGGCCCAATTTGGACATTTTCACTTAGGGGTGTACTCACTTTTGTTGCCAGCGGTTTAGACATTAATGGCTGTGTGTTGAGTTATTTTGAGGGGACAGCAAATTTACACTGTTATACAAGCTGTACACTCACTACTTTACATTGTAGCAAAGTGTCATTTCTTCAGTGTTGTCACATGAAGAGATAGAATAAAATATTTACATAAATGTGAGAGGTGTACTCACTTTTGTGATATACTGTATATATGAAAATTGTACTGACATCTTAATTCTTGAGGCCCGAAAATGTCAGGACAGTACAAATCCCCTCACCAAATGACCCCTTTTTGGAAAGTAGATAGTCCAAGGTATTTAGTAAGAGGCATGGTGAGTTTTTTTTTAAGTTGTAATTTGTTGTCACAATTTTTGGAAAATGACATTTAAAAAAATAAATAAATAATAAAATAAAATGTTTTTTACATACTGTCACTAGTGCAATATTGCATCATCATATAACTGGTGTGATCAGGGACACCCGCTAGTGACAGTATATAAAAAAAACAACATTTAATATTGTATTTATATATATAAGCTCCTTGAGGGTGCGGACTGATGTGAATGTACAACGTATATGTAAAGCGCTGCATAAATTGATGGTGCTATATAAGTACCTGAAATAAATATATATATATATATATATATATATATATATATATATATATATATATATACCATAGTTTGTAGACGCTATAACTTTCCTACAGACTAAATAATATACACTTGGGCTATTTTTTACCAAACAAATATAGCAGAATATATTTAGGTTTAGATTTATGAAGAAAGATAATTTATATAAAACATTTTTATAACAGAAACAAAGAAAAACGTGTTTCGTTTTTCTAAAGTTTTGCTCTTTTTCGCTTATTTAACAAGCAATAAAAAAACCCAGTGGTGATCAAATTCCACCAAAAGAAACCTCTATTCGTGTGGACAAAATTCTAAAAATTTCATATGGGTACAGTGTTGTATGACTGAGTAATTGTCATTCAAAGTGTGACAGCGCTGAAAGCTGAAAATTGGCCTGAGCAGGAAGGGGGTAAAAGTGCTCGGTATTGAAGTGGTTGAGATACATGAATCCTTGTTGCTCTTACAACGTAGGCCTAGATGGAAGTTAAACCCCTTTAATAAAGTGTTAAAATACAGTATCTTACATATATTGTAAAATAACACCCTCATTAATCAAGGTGCAGCAATCGCTCTCCTTGCAGTATTCATGAGCCAAACATTATTCATTAATTTGTCCCAAGAGAGACCTTAGGGAAGCAGACTCATAATTTTGTCACCTTCTCTTGACAATTCTGACTCCATTTTGTATGAGATCATCTAGATCACGACCTGCCTTTTTTGCAGCGGTGAATTTATTGGAATGTGCTGTAATTACTGATCTACACTCTTGATGTATCTTCTGCCTAAATAGTTTGGCATAACGCAAATAGACTGCAGTGATGAAATGCCTCAGGCGGTTATTTATGACCATTATCAGGAATTTGTCTCCTATTATCTACAGAAGATTAATGAATATAGAAAAAGTCTTCACTGACCGTTCTGCTATTATATATCACCGAGGGAGGAAGCATCAATCTCACCACCAGATACCCACAGGGACCTGGCTTCCAATATTTGCCTGTGTATTTTTAGTCTTTATCGATTAACTGTGTAATACAAGCGTCCTATTTAGCAAAGGTAACTTAAAACTTTTGTAAATCTAACCTATTATGTTCTAAGTACATCTGGATTCACTATACATTAGGAGTCGATTGATATTGTTCTCATTTACGTTCGGTTCACACTGGTGCAATGTTAGACATCGCATGTGATTAGCACCGCACTGCTGTGCAGATCACATGCAATGTCTGTGCGATCCGAATTCAGCCATGCAGTTTGTATGGCTGAATTTGCATCGCGTTTGCATCAAAATGGCGCAGGATCCTTTTTTTTTTTTTTTTTTTGGTCCGCAGTAGAATCAATCCATGCGATCTGATTCCTGCACCATTTGGTAGTTCGCACTGCAATCCGCAAAACGATCTGGGGGTGTTGTTATCTTTGTATTGACACCTGCAGAGGGTCGCATAGGGGAGTGTGTACCGCCGGCGTGTGAAATGCGATGCCGGTGTTCTGCCGAGAAAGTTCCGCTCGGTGGATAAGGACCCCCCTCTACTGCGCCTGCGCAGTAGGATCCGGCGGAAATAGCCGAAGGGGAATAGGTCCAAATCAGCTGTACATGGCGCCTGTAAGAGGGCCCCTCGCGGGCTCGCTCCGCTCGCCACGCTTCGGGCACGGCCTCGCTGCGCTCGGCTCTTTTAGATTCCCCCTCTAGGTCCACTTGGATGGTAGGGAAGGAACCTGGACCTAGAGCGCAGGCGCCGTGTACAGCTGATTGTGGATTTTGAGCTTCGGCTATCTCCGGCGGCTGTTAGTAGTTCGTACTGCGCAGGCGCTGCGCCTGAGCAGTACAGGGGGGGAACTTATCCGCCGAGGGAACTTATTCGGCAAGACACCGGAACCCGCACTGGAATCGCGCCGTTTCCCACATCACATTTATGTGGACTGGGACTCAAAGGGGGAGGCTTAGGCCCCGTACACTCGATCAGAAAATCGTACGAAAAATACAGATTTCGGAGCGATCGCGCGACAATCTGATCGTTAGTACAGAGCTTTCGAGAACCGATCAGGACAGTTCGTCTGATATTATCCGATTGGACATACACAATTTTTTTTTCGTACGATGCCAGATCGTATGATTTTCGTTTAACCACTTCAGCCCCGGAAGATTTGGCTGCTGAATGACCAGGCCATTTTTTGAGATTCGGCACTGCGTCGTTTTAACTGACAATTGTGCAGTCGTGCGATGTTGTACACAAACAAAATTGATGTCCTTTTTTTCCAACAAATAGAGCTTTCGGTGGTATTTGATCACCTCTGCGTTTTTAATTTTTTGCGCTATAAACAAAAAAAGAGCGACAATTTTGAAAAAAAGACACAATATTTTGTACTTTTTGCTATAATAAATATCCCCATTTTTTTAAAAAATAGCAATTTTTTTTCTCAGTTTAGGCCGATATAAATTCTTCTACATATTTTTGGTAAAAAGAAGCACAATAAGCGTATATTCATTGGTTTGCACGAAAGTTATAGCATCTACAAAATAGGGGAAAGATTTATATTTTTATTATTATTATTTTTTTTTTACTAGTAATGGCGGCGATCTGCGATTTTTATCGGGACTGCGACATTATGGCGGACACATCGAACACTTTTGTCACATTTTTGGGACCATTGGCATTTATACAGCGATCAGTGCTATAAAAATGCATTGATTATTGTAAAAATGTCACTGGAAGGGAAGGGGGTAACCACTAGGGGGCGATCAAGGAGTTAATTGTGTTCCCTCTCAGTGTTCTAACAGAAGGGGGAGGGGACAGATCGCTGTCCATACTTTGTAAGAACACACGATCTGTCTCTTCTCCCCTCAGAGAACCGGGATCTGTGTGTTTACACATACAGTTTCCGGTTCTCGCTGTGTCACGAGCAATCGCGGGAGTCCGGTGATTATCGCGCCCGTCGGGCACTCGCATCGGCTCTGAGGGCGAGCAGCGGGTGCACCCCTAGTGGCCACACGGCGAAGCGACGTAACATAACATCGTTTCGCCCAGCCGTCCCATTCTGCCGCAGTAAAACTGTGGCGGCTTGTCGGCAAATGGTTAATCAGTACAGCTGTCGTTCGAAAATACAATACAAATACACTACAACACATGACATCACAAGAATGTTTTTTCTGTCATACGAGAAATTTCGTGACTTTAGTAAACTCTTTAGGTTCAATCTGAGATTACCATGCAAAAAAAAACAAAAAAATGGATGATCATTCGTCCGATGATCTCATTGTGTGTACCAGGCATTTAGACATGTGCACACTGAAATATTTCGTTTCGGAATTTCGTTTTCGTCCGAAAAATAAATTTATTTAGTTACTCCCGAAATTCGTTTTTATTTATTTTGTTTCGTTAAAAATTGCATTCGTCCGAAAATCCAAAATAATTAAGGTCGAATCTGTCATTAAAGGCTTATGGTGTCTGTCGAATGTTCTAAGAAGATTCGACAGAGCAGCTAAACTGTACGACGCCGTATCGTTTACCTGCTCCGTCGAGTCTTCTTAGAACTTTCAACAGACACCATAAGCCAAAGTACGTATGTACTTAGTTCTAGCTATTTTACTGCTCCTCCTCTTTGGTTACAATCAGCCAATAACATTCATCATCATCATTATTTTTATTTATCTTTCCTCCCCTACGTCAAATCTTTTCTCTCTATGTCGAATCTTTTCTCCCCACATCGAATCTTTTCTCCCCACGTCGAATCTTTCCTCTCTATGTAGAATAATCTTGGATTAATAAAGTTAAGGTTAGGCACATTCGACCACAGGTTTGATGGACACAGATTGTTATTGTCATCATCATGTCGAATCTCCTATCTATATCGAACTGAAAATACGAACGAAAACGAAAATAAAGCATTTGTTTATGTCGGATCTTTTGTTTTTCGGATTCTGCACTTTTTAAACGATAACGAAAATACCTGAAATTCAGACGAAAATGCATTCGGACGAAAACGAATGCACATGTCTACCAGGCATTACTAAAACTGGAACACTCAGAATCAGGAGCAGCTGTACATGGTAGCCAATCAGCTTCTAACTTCAGCTTGTTCAGTTAGGCTTTGGCAATAACACCCGGAAGCTGATTGGTTTCTATTTAGAGCTGCACCAGATTTTGCACAAAGTTAATTTTGGTAAGTGCTCACGTAACACAGGGCTTGACAAATTTACTTTGAGTCTAGGTTCACATTGGTCCGATTTGGCATGCGATTTGACATGTTCTGTACTACTTTTGGCGACTTTGGGGGGAGATTTGTATAGACATCTGTGCAGGAACCCGCCCAGTTGTCTGTCAAATCGCCCCCCAAGTCGGACTGAAATGCTGGGTTGAAATCGTGTGAGTTCAGCTGAACTTACACGATTTCTATGGGCTGAATGTAAAGCCTTGTACACAGGATCGGATTTTTCGCAGACAAAACTGCGGACTTTTGTCCGAAGGGCGTTGGCCCCAAACTTGTCTTGCATACACACGACACACAATTGTCGGCCAACAAACACAAACGTAGTGACGTACTACATGTTTTTTCAGCTCTTTAGCGCCACCCTTTGGGCTCCTTCTGCTTTTCATTTTGCGCTTTTCATTTTGTGCTTTGTTCATTTCTGAACGGCCGTTTGTCAACCAGCCATGTTGCGGAATCGGAGGAGATAAGGTGTTATTTATTATTGGCCTTGGAGTTATTGCTTTGACCCAAGTCCAGTCCAGGAACAGGAGGAGGAGGATTTCTTGGACCAAAAATTGGTTGCTTTATTAATCGTGACCAATTATGTCTAATGCCTTTGCTGCGGGAGCTCCAGGAGAATAATCCGGATGATTTCGGAATTATCTCGGGATGACGGACCCCTGCTTTCACCAACTCTTGGCATTGTTGACCCCCTATATTAAGAAGCAGGACACATGCATGAGGCTTTTATTTTATTTTTTGGTTGAATAATAATGATTTGATTTGTTATATTTTCTATATTTTTGGATGCATAGAATGCACGTTTTGGTTAAGTTCTATTGGCAGATAACATGTCTCATTTTATTTGTTTTCTTTTTTTAATGCACAATAAAAAAATTGTGGAGAATAATACTTGGCTATGTGTTTTACTTCAAATGACAGTTTGGGAGTAGGCAGTTACATTTAAAAATATACAATGTAAAATTGACAAGGGACACCAACATAGTTGAATCTTTGATCTTATAAACTACGGGATAATGGTGTTGTGGTAACTTGCCCAAAAAAATAAAAAAAACATAATAATATTATTCTTGATATCACTAGAAAAAAAAGCCTTTAGAAATTTGTTTGCAATAACTCCATCAGTATCACCAGCAAAGCAGCTTCATTATTATCCCATTAAAGAAGAGAATTGTGCGCTGCATTTCGAGATTTCATAATTTGCCGCGTCACGAATGTTAATTCTCCATTACGAACGCTAGTTTACAGACCGACCGCTTCCGGCTCATCCTTGCTTCCCAGCATGCGTGTTTGTACTTTGGACTTTTGCCCGACGGACTTGTGTACACACGCTCGAAAAATCCGACAACACACATTTGTCTGCTGAAAATTTGAAAACCTGCCATCCAACATTTGTCTGCGGAAAATCCGACAACAATTGTCCAATGGAGCGTACAAACAGTCGGATTTTAGGCAAACAGTCTGTCATCACACAATTCCCATCGGAAAATCCGATCGTGTGTACGATGCTATAATTTTGGTAAGTGCTCACGTAATACAGGGCTTGACAAATTTACTTTGAGCCTAGGTTCACATTGGTCCGATTTGACATGTTCTGTACTACTTTTGGCGACTTCGGGGGGCGATTTGTATAGACATCTGTGCAGGGACCCGCACAGATGTCTGTCAAATCGCCCCCGAAGTGGGACTGAAATGCTGGGTTGAAATCGTGCAAGTTCAGCTGAACCTGCACGATTTCTAACCCGCAGCAATGTGAATCTAGGTTTTTTTTTAACTGACAAAGGTTTTGGGTAGAACATGTTCCTGAAGGTGAACTTATCCTTTAACCCTTTCACTGCCAGAGCCATTTTTTGCGGGTTTTTGTTTTTGCACCCATGTTTAACCACTTAAGGACTGGAAGATTTACCCCCTTAAAGACCAGGACATTTTTTGCGATACGGCACTGACAGTTGCGCAGTCGTGCGACGATGTACCCAAACAAAATTGACGTCCTTTTTTTCCCACAAATAGAGCTTTCTTTTGGTGGTATTTTATTTTTTATTTTTATTTTTGCGCTATAAACAAAAAAAACAACAAAATAGAAAAAGAAAAACTATATTTTTTACTATAATACATATCCAAAAAAAAAAAATTCTTTTTCAGTTTATATTGATTGGTTTGCGCAAAAGTTATAGCGTCTACAAAATAGGAGATAGATTTATGGCATTTTTTTTACTAGTAATGGCGGTGATCAGTGATTTTTAGCAGGACTGCGACATTGCGGCGGACAGATCGGACACTTTTTTGGGACCAGTGACATTTATACAGCGATCAGTGCTATAAAAATGCACTGATTACTGTATAAATGACACTGGCAGGAATGGGGTTAACACTAGTGGTGATCAAGGGGTTAAGTGTTCCCTAGGGAAGTGCTTCTAACTATGGGGGGAGGGGACTGACTGGGAGTAGAGAGAGAGATCGCTGTTCCTGATCGCTAGGAACAGACGATTACTCTGTACTTCCCTGTCAGAACGGGGATCTGTTTGTTTACATTGACAGATCCCCGATCTGGCTTTCTGTGGAGCGATCAGGGGTGGCCGGCGGACATCGTGGCCGCCGGCCACACGCATCAGCCAGCGCGCGCCTGCTATAGCTGTAAAATGGACCGACGTACAGCTACGGCGATTCACGGGAACAAGCTGACCTGCCACAGTACAATGATGGCGGCTGATCGGCAAGTGGTTAAAAAACGTAATTTTAGACCTGAAGATTAGATAAAACCAAATGATATCTTTTCTGGTTGCAGACACCCTGGAGAATAAAATTGTGGTAGTTCCAATTTTTTATGTTACACGATATTATTATTATTATTATACAGGATTTATATAGCACCAACAGTTTGCACAGCTCTTTACAACATGAGGGCAGACAGTACACTTACAATACAAATCAATACAGGAGGGATCAGAGAGCCCTGCTCGTTAGAGCTTACAATCTAGAAGTATATTATTACAACATTTTACAACACATTATAGTTCATTTTAGGGGGGAAAAACGCAATAAATTACCAGATTTTTGGGTAAAATATAAAAGATGAGGTTGCACTGAGTAAATAAATACCCAACATGTCAAGCCTTAAATTTGCGTGTGCCTGTGAAAACTTCAATATCCTATATTTTCCATAGGCGTCATTTTAAAAGCCCCCTATAGGCCATTAGTTTAGTGTTACGAAGGAGGTCTGATGCTAGTCTCATAGCTCCCAACTGTCCCTGATTTGGAGCAATGTCCCTTTGTCCCTCTTTTCTCCTCATTTGTCCCTCATTTTGGCCTGATCTATATAGTTATATATAAAATACACTTTTTATCTTTCAAAAAGTGTTCCCCAGTGCTAAACCTTTCATCCAAATTCTAAATTGCTGCATTTGTCAATTTCAAAAGCCAATATAAAGGAATATCAGTGGTAAAAAAAAGCACTTGTGGATCTAATTAACCTTTTTTTTTTTTTTTTAGGTATGTCCCCTTTAAGGGGCGTGGCAAGGGGCATGTCCTAAGCCTACATACATTTGTTAGTAGGTGTCCCTCATTCCCATCTCAAAATGTTGGGAGGTATAGGACACACCCTTTGCCACATCCCCTTAAAAGAGAATTGTACAAAAAAAAAAAACGAGATTGGTTAAACCCACAAATGCTTTTCTTACCACTACTATTCCTTCATATTGGCTTTTGGAATTTACAAATGCAGCAATTTAGAAATCGGATGAAAGGTTTAGCACTGGGAAACACTTTTTGAAAGATAAAAAGCGCATTTTATATACAACTATATGGATCAGACCAAAATGAGGGACAAATGAGGAGAAATGAGGGACAAATGAGGAGGAATGAGGGACATTGCTCCAAATCAGGGACAGTCCCTGGAAATCAGGGACAGTTGGGAGCTATGGGTATGTAGAATTATTGCTCTCATTCCGGCGTGCGTGGTGATATGTAACGTGTGTATCGCAATCAACGTTTTCAGGCGTAGACGCTCCGACGTGATCGTTTGCGTATATGTGGTGGTGGGTGGGGGCTCAGTTGTTTTTGGGTGGGGAGGATTTTATGTGTTTGGGTGAAACTTAAAGCGGAGGTCCACCGAAAAAAAAAATATTAAAAGCCAGCAGCTACAAATACTGCAGCTGCTGACTTTTAATATATGGACATTTACCTGTCCAGGGAGCCCGCGGTGTCGGCAGCCGAAGCCCATCTCTCCGTCAGCTCTCGGCTGCTGCCGCCACCATCCTCGGTAAGGGAATAAGGAAGTGAAGCCGTGCGGCTTCACTTCCTGGTTCCCTACTGCGTATGCGCGAGTTGCGCTGCGCGTCCTCTCTGGTCCCTGCTGTGTTCTGGGACCTGTGTGTCTCCTAGAATACGGCGGGGGAGGGCAGAGTAGGCGCCGGAAGTGGCGTAGGTCACCGCAAGCGCTGCGGTGATCTATGCCAGGAAGTGGGAGCAAATACCTCTATTAAACAGGTATCTGCTCCTCCTCCCCCCTGAAAGGTGCCAAATGTGACACCGGAGGGTGGGGGAGGAATCCAAAAAAAGTGGAAGTTCCATTTTTGGGTGGAACTCCACTTTAAATTTTTTACAAATAAAAAATATTAAGCAAAGGGGTTTCCGTTGTCTACAGACACTGGGGTTGATTTACTAAACCTGGAGAGTGCAAAATCAGATGGAGCTGTGCATGGTAGCCAATCAGCTTCTAACTTCAGCTCGTTCAATTAAGCTTTGACAATAAAACCTGGAAGCTGATTGGTTTCTGTGCAGAACTGCAGCAGATTTTGCACTCTCCAGTTTTTAGTAAATCAACCCCATTGCTCCCTGGCCTGGATCTTCTAATGTTCTTCAAATGTTATTGCCGATTGTTACTTTTTTGTTTGGTCAACGAACACCTAGAAGACTGTGCATGCGATGCGGGTCACACAGGAGGATAATGGCAGGTTTTGACAAGTAAACATAATAATGTAAACATCCACTTCTTCTGCATTGGATACTTAGTTGAAGTCCTCCCACCATACAGACAGATTCATATTTCCCCATAGCTGGCACAATTCCAAGACTGTGAGAAAGCCATGCATTAAAGGATTGTTGTGTTCTTTGAAGCAGATAAGATTCTGCAAACATTACATATATTGCAGAAGTCTGAGTGACTCAGCACATGTGAATGTATTCTGATACTGGCGTGAGAACCAAACTTATCCAACAATAGTCCTTAACCACTCCAATACTGGGGAATTTTCACCCCCTTCCTGCCCAGGCCAATTTTCAGTTTTCAGCGCTGTCACGCTTTGAATGACAATTGCGCGGACGTACAACCCTGTACCCAAATGACATTTTGATCATTTGTTTGATCGCCTCTGCGGTTTTTATTTTTTTGCGCTATAAACAAAAAAAGACCGACAATTAAAAAAAAAAGAAAAAAAAACACAATATTTTTTTAATTTTTGCTATAATAAATATCCCAATTTAAAAAATAAAATAAAAATTTCTTCCTCAGTTTAGGCCGATATGTATGCTTCTACATATTTTTGGTAAAAAAAAAAAAAAAAAACGCAATAAGCGTATATTAATTGGTTCGCGCAAAAGTTATAGAGTCTACAAAAGAGGGGATAGATTTATGGCATTTTTTTTTTTTTTTTACTAGTAATGGCGGTGATCTGCGATTTTTGTCAGGACTGCGATATTGCGGCAGACAGATCGGACAGTTTTTACACTATTTTGGGACCATTCATATTTATACAACGATCAGTGCTATAAAAATGTACTGATTACTGTATAAATGTCACTGGCAGAGAAGGGGTTAACACTAGGGGGTGATCAAGGGGTTAAATGTGTTACCTAGGGAGTGATTCTAACTGTGGGGGGGAGGGGACTGTCTGGGGGAGGTGACCGATTGGTGTTCCTTTGTACTGGGAACACACAATCTGTCTCCTCTCCCCTGACAGGACATGGATCTGTGTGTTTAGACACACAGAGCCACGTCCCTGCTCTGTGACCGGCAATCGCGGGTGCCTGGCGGACATTGCGGCTGCCAGGCACGCGCATTGACTCCCAAGTGACACGTTGGGGGCACATGTGCCCCCTAGCGGCCGGCAAGCCGAGGACGTCATATGACGGCCACCCAGGATGAGAGAGCCACCTTGCAGCCGTCATTTGACTATATGCGAGATTGGAAGAGTACTCGTACTGCGGCAGGTCGGCTCTATTTTGCGTAAAATTACATACCTGTATGTCATTTCGTGCAACTGACACTAAGGGGGGCGCGCACGTGTGCCGCTGGAGGTGCAATCGCACGCTGATTGGACAGAGGGTGAGCCAATTAGCTGGTCTGGCAGACCCAATGTCCACTGGCCACCCGCAATCGTTCCCAAGAGAGGCAGAACAGCGGTCTGCCAATGTAAACGAGGCAGATCGCCGTTCTGACATGGGAGAAGATTGAGATCCTGTTCCCCCCTCTTACAGTTATCAAGCACCAGCTAGGCACACATTTAACCCTTTGATCCCCCCTGGTGTTAACCCCTTCCCTGCCAGTGTCATTAGTACAGTATCAGTGCATATGTTCAGCATTGATCACATTAATTTGGGTACAGCATCGCACGACCATGCAATTGTTAGTTAAATTAATGCAGTGCCATATCACAAAAAATGGCCTGGTCATTAAGGTGGGGTAAACCTTCCGGGGCTGAAGTGCTTAAAGTCTAACTCCCAGATTTTACAGCTGAATTCCAGGCAAGCGGATAAATACAGAGATGAAATACATACCTGCCTGCCAAAGGATTTGTAATTCTGTTGATCCAGTCTTCAGATTTACTTAGCTCTGCTACACAGTAAAGCCCTATCTGGCAGGGCATGAGACCTATTTTTCTCTGCTGCAGTGCAGCAACATTTACAGGTCTTGTCCTTCCCCCCAAACACAAAAACCAATGGAGCTTGCAGCTCTGCAGGCTCATTCTTACTAATCATTAAAGGGTAACTCCACTTTCGTGGGGGAAAATATAGCAAATAAAGAAAAAATAATATAGCGTATACCAGCCCTCGCATTTTGCGAGTGAAAAATGAGGGCTGGCGAGGAGCTGGGCTGCCTTGGAGCAAGAGGGGCGAGCACTGCCGGCGGGCGGGGTTGATCAGGAGCCGTTCTCCCAGCGATCGCCTTGGGGGAAAAAAGCATGGAGGAAGAGGAGAGCCGCGGGATCACAGAGTGCGAATAGCACGCTCTTACAGCTTACATTACAATTGTCTCTGCTTTGCTCGCCGTCACACACAGCCCGCCTCTTCCTGACCTGTGCCTGTGATAGACAGAACGCGGGTCCAATGCTGGGATGTGTTCTGTCTATCACAGGCTCCGGGTCAGGAGGAGGTGGGGCTGAGTGTGACGGCGAGCAGAGCGGAGACAATTGTAATGTAAGCTGTAAGAGCGTGCTATTCTCGCTCTGTGATCCCACGGCTCTCCTCTTCTTCCAGTCATGATCCGGCCACCCTCTCTCTTCCTCTGCCCAGGCGATGCTGCAATGATGGGCACAGTGTGGCTGCAATGTTGGGCATTGGGCACAGTGTGGCTGCAATGGTGGGCACAGTGTGGCTGCAATGGTGGGCAGTGGGCACAGTGTGGCTGCAAAGGTGGGCACGGTATGGCTGCAATGGTGGACAAAGTGAGGCTGCAATGGTGGGCACAGTGAGGCTGCAATGATGGGCACAGGTGAGGCTGCATTGATGGGCACAGGTGAGGCTGCAATGGTGGGCACAGTGAGGCTGCAATGGTGGGCACAGGTGAGGCTGCAATGGTGGGCACAGTGTGGCTGCAATGGTGAGCACAGTGTGGCTGCAATGGTGGGCACAGTGAGGCTGCAATGGTGGGCACAGTGAGGCTGCAATGGTGGGCACAGTGAGGCTGCAATGATGGGCACAGGTGAGGCTGCATTGATAGGCACAGGTGAGGCTGCAATGGTGGGCACAGTGAGGCTGCAATGGTGGGCACAGGTGAGGCTGCAATGGTGGGCACAGGTGAGGTTGCATTGATGGGCACAGGTGAGGCTGCAATGGTGGACACAGGTGAGGCTGCAATAGTAGGCACAGTGTGGCTGCAATGGTGGGAAAAGTGAGGCTGCAATGATGGGCACAGTGTGGCTGCAATGGTGGGCACAGTGAGGCTGCACTGGTGGGCACAGTGAGGCTGCAATGTTGGGCACAGGTGAGGCTGCAATGGTGGTCACAGGTGAGGCTGCAGTGGTGGGCACAGGTGAGACTGCAATGGTGGGCACAGGTGAGGCTGCAATGGTGGGCACAGGTGAGGCTGCATTGATCAGCACAGGTGAGGCTGCATTGATGGGCGCAGGTGAGGCTGCAATGGTGAGGCCTGGCTAGTAGCTCAGGACTTTAAATTTTGAGCCCTGGCGTATACAATTGCGACACAAGTCATATTGTAATTGAATGGTATAAAAAATGAACTTTTTTTAATCTGCAGCCGCTGTAATTTTCTGAAAATGCAATATGGCCACCTGGAGGTGTTCTGTATACAGAATTTGTCCTGAACACACCCCAGAAGCATCATTTCCTGCTTGTGTGATTGGCTCACTGATTTTCCCAGAAGTCTACACTAAGATACAAGTCAGATTCCAGGCATCCCCTGCAACAAAAATGTCATGTTTGGTGAGATACTCCCAATAGGAAATCACGTCTAAAGGGATGCAGACCCGGCAGCTTTCCTCATTAGTGCTGTGCAGCTGCACAGCTGGTTAATAATTATGAAACCACTCCCATTAGACTCACTGTGCACAGGGACACAGAGGAACAAACAGGGATTTCTTCAGAATAACAAAAGGTAGTGATCTGTCACAAAGTTTGTTATAATCCCTGCAATGTACACAGATCATCCAGAGGGGAATGCTTTTTCTCAACAAAAAAGTGGATTTACTCTTAAAGTCATATGAAAAAAAATGTTAGTTATAAACTTACATTTTCTCCCCACTTTTCGGGTTCCCTGAACCATTGGTGATTTAGCTAGGGCACTACAGATGCACCCTGGGAAGGTTACATCACCAGTGCCTTACTAAGAGATTCTTGTTTCTAATCAGTGGCAAAGCTACTAGGGTCACAAACTTGCATTTGCAACTGGGCCCTGGAGTTCCACCACTGTAGGGGAACCCTAAGATGGCAGGAAGGGGGCATGTGAAAGGGTCCCGCTGCGGGATCGTAAGGCTTGGTTCACACTGCTGTGACTCCAAAGCCATGCGGGTTGCTTTCCAATTCCTTCTAACTTGCTTGCGACTGTAGTGATTTAACATTGCAGTCTATGGCACTCAAATTACATCAAAGTCACCGAAAAGTAGTGCAGGATCCTTTTCTTTTGTCGCTGCGACTCGAGTTGCGTTGAATAAGATGGAACCTATTGAAATGAATGTGTTTTGATTGGTCTTGCAACTTTATGTGTCGCAAGTTGCATGATAAGTCGCAGCAGTGTGAACCAGGACTTATAAAGGGCCCTGCCATGGAATAAAGGGCCCTGGGTTCAGTGGGAAGGGTCCTGGGCTTGAAGAGAAGGGCCCAGAGCGAAGGCCCCCGGGACCAGAGGAGAAGGCCCTGGGACTGATGGAAAGGGGCCTGGCGGGCATGGTTTCTTGCACCGGGGCCCTGAAGGCTCTAGTTACGCCTCAATTTCTAACTGTGAGATCTAATGAGATTTTGGGAGGGGAGAAGCCTTTTTTAAACAGATATTGTCATTTAGTGCATGGCGTCATGCACACATTTTGGTGTTTTTTTGCCAAAGCTCCTAAACTCAACTCCATAAAAGCCTATGGGATTGGACTTACTAAAGGTAAATAGACTGTGCACTCTGCAAGAGCAGTTGCTCCAGAGCTTAGTAAATGAGCAGAAGCTCTGCTGACTTCCATCATCCAATCATGTGCAAGCAAAAATGCTGTTTTTTTAATTTTCCTTGCACGTGATTGGGTATTCTTTGCAAAGTGAAGCCTTACCTCATTTACTAAGCTCTGTAGCAATTGCACTTGCAGAGTGCACAGTCTATTTGCCTTTAGTAAATCAACCCCTATGTGTCAATGTACACATAGGGGTTGATTATCTAAAGGCAAATAGACTGTGCACTTTGCACTCTGCAAGAGCAGTTGCTCCAGAGCTTAGTAAATGAGGGGAAGCTCTGCTGACTTCCATCATCCACTCACGTGCAAGAAAAAAATTCAGTTTTTTTTTTCCTTGCACAGGATTGGGTGTTATCCCCAAATGAAGCTTTACCCCATTTACTAAGCTCTGGAGAAACTGCCTTGTAGA
Source organism: Aquarana catesbeiana (assembly GCF_042186555.1). Taxonomy (NCBI): domain Eukaryota; kingdom Metazoa; phylum Chordata; class Amphibia; order Anura; family Ranidae; genus Aquarana; species Aquarana catesbeiana. Next base: position 49,217,952 of record NC_133325.1, read on the forward strand.
GTGCAACTGCAATTTGCAAAGTGCACAGTCTATTTGCCTTTAGTAAATCAACCCCATAGGCTTTTAGCAGGGTTTAGGAGCTGATGCAGCTAGTTGAGGTTCAACCTCCTTCAACCTCCCTCTCCTGAATGGGGAAGAATCACGTTCAGGATAGGAACGTTTTGTTGATCACTGGCCATGGGGAAACCGCAAAACGCGGCAAAATCTTGACGCGATTTTGCAGCATTTTGCGTTTTCCCGCGCCCATGGTGAATGACAGTCAAGTGTAGGTGAAGCCTTATGCAATGTATGGTGTGTGTGCAAGATGAAGCACATGTCATCAGTGATGACAGTTTTCAATACAAAGATTGTATTTGTGTAGTTAGGTTCAGTAACCTCTTGCTGTCCATGTAGCGCATATGTGCAGCATTAAAGAGAGTGGGCTTTAACGCCTACATGCCTTACATATGCATCTATGGCAGGCAGAAATTTATGAGCTGTCAAAGCTCCATAGGCCTGCGCAGTGTATTGCATTCGTGTATGCACCCCAAAGCTCAAACACACATGCATGTCTACATATATATATATATATGACCGCGGCACATTGACCTCCCTGGCGGCACAGTGAAAGAAAAGTAGGTAAGCACTTCTCTTATGGCAGAGTCAATAAGAGGAAGATCTTTCCAGTCTCCCTGCCTGCTCACAGAGTGATAATATTAATGCCCCCGATAACGTCAGTTGTGACGAAACATGCAGGGCGGAGCCTATGTACGTCTTGCTGTCACGCTTGATTCGTTGTGTACACCACCATTGATTTCCATGTATGGTTTACAGACTTTGGATTGTTTTATTTGCTCAGCTTTGCCTTCTGAGATATGAGTACTTTTAATCTCGTCTATATAATAAAAGAGTATCTACGGTATTACACTATCTTGATGTTTCCTTTATTACATATATGAGGCACATCCTTGTCCCGCATTTATTTGAACTACTGAATAGCATCTGTTCCTGGAGGATTCACATTGGCGTAATTGCTGAGGATCTATTCATTGAACGTGTTTGACTCCGTTATGGAGTCCTGTCATTATGGTAAGAATCCATCTTACACTGGATGGTGGAGCCCGCTGGTGATTGCTAGATTATACATATACGATTTTTTTCATACTTCACTTTATGGACTTTCGTTTTTTCCATCCATTCACTTGATTTTATTGGGACTTTATTACTATGTTTTTTATCCCACATTCTTTTGTATTCATTATGTATGGATTCATTTATTAGCACTGCAACATTTTTTAGTTTATTTATTGCACAGGAGACATGTGCCGTTCATTTTGTTCCGAATTAAAATTCGGACGAATTTAGGTTATTCGGAAATTCGGATGTATCTGAATTTCCGAATTAGAATAGTACCGAATTTAAACAAATCCGAAATAATGAAAATAAAATTGGGACGAAATTCGAATCATTTTCAAATACTTTTCAAATACTTTTCAAATTCGAATTCAAAAACTTTTCGAATTCAAATAGTTTTCAAATTCGAATAGTTTTCCAATTTCCAAAGAGAATAAAATAGAATAGAAAATAAAGGAATAGAATACAAAAACATTTTTTTTTCTATTCTATTCCTTTATTTTCTATTCTATTTTATTCTTTTTGGAAATTGGAAAACTTTTCAAATTCTAAAACTATTTGAATCGGAAAACTTTTCGAATTAGAAAACTATTTGAAATTTATTTGAAAACTTTTCGAATCGATTCGAAAACGAATAAACGAAACAAATTCCGAAAATGAATTAATCGAATCAAACAAATTTAACTAAACAAATGTATGCAAATAACAAATCAAAACTAAACGAAACAATTTTTTTCGTTCTGCACATGTCTATTGTACAGTGGAGGTTATTTACTAGACTTGTGCACAGAAAATCTTGTTTAGTTTCTGTTTGTTGTCATTCGTAAAATACATAATTTTGTTCTGTTATATTCGTTATGTTACGTTAATACGTTTTCGGATAATTCGTTATTTCTGTAGAGTGTTGATATTCGTTATACTGAATCTCGAAGTATTTTAAATTCATTCGTTATATGCGCTATAATTTCGTTTGTATTAGTTGAAATTCAATATTTATGTATATATATATATATATATATATATATATATATATATATATTCGTGATAACGATTCGTAGTGTGGAAAGTCGTTTGTTTATTGAATCTATAAACACACACAATGACAATATCTCTTCTCCTCTGCTCAAAAACAATACAACACCCTTCTCATTCAGTTCTCAGGAATGCACTTTGCCAGTAATCCAACCTCCAGCACAAAATGAATCAGCTGATTGGACTGTAAAATTTACTTTGAGTTGACCTTTTGTTTCATTAGATTTTTAACAAATTGCCGAATCATGTCGAATTCATTCGTTATATTCGCTATAATTTCTTTTGTATTAGTTGAAATTCCTTATTTTTTTATTCGTACATTCGGATGCATCTGAATGTCCGAAAGATGCAAAATTTGGCTGAATTTCGATTTGTTACAAAACGAATTGCACAAGCCTATTATTTACTAAAGGCAAATCCACTTTGCACTACAAGTGCACTTGGCAGTGCAGTCGCTGTAGATCTGAGGGGGACATGCAAGGAAAATAAAAAACAGCATTTTAGTTTGCACATGATTGGATGATAAAATCAGCAGAGCTTCCACTCATTTCAGATCTACCCCTCAGATCTACAGCGACTGCACTTCCAAGTGCACTTTCAAGTGCACTTTCAGTGCACATGTAGTGCAAAGTGGCTTTGACTTTAGTAAATAAACCCATCTATATCTAACAGTTTTTTGCTAGCTGCTTGTTCCCTATATTTTGAGGTTTAAGAGCTTGCTTCACTTTTTGTCAGCGCCATTTCTTCCCAATTTTTGCAATGTTAATGCGCACTAGGTGATTAGGGTGTGTCCAGGCACACCCAGCACACCCTGTGCACACACCAATGCGGAAAGCTCGTACTAATGATCAGGAGCGGTCACATGATTGGCCAGTCCATCCTGCCGCCCCGGGTGTACAGACCCTATTAACCGCTTCCCGACCGCCTCACGCAGATACACTGCGGCAGATGGGCACGTACAGGCAGATTAACGTACCTGTACGTTGCCCTTCAAGAGGTGGCTTGCGGGCGCGCGCACACCGGGAGCTCCGTGACCGTGGTCGCGGGTCCCGCGGACCCCATGTCCGCGGGGATACCCACGATAGTCTCACGGTGAGGAAGAAGGGATAGATACTAATGTAAACAAGCATCTCCCCGTTCTGCCTAGTGACAGTGTCACTGATCTCTGCTCCCTGTGATCGGGAGCGGTGATCAGTGTAGTGTCACACACAGCCCCTCCCCCCACAGTTAGAAACACTCCCTAGGACACACATAACCCCTACAGCGCCACCTAGTGGTTAACCCATTCCCTGCCAGTGACATTTTTAAAGTAATCAATGCAATTTTTTAGCATTGATTGCTGTATTAATGCCAATGGTCCCAAAAATGTGTTCGATGTGTCCGCCATAATGTTGCAGTCATGATAAAAATCACAGATCGCCATCATTACTAGTAAAAAAAAAATATTAATAAAAATGCCATAAAACTATCCCCTATTTCGTAGACGTTATAACTTTTGCGCTAACCAATTAATAAACGTTTATTGCCATTTTTTTTTTACCAAAAATATGTAGAAGAATACGTATCGGCCTAAACTAAGGAAAAAAAATTTTTTTTTTAAATATTTTTTGGGGATATTTATTATAGCAAAAAGTAAAAAATAATGCGTTTTTTTTCTAAATTGTCGCTCTTTTTTTTTGTTTATAGCGCAAACAATAAAAACTGCAGAGGTGATCAAATACCACCAAAAGAAAGCTCTATTTGTGGGGAAAAAAGGATGTCAATTTTGTTTGGGAGCCACGTCGCACGACCGCGCAATTGTCAGTTAAAGCGACGCAGTGCCGAATCGCAAAAAGTGCTCTGGTCTTTGGCCAGCAAAATGGTCCGGGGCTGAAGTGGTTAAAGGGATGCCAGGGCTTGGCAGGAAGGGGTTAACAGTGGGGAGAAGTCCATTTTAAAGGGACTCCTAACATGTCCATTTATTGCTAAATGATCCATACCTGAAGGGTGGCATTGGCAATCTCTAGTAACTTCTGCTGTGTATTTGAAAACATAATCTTTCCGATAAGTGTAACATTCTGTATCTTGCCTGAAAAATTGCCTTTGGCTACTGTCTTCCCTCCGCTCTGCCAACACGCATGACGTTAGAATTTCCTTTTGACTGATGCCGTTTCAATCCCAGACCAGCTTGTCATCCATGAGGTCACAACCTCCTATTTACTAACCCGTGGCCATACATTCTCTGCGGATAACCGCTGTCATTGGCTGGAGGCTGCAGGGAATTGTATAGTAGCGGATGCATGAATATGTTCATACAGGTCAATCAGGAGGTCTCCACCAGTACTGAAATATGTATATCCTTACCAAGCCTATTAGGAAATAGCTTCAGGGCACAAGACAGTGAAGTTACCATTATCCAGGAAGGCTTGTCAGTCACTGTGTATTCTTAGCATACCTTCAGCCTTTATTTATAGTTTGCATTTTATACATGGCTGCAAACAGCTAAATACACAGATATAAGTACATATAAAGGGAGTTGTTTTACCTGACAAAGGATTTTAATTTTTTTCCATCCAGCTCTGCTGCAGTTCAGTTCCACTTACAGGTCTTGTCCCTGCCCCAGTGGCGTCGCTAGGGGGTGGCTTTTGGGGCTATAGCCCCGAATCTGGGGCCTATAGCCCCGAGTCTCTGCAGGGGTCCCCAAGGGGAGGGGAGGCTCTCTGGGAGGCCTTGATGTAAGTGGGGGGGGCTCTCTGGGGACCCTGATTTAGGGGGAGGCTCTCTGGGGACCCTGATGTAAAGGGGGATCTCTGGGGACCCTGATGCAAGGGGCAGGCTCTCTGGGGACCCTGATGTAAGGGGGAGGCTCTCTGGGGACCCTAATGTAGGGGGGGATCTCTGGGGACCCTGATGCAAGGGGGGGCTCTCTGGGGACCCTGATGTAAGGGGGGGCTCTCTGGGGATATACACACACACACGCGCGTATATTATATACATGTGTATGCCCGCCCAAGCGTATGACTTTCTTTACTACACTGCTATGGGCTCTAGCCCCAAATCTTTTGTAGACCCTGCCCTCCCCCATCCTGTGACTGGACAGTGAAAGGAGAAGCAGCAGACTGATAAGCCCATCTCTCTGTCACTCTGCTCTCTCTACCTATTGGCATCAGTGGTGGCTGGTAGTTTTTTGTTCTGGGGTGGGCGTGGCAAACAACCAAACCCCCCCCCTTCCCTGTCTGCCAGTAGGGTTGTCACCTGTCCGGGATTCACCTGGACAGTCCAGGTTTTGAATCACGTGTCCGGGTTTGAGTTCACCTGAAACCCGGACACATTATTCAGACAGGAATGTGGCTTGGAACAGGGCCTGACAGGAGGAGTGAGGGGGGCACTATGTGCGCCACACATTTCTATTCTCTTTGGAGCGCCCAAAGGTGTCCCAGGTCTGTTACAATGCTATAGTGTATATTAAAAAAAAAAAAAAAAGTGCGGCCAGTTGGGAACAATGCACCATAATTGGTGGCAATGCCCCCTCGTAACTAGGTTCTGGATTAGGATATTCAATTTAATAAACTCAGTAACGGGGGTAAACGTTCGTAGATCTCCAGAAGCCGCTCTTTTTCACAAACTGCCCGATTAAGTATCCAGAAAATCAGTACAATTGATCACTTATAGATTGCTGGCGGCGAGGATTACAATTGCTAGGCATTGGAAACAGTCGATAATTCCTCTTGATCATGTTAAAAGTAAATTCAATTGGATCATGATTAACGATAAGCTCACTCATATACTTTGTAATAACTCCCAAAAATTTGACAAGATATGGGATGCCTGGATTGGCTATATCTCAATTCCGAGGGGAACTCCGGGCTGCTGACCCTCTCCTCCCTCTTCTTCCATTTTCCTTTTTTTTCTTCTTCTTCCTCTCTCCTTCCTTTTCCCTATTACTTCCGCCCTTTTCTGGTATTTACATATATGATTCAGTTAATACAGTGCAACATGAGCACTGTATTTTGAAAAATCCTAACTCGGTTTGCAATTGCTGTCTCGCAAAACGAGCAGGATTTAGGCCAAAGCGGTGTGCAGTACCACGTTTGGCCTGAGGTGGGGGGGAACCGGAGCCGAGCGGAGCCAAACGGCGCCGATCGTAGCCGCTCGGAAATGCTCGGGAAGACTCGGAAATACTACGTTCCCGCGCCTTTCCGAGGTTTGCCAAGGTCAGCCGAGGTGTCCTCGGGCCTTTCCGGCTGTTTCCGAGGCTCTCCGGCGCCCCCCCCCACCTCTGGCCGCATGCGGTATTGCGTGCCATTGAAGTCAATGCGGAACGAGTTATTTTTGTTTCCATTGACTTCAGTGGGGAAACTCGCTTTGATATGCGAGTACTTTGGATTACGAGTATACTCCTGGAACGGACTATGCTCGTAATCCGAGGTTCCACTGTAGCTTATGGGACCTTACACAGTAGCGAACCCTGGGATAACCTCAGGGTTAGCTGCCAGGATTTCTCTATGACTTCCCAACCATCACCTTCCTCCCCCCTTCCCCTTTTCCCTATATCATGCCCCTACTACGGCTCTCCATTATCCACCATACATGGTGGCATCCCTGATCATAGTTGGGAAGTAACTGTTCAGTCCCATTAGTACTCAGATATATGGTGTGCCTTTTGCTTTCTGATGTGATGATAGATGACAGATATCTGTTCTAACCATACCTCTTATGTCTGTGTATTGCTATGCTGAAAACCGAGAATTGAATTTGTTACATTAATGCGTCTGTTCATACCAGACTTTGTTTCTTTTTAAATAAAAATATTGAAATATAAAAAAAAATTGCTGTGCGCCGTTGAAGTGTTCAGGTTGGGCTTGAAGAAAAAGTGGCAACCCTATCTGCAGGTCCACCGGCACTTACCCCATCTAAGCGGCGGGAACATCGGACATCAGCAGGGATCGGGGCATCGGCGGGCATCGGGCAGCAGCTCCTGGGTCTTCTCCTCCTCGCTTCTGCCGTGCCTGTCCTTTCAGCCAATCGGGTGGCGGGTATCAGACCCGCTTCCAGATTGGCCGGGAGGAGGATTAGTGTTGCAACAGTGAATATTAGTTTGCTCTTGTAACACATGGGTGGGCTCATAGCGCAATGCTCTGCACCACGAGCCCACCCTATTTTGAAGCCTATTAGAGCCTCTGGCTCTAATCAGGTGCTTCAAAAAAAAAAAAATACCCCCGTCGCTGTAATTCATGTGCCCGGCGTCCTGAAAGGGGCAGGATGCATGAATAGGGGGTGGCGGCCGTGGACTGGATAGAGCATGGGGGTGTTGGCCGTGGATAGAGGGGGTGGCACTTGGGCACCCCTAATAGATGTGCCGCCACTGACTGACATGTTCCTTGGTAGCACGTGAGCTCTACAGCACAACTCGCTGGCTTCTTGTGTTGCTTCTCCTTCCCCCAGTTGGAGCTCTACTGTAAAAGGGAGTGCAAGTGTGAAGGAATGTGATGTAGATAATAATAATAGTAATCTGAAAATGTCTATTTTCTTATGTGCATACATATTTTTCTCCTTACTCATTATATAAGTATACAGGTTTGCTCTGTTCCTATATTTTCTCAAGATGGCGGGTACCCCCTGCATCCCACACATCAGAAGAACGCGGAACAAGATAAAACCAAAGATCAGCCAGACCTCGTTATGAACATTCTCCATCTTCTTTATCTTCTTAACCAATGAGATGTACCTATTAGACTAACATAGCAATGACGTATTTGTGTGTATAAAACATTAACACCGCCTTGAATAAATTAGAAGTGAAACAAGTAATAGCGCTGAGCGTGTCTCAGAGTGTTTACTTTTATATGCATGCATATCAACACTTTTCAAATTAGAGACAGCAGCAGATAACCTTGGGCTCGATTGGAGCTCTTAATCATTTCCATAACAGATGGTGCCGAAACCCGGGACCTCAGGCTACAGTCGAAGCCATACCGCGACAAGCATTCGGGCGTTAACTGATTGATGAGACGGGGTTTGCGCAGCCCTAACAGTACCGGTGAGTTTGATTAATATTCTTACCACTGTACGACTCTCTTATCTTTCGGTTGACGGCTGGATTCTGTCGGTATGCTGAGACTGTCTTAGAGGCAGGTATTTCCTCGCCTGAGGTTGTTTTAACGAACCTGCCAATGGGTTTCTGCTGACTGTATTTTTTGTTCACTGTCTGCCATTCTTTGGGCTGCGAAACTCAGCAGTCTAAGGGTGCTACATGTGTGAATGGGTAGTCTCATCTCCAGATGAGCTTTCGGCCTCTGGCATGAGATTGTTTCCCGTGTGGCAAACGTTATAGACGGGTTACTCTAGGTTCGACGAACCTTTGAGGGGAATTTCAGCTGCTGGCTTTGCAGCCTGGAGTGCTACATGTGAGAATGGGTAGTCTCATCTCCAGATGAGCTTTCGGCCTCTGAGATGAGATTGTTTCCCTTGTAGCAAACGTCTATAAACGGGTTTATTTTGCAGGGTGGTCTGCCCTTGTGGTTATTTTAGCCTGCTGAAATTTTGCAGTTCGAAGAGTGGCAGGTGTAATGTCCTGTCGTGATTGTATTTGTGATTTATTGTTTGCTATACATGAGAGGGGGTGGGGACTGGTGAAAGTCAGAGAAGGAGGCTACCCGAAGGATCTGTTGGGTCACAAGCCGTTGCTCCCTACTACCCCTGACGTGCTTGTACTGAGATTAAACGTACATTACCCGGTGACAGGGGGGTTTGGGCAGCCCCTCGAAGTGATAGAACAGAGAGCCAGGGAGGAGGGTTATCAAACCATTAGTTGTCCTCATTCCCCCTTCAAACCGTCAGCCGAGACTGCGGCAGACGAACAAAACAGAGTTAGAGACCTTGGTTACGTCTTAGGAGGCCCTGAGAGAGGAGGGGGAGATGGGTCAGAACAACTCTAAACCGGAGAAAGGAATTTGCTGATAAGAACGCTGAGAAAAATATTAACTCCTTGGTTGTATGTATTCCCCTCTCAAGCCGTTAGCCGAGAAACAGAAAGTGATATTGTAAAGAAGGAGAGAAGAAGATGTTGAAATAGTTAACAAAGTTGAAAGAAGTGACGAAAGTTATGTTGCAGAAGAAACAGGGAGAAAAATCCTGTGTGATAAAGAAAATTGGATAAAGGAAGTTAAGAAAGATGGCGATTGTATTATGTATGTGTATCACAGAGCTGATGATATGTTGGAACTTGAAACAAAGGAGGGGAGGGACAGCACTGCCCTCCGTCTAACAACCACTCCTTTCTCACCACCCAAGCACAACCCACTGTGACAACTTAGCCCGGCGGCCATCTTAGTGCACCCATGCCTTCACTTTCTACCCAGTCCAGTGCACTTCCTGCCGGCGGCCATCTTGGTACACCCAGTAAGCTTAAACAGCCTGTACCCAGCCTTCCCTGTTTTAAACCAAGATGGTTCATACCACACACCTGTCTTCCCCAATACGGGAGCATCACATTCCCAGTACGGATATGTTAATGATGAAGAAGCGTCTGAGTGGGAAGCCCAACAGCAGGCAGCAAGGCCACCCACTGATTTAACCCCCAATCCGGCTCCGGACTCACAGTTCCGAGAGGATCTCAAACACATGCTGGCAACTGTAAAGAACAGTGCCCCTTGCCAGCCCCTGCCCCAACAACAGTCTCGGTTACCAGAAGGGGCACCAGTGATGTATGTCGCTTTTACTCTATCACAAGCAGCGGCCTTAGTGACAAGTCTGCCTGACCCAGAGAAGCAGCCAATTCCCTTCTACCACAGGATAGTGCAGATACAAGAAACTTACTCAGCTGCCTGGAGAGACTTGATCAGCCTATGCCAAATCAAAGCAGGATATGTCTTTTGGCCAGTCATGCAGATGGCCTTCAATGATGCCTGCCTGACAAGTGCCACTTCCTACACCTCAGGCGTGGAGTTCTGTGCACAACTCCACGACTGGGCAAAGGAGAAGTTGACGGATCAGAAGACCACAATCCAAGATATTACCCAAGATAAAGGGGAGTCTGTGAAGAAGTATCATGCTAGACTCATAAAGGCACACACACACATGTTATCAACTGCTTTTGTTTCAGGGCTCAGAGAGGATATCAGAAAAGGCCTGATGGTGGCCCGCCCTGAATACCATTCAATGAAAATGTCTGATTTATTGTTGGTGACCAGAGGTATAGAAAATCAAAAAGGTAAAAAACCAACGCCCCTCATGGTAACCCATGACGAAGATCCCGCCTACACTAGTCCACCACCACTGCTCAATACCAGGGAAAGGATCACCTGTTACAACTGTGGGAAACGGGGTCACTTCAGAAAAGAATGCAGAGCCCCAAGATGTCCCAGACGAAAAACCTACCACTTTCCTCATTGACAGGGGTGCAGCCAAAAGTGTGTTGAGGGCGGTGAATCTGCCTAATAATTCTTTTCTTTCCACTATTGATGTTTCCTGCGTAGGAATGGATGGGGTGCCCCGCTCCAGTCCACTTCCTGATTTGCTTGCCAGATTTATGGTGTCCTCTACATGTCCCTTGAATCTACTGGGAGCTGATGTGTTGTCCAGACTACAGGCCTCAATCAGGACACGCCTGAAGGGGGGATGAAGTTACATACTCCCCTATCTTTAGAAGACTCATCTGCTTTGTGTTCTCTGCCTCTCCTGATGACACTTAATGAAGCAAAAAACTTCAAGTTCAATACTGCAGGAAGTACTTGACAGAATCCCTGCGTGCCTATGGTCCACAGGACCGGAAGACAACGGTCACTTAAAGGTGCCACCAGTTTCAGTCAAGCTAAAAGAGGGCGCTTCATTGCCCCGGAAACCACAATAACCCCAAGAAGAGAATCCTAAAAAGAGAACCAGGTACCTACTGTGGATGCCTTTGACTGCAAAATACCTCACAGAGGTGGACCTTACAAACGTTTTCTTCAGTGTCCACCCTCACCCCTCCTGCTGGTACCTTTTTGCATTCATCCACGGAAAGAAACGGCAACATACCTAAACAGTTGTGCCACAAGGGGCACAGAACTTTCCAAGCCAGTTTGCAAAAGCTATGGCTATCATCCTTGACACATGACAAGAGGAACACCCGGAAGTGATTCTCTTCCAACATGTTGATGACCTTCTCCTTTGTGCAGCTGACTTACCCCCTGTTGAAGTCACCTCAGAAAGCCTGTTGTGCTATCTTGCCAACCAGGGCTGCAGAGCCTCAAAGCCCAAAATGCAGTGGTGCTCAACACCTGTCATTTTCCTTGGACTAATTTCCTAGTGCAGAGCATGGATTCCAGAAGCCTTCCTACTGATGCTCTGCAATCAGACCCCTTCCAGAAGTCTCCTGAAGAAATATCTAAGTTTGAGGCCCTCAAGTGTGCCATCTCAGGCGCTAGGGCTCCCAGCCTACGACAAAACGCTCAAGCTCTTTGTATCCGAACGTCTGGGACATGCTGCAGGTGTACTCACCCAATCACACGGCATCAGCCTACGCCCCATAGGATATTATTCCTGTCGGCTGGATGCGGTAGCAAGAGGAGGCCTATTGTGTCTGCGAGCTGGATTTGCTACACAAGCCTTGCTTGACAAAACTTTGAACTTGGTCCTCGGACACTGCCTCGTTCTGCTTGCTCCCCATGACGTTGTTGCCATATTCAACCAAGATCCAGGCGAAACACTTGTCCACTACCAGACACTTGAGACTCCTGTGTTCCCTCCTACTGGACAGCATTACTCTATTAAGTTGTCAAACACTGAACCCTACCACCCTTCTTCCACTTCTCGAGGGGGGAAAGGAGGAGGAGTAGAGTCTTGACTTGTTACCCCATGACCACACAGGACACGCGGTCACCACTGAAAACACTGTTCTACAAGCTGAAGCCTTACCACTGGTGATGTCTACACAGGAGGCAGAGCTGTAAGCACTTACTACAGCATGTAAATGGGCAGAGGGAAAAAGAGCCAACATTCATATGGACTCAAGATATGCTTTCAACATTGCCCATGATTATGGTGTTATCTAGAACAGAGGATTCCTGATGGCTGCAGGAACACCTGTGAAAACTTGATTGATGCCTTGCTTCTCACAACCCAAGTGACTATTCTGAGTAAAGCACACGACAAAATGAACTCAAAGGAAGCTTAAGGCAATCATCGAGCCAATACAGCTGCCAAACAGACAGCTGGTGGTCCACGGGAAGTGGACAGCAGGGTGGTAGAAGAAGACCACCCCGTGCTTACCTTACAGACTTTCCCAGTGGACAGAGTTTATCTAAAAGAACTACAGGAAACAACAAGTGCGGATAAGAAGGAAAGCTGGAAACGGAGAGGAACAACTCTCAGAAATGGACTATTCGAGTGCAACAAGAAGCCTTGTCTACCCAGGAGTATGTACCCAGCTGTGGTGCAATGGGCACATGGAGCTGCCCACTTGACAAAGACTTTTATGAACTCTCTTATCAACAAGTGTTGCACCAAGAGTTACTCCACTGACCGACAGCTTCTGCAGATCATGCATTATTTGCACCAAATGTAACCCAGGATGCACAGAAGAAGCACAGAAGAAGCACAGAAGAAAAACCTGGCAAAAGCCCTATACCCCATTCCAGAGGATGCAAATTGATCATTCTCAAGTGCCAAGAAGTGACAGATTTGAAAACGCCCTAGTGGAAGTGGTCACGACTGCCAGGACCACAGCTAAGAAACTACTGAGTGAGATAGTATGTAGATTTGGGGTCCCAGAGGTGATATTGAGAGATCAGGGACCAGCCCTAACAACAACCCTTACAAAAGAGATTTGGGCAGCACTGGGGGTTCAGTTGGCACTACACATCCCATACCACCCCCGTACTGATCAGTAGCGGGAAGGTAGAAAGGATGAATGGGACACTAAAAACAGGATGTTAAAGATGGCCCAAGAGACTAACATGAGTTGGCCAGACAGTTAGCCCATTGCCCTGTTCAGTGTCAGACACACCCCTGGGGGAAACATGCCCTATCCCCTTATGAAATTTTGTTTGGTTCAGCCCCCAGACTTGGTTGTTACTTTCCACAACAGTTACAGTTACAGTCTGATGTGTTGACTAATTATGTAACCATTTTATCACGAGAATTAACCTGAATGCATGTCCAGGTGTTTTCTTCCATTCCAGATCCTGAATTAGATACAGGAACACACCAACTACTGTCTGGAGATCCTTGAGCCAAGTTATGATGGTCCATTCCAAGTTTTGCTGACCACAGCTACCTCAGTCAAGTTGGCCAGGAAGAACACCTGAATGCACGCTTATCACTGCAGGAGAGCGTGCTTTCGGGTGCTGCATATCCTTTTTCTGTTTGATCTAGGGGGGAGGGGCCCAGGAGGTGGCCATCACAAAAATGATAACATAATTACATTTTGGTGTAACTCTTCAGGTACACATGTGACCACCTTTACCTTAGATTACTGTGACATAGTACCTTGTCCGTTTGACCCTTCATGGTGATGCCATTGGTACAGTGAGATCCCTGACGGTAAGGACATATATGTATGCCACACAGACAGTTACTGGGGACAGAGTTGTGGTTTCTGTGGGGGCCAGTGGGTTGGAACACAGGGCCAGACTGGGCGACCACAGAGTGCATTAGACAAAAAAAGATGAAAATAGAAAGCCCCCATATCCTAACCAAAGATACCCCTGATACATACACTGACCCAGCACACAGTCAGAGGAGGAAGCGAACAGCTCTCTCCGGAAGCTTTGATCCTCATGTATACATACATGTCATAGGGGTTACAAGGGGGGTCCCTGATGAGTTTAAAGCCAGGGATCTGGTAAAAGCTGGTTTTGAGTCTTTGATCCCCATAACAACTGTCAGCAAGAATGTAGATTGGATTAACTACATGTCATGGTTATGCAATAGAGTTTGTCGATCAGCATACCTGTCTCCATGTGTTCATCTCTAGAGACCAGCTGACCCTCACCTGACTGCTTTTGTAACCTCTCCTCTAAGCATGGCCCCACCCCAGGCCCTATCAGGGAACCCTATATTAACCTGTGCACTGCAAGCCAGCAGTGCTGATCAACCACTGTGTGTTAGCCTCTGTGTGTACTTGCTGTGTTTCCTACATCTGATTCCGGTTACCGACCTTGGCTTGTACCTTACTTTCCTTGTTGTTCCAGTCTGCTGCCTCCTTCCTCTTCTCCTGTAGTGTGAGCGTGAGCTGTGAGAACCCGGGGGCCGCGACCTGGAGCCAGACTGCAGCACAGTCCATCCTCACCACTAGAGGCTCTGGTGAACACCTGCTGGCTCTTAGACTCCGCGCCCTGGGGAATCTATGCTCTAGCTCCCAGTGGGATCTGTGTCAGTGATCCAGTAGACCTGATTCCTGAACCTCCCAGGGTACAATCCGCAGCAGTCAGCCATAGGGACCACTACCTTGCGGTGCATTCCTGATCCCAACGGTGTGCATCTGTCACCCAGCCTCTAGGTGACCTGACACTACACATATTATAACCAACAGAGATTTGTAAATTACACTAAAGATGCCCTCCAGGGAATTGCTGACCAGTTAGCCCCCACTTCCTACATGACATTCCAGGACCTGATGGCCTTAGACATGGTGCTAGTTGGGAAAGGAGGTGTTTTGTAAAATCATAGGAAAAAACGGGAACCTGTTGTACATACATTCCTGATAATACTGGCCCAAATGGTAAGGTTACTCTAGCTATAAAGAAATTAGAAGATCTGTCACTGGAGTTGAAGAACTCAGGTATCACAGACCCATGGGACCAATACTTTAGCTGGATGAGTGGGTGGCAGAAGGTGCTCGTCCAGATACGGGTAACGGTATTAATAATCCTGGTTCTTTTAGCCCTGATTGTATACTGTATTCTACCTTTCATAAAAAGTTAATGAGCAAGGCTGTAGACAATAGCACACCTACATTTCTCCACCAAGAAGAAGAGGACCTCCTTATGATGGAAGATGACAAACCCTTCACTCCTCTACAGTCACTCCCTGTCCATAACCTCACAATCCTATAGAGTTATAGGGATAGATAGCACCTGACTGCACCTCTCCAGCTGTATCGAGGAGGGAAGTGAACAGTTGCTGCCCAATTCTATATACAGCCAAAAAGAGTTGCTGAGGAGAAGGGCCAGGCCAAAGTGGGACCTTTAGTATTAGGGACAGAAAAGAGAAAATAGTCATTTTAGGGGGGATTGTGAAGGAATGTGATGTAGATAATAATAATAGTAATCTGAAAATGTCTATTTTCTTATGTGCATACATATTTTTCTCCTTACTCATTATATAAGTATACAGGTTTGCTCTGTTCCTATATTTTCTCAAGATGGCGGGTACCCCCTGCATCCCACACATCAGAAGAACGCGGAACAAGATAAAACCAAAGATCAGCCAGACCTCGTTATGAACATTCTCCATCTTCTTTATCTTCTTAACCAATGAGATGTACCTATTAGACTAACATAGCAATGACGTATTTGTGTGTATAAAACATTAACACCGCCTTGAATAAATTAGAAGTGAAACAAGTAATAGCGCTGAGCGTGTCTCAGAGTGTTTACTTTTATATGCATGCATATCAACACTTTTCAAATTAGAGACAGCAGCAGATAACCTTGGGCTCGATTGGAGCTCTTAATCATTTCCATAACACAAGGTGCTCATCCAAAGTCAAATCCTGGTACCTATACCACTTAAATTAAAAAAAAGCACACACACATTTAATGATGCAATAACGAATGCAGACCTACATTAATTTTTTGTATTTTTCTGCCTTCTAACTAAGTCAGGGTGTTCTGCATGATACCTTAAATTTGATAACATAATGCTGTTGCATTTCCCTGCCTTCTCCTTGCAGCACCCTGGAGTTTAGGCAGGGATGCTCCTCACAAATGTACTTGCCGGGAGTAGTCAACCTGTCAATTGGTAGAGATCTATTGATTTCTTCCTAAGTTTGGCCTTGTTGTACTTTCCTCTTCTACCACTAGGTGGCCGGGTACTTGGTGGTACTAGATATGAGAAGAGCAACACAAGGTCAGGTTATGGGTATATGGGGTATCTCAGCCAATGGGCAGGGGTTTTCTTGGATTCCTTGGCCTGCTGGGAGGACCTATATATCCGGGTGGAGTCAGGTGATCTGTGTTCTGTGCACCCGAACGGCTGTCTGGGTGGACGTGTGTTGTATTGCCCGGGCTGCTAGGCCGGAGATCCCGGGCACACCTGGCTGTTGGGCTGTCTGAGGCCTATCCAGAAGCAAGAGAGCAGTGTAGGATTGGGATTGCGGCTTGCAGTCCAACCAGAAGTGACGGTTCTGCCGGCCGCAGAACCTGTCATGGTCGGAGGTAGAGGGGAAGCTGTCGCCACAAAGGGACCAGGGACCTTATTACCAGGGACCACAGTGAGTAACTGAAGCAAGTACCGGAGTCACATTCTCACCGAACGGGCACGGTGGAAAATTGGGAAACTTCAGACAGTGATCAAGTCAGGGACCCAGCCAGCAGAAGTGACGCTTGCAGAGCAGGGGGGTTATCTGATGCAGGGAGGAGCCGAGACAGCCGCCGAGGGACCCCAGAAGACAAGGATCGGGGCTATTTTTTTTTTAATAAAAATCGAACCTTTAGTACCACTACGTAAAGGGTTCTTTACTGTAAGAGCGGCAAGGATGTGGAATTCCCTTCCACAGGCGGTGGTTGCAGCGGGGGGGCATCAATAGTTTTAAAAAACTATTAGATAGGTACCTGAACGACCGCAACATACAGGGATATACAATGTAATACTGAAATATAATCACACACATAGGTTGGACTTGATGGACTTGTGTCTCTTCTCAACTTCACCTACTATGTAACTGTGGAGTTAATCCTTCAGATTATTAATATGTAGCACTACCCTCATAGGAGTCACTGATGTCTCGGGTCCCCACTGCTGCATTTTCCTTCATTCACTCCATCTCAGAAAACAGTCCTTGGCTTGTTTTTTGTTTTTTTTAATAGGGGTTGATAACTTGGATAGGGTTAGGGAATTATGGAATGCCCATCTTAAAAATGTTCAAACACAGAACCAGTAGGGTTCTGCTCTCCCTCTTATCCGCTTATCGAAATCTGGAAGCCCCCAAACCCCCCCCCCCCCCATGTGAATGGGTATAGTACCCCTATCCATTCATCAAAAAAGTGTCAAAAAGTAATAAACACAAGAAACAGTTTTTGACAAATCCTTTATTAAAAAATAAAAAAACAGTGTCCCTCGATGTAAATCCATCATCAATCACACTGCCCAACGGACCTGAAAAATTAAAAAAAGTCCTCGCCTTCTCGGGGTCTCCCACCATATGCCTGCTCTGCGCTTTGACAATTCTTATATAGGCAAGGGGCGGGGCCACCTGGCTACGTCACACGGTGGCACCGCCCCTTCTGACATCACGGACTGGTGCATGCTGGGCAGAAAGGGAAGGTGCCACCGAGCGATGTAGCCAGGTGGCCCTTCCCCTTGCCTATATAAGAAATGTCAAAGCGCAGAGTGGGCATACGGTGGGAGGCCTCCCAGGAGGCAGAGAGTTTTTTTATTTTTTTTTACTTTTTCGGGTCTGGCGGTGGCGTGATTGACGATGGATTTACATCAAGGGACACTATTTTTTATTTTTTAATTAAGGATTTGTCAACAAACTGTCTCCTGTGTTTGTTACTTTTTGACACCTTTTTGGTGAATGGGTAGGGGTACTATGTAACTTGTACCCTTACTCATTCACATGGGGGGGCGGGATCTGGGGGACCCCTTGTCTTCCAGATTCCGATAAGCTCCTGTCTGCAGTCCCCAAAACCACAGCTCAGGGTTGTTGGGAAGAGACCCTTTTCCCCATCAACATGGAGACAAGGTACTTTGGGGTGGGAAGGGGCAGAGCCCCCCTGCCCCAATGCACCCACCACCCCATGTTGAGGGTATGAGGCCTGGTATGGTTCGGGGGGGTGGGCGCTCGCTCGCCCCCCCCTCCCCGCTTTCCTGACCTGCCAGGCTGCATGCCCAGATAAGGGTCTGGTATGGATTTTGGGGGGGACCCCACACCATTTTTTTTTTTATTTTGGCGTGGGGTTCCCCTCAAAATCCATACCATACCCGAAGAACCTGGTATGGACTGGGGGGGGGGGGGGGACCACACGCCGTTTTTTTCTTTTTTTTTTTTTAATAGCTGGGTGAGTCATTTTAAATGTGATTTGACTTGTTTTTTTTTTCTATAGAAATGTCATTTTTGCTGCAGCATGTTTCATACATGCTACAGATGCGCCACTTTAAGGGGACCCCCAGTCACTGTATTTAAAGGAATTTTTCTATTTTATTGTTGCACTTTAAGCATAATTAAAATCACTGTTCCTAAAAAAATTATAATTTTTCTTCTTATTTATTGATACATGCCCCCCAGGGCAGTACCCAGACCACATACCCCTTTTATGGCCAATTACTTGCATATAAACCTTCAAAATGGGCATATTTGATTTTTCCTATTTGGCTCCCATAGACTTCAATAGCATAGTTGCCAACAGTCCCGATTTTCCTGGGACAATCACAATTTTGGGACCCTTGTCCCGATCGGAGGCTGTCCCGAATCGGGATTTGCCCAGGAAAATGAGGAATGTTTGCATTTTACATTTTTTGGCAGCTGGCTTCAGCAAAATGGCCGCCGGTGCCGCCGCCGCTAGATCGCTCCCCCTTGTGTTCAGTGGAGAGAGGAAGGGGGCTCGATCCGTGCAGCCAATGAATCTGCTTCTCCTCTCGTACGGATTGACCCTTCCCCTCTCCACTGAACACACGGCGCTGGCGGACGACCATGCTGTAATGGACATGTGCTGCCAGGGCCTGGGGGGCGTTATGGGAGGGGAGGGTCTGCACTGAGGGGGGTCTGCACTGAGGGAGGTCTGCTGAGGGCGTCTGCACTGAGGGGGTCTGCACTGAGAGGGTCTGCATTGATGGAGGGGGGTCTGCACTGAGGGGGTCTGCACTGATGGAGGGGGGTCTGCACTGAGGGAGTCTGCACTGATGGAGGGGGGTCTGCACTGAGGGGGTCTGCACTGATGGAGGGGGGTCTGCACTGAGGGGGTCTGCACTGAGGGGGTCTGCACTGATGGAGGGGGGTCTGCACTGAGGGGGTCTGCACTGGGGGGGTCTGCACTGAGGGGGTCTGCAATGATGGAGGGGGTGTGCACTGAGGGGGTCTGCACTGATGGAGGGGGGTCTGCACTGAGGGGGTCTGCACTAAGGGGTGTCTGCACTGAGGGGGTCTGCACTGATGGAGGGGGATCTGCACTGAGGGGGTCTATACTGACTCTGCTGGGGGCACCTGATGCAAGGACAGTCTCTGCTGGGGGCACCTGATGCAAGGGAGGACTCTGCTGGGGGCACCTGATGCGAGGACGGACTCTGCTGGGGGCACCTGATGCAAGGAGGGACTCTGCCGGGGGCACCTGATACGAGGACAGACTCTGCTGGGGACACCTGATACGAGGACAGACTTTGCTGGGGACACCTGATACAAGGACAGACTCTGCTGGGGACACCTGATGCAAGGACAGACTCTGCTGGGGGCACTTGATGCAAGGACGGACTCTGCTGAGGGCACCTGATGCAAGGACGGACTCTGCTGGTGGCACCTGATGCAAGGATGGACTCTGCTGGTGTCAGGCGACGTGGCTAGTGACACGCTCAGGGATCCCACTGATTCGGCATTATGATGAGTTGAATGATTTAATTTTATATTACAATGTAATAATAGAAATAATGTGCTTCAATCATCCTGACACCATAACAATCATGGTGCCGGGATGATTGAAGCGCTAACACCAGGTGTTTGGAGTATCTTTATCTGCTGATTGTTAAACTTTCTAGAATACACATATTTCTATTGTTGTGTAGGATCTGGGGCTGCTGTCCCTTCATTCCTCTCTCCCCCTTTCCCTCTCCATCCCTCATTCATCTCAGACTCTAACCACACCCCCTTTGAAGCACGCCCATTTAAGCCACGGCCAGTATTTCACATAAACCACGCCCATTTTTCGCCACGCCGCGCTTCGCGCCACACTTTTATTTTGATTGCTATGTCACGCCTACAAACACATGCCCCGCCCCCTAATTATTATACGGCTCCGCCTACAGCCAAAAAAGTGTCACACATATCTTTTTTGCAATGTTGACAATAGGGTTCGCCTTTCGGGTTAGAACATTTCCCTTGTTCGGGAGTTCTGCTGCGAACCAAACAGGGGGGTGTTCAGCTCATCCCTAAGAACCAGGGACAACTTCCTCCCTATTTACAAAAGTCCTCTTCTTCCTTCTGCACAAACTTGGCTTCCTATGTGCATGCTGATCACCCCTGTCCGAACCAGCAGGATTTTGCTAGTTCAGCAAAGGCCCATTACAGGCAGGAACTCTCAGTTCCTTGACAAAAGTAGTGCAATTTGAGTGAAGAGCATGACATTTCTCCTTCTGCTTCCCAGTGGCCACTGATCCTAGCTCCACTTGCTTGCAGAAACAGTAGCCCACCTGGCTGCCACCAGCCATGCCTGGCTGATCTTCCTCCCAGTCCTCCCGACTGACACACATGGAGACCTCCTAGGGCAAGGTAGATGAAGACTTGGCACTACACAGTCTTCAAGAAAGCACTGTAACATCTGACAGTCTTTCCCCTTGTCTTGTCCCTGCACTGTGCTAATCTACTCACTGTCAGTGGCGGCTGAAGGAGATCAGTTGGTAGCCCTTACCCCATCACTGGCAACTTCCCCCTGCTCAGCGGCAGCCTCCCATTTCCCTGCTCTCCATCACCGGCAGCTTCCCCTGCTCGATGGCCTCCCATTCTCCTGCTCTCCGCGGCGGCTTCCCCCTGCTCTGCGGCCTCCTGTTCTCCTGCTCTCCATGGCGGCTTCCGTTTCCTCCCTCCTCCTCGGCGGCCAATCGGGAGGCTTCTCTTTTCGGCCAATCGGAAAACGGGTCTCACACCTGCTTCTGATTGGCCGAATTGAGGTAGTGGCATCACTAGATTTGGTGTCACTTGGTGCGGAAAACATGGTGTAACCCCCCTCCCCCCGCGGCACTGAGCAGGCTAGAGCATCAGTGCGGCTCTCCCCCCAGCCTGCCACAGTGGATGGAGCCAGGATGGGATCAAGGTGGTGGATGGAGCCAGGATGGGATCGGGGTGGTGGATGGAGTTGGAATGAGATCAGGGAATAAATGGAACCGAGATGGGATTGGGGTGGTGGATTGAGCTGGGATGGGATTGGGGCGGTGGATGGAGCCGGGATGGGATCAGGGGGTGAAGGATGGAGCCAGGATGGGATCAGGGTGGTGGAAGGAGCTGGGATGGGATCGGGGTGGTGGATGGAGCTGGGATGGGATCAGGGGGTGAAGGATGCAGCCGGGATGGGATCAGGGGGTGTAGGATGGAGCCAGGATGGGATCATGGAATAAATGGAACTGGGATGGGATTGGGGTGGTGGATGGAGCTGGGATGGGATTGGGATGGTGGATGGAGCCGGGATGGGATCAGGGGGTGAAGGATGGAGCCAGGATGGGATCAGTGTGGTGGAAGGTGCTGGGATGGGATTAGGGTGATGGATGGAGCCGGGATGGGATCAGGGGTGAAGGATGGAGCCGGACTGGGATCAGGGGGTGTAGGATGGAGCCAGGATGGGATCATGGAATAAATGGAACTGGGATGGGATTGGGGTGGTGGATGGAGCTGGGATGGGATTGAGACAGTGGATGGAGCCGGGATGGGATCTGGGGGTGAAGGATGGAGCCGGGATGCAATCTTTGATTGGGGGGGGTAAAGGATATGTGTTAGGGGGTGAAGGATGGAATCAGGGGGTGAAGGATGGAGCCAGGATGGAATCAGGGGGTGAAGGATGGAGCCGGGATAGGATCAGGGGGTGAAGGATGGAGCCGGGATGGGATCAGGGTGGTAGAAGGAGCTGGGATGGGATTGGGGTGGTGGATGGAGCTGGGATGGGATCAGGGGGTAAAGGATGGAGCCGGGATGGAATCTTTATATGGGGGGGTTAAAGGATATGTGCTAGGGGGTGCTTTGGGAGGGGAGAGGAATTGTGTTTGGGAGGGTGGGGGTGTCAAATGTCAAATCTGTCCCCCTCTTTCTAGCACAAGTCCTCTAACCCAAAACAAAGCACCCTCCTAGCACATATCCTCTAACCCCCTCCCTAAAATCACTCTTGGCAGCACCATTGTTACCTGCTCATGCCCACCAGAACCTCCCCTTTACCAATCACCATGTAAGACTCCAGTTATTACAGACCTCATAGGGCAGGTGTCCCTCCTCCGCCTCCTCCTCGGCTCTTCCTCCCGGCCTGTGTAAGTGAACATTAGAGCCGAGGAGGAAGCGGCTATAGCCCGGTTACTGCAGGCTGCAGCCAAAGAGAGATGCAATTGCGAGGGTGTGTGGGACGGCCGATTGGCCCCGGGCACCCTGTCTGTCAGTGTGTCTGCCTCACTCCCTCCTCCCCCACCCTCCTCGCACATCGTGTGGAACTAAGGGGATAGCAGAGATCCCAGAAAGGAAAGAGGGAGCCACGGCGCCTCTCTCAATGCAGCGCCCAGTGTCAGTACGGGCCTGGTGTCACCCTCTGGCGGGTGTCACCCGAGTGTGGTCTGCACCCCCTGCACCCTTATAGCGATACCACTGGATTGAGGATCAGTGTTTCAACAGCGAATATTCATTCGCTGTTGTAACACACCAGGGTTGGCTCCAGGTCGCATGCTCTGCGACCCGAGCCCACCCTATTTTGAAGCCTATTAGAGCCTATGGCTCTAATCAGGTGCTTAAAAAAAACCCTTCCGCTGTAATTCATGCGTCCGGTGCCCCGAAAGGGGCCAGGCGCATGAATAGGCAGCAATAGATAGATTGCATGAATCTATCCATTATGCATATAGGGGGGGTGGCACGAGAGAGGGGGTGGTGCCCGGGCGCCCCTAATGGATGGGCCACCACTGCTCTCCTTGCTCCTTTCCGCTGCCTCTCCGGCATGAATCCCTCCACTGCTTCCTGTGGTGGGATCCTTCCAGGTCAGCTTTCCTGAGACCCAGCCTGAGGTAACCCAAGTAAGGGGTCCCTCAGGGGCCACCAACAGTCTCCTTATCTTCCTCCCGACTCTCCCTGCAGGCATGGCTCATGTCTATTTATGAGGATCCCAGTTCCCTGCCAGCCCACTGCTGGGGATTGGATGAGAGCCCAAAAATATTCAATAGTTCTAGAGGGTTCTCCAACCTTCCAGTTACCAGGAGGAGGCACCAGAGAGCTGCCAGGAGGAGTCATCCAGCCCTGTCCTCTAGTAACCCTGACCCATTTCAGTGACTCGGGTTTACCGTGTTTCTCCGAAAATAAGCCCGGGTTTTATATTAATTTTGGCAACAAAAGACCCAGTAGGGCTTATTTTCGGGGTAGGGCTTGTCATGTGCTGTCTTCTCGCTCCATCTCCCTCCCTGCCTGTCAGGAATCCCCATTGGCTAGTGGAACTGAGTAAAAGTGGGTGTAAAATCCTAGCATGTACTGTATTAGAGTATTATATCATGTAAAATGTGTATGTTTCTGTAATCTATTTGTGATAAATACCTTCTTATAGCTTCCGTGACCCGCCGGACCTCTCTCCCCCGCTCCGAGCACTGCAGAGGGGGTGGGGGGCGAGATCCCTCGCTGATAGCTGGGAGAAGAGGAGGAGAGCAGCGGGAGGTCAGCTGAGCGCCGAGCTGCGCTGTAATGAAGGTATTTATCACAAATACATTACAGAAACATACACCGCTAAGATCATATAATACTGTAATACAGTGCATTCTAGGATTTTACAACCACTTTAAACCAGGGCTTATTTTCGGGGTAGGGCTTATATTGCAGCCCTCCCCGAAAATCACAGTAGGGCTTATTTTCAGGGTAGGTCTTATTTTCGGAGAAACCCGGTATTCCTGACCAGAAATATGCTTTTAGCTACTCTCACTTCTAGTAGCACACACTAGAGGGTGCTACAGATAGATAATGTTTCACATTAATTGATAGTAAATTAGATTTAGTACTTCACAGGTACACATATTACCAAAAGTATTAGGACGCCTGCCTTTGCACGTACATTAACTTTAATGGCATCCCACGTTAAATATTAAGTTGGCCCACCCTTTGCAGCTATAACAGCTTCAACTCTGGGAAGGTTTAGGAGTGTGTCTATGGGAATGTTTGACCATTCTTCCAGAAGAGCATTTGTGAGCTCAGGCATTGATGTGGATGAGAAGGCCTGGCTCGCAGTCTCCGCTCTAATTCATCCCAAAGGTCTTCTATCGAGTGCAGCTGTAATACGGCAAGAAATAAAAAGAAATGCCCCAAAGGAAAAACAGATGGCAATTGTGACCTGTTGCTACAACAATCTGCTGCCAAGAACTATATCTGCTAATATCACAGACTAATCGTATACTTCCCTCCATCAAAGGTTATTGTGTTTGCAACTTTATCACAAGCCCTGATGAAGGGACCAATTCAAGGTCCCTGAAATGCACTGATTGTGTTTATGGATTTTTATTGGACGCTTGAAATAAAAGGTTCTAACCTTTTTCCCACTCCATCTAAAACATAAACGTGTTGGCTGGCATTGGGCTTTAATTCAAGTTTGGTCTGATCCCTTCAACATTCAACAAGCTCATGAGCAGGACTACAGCCTCTTGTCTCATAATTCTAACTTGGGGTGATTTCTTCCTTTCTGATAACATCTGCCATTGGTTAATAACTTGACTTGAAATGGATGAATAAATGCAAGAATAATATATACTCTCCGGGCACTTTATTAGGTACACCTGTTCAGTTGCTTGGTAACACAAAGTGCTAATCAGCCAATCACATGGCAGCAACTCAATGCATTTAGGCATCTAGACGTGGTGAAGACGACTTCCTGAAGTTCAAACAGAGCATCAGAATGGGAAAGAAAGGGGATTTAAGTGACTTTGAACCTTGCATGGTTGTTGGTGCCAGACGGGCTGGTCTGAGTATTTCAAAAACTGCTCATCTTCTGGGATTTTCACACACAACCATCTCTCGGGTTTACAGAGAATAGCCTGAAAAAGAGAAAATATCCAGTGAGCGGCAGTTGTGTGGAGGAAAATGCCTTGTTGAGGTCAGAGGGGAATGGGCAGAACTGGTTGAAGATGATAGAAAGGCAACAGTAACTCAAATAACCACTCATTACAACCAAGATATGCAGAATACCATCTCTGAACGCACAATGCATTGAACCTTGAAGCAGATGGGCTACAGCAGCAGAAGACCACACCGGATGCCACTGCTGTCAGCTATGAACAGGAAACTGAGGCTACAATTCGCACAGGATCACCAAAATTGGACAACAGAAGATTGGAAAAACATTGCCTGGTCTGATGAGTCTCGATTTCAGCTGTGACATTCAGATGGTAGGGTCAGAGTTTGGTGCCAACAACATGAAAGTATGGATCCATCCTGTCTTGTATCAACAGTCAAGGCTGGTGCTGGTGGTGTAATGGCATGGGGGTTTTTCTTGGCACAACTTTGGGCCCCTTAGTAACAATTGAGCATCGTTTAAACACCACGGCCTACCTGAGTATTGTTGATGACCATGTACATCCCTTTATGACTACAGTGTCCCCATCTTCTGATGGCTCCTTCCAGCAGGATAATTCTCCATGTCACAAAGATCAAATCCTCTCACCACTGGTTTCTTGAAAATGACAATGAGGTCACTGTACTCCAATGGCCTCCACAATCACCAGATCTCATCCAATAGAGCACCTTTGGGATGTGGTGGAACGGGAGATTTGCATCATGGATGTACAGCTGACAAATCTGCAGCAACTGTGTGATGTTATCATGTCACTATGGACCAAAATCTCTGAGGAATGTTTCCAACACCTTTGTTTAACCACTTGCCCACTGGGCACTTAAACCCCTTTCCTAACCAGACCAATTTTCAGCTTTCGGTGCTCTCACACTTTGAATGACAATTACTCAGTCATACAACACTTTACCCATATGAAATTTTTGTCCTTTTTTTCACACAAATAGAGCTTTTTTTTGGTGGTATTTAATCACCGTTGGGTTTTTTATTTTTTGCGCTATAAAAGAAAAAAGACTGAAAATTTGGTAAAAAAATGAATTTTTCTTTGTTTCTGTTATAAAATTTAGCAAATTAGTAATTTTTCTTTGGAAATTTTGGCCAAAATTTATACTGCTACATATCTTTGGTAAAAATAAGTACAACTTGGTGTATATTATTTGGTCTTTGTGAAAGTTATAGAGTCCACAAGCTATGGTGCCAATATCTGAAAATTGATCACACCTGAAGTACTGACGGCCTATCTCATTTCTTGAGACCCTAACATGCCAGAAAAGTACAAATACCCCCCAAATGACCCCTTTTTGGAAAGAAGACATTCCAAGGTATTTAGAAAGATGCATGGTGAGTTTTTTTGAAATTGTCATCTTTTCCCACAATTCTTTGCAAAATCAAGATTTTTTTTTTTCTTTTTTTTTTTCACAAAATTGTCATATTAGCAGGTTATTTCTCACACACAGCATATGCATACCACAAATTACACCCCAAAACACATTCTGCTATTACTCCCGAGTACGGCGATACCACATGTGTGAGACTTTTACACAGCGTGGCCACATACAGAGGCCCAACATGCACGGAACACCTCCAGGCGTTCTGGAGCACCCAGGCCAATTCTTGTATTTCTCTCCTACATGTAAAAATAATCATTTATTTGCTAGAAAATTACATAGAACCCCAAAACATTATATATATATATATTTTAGCAAAGACCCTAGAGAATACAATGGCGGTTGTTGCAACTTTTTATCTCACACGGTATTTGCGCAGCAATTTTTCGAACGCGTTTTTTGGGGAAAAAAAACTGTTTTGTGCTTTAAAAAAAAAACAAAACAGTAAA
The DNA here is from genome assembly GCF_042186555.1 of Aquarana catesbeiana. Lineage (NCBI taxonomy): Eukaryota > Metazoa > Chordata > Amphibia > Anura > Ranidae > Aquarana > Aquarana catesbeiana. The sequence goes on from NC_133325.1 coordinate 49,245,045, forward strand.
GTTAGCCCAATGTTTTTGCATAATGTGAAAGATGAAGTTACGCCGAGTAAATAGATACCTAACATGTCACCCTTCAAAATTGCACACTCTCGTGGAATGGTGCCAAACGTCGCTACTTAAAAATCTCCATAGGTGACGCTTTAAAATTTTTTACTGGTTACATGTTTTGAGTTACAGAAGAGGTCTAGGGCCAAAATTATTGCTCTCGCTCCAACGTTCGCAGTGATACCTCACATGTGTGGTTTGAACACTGTTTTCATATGTGGGCGGGACTTACGTAAGTGTTCGCTTCTGCATGCGAGCACACGGACAGGGGCGCTTTAAAATTTTTTTTTTTTTTTTTTATTGTTTATTTTACTTTATTTATTTTAGTTTGACACTTTTCTCCCCCCAAAAAAATTTTTGATCACTTTTATTTCTATTACAAGGAATGTAAACATCCTTGTAATAGAAATATGGCATGACAGGTCCTCTTTACAGTGAGATATGGGGTCAATAAGACCCCACATCTCACCTCTAGGCTGGGAAGCCTGAAAAAAAAAACAAAAAAAAAAACGATCTTGGCTTCGATCTAGCGGTGAGTCGGTAGAAGCACCGGAGGGTGGCGGGAAGGGGGGGGGTCCCCTCTCACCTCCCATAAGAACGATCAAGCAGTGGAACAGCCGCTATGATCATTCTTATGGTGTAGGAAATCGCCGGCTGAAAAAGCTGATATCTGAATGATGCCTGTAGCTGCACCCATCATTCAGATATCCCGCTCAAAGTCAAGGACGTCATATGACTGTGGGCGGGAACTGGTTAAAAATTGCAGAGTATTGCAGAGTATTGCAGGGTATATTGCAGGGTAGTGCCGGGTATATTGCAGAGTAGTGCCGGGTATATTGCAGAGTAGTGCGGGGTATTATGCAGAGTAGTGCGGGGTATTATGCAGAGTATTGCAGGGTATTATGCAGAGTATTGCAGAGTATTGCAGGCTATTATGCAGAGTATTGCAGGGTATTATGCAGGCTATTATGCAGAGTATTGCAGGGTATTATGCAGAGTATTGCAGGGTATTATGCAGAGTATTGCAGGCTATTATGCAGAGTATTGCAGGGTATTATGCAGGCTATTATGCAGAGTATTGCAGGGTATTATGCAGAGTATTGCAGGCTATTATGCAGAGTATTGCAGGGTATTATGCAGAGTATTGCAGGGTATTATGCAGAGTATTGCAGGCTATTATGCAGAGTATTGCAGGGTATTATGCAGAGTATTGCAGGGTATTATGCAGAGTATTGCAGGCTATTATGCAGAGTATTGCAGGGTATTGCAGGGTATTATGCAGAGTATTGCAGGGTATTATGCAGAGTATTATGCAGAGTATTGCAGGGTATTATGCAGGGTATTATGCAGGGTATTATGCAGGGTATTATGCAGAGTATAATGCAGAGTATTGCAGGGATGGCTGAGCATGGAGGGATGGATGGATGTGACTGCAATTGTCACTGAGCACCGCTGTGGGCACTACACATGCAGCCCACAGTGGTGCTGCCATCCGATCCCTCCCCCTCTCCCCTCACACTGTACCGATCGGTACACAGAGGGGAGGGATGAACCGGCGTCATGACATGACGCCGGTCTGTTGACATGTGATTGCTCCGTCATTTGACGGAGCGATCACATGGTAAACGGCCACGATTAACGGCCGTTTACCGTGATCTGTGATGCGCCGGGTCCTATGGACCCGGCGGTCACGGAAGTTCTCGGGTGCGCGCCCCAGGGGGCGCGCGAGAGCAGTATTCTGGGAGGACGTCCCACGGACGTCCACCCAGAACTAGCCGACCGCGCTGCAGCCGTCTTTCGACTATGGCCCGGTCGGCAAGTGGTTAATCTATGCCACTGAGAATTAAAACAGGTCTGAAGGCAAAAGGAGGTCCAACCCGGTACTAGCAAGGTGTACCTAATAAAGTGAGTGTATATTTCTGTGAGTTTGTTCCAGCAGTAATATTTAGGCCTCATGCATACAGGGCATTTTTACAGCCGCTTTTAGGAGCATCAGGCGTTTTTTTTTTGCAGCTTAAAAACGCCTCTCCATGTTATTCTATGGCCTCATGCACACACGGGCTTTTAGGAGCTGTAAGTGGCATAGGGTTTTTAAGCTAAAAAAACCCCCCCATGACCACCATGCTCTGATGACCGGCGTTAGAGCTGTAAAAACACCTGACGCTGGTAAAAGCTGCTAAACACGCTGGATACAGCCACGTTAAGCCCCGTCAAGGGCTTCTCATGCCTCTATTCAAAATCAATGGTTCCCTATGGAAGCACATTTATTTTAATAGAAGTGGCACCAGAAGTCGGATCATGATGATCCGCCTTGCGGCGCATGTGCTGAGGATCTTGAAGGGGAACCCTCGCCAAAATGAAAAGAAAAACTGGCGTGGGGTTCCCCCCTAAGAAGATACCAGACCTTTCGGTCTGGTATGATTTTAAGGGGAACCTCCACTGCAAAAAAATGGCATGGGGTCCCCCCAAGATCCATACCAGACCCTTATCCGAGCATGCAGCCTGGCAGGTCAGGAAAGAGGGGGGACAAGCGAGCCCCCCCTCCTGGACCATACCAGAGGCCCCGCCCCTTTATGAGATCAGCACCCCATCATGCATCGGGTGGTGACATCATAAGGGGGTGGGGCCTCTGGATGACTAAAGGTGGCTTCCAGTTTCTGAAAGGGGGGGCCCCCTTTCAGAAACTGGAAGCCACCTTTGATCATCCAGAGGCCCCACCCCCTTATGATGTCACCACCCGATCCATGATGGGGTGCTGATGTCATAAGGGGGCGGGGCCTCTGGATGAAATCACCGGTTGGCTATGCCCCATGCCTATATAAGTAACGGCACAGGGCGGACCCAGCATTACACCTGGAGAGAGCGCCAAAACAACATCGGAGGAAGAAACAGTGGGAGAAGACAGAGGAGAGAGGAGACCCGGTAGAAGCGGAAGACAGCGCAGAGAGGAGAAGAACTGGAGAGGCGGAGAAGGCATCAGCAGAGGAGGGAGAAGAACCTGAGGATGAAGACATCGCCAGAGGAAGAAGAAATCGGAAGAGACGCCAGGCAGCCTTAATAAATTCCTTTAAAACCTGTGTAGTGTTTTCATTCTTGACACTTTTTTTTGGGTGAATGGGTACTCATTCACATAGGGTGGGTGGCTGGCATCTGGGGACCCCCTTGTTAATGGGGGCTTCCAGATTCTGATAAACCCCCCCACCGGCAAACCCCGACAACCAGCCAGGGTTGTCAGGAAGAGGCCCTTGCCCCCAACATGGGGACAAGGTGCTTTGGGGTGGGGGGGCCTGGTATGGTCCACGGGGGGAGGGGATGAGCGAGCTGACCTGCTGGGCTGCATGCTCGGATAAGGGTCTGGTATGGATCTTGGGGGGGACCCCACGCCATTTATTGGGGCGTGGGAATTCCCCTTAAAATCATACCAGACCGAAGGGTCTGGTATCATCTTGGGGGGAACCCCATGCCAGTTTTTTTTTTCATTTTGGCAAGGGGTTCCCCTTCAATAGCCTCAGTACACAAGCCGCGCCGCAAGTCGGGTCATCATGATCCAACTTCTGGTGCGACTTCTATTCAAATCAATGGGCCCCTCATAGGGAACCATTGATTTTGAATAGAGGCAGGGAAATGCTGCTAAAAGCTAGCGTGGCTAAACGTACATTGACGCCAATGCAAAAAGCTACTAAAAGCGCATTTTTACAGCCACTTTTTCCTGACGTTGGTAGTGGTTTTGCAGCTAAATTTTTCTAAAAGCATGCACGAGGCCTTATTCTGTTTTCAGACGTGACTATAAGCCAATGACATTAGTCTGAGCCTGGCTGGAGTACGGAGGCAATTTTTACAAAAACACAACCCCTTCAGACCTTGACTTGAGACCTAAAAATAAAGAGATAATTGCGATATAATTATATTTTTATTCTGCATTTAAAAGGTTCTAGCAATTTTATATATTGTCACACAGAGACCTAATACATGGATATACAAATAGACGCTGATTACCTTCCATTCAGGAGAGACATACAATTAGTGACAGACTCTACGTGCAATCAGCCGCTTTCAATGGACCACGCTATTACTCGTAAGATCAGCAAGCACCATGTAACGCACATTGAAATACAAGCTAATGAAACTTCTCAAGGACTAAAAATGTAACCAAAAACTTTTTGATTTATATTTTGGATAGAGTGGTGAGGGGTTAGAGCCACTGTTTTTCATCACTGTCTGGATCCAAAGGATTTGCTTTCTTTTTTTGTCCTGTTGACGACCCTCCTGACTGTGTGTCACTCACCAGCCCTCTTGGCTGTTCCTGTTGTTCCTCCTGGAGACTTGATTGGCAATTTTTTTCCTGCTGCCCTCTCCCTGCTCCCATGCCTCTTGTCCAGGACACTTCTGTGTGTCATTAGAGGGTCCTGCCCGCACCCAAGCACAGGCCCAAGGTCACCCCACCCCTAGACTGGGGAGCTCCCTCCAAGGCCACGACAGCCTAACACTCCATCTCCAGCTTCCACCCGAAAAACTCCTCCCCAGCTAGGCTGACCCTGAGTATTTGAGGAGGCCTACCCCCTGCCAATCCAATTAGGGCATTGGTCAGGGCCCTCGGAATACTCCAGGCAGCTCCACTTCACCTCTCCTCCCATCTTTCCAGAAGGTTCTTGCACATTCTGGAAATAGGGGAGAGGTCTCAGTAATGCTGCCTGTGAGTCATCCAGCCCTCCCTGAGTCACTCAAACCCTGACCCAGAAAACACACAGGCTTGGCTGCCAGCCAAGCTGTGACGTACCTTACTGTGGAGCCTGAGATGATGAGGGTGGCCTCTTGCACAATTCCTATCCAAGCACCCCTGGTAGTGGAGACAGGGACTGCTAGGGCAGTAGAAGGGTGCAGGTGCCTGGCAGCTGTGGAAGTGAGCTGTAACTTGTAGACACAGGAGTCTTTCCAGTGGTGGCATGGAGTCTGGTCACAAGCCTTGTTCAGCGGGAGCCAGGAAGACAGATGCAGAATCAGGATCAGTTGCAAGGTGGGGAACAGGCAGAAGTCGGTAATGTGCTGGCAGTGGGGTACCAAATCAGGAGGCGGAGCCGTAGTCATAAATCCAAGCCGGGGTCTGTAACATAAGAAGAAGATATAGCAGGCAGGGGTGATCCTAGAGAGTTGTCAGATATAGCTGGGTCAGGAACAAGGTCAGCAGACATGGATAAGAGTCAGGAGTACAGGAACCAAAGCTGAAGACAATCCAGCACTGAAGCCAGGCAGACTCTCAGTTTAAGTAGGCTGCTGGGCCCCAGAATCTATGGATGTAGGCGCATGTGCTCACACGGATGTGCCATTGCTCATGCCTATTCCAGTCCTTGCTCATCTTGGTCTGTGACTCTGCACATGCGCATTAGCATTAGCACTTGTTGAACGGAGACTAGCAGCTGCTGAACAGGAATGAGCACCTGCTGCACGAGTTCTCTGACACAAGCCTGGAAATTTACCTACACTACCCAACAAAAACCTCTTTACACTTCTAGCACACTAGAGGGTGCTACATAAGGAAACCCACTAAATGTGTAATTGTCACCAAAATAGGAATAGGGATGAGGTTTGCCTTTGTCATTGGGTGGGTTTGCTATGAATCCCGTGGGTCCGAGGTTTGCAGTGCTGGCGAATTCATGGTGCAATTTGCCAAAACAAGGTTTAAAGGACCCATAATGACCTTATGACCTTGACCTTCCAACTGTGACATTCAAACTGGGGTTATTGGGGCTTTGTTATGTACCAGCCCCCATACTATTAAAGGGTAGGTTCCTAGCACCGATTTGCTAGTGTGTGTTGGAGCAGAGAAGGAAGAGCTGACAGTCTACTGTATGTAGCAATGATTAAAAAAAACAAAAAACTAACAGTTTCTTCCATCCACACAAACAATGTGGATGTAGGAACCTCCTCCACTGGGAAATTGTATTCTGATAGCGGCACCCCCTGCTGTCAGAATACACTGGTCAGCAGCTGCAACCACTGATTGAGAACAGTTACCCAACTTGTCCATTCCACAGAAGTCAAGTCAATTGACTTCTATCAAACAGAGACAGCCACACACTGAAATTTAGAATTGTGATCAGTGTATGAACTTTGGTTGTTATATTGTGATATATAAATTGCTAATTTACTGTGGATTGCAGTGTGGTGGGTTACATATACCTGTGTATTTTCTGTTCAGAGACCCAACTGTCCTTTATAGAACTACCTTTTTGTGTGTTTCAGTACTGTTTTTTCCTTTGTTAATCATATTAACAATCAACTTAAAGTTTTTTCTTTGTTTAAGCTTAGTGTTTAAATTTTAGATTTTTTTGGGGGGCAGGTATATTTTATATTTTATTTCCTGCTACTATGGAATGGAATTGTACAGAGCAGGCCCCAAACCTCCTCTTCTCAGGCCCCCCTGCCAGTGCTTCTGGCTCCTCCTCTCTGTCCAGTGCCCCCACAGGAAGCCACTTTCAATGGGGCCACTCGTGCCTGCTTGCTCCTGAGCCCCGTCCCCCGCTCCCTCGTCACTGCCTTTGATTGACAGCACTGGGAGCACTGGCAAAGCCAGAGAGACAAAGAAGTGAGGGGAGAGAAGAGCTGAAGGTGTGCACAGCAGTGGATCGAATAAGGGCTCAGGTAAGTATAGGGGGGCCAAAATTGATGCCTAAACATTGTTTACCTTAATGCAAGGAATGCATTAGGGTAAAAAATGTTAAGGCTTTGGAACCACTTTAAATGTCTCAATGGCAGTGCCCAGCTCTCCATGACCTTTCTTTGACAACAGTTTGCTTATTATCCTGGAAAATGTCCAAAACCTGTTTGCCTTAGATATACTTTAACTCCTTCCTGAAAATCCACTGTAAATGAAAGTGGTTCTAAACCCTTACATACTGTATACCCAGTGAAGTGACTGGCCTGATACACAGAGATTAAACAAATCCTCCTACATAAGTTGTACATGTTTATTTGCAGTCTTCATTTCTCTATATTCATTCAAAGTACAGAATTTATAAAACTTGTCTGAGCTGTTAAAAAAAAGGGGGCGGAAAGCTGAAGTTACACTCTGCAGAGCTCTGAGAGCTGATTGGAGGTAAGAGACACACCCCCTTCACATAGCACACAGGAACATAGCTGAGGTTGCCAATCAGCTAGAACTCCCTCCCCTGTCACCATTTTTCTCTTGGTGTCAGGAAAACTTGTCAGAAGTGATTCATGCTGATAGCAGAGGGACAAAGCAGCAGACAGAAATTACACTTAGAGGTTGTTTTACTAAGGCAAATCCACTGTGCACTGCAAGTGCACTTAGAAGTGCAGTCACTGTAGATCTGAGGGGAAGATCTGAAATGAGGGGAAGCTCTGCTGATTTTATCATCCAATCATGTGCAAGCAAAAATGTTGTTTTCATTTTCCTTGCATGTCCCCCTCAGATTTACAGCGACTGCACTTCCAAGCGCACTTGTAGTGCACAGTGGATTTGCCTTTAGTAAATAAACCCCTTTAGGCTGGGTTCACACTATTGCGAATTGGATGTGAGTTTCTCCGCATTCAAATTCACATAGTAGGAGATTGGTGACTGGCTCTCTATGGAGCCGGTTCACACATCTCCGGAGCGGCTCCAGTGTGAATTGCACAGGAGTCCTGTGTGCCTTTTGGTCGGTTCCAGTTCCAATTGGACCTGAACCGGTGAACAGGGATGCACCTGACCCTTGCTGTGAGCCGCTCCGTGCTCTAGTGTGAACCCGGCCTGAGTGTTCTAGATTGAGACAAGTACACACTATAGAAGGATATGCTTTATGCAGATTTCATGTCTGAGGTTTACAACCACTTTAACTGTACAATACCCAGGGGCAGGAGGGTGTAAATTTAAGTCCAGTGAAGCCTCTGAAGATCACCCTTTTCTCCAGGAGGGGGCGTCATACTGTATGGGGGGGGGGCTGAAAGGATTTCTTTCAATTGTTTTCCAATGTTTTCATGCACAGCACTGATGGTGGCCAACAATCTTGAAACACCTGTCCACAGTTTGACCTAAAATGGCTCTATGATTTTAGGACTGTATTTGTGCAACACGTGGGCACTGGTCACAAAGGTTTTATTTGCATGACTTTGCCCTCTGTCCTCAAATAAGTAGAGATCTGCAAATTCCTGAGAAGTTGGATAGGTTGGAATTTGGCTAAACGTTTTAAAAATTCTGAATTTCTGAACCACAAGTCCCATTGCAGTCAATAAAATTCCATAAAAGTGTCCAAAAAAGTGTGTATTAGCTATCAGCAAATAATGCAAAATTGTGCAGAATGGTTTGGGAAGCTCTTGGCAGTCTTGGCTGATGATGAAATAATAGGGCAAAAAAAAACAACAACCTGAGTCACTTGTTCAACCAGGAATACTAAGATATGAAGGGACCAGGTAGCATGTGTGGTGTGCTTAGGCAACAGGAGAAGTAGATGTAAAGCCGAAACAGACTTTGGTGCACCCTTTCATACCTTCTCTCGGAAGCTTTTTGGAAGTCTGAACCACCAAAAATAACACTAAAAATCATTTTCAGATTTAGCCATCTAAATGTGAAATTCAGTCTACACTTAAAGTGGGAGTAAACTCCCAAGGACGATATGTACCTATAAATAAGCCTATAATAAGGCTTACTTATAGGTACAGTAAATATCTCCTAAACATGCACGGTTTAGGAGATATTTACCTGTGAAGCCGCCACTGACAGCACAGGTGCATGCGCTGTGAAGGAATGACATACCGTGCCGTTCCTTCAGAGCCCTGTGCCGTGAACAGTGGCTCCTGCATGCACGTGCGGGGAGTGACATCATAACGGCTTGTCCAACTAAAGGACCGGAACCCACCAACCTGGAAGGAAGAACGGGTGAAGATGGAAGCCCTGTCAGCGGTGACAGCGCCCCGCTGGAGATCTTCGTTTTAAGGTGAGTTTCACATAATGTGCTAGTATGTGACATTTCAACACCTTTCAAAACACTTTTCTTCAGGAGTACGTGTGAATAATATATGTTACTGCCATCATGGGCAGTCTTATGCCGTGTACACACGGGCGGACTTTTCAGCTACAAAAGTCCGACAGCCCATCTGATAGACTTTCGACAGACTTTCGATGGACTTTTGGCAGACTTTTGACGGACTTTCTAACGACCAGACTTGCCTACACATAATCACACCAAAGTCCGACGGATTCGTACGTGATGACCTACACCGGACTAAAATAAGGAAGTTGATAGCCAGTAGCCAATAGCTGCCCTAGCGTCGGTTTTTGTCCGTCGGACTAGCATACAGACGAGCGGATTTCTGGGTCTGGCGGAGTTACGACGTAAAGATTTGAAGCATGTTCCAAATCTAAAGTCCGTCAGATTTGCGACTGGAAAGGTCCACTGAAGGTCCGGTGAAGCCCACACACGATCGGATTGTTCGCCGGATTTGGTCCGTCGGCGTCCGTCAGACCAGTCCGGTCGAAAAGTCCAACCGTGTGTACGCCCCATTAGTCATGCAAATTCCCAATCTGTATGGGTTATTGTCTCAACAGTACAGAATGGAACCCTCTGGATCCACAACTACCAAAAAACAAATGCAAGGGATGCCAAAAATGCCACCAGATGGGCTCATGCAACTGTGTATCCTAGTTGTTATTGCCACCCAAAGATCTAGAAGGGCCATCATACTTGAAAACACATGTGTATACATAGTTGTAGAGAAGGTCATACATGGTCTATGTACCTTTATATCAAAAGAGTCCATGTCTCCTTCATCCACATCAAAAATCGCCCACACTTATGGTTCTATTTAAAGTAGAATTATAGGCAAAACTTATTTAAGGGTTATTATCCTGTAAGGTTTATTTTTACCATCTGTGTCCCATTGGGGAGATTTCCCTTCACTTCCTGTCCCACAGCCAGCACAGAAAGTGAGGGGGAATCTCTGCAAATTAAGGGACTATCTTGGGGCCCTAAAGATCATAAGAACTAGTGTCCTCATTGAAGATGTCCCATTGTCTATTACTTTTCTGGGGACAACCCAAAATCTGGGATTTTCTTTTGCTTTCAATGATAATGGTAAACAGGACAAATAGGGAGGTTGAATCTCCCAGAGGCACAGACAGCAATAAAAACTGATGGTGTTCTAATCCCTCTCCACTCTATCCAAAAACTAAAGGATAAGTCCACCTTTCCTAACATGTTACACCCATATGCAGTGTGTAACATGTAACATGTTACATACTGTAACGAGCCACTTGCTCGCTCGATTCCACTCTCCCGACACTCCTCTGCAGCTATAGAATCAGATTGCAGATCGCAACATCTGATTGTTCGGTCATCCGATGCTCCGGGATTAGAACTACAGCCATGTGCCGTTCTAACCCAGTTGTGATAGCTCAGAACAAACACCAGGCAGGCTGTATGTAAGTTCAACCAGGAATCTCCTTTATTGGAAAATACAGGCTCTTTTATACACTAAAAGTGGAGGTGCATACCTCCGGCTCATATTACTCTAACAATACACCTGTAACCTAATTAACCTAATTAACATGGGCTAATTAACTAATCCCTTTAGACAGCCTAGATGACTGAGACATGACCTTTAGGCCAGACTGGTCATCTTGTAGCTCAGAAAACCCAATCAACATTATCACAATGGCAGAGTTAATTAACACAAACAACAAGGGGGATCTAATGACTCTTAGATCCCATACTAGAGACTTATTTACAATACACATTCTAGCAGGCAACAGACAGACAGGTGCTGGAATTTACATCAGCATCTCCTAACAGTATCTGTCCCAGCATTATGAATCAGCCACTATTTCTAATATGGCAAATCCAGGATCCCCAGAGATTCCATTGGTCCTTGACTTTGGAGATGGTCCACGGGTGTGGCTTTGGTTGGTAAAGTCTTTCGGTGAATACACCATAGGCAAGAGTGGCAGTAGCCTTTGACTTCAGCTTGCGTACAAGGCCAATAGAAGGGGCCTCTGACTCACTTGGTACTCCTCTCTGGGCCTAGGTGGTCATGCTCATCATATAAAGCTGTTAATACGGTCTCTCTGTATTTTTCTGGTGGGATCCACACCCTGTGGACAATAATCTGGTTTTTGACAATCCTTGGGGCTCTTTCAAAAAAAGAGTAAGGAATGGTTAAAAAAACTTGTGATTTTTTTTTTGAGTAGAGTTCCTTTCCCTTCCATCTTGGAGACTCTCCCACTGAAAGATCTCCCTTCACGTCTTGTCACAGCTATAAAATGTGGATTTCCTTCTACTCAGTGACTATTATCACCAGGACAAATAGAGAGGATGAATCACTCCAGTAGGGACACAGGCAGCAATAAAAACCTGAAAGGGGTTATAACCGTTCCCTACTATCTAAAATAATAAGGTTTTGGCTCTACATGCATTCTTCATTATTTACTTGCAGAATGATGGAGGCTCAAGGTATTCCAAGATCTGAACTATAAGTAAAATAGAAAACAGTTTAGGATTTACACGAATATCTCTGGAGACGTTAGCAGTGAATTCTGCAAATACAAAGTATCCTTCTAGTGTGGTGACCTCATTATTACATGCTATTATCACTGATGGTCGGGAAAGTGAATTCATTAACGTAATTAGTTTCATCAACTGTCTGGTTAACAAAGACCCTTTTACTACAGAGCTGAGCTCTCCCTGGTCTTGGGATCCGAGGGGGCACCAGAATTCTATGGGAGGGGGAGGCTAATAATATTGCTTTTTCCTCCCTTCTAGTAAACTTTAAAATTTACTGACAGTAAACTTTCCATGATGCTGGACTGTGTACATTATGATTACCAAGCAGATAACTCATCCAAAACAAAGATAATTAAAGAGAACAGATGAAATGGTTTATACAGTATACACAATTATATATATATATATATATATATATATATACATACACAGTGCCTTGAAAAAGTTTTCATACCCCTTTAAATTTTCCAAATTTTGTCATGTTACAACCAAAAACGTAAATGTATTTTAATTGGGATTGTATGTGATAGACCAACACAAAGTGGCACATAATTGTGATGTGGAAGGAAAATGATAAATGGTTTTCACATTTTTTTACAAATAAATATCTGAAAAGTGTGGCGTGCATTTGTATTCAGCCCCCTTTACTCTGATACTCCTAACCTTCAGAAGTCACCTAATTAGTAATTAGAGTCCACCTGTGTGTAATTTAATCTCAGTATAAATACAGCTCTTTGGTGAAGCCCTGAGGTTTGTTAGAGAACCTTAGTGAACAAAAAGCATCATGAAGACCAAGGAATACACCAGACAGGTCAGGGATAAAGTTGGGGAGAAGTTTAAAGCAGGGTTAGGTTATAAAAAAATATCCCAAGCTTTGAACATCTCATTGAGCACTGTTCAATCCATCATCAGAAAATGGAAAGAGTATGGCACAACTGCAAACCTACCAAGACATGAACGTCCACCTAAACTGACAGGCCGGGCAAAGAGAGCATTAATCAGAGAAGCAGCTAAGAGACCCATGGTAACTCTGGAGGAGCTGCAGAGATCCACAGCTCAGGTGGGAGAATCTGTCCACAGGACAACTATTAGTCCTGCACTCCACAAATCTGGCCTTCATGGAAGAATGACAAGAAGAAAACCATTGTTGAAAGAAAGCCCCATTTGCAGTTTGCGAAAAAGCCATCTGGGGGACACAGCAAACTTATGAAAAATCGTGCTTTGGTCAGAGGAGACCAAAACTGAACTTTTCGGCCTAAAAGCAAAACACTATGTGTGGTGGAAAACTAACACTGCACATCACCCTGAACAAACCATACCCACTGTGAAACATGGTGGTGGCAGCATCATGTTGTGGGGACGCTTTTCTTCAGCAGGGACAGGGAAGCTGGCCAGAGTTGATGGGAAGATTGATGGAGCCAAATGCAGGGCAATCTTAGAAGAAAACCTGTTAGAGTCTGCAAAAGAATTGAGACTGGGGTGGAGGTTCACCTTCCAGTAGGACAACGACCCCAAAAATACAGCCAGAGTTACAATGAAATGGTTTAGATCAAAGCATATTGATGTGTTAGAATGGTCCAGTCAAAGTCCAGACCTAAATCCAATTGAGAATCTGTGGCAAGACTTGAAAATTACTAATCACAGACGCTCTCCATCCAATCTGACAGAGCTTAAGCTATTTTGCAAAGAAGAATGGGCAAAAATGTCACTCTCTAGATGTGCAAAGCTGGAAGAGACATCCCCAAAAAGACTTGCAGCTGTAATTGCAGCAAAAGGTGGTTTTACAAAGTGAGAAGAACCCCGCCGCTCAGGTAGATCAACAAACAAAAAGTCTTTTACCCAGGTGCTGGCTAATGCATATGCAGATAAAGATAAATGGAAGAGTTCTGGACAGCCGCACACCAATAGAAGTTTCTTATGCCTTTATTTGTAAAACCAGGATCACAAAATATACAGGACACCAAAGCAAAGTGGTACAGAACAACAGCTGACGCGGTTCACACTTATACCAAGTGCTTACTTATATGCTAGGTGGCACTGGCAGGTGGCACAGGTGCACAGATAAACTAATCGGGACTGATGTCCCTCTCGAAGCCGCCAGTGATCGGCCTTTTTTCTTTCCTCACGCTGTCAGCGCGAGGAGAAAAAATAGCCGATTACCGTCTCTGTTTACATCACATGATCAGCTGTCATTGGCTGACAGCTGATCACGTGGTAAGGGGGTCGGGATCGACTCCTTACACCGATCTGTGATCCAGCAAGTCTCATAAACTCGCTGATCATAGAGCGCTCCGTGTGCGCCCTGCAGGGGGCGCGCAGGCCGCTCGGGCACGGGAGGACGTCAATAGACGTACTCCCGGCAAAGCAGGTCCACGCTGTAGCCATCATTCGGCTATAGCGTGGATCTGAATAAGTTAATATAGAAATGTTGGCTTACTGAAAAGTATGTCCATGTACAGTATAGTATGCACTCAAAACTTGGTTGGGGCTCCTTTTGCATGAATTACTGCACCAATGCTGGGTGGCATGGAGGCGATCAGACTGTGGCACTGCTGAGGTGTTATGGAAGCCCAGGTTGCTTTGATAGTGGTAAAAAAGAGAGAAAAAATGGTGCAAGAGCACAATCAGATATGAAAAATAAATTATACAAACAAACGTAAAAGAGTCCAAAATCTTAGAAGTCCAAAATAAGGGGGCAGTATAGCTGGAATGTGCCGTATAATTATGGGTATGCAAAACGCATATATAAACTATGCCAAAAATGTCCAGAAGGTGACAACAAAATTATCAATGGAATGATACAGTTCAAAAGGAATCTGATACTATGCACCAGCGGCAGCTTACTTGAGAGTGGAAGCAACAACTCTGAAAGACAATATAAGGAAAAAAGGCAAGAAGTGCCAATCTAAGTGCAGTATCATAAAAGGCTTTATTAAGATATATAAAAACAACAGCCAAATGGCTACTCACAGGAACAAGATGAAATACAGGCAAAGGACATGTAGCTGGTCCAGGGACGTCTTCTCAGATGTTAGCGGGGGTGCATGGTGCAGGCTCCAGTATAGATGGTATCTGCACTGGGAGGAGAGTGTGCAGGCGGTCTGTGTTGTATGGAGTATCTGCTGTGGGTTCTGGGCTATACGGAAGGTGGAAGGATCCGGGTGTCCGCAAGAAGAGCCGGCATCTAATGGGACATAGAGAGCCAGGACCGTGGCAGGAAACAGGAACCGGATGGGAACCAGCGTGGAGCGCAAACTGTACGTCACCTCCGCTCTCTGGTTCCTGGTACAGTTTGCGCTCCACGCTGGCTCCACAGCAGATACTCCATACAACACAGGCCGCCTGCACACTCTCCTCCCAGTGCCGATACCATCTATACTGGAGCCTGCACCATGCACCCCCGCTAACATCTGAGAAGATGTCCCTGGACCAGCTACATGTCCTTTGCCTGTATTTCATCTTGTTCCTGTGGGTAGCCATTTGGCTGTTGTTTTTATATATCTTAATAAAGCCTTTTATGATACTGCACTTAGATTGGCGCTTCTTGCCTTTTTTCCTTCTTTGATAGTGGCCTTCAGCTCGTCTGCTTTGTTGAGTTTGGTATCTCTCATCTTCCTTTTGACAATACCCCACAGATTCTCTATGGGGTTTAGGTCCGGCAAGTTTGCTGGCCAATCAAGCACAGTGATCAGTGATACAATGATCATGTGACCAGGTATTGATACTTTTGGCAGTGTGGGCAGGTGCCAAGTCCTGCTGGAAAATGAAATCAGCACATCCATAAAGCTGGTCAGCAGTGGGAAGCATGAAGTGTTCTAGAATTTCCTGGTAGAGGGCTGCGCTGACTTTGGACTTAATAAACACAGTGGACCAACACCAGCAGATGACATGGCTCCCCAAATCATCACTGACTGTGAAAACTTCAAACTGGACCTCATGCAACTTGGATTCTGTGCCTCTCCACTCTTCCTCCAGACTCTGGAACCTTGATTTCCAAATGAAAGGCAAAATTTACTTTCATTCGAAAGGAGGACTTTGGACCACAGTCCAGTCCTTTTTCTCCTTAGTCCAGGTAAGACGCTTCTGACGTTGTCTCTGGTTCAGGAGTGGCTTGACACAAGTGGTGGCTCTTGAAGCACTGACACCAGCCGTAGTCCACTCCTTGTGAATCTCCCCCAAATTCTTGAATGGTTTTTGCTTCACAATCCTCTCAAGGCTGCCGTTATCCCTGTTTCTTGTGCACTTATTTCTACCACACTTTTTACTTCCACTCAACGTTCCATCAATATGCTTGGATACAGCACTCTGTGAACAGCCAGCTTCTTTAGCAATGACCTTTTGAGACTTACCCTCCTTGTGGAGGGACTGTCTTCTGGACAACTCTCAAGTCAGCAGCCTTCGTCAAGATTGTGTAACCTACTGAACCAGAATGAGAGACCATTGAAAGGTTCAGGAAACCTTTACAGGTCTTTTGAGTTAATTAGAGTGTGACACCATGAGTCTACAATATTCAACTTTTTCACAATATTAAAATTTTCTGAGATACTGAATTTTGGGTTTTCACTAGCTGTAAGCTATAATCATCAAAATGAAAAGAAAGAAATGCTTGAAATATATCACTCTGTGTGTAATGAATCTATATAATATAGGAGTTTCACTTTTTGAATTGAATTACTGAAATAAATTAACTTTTTGATGATATTCTAATTTTTTGAGATGCACCTGTATACAGTATATGGCAAATATCATACATCCTGAATGCTGTGTTTACACGTTATAACAACTATGAACACTTTTGCCATTGACCATTGTCACCTGTACAGAAATCAATGGGAGCGCCAAAGTTGTAAAGTTGTCACGTGAACAGGAATAGGCTGGAAATCTTTCAATGGGGACACCTGTTACAGCAACAGCTGTCTAGGGAATTCAAAGCTCTCCAATCAGCAGAGAGCATGAGATTTGCTGATTGCAGGAACTATAGATCTGGCTCAGCAGGGGGCATGTCAGATCTCCGCAGAGAGACCGCTGCTTCCCCACAGAGAGCAAAGGTCCTTCTTTGTAGTATGCTTGGAGGTGGACAGGCTTTTCTATTCAGGCTGTGGTCGCTTTCAAAAGAAAGCAATTGATAAGTCTTTGCATAGTTTGCTGCACCTGCAATCTATTTAGCTGATTTAAACTGACTGTTGCAATCATGCCCATCAATCTCTTTCTTACCACATGAAAACAATTCCTTGTATGGTGGCTTGTGAGCATTATTCCCGCTGTGTGTACTGGTAAGTAAACTCTGCTATCTGAGCTCATATCAATATTTGCCGTACTGTTATGTTCCTGGGTTTGCTCAGAGATAACCTTGCTTCATCCTTTAGAGTTAATATTAACAGTTTTTTCTAATGTTAGGTAAGTTGTTTTTATTAATTATTGAGCATGTTCACTCATACACAAAGCTGGATATAAAAGATGCCAATTAATTAGTATAGCATTAAAAGTATTCATTCAACCCCTTCACTGGCAAAGCCGTTTTTGCATTCTTTTTTTTTATTTTTTTGCACACATATTTAAAAAAAAATGTAGGCCTAAAGATTACTTAAAATTTTAAAATTTCCAAAACATTATATATTTTCTGAAAGTAGAGACCCTAAAGAATAAAATAAAATTTTAAAATCAAATACAGTAAAGTTAATTTTAGGACACAGGTAATATTTTACACAATTATTGGTAAAAATACAAAAGATGAGTATATTTAAAAAAGTAAATAGATACCCAACATGTGAAGTCTTAAAATTGTGTGCGCCCATGAAACGGCAAAAAAACTTCAGTACCCTATATTCTCCATAACCACTTGGCCTCCGGAAGATTTCATGACCAGGCCATTTTTTGTTATTTGGCACTGCACTACTTTAACTGACAATTGCGTAGTCACGCAACACTGTACACAAATTAAACTTAAATTATTTTCTTCACACAAATAAAGCTTTCTTTTGGTGGTATTTGATCACCACTGTATTTTTTTTTTTGCGCTAGAAACAAAAAAAAAAAGACTGAAACATTAAAAAAAAAAAAAAAACATTATTCGTTACTTTCTGCTAATTAAAAAAAAAAAATCAATAAAAAATTTTCAAAAAATCTATTTTTTTCATGAATTTAAGCAAAAATGTATTCTACTACATGTCTTAGGTAAAAAGAAAATCCCGATAAGTGTATATTATTTTGTGTGAAAGTTATAGCGTCTACAATCTATGGGGAACCTTGGCACCCCAGATTTTTTGGAGCTACATTTCCCATGATGCTCAACTACACTGCAAAGTGCATAAGCATGAGCATCATGGGAAACGTAGTTCCAAAACATCTGGGGTGCCAAGGTTCACCATCACTGATCTATGGGATACAGTATATACTGGAATTTTTATTTATTTTTTATTCTAGTAATGGCCAGTGTTGGCAACCTACCAAATTGAAATTTACTGACACAACACCCGAAATTTACTGGCACAGCCACGTTTTTACTGACATTTCAGTTTTAGGTGCAAATTTCAGTATTTTTAGGCTGCAGACAAGTAAAATATGCAATTAGCAATGTGATTTAAGGTAGATATTACTGCAAAAAAACGTATTTATCGGCGTATAACACGCACCTTTTTACCCTGAAAACAGAGGGTAAACCGTGCCTGTGTGTTAGACGCCGATAATTGTTTTTTTTTACCAACGGGGGGCGGGGATCTGGCGTTCCGCCCGAGGTGCCACCTATTGGGAGGGTGTCAGGCCGGCCGCCCCACCACTCCAGGCCCTGGGACAGTGCTGCCAGCACCCTCCAAACTCCAGAAAACACCACTGCCAGCCCCCTCCCACACACCATTTCCCCCCCCCCCCCGTGCCACTATCAATGCAAATCCAAGCCTTTAAATACCTCCTCCGACGCCACTCGCTCTGGCTGCTCTCCTCTTCCTGCTCCGCCCCCTTCTCAAGTGTAGCTTTTGATTGGAGGAGAAGAGGAGAGCGGTCATGTGACCGTCAATGAAGGAGAGGAGAGCAGTCACATGACCGGGTCCACGGCTCCAATGGAGGTATTCAGAAGCTCCGTTCCACAACGAGTGACACAGGAGGAGCAGCACATGAGAAGGGGTCAGCAGCGATGCCCTCTATTCCAGAGGATGCTGGCAATGCCGTCCCAGGAGACTGGGGGTCTCCTGGGAGTGCAGAGGAGGAGTCTTTTTTCATTTTTCTTAAGGTCACTGGGACAGGAGTTACTTTGGGCGGGGGGCTTGAGGAGCCCAGCTTGTCTTGGAGAGAACTGGAGGCTCCTGGTCTGGCTACCCAGGCACCTCCTATGTGTAAATCACCCTGTGTCCATTAGGGGCACAGGGTGACCGAGAACCCCAGTCTGATCTGTGCTAGTTGGACTTGCTGTACAGCCACACTGGAATGTTGTATATATATATATATTGTGTTGTCTCATGCTGTTGTGGACTCTTTGCTGGGATCATTTGGGGTGTGGCTGTATTCCATTGTTCTATTGTTTGTGTCTGCCTTGTGAGAAATATATTATGGGATGGATATTTGTATTTGTGTTTCTAGCATGTAAACCGGGTGCAGGGCAGAGAGAGGAGGGGGGAATTCCTCCAATAGCCCTCCCTGCTGATAAGGTGGTCTATTGTTCAAATGTTGAATACCTGTGTGTTCCTTATTTCTGACTGGACAGTTTACCCCACCCTTAATCCAAGGGAGGGGGCATTGTCCCTGAGTGTTCAGTTTGTAACTAAGCTAGTCTCGTCTGGTTCTTGGTTACAATATATGGCTGTAATATGTGATATCTGAGGATCCAGATTGGAGGAAGCAGTGTACTGATGGAAGCACTCAAGTGGAGTGTGGGGGCTCCAATACAGTCACGTTGTCACGTGACCTTAAAAAAAGCACCACGTTAACGCTCGAAAAGCACCACTAAAATTCCGCGAAAGCACCGCAAAAATGACTGGCGCTTTAGTGGCTGTTTTAGCAGCGGTTCAGTGTGAAAGGGGTCTAACTGACACTGGCTGGGGGGAACTGACTAACTGATACTGACATCAATAGTGACACTAATACGGTGATCAGTGCTAATACTATGCACTGTCACTGTACTAATGAAACTGGCTAGGAAGGGGTTAACATCAAGCGGCAATCAAGGGGTTAACTGTGTGCCTAACAATGTGTAATGTGTGTAATATGTGCTGCTCTTAATAAGCAATCTTGTTTCTTCCTCTGCTTTGCAGCGAATAAGAAAAATGCTAGATTGCCTGTCAGTGTACAGAGCTCTGTGCTTTTATTTTATTATATTTTTGTATTACATTGGGGACAAAAAGTCCTCTATGTGATGTTTGGTTTTTGACAGGTTCTCTTAACCACTTCGGCTCTCACACCTGTTTCCCCTTATGGACCAGAGCAATTTTCAAATTTCTGCTTATTCGGCGATCATTTTGTCATTACTTAAGATAACAATGTAAACATGTATTGCTTTTTTAAGGACAAACAAAGCTTTCTTTTTGTGAATATTGTATTGCAACAATGATTTTTTTTTCCCGCAATCCTTAGACAATTAAACATAATAAAACTAAACAAAAGGCACTTTTTTTGAGCAGTGTTAGGTTTGAAAATAAATAATTGTGACTGCACATAAAACAGTGTGCATTGTATTCTGTCCTATTTAAAACAACTCTAAAATTATGATTTTGGTACAAAGCGTTGCCAAGTTATTTACAAATGAAGTAAAGTAGTTTTTTCAATTTTGTGCTTTTTTCAATGTGATAAGTGTAAATATATGTAAAAGGTGTATATATATATTAATGAACAAAGCAAACAAAAATGGGAAATATTAGTTGAAATAAAGTTGAAATATTAGTTAATAAAATAGAGAAAAAAACAAATCACCAGGAAAGTTATAATTCAAGTTACTTTAAAGGAATTGTAAACCCTCAAGGTTTTTCACCTTGTGTTCAAAGAAAAAGCAGAAAGTGTGGCAAATAATTTCGCGCTACTCCCAAAAATTAGCAGCTGACACTCTAAATTGGATAAATGGCAAACAAAAACAAAAAGTGTAGCGCTACAAAATGATGGACTGTGGGCCCAAATGGCACCAAAAGCTTCCAACAGTGAATTAGAATGAAAAAATGGTATTAACACACATAAAAAGTGACAATGTTAAAGTCAACACAGGTAGTAGTGCAACAGCTCAGTATATATATATATATATATATATATATATATATATATATATATATATATATATATATATATATATATATATATATATATATAGTCCCAGTCTATATGGTTGGAGTTATAAAACACATCAGTGAAAAAACTCCAATGTGGGGAAATGTGTCTGTTCAAATACTGGGATATGTGATTGTGAGGAAACCACCACCATAAGAAGAGGAGGCTTACCAGAATGTTTGAACACGCCAGAACATATGTTCTGCGTGTCAAACAGGCTTGTATTAAGGTGGATAAACTCTGGAGCTGTCGATTTCTTAGACCGGAGATTCACAATTTTCACTGGGTGAGCCAGTGGGGCTGTTGATAAACCTTGCCAGACTGCTTTTTTTTTTTTTTTTTTTTTTACAGCTCCTGCTGCCAGGACCTTCTCTATGTCCTGGGCAATGCAGCTATGATTCATCAGAGCTGAATTGCTGTGTACTGGAACAGGGGAAATCCTGGCAGTAAGGCAGAAGGCCTGGATGTACTAGACACGCCCTGTGCTCTATGATGGCATTTTTTTGGGGGGCGTGTCTAGTATGCCCAGAGTCTGCAACTGGTTAATGAGACATCACCTGCCCTCCAATGAAGCTAATAGAGCTTCTTCCCTGGCCAGGCCGGCTAGGGAAAGCGACAGCAGAAACCGGAAGTGACATTTTAGGCCTCATTCACGCCATGGGGTTGATTTACTAAAGGCAAATAGACTGTGCACTTTGCAAAGTGCAATTGCACTCTGCAAGGGCAGTTTGCTCCAGAGCTTAGTAAATGTAAAGCTTCACTTTGCAAAGAGTACCCAATCACATACAAGGAAACTAAAAAAAAAAACAGCATTTTTGCTTGCACATGATTGGATGATGAAAGTCTGCTCATTTACTAAGCTCTGGAGCAACTGCACTTAGAGTGCCACTGCTCTTTGCAAAGTGCACAGTCTATTTGCCTTACTAAATCAACCCCATATGTGCAGAAAAAACTGATAGAAAAATGCACAGATTTCACTTGCAGAGACATCAGTTTTCAGGCACATTTCAGTGATTTTCATACACAATGCAGATTCCTGCACAGAGAAAATCTGCACACGATACTAGTGTTGTGGTGTGAAAAGGGCACATAGAAAACTATTGTTTTCTATGTGCAGAAAGCATGCAGAAAAACTCACCTCTCTGCACATGGTGTGAACGAAGCCTTCCATGTCACTTTTGGGATCTTAGTAGAAGGGGGAGACCAGCAAACCAATGTTCACTGATCTCCCTCCCCTCTACCTGGTGGATCGGCCATGCCAGTCCTGGGTCCACCAATGAATGCAAAGTGTTGGATGAGGTGGAGATTGTGACAGCACCTCTCCACCTCATTCAAGTTGAGTGAGCCTCCCCCTGTGTTCACTAAGCAGCAAGGCAGTTGCTTAGCACAGGACCCACTTGGCTAGCGGCAGTCACTGGTGTAGCAGTGCCTACTACAGTGATTTCCAGCTTCCACGGGGATCTTCCAGGTATGATATGTACTGTATATACTTATGATTTTCATACCCGAAACTCTGCTTTAAGGGCTGGTTCACACTGCAATCACACAATAATGCGATTCCTGCATGTGCCCATGCGATGCAATTTTGCAGCCTCTTTATTTGAAGGGGCTGCAAATCGCACCAGAACACAGAAAAAAATAAATAATAATAATAATTACACTTTATTCTGTAGCACTTTTACTGCTACAGGGTGGCAGCTATGCGCCAGATCATGTGTATATATATATATATATATATATATATATATATATATATATATATATATATATATACAGTGCTGTGAAAAAGTATTTGCCCCTTCCTGATTTTTTATTTTTTTCTCACACTTAAATGATTCAGATCATCAAAAAACTTTTAATATTACACAAAGATAGCCCAAGTAAATCCAAGATGCAGTTTTTAAAATTATTATTTTATTTATTAAGGAAAAAAAGCTGTTCACATCGGCCTGGCCCTATGTGAAAAAGTAATTGCCCCCTCTCATGCTGAATCATGAATGAACTGTGATTAATCACAATTTTTTTGGAAAGCTCAGTTAAATTTCACTTACCACACCCAGGTTTGATTACTACCAGACCTGTTGAATCAAGAAATTACATAAATAGAAGCTGTCTGACAAAGTGAAGCATGCTAACAGATCACAAAAAGCCACACATCATGCCACAATCTAAAAAAAAAAATCAAGAACAGATTAGAAACAAAGTAATGTACATGTATCAGTCTAGGAAGGGTTTCAAAGCCATTTCTAAGGCTTTGGCACTCCAGTGAACCACACGGAGAGCCATTATCCACTAATGGAGATAACTTGGAACAGTGGTGAACCTTCCCAGGAGTGGCCGGCCTACAAAAATTACTCCAAGAGCATGACGACGACTCATCCAGGAGGTCATAAAAGAATCCAGAACAACATCTAAAGATCTGCAGGCCTCACTTGCCTCAGGTAAGATCAGTGTTCATGGTTCAACAATAAGAAAGTGACTGGGCAAAAATGGCATCCATGGGAAAGTTCCAAGGCCAAAGTCACTGCTGACCAAAAAGAACACAAAGGCTCATCTCACATTTACCAAAAACATCTTGATTATCCCCAAGACTTTTAGGCAAATATTCTGTGGACTGATGAGACAAAAATGTAACTTTTGGAAGGTGTGCGTCCCATTACATCTGGCATAAAACGAATACAGCATTTCATAACAAGAACATCATACCAACAGACAGACATGGTGGTGGTAGCGTGATGGTCTGGGGCTGCTTTGCACCTTCAGGACCTGGACAACTTACCATAATTGAACCATGAATTCTGAGCTCTACCAGAAAATCTTAAAGGAGAATATATGGCCATCAGTTTGTGACCTCAAGCTCAAGTTCACTTGGGTTATGCAGCAGGACAATGATCCGAAACACAACAGCAAGTCCACCTCCAAATCGTTCAAACAATGCAAAATTTAGGTTTTGGAGTGGTCTAGTCAAATCTCGACCTTAAATCCAATTGAGATGCTGTATCATGACCTTACACAGGCCGTTCATTCTGGAAAACCCTCCAATGTGGCTGAATTAAAACAATTCTGCAAAGAAGAGTGGGCCAAAATTGCTCCACAGCAATGTGAAAGACTCATTGCCAGTTATCGCAAATGCTTGATTGCAGGATGGCACAACCAGGGTTGGCACAACCAGTTATTAGGTTTAGGGGGCAATTACTTTTTCACATAAAGCCAGGCAGGTTTGGACAGCTTTTTTGCCTTAATAAATGAAACCATCATTTAACCACTTGCCGCCCACACTATAGCCGAAAGACGGCTACAGCGCGGGCCTTAATTGCCGGGAGGACGTCTTCCTGAGCAAGCGATGTCTGTGCATCCCTGCGGGTTGCGCGCGGCGCGCTCTGTGATCACTGAGTCTATGAGACTCGGCTGATCCCAGATCAGAGTAAGGGGTCCATCCTGACCCCTTACCACGTGATCAGCTGTCAGCCAATGAGGGCTGATCACGTGATGTAAACAGAAGCTCACTAATCTGTATTTTTTTTCCCCTCATGCTATCAGCGTGAGGGATAAAAAAAGCCGATCACTGGCTTATGTCAGAGTGACATTGGTCCCTCACACAGAAAGCCGTGGCTGCATTTTCTGTGCCCACCAGTGTCAGCTACCAGTGCCCACAGTGCCATCCATCAATGCCCACCAGTGCTGCCAATCAATGCCTATCAGTGTCTCATAATCAGTGCCACAGATCAGTGCTGCCTATCAGTTTCACCTACCAGTGCCTACCAGTGCCCATTAGTGCCACCCATTAGTGATCATCAGTGCCCATCAGTGCCACCTATCAGTGCCAACAATCAGTGCCCAGTGCCACCATCAGTGCCACTTCTCAGTGCCACCTATCAGTGCCGCCTCATCAGTGCTTATCAGTGCCCATTATCAGTGAATACGAGTGCCCATCAGTGCTGCCCTCTTTGCCCATCAGTGCTGCCTCTCATTGCCCATCAGTGCCGCCTATCAGTGCCCATCAGTGCAGCCTCATCAGCGCACATCCATGAAGGAGAAAAATTACCTGTTTTTAAAATTGTATACCAGACTATGAAACAGTTTTGTTTTTTTTTTCAAAATTTTCGGTCTTTTTTTGTTTTATTTAGAAAAAAATTAAAAACCCAGCAGCAATTAAATACCACCAAAAGAAAGCTCTATCTGTGTGAAACAAATTACAAAAATTTCATTTGGGTACAGTGTAGCATGACCGCGCAATTGTCATTCAAAAGTGACAGCGCTGAAAGCTGAAAATTGGCCTGGGCAGGAAGGGGGTGCCCAGTGCCCAGTAAGCAAGTGGTTACAAACTGCATTTTGTATTTACTCGGGTTATCTTTGTGTAATAATAAAATCTGTTTGATGATCTGAGTCATTTAAGTGTGACAAATATGCAAAAAAAAAAAAAAAAAAAAAGAAATCTGAAAGAGGGCAAATACTTTTTCACAGCATTGTATATGATCCAGCTGTTCCAGGTAGCGGGGGAGAATGCGTACTGCCAGTGGCTCGCTCCCGCTGTGGCGGGAGCCAATCAGCGGGTACTGCGGACTCGATGTCCTCCAGCAGCCGCCGATCATCCTGCAGAGACACAGAACGGCGGTCTTCCTATGTAAACAGAGCAGATAGCCATTCTGACGGGGGGGGGGGATCGCTGATCGCTGCCATTACTAGTGAAAAAAAAAAAAAATCTCATATTTTGTAGACGCTATAACTTTTGTGCAAACCAATCAATATACGCTTATTGGGCCTTTTCTTTTACTAAAAACATGTAGCAGAACACATATTGGCCTAAATTCATAAAGAAATTTGATTTTTTTTTAACATTTTCTACTGAATATTTTTTTTTTGCAGAAAGTAGAGGATTATTTTTTTTCTTTTATGTTTCGGTCTTTTTTTGTTTCTGATGAAGAAATTTGATTTTTAAAATGTATTTATTGGATGTGTTTTATAGCAGAAAGTAAAAAGTATTTTCTTTTTTTAAATTGTGTATTTTTTTGTTCATAGCGCAAAAAATAAAAACCGCAGAGGTGATCAAATACCAACCACCAAAAGAAAGCTCTATTACATTTTATTTGGGTACAGTGTTGCACTAAGCAATTGTCAGTTAAAGTTACACAGTGCCGTATCGCAAAAAATAGCCTGATCATGAAGCGGGGTAAACCTTCCAGAGCTGAAATGGTTAAAGGCATCTTCTCAAAGCGCTTTACAAAGACAAAGAAACAAGAACACAAGAAATACACAGGAGGAACAGAGGAAATTAAGGTGAAAATGATGTGATAGCTTGTTTAACCGCTTGCCGACCAGCCACCGTCATTATACTGTGGCAGGTTGGCACGATCCCGTGAGCCGTCGTAGCTATACGTCGGCTCCTTTAAGCGGGATAGCAGGCACGCGCCCGCTGCACTGCGGGGGTGCCGATGCTTGTGACTGGCAGTCGCGATGACCG
Source organism: Aquarana catesbeiana (assembly GCF_042186555.1). Taxonomy (NCBI): domain Eukaryota; kingdom Metazoa; phylum Chordata; class Amphibia; order Anura; family Ranidae; genus Aquarana; species Aquarana catesbeiana. The sequence goes on from NC_133325.1 coordinate 49,271,286, forward strand.
CCGGCCATGAGCAATCGTGGGCACGAGAAGCAGAACAGGGACGTGTGTACGTAAAGACACAAATCCCTGTTCTGTTCTGGGAGGAGATGTAGATCGTGAGTTCCTAATAGCTAGGAACCACGATCTGTCATTTCCTCTAGTCAGTCCCCTCCCCCAACAGTTAGAACACACACTAGGGAACACAGTTAACCCCTTGATCGCCCCCTAGTGTTAACCTCTTCCCTGCCAATGACATTTATACAGTAATCAGTGCATTTTTATAGCACTGATCGCTGTTTAATTGTCCCAAAAATGTGTCAAAGGTGTCCGATGTGTCCGCCATAATGTCACAGTCACGATAAAAATAGCAGATCGCCGCCATTACTAGTAAGAAAAACGGAAAGAAGAAGAATGCCATAAATCTATCCCGTATTTTGTAGATGCTATAACTTTTGCGCAAACCAATCAATATACGCTTATTGAGATTTTTATTACCAAAAATATGTAGACATACATATCGGCCTAAACTGAGGAAAAAATTCACTTTTTTTAAAAAAAAAATTGGGGATATTTATTATAGCAAAAAGTACAAAATATTGTGTCTTTTTCAAAATTGTCGGTCTTTTTTTGTTTAAAGCGCAAAAAATAAAAAACGCAGAGATGATCAAATACCACCAAAAGAAAGCTCTATTTGTGGGAAAAAAATGACGTCAATTTTGTTTAGGTACAGCGTCGCACGACCGCGAAATTGTCAGTTAAAGCGACGCAGTGCCAAATTGCAAAAAGTGCTTTGGTCATTGAGCAGCCAAATCTTCCGGGGCTGAAGTGGTTAACCACTTTATGACCATGCTATAGCTGAAAGACTGTTACAAGCGCGACTCTCTTGTTCTGGGAGGGCGTCCATGGACGTCCTTCCAGAACCACGCCCCTTGGACATAGCTGATCATAGATCCAATCAGATCCAATCACAGCGGCCCTTTTCCATGTGATCATCTGTGTCCAATCACAGCCGATAACATGTAAATAAACTTGCTGGTTATCGGCATTCCTTTCCTCACGTGCTGTCACAGTGTGAGGAGAGGAAAGCCGGTAACCAGTGCTGCTGACAGCACACTCCAATGCCGCGTACACACGATCGCACATTCCGACAACAAAATCCATGTTTTTTTTTCCCGACAGATTTTGGCTCAAATTTGTCTTGCATACACACGGCCACACAAATGTTGTTGGAAATTCCGAACGTCAAGAACGCGGTGACTTACAACATGTACGACGAGCCGAGAAAAATGAAGTTCAATAGCCAGTGCGGCTCTTCTGCTTGATTTTGTTGTTGGAAAATTTGAGATCCAGATTTCAAATTTTGTTTGTCGGAAATTCTGACGGAAAATGTCCGATGGAGCCTACACATGGTCCGAATTTCCGACAACATGCTCCCATCCAACATTTGTTGTCGGAAATTCCGACCGTGTGTACGCGGCATTACGCTGATAATCAGGGCATTGATCCTTTGGTAAAGTGAAATGTATTAAGGTTGTTACTGCACCGGGTGGATTTGTCAGTGTATCCTTTTGCTTTAATAAACTTATATTAGTGTTTATGTTGAGTGGCTCCCTTGCCCTTTTGTGGAGGATCAAAATGTTGGATGTTCGGTGGCTTGTTTACAAGTATACTGACATGTCTTTATGGAGCTGGCTTTGTACACGGTACAGTCATGCTGGAACACAAAAGGACCTTCCCCAAACTGTTACCAGAAGGTTGAGTTTGCACAGTTCCCTAAAACATTTTAATATGCTGTAACATTATTAGTACTCTTCACTGGAAACACCTGAACTCAATCATACACTATATTGTCAAAAGTATTGTGACACCTTCCTTTATACGCGCATTAACTTTAATGGCAACCCAGTCAAGTTCCTCCACCCCAAACTCGCTCATCCATGTCTTTATGGACCTTGCTTTGTACACTGGTGCGCAGTCATGTTGGAACAGGAAGGGGCCATCCCCAAACTGTTCCCACAAAGTTGGGAGCATGAAGTTGTCCAAAATGTCTTGGTATGCTGACACCTTAAGAGTTCTCTTCCCTGGAACTAAGGGGACAAGCCCAACCCCTGAAAAATGTCCCCACACAATAATCCCCCCTCCACCAAATGATTTGTACCAGTGCACAAAGCAAGGTCCATAAAGACATGGATGAGCAAGTTTTGGGGTGGAGGAACTTGACTGGCCTGCACAAAGTCCTGACCTCAACCTGCTAAACACCTTTGGGATGATTTCGAGCAGAGACTGTGAGCCAGACCTTCTATCCAACATCAGTGCCTGACCTCACAAATGCGCTTCTGGAAGAATGGTCAAACATTCCCATAGACACACTCCTAAACCCTGTGGACAGCCTTCCCAGAAGAGTAGAACTGTTATAGCTGCAAAGAGTTGGCCAACTCAATGTTGAAGCCTACGGACTAATGCCTCGTACACGCGCTCAGACTTTCCGACGGGAAATGTTCGATGTGAGCTTGTTGTCGGAAAGTCCGACCGTGTGTATGCTCCATCGAACATTTGCTGTAGGAATTTCCGGCCACAAATGTTTGAAAGCAGGGTCTCAAATTTTCCGCCAACTTCACTTGTTGTCGGAAAGTCCGATCGTGTGTACGAAAGTCCGTCGCCCAAAAGCTCACGCATACTCGGAATCAAGCAGAAGACCTGCACTGGCTTTTGAACTTCCTTTTTATAGTCCCGTTGTACGTGTTGTACGTCACCGCGTTCTTGATGTTTGGATTTTCCGACTACATTTGTGCGACCGTGTGTATGCAAGACAAGTTTTGAGCCAACATCCTTCAGAAAAAAATCCACAGTTTTGTTGGCGGAAATTCCGATCGTGTGTATGTGGCATAAGACTGGGATGCTATTACAGTTAATTTGTGAGTAAGGGCAGGTGTCCCAATACTTTTGGTAATATAGTGTATTTGGCTGTTTCACCAACTTTTGACCATATAGTGTACAATTTGTACAGATCACCACTATGTTTTTTTTGTGGACAGGGCAAGATGTGGTGACAGGGTAACAGGGTCCCTTTATTAAATGCAATTGGAAGATCCATCATTGCATAACCAGGTTGTGGGCAGCAGAGCTAGCACTCATAATGGGCTAAAGGAATCAGAGGGGAAGATAGGTGATAATGCAGAAAGTGAATAATTAAAAACAGCCGTGTACGTCATCCCAATCCCTTTCCATGTGATATAACCTTTAGACATTCCAGGGTACAAAATGGCTGCCAATCCGCTATGAAGGTGACAGTTTCCCTTTCCTTCTTATTGGCCCTTCCTTCTACCCGGTGTTGGCATTCAGTTAATGAGTTCATTTCATTACCTCACTCTGCAATAAATCATGATAACCATCAGCAGCGGCCCAAGGTGTTCAGGCAAGGTTCCAGGAGATAAATCTCTCTTCACCTCTAAATGTATCAGATCGTACTTATAATACGCTCTAACTTTGTAATTACTGCCAATATATTGAAGAATAGAAATATCAGGATGTTAATTGCTAGATCCTGCTTAACCATAATTATTGTGAACAAACAAAACACTGATTGCTTTAATAAGTGTAATAAAATCATCCAATATTATAAGTCCAAAATTAAAAGAATACCGACATTATAATATATTATTATTATTATTATACAGGATTTATATAGCGCCGACAGTTTATGCAGCGCTTTACAACATTAATATATATATATATATATATATATATATATATATATATATATATATATATACACAGTATCTCACAAAAGTGAGTACACCCCTCACATTTTTGTAAATATTTTATTCTATCTTTTCATGTGACAACACTGAAGAAATGACACTTTGCTACAATGTAAAGTAGTGAGTGTACAGCTTGTATAACAGTGTACATTTGCTGTCCCCTCAAAATAACTCAACACACAGCCATTAATGTCTAAACCACTGGCAACAAAAGTGAGTACACCCCTAAGTGAAAATGTCCAAATTGGGCTCAAAGTGTTGATATTTTGTGTGTCCACCATTATTTTCTAGCACTGCCTTAACCCTCTTGGGCATGGAGTTCACCAGAGCTTCACAGGTTGCCACTGGAGTCCTCTTCCACCCCCATGATGAAATCACAGAGCTGGCGGATGTTGGAGACCTTGCACTCCTCCACCTTCCATTTGAGGATGCCCCACAGATGCTCAATAGGCTTTAGGTCTGGAGACATGCTTGGCCAGTCCATCACCTTTACCCTCAGCTTCCTTAGCAAGGCAGTGGTCGTCTTGGAGGTGTTTGGGGTCGTTATTATGTTGGAATACTGCCCTGCGGCCCAGTCTCAGAAGGGAGGAGATCATGCTCTGCTTCAGTGTGTCACAGTACATGTTGGCATTCATGGTTCCCTCAGTGAACTGTAGCTCCCCAGTGCCGGCAGCACTCATGCAGCCCCAGACCATGACACTCCCACCACCATGCTTGACTGTAGGCAAGACACACTTGTCTTTGTACTCCTCACTAGACATGTGCAGGATGAAAAAATTTGTTTAGTTTTGTTTCGATTCGTTATTTAACTAAATTTGTTTAGTTAAATTAGTTGCATTCATTACATTCGTTTTCGGGATTCGTTTAGTTTCGTATTCGAATTCGAAAAAACTTGCCCGCATTAGAAAAAATCCGACCGCATTCGAAAAAACTGTCAAATTCAAAAAAATTTGACCGAATTTGAAAAAGTAAACTATATATAACCATTTAGCGAAATTCGAAATTCGTATAGAATGAAATTGAATTTGAATAGAAAAAATTAGAATAGAATCGAAAACACTAGAAAAGAATAGCACAGAAAAAAATGTTTTATATATATATATATATATATATATATATATATATATATATATATATATATATATATATATATATATATATAAAACATCTTCTGAAATTCGAATTTTGTATAGAATGGAATCGAATTCCAATAGAAAAGATTAGAATAGAATAGAAAATAATATAAAAGAATAGCATAGAAAAACAATAGAACAGAATAGAACAAAATATAACATATTCTATTCTAATCTTTTCTATTCAAATTCTCTCTGTATCAAATTCCAATTTCGGAAGATGGTTTTATATATATATATAATTTTTTTTTCTATTCTAGTCTTTTCTATTAGAATTCGATTTCATTCTATTTCTATTTAAATGTAACCATTTTCCGAATGAATTCGCAGTCAAATAGAAAAGATTAGAATAAAATAGAAAATAAGAAAATAATAGAAAAGAATAGCATAGAAAAACAATAGACCAGCATAGAAAAAATATGATATATATATATATATATATATATATATATATATATATATATATATATATATATATATATATATACACACACACACATACATACATCTTCCGAAATTCGAATTTCGTAAAATTAATTTGAATTCGAATAGAAAAGATTAGAATATAGTATAAATGAATAGACTAGGAAAAACAATAGAACAGAATAGAATAAAATAGAATATATATATATTCTATTCTATTCTGTTTTATCGTTTTTCCAGTCTATTATTTTCTATTCTTTTCTATTCAAATTCAAATTCATTCTATACGAAATTCGAACTTCAGAAGCCATGTTCCGAAATTTGAATTTCGTATAGAATGAATTTGAATAGAAAAGACTATTATAGAATAGAAAATAATAGAAAAGAAAAGAAAAGCATAGAAAAACAATAGAATAGAATGAAAAAAAAAAAAAAAAAAATATATATATATATATATATATATATATATATATATATATATATATATATATATATATATATATTCTATTGCTTTATTATTTTATATTCTATTTTATTGTATCTTTTAGAAAATCAATTTCTATTTTTTTACTTTCTATTTGTTTTCAAATTCGATTCAAATTTGTTTTCGAATTTGTTTGTTTTTTCGTATTTGTTTAAATTTGTTACTTTTGTAATTTGGAAATTCGGATGCATCCGAATTTCCGAATAATGAAAAATTTGACCGAATTTCGATTCGGAACGAAACGCAATGCACATGTTTACTCCCCACCTGATTGCCACCACACACGCTTGACACCATCTAAACCAAATAAGTTTATCTTGGTCTCATCAGACCACAGGACATGGTTCCAGTAATCCATGTCCTTAGTCTGCTTGTCTTCTGCAAACTGTTTGCAGGCTTTCTTGTGCATCACCTTTAGAAGAGGCTTCCTTCTGGGATGACAGCCATGCAGACCAATTTGATGCAGTGTGCGGCATATGGTCTGAGCACTGACAGGCTGACCCCCCACCCCTTCAACCTCTGCAGCAATGCTGGCAGCACTCATACGTCTATTTCCCAAAGACAACCTCTGGATATGACGCTAAGCACATGCACTCAACTTCTTTGGTCGACCATGGCGAGGCAGCCCCAATTCTCCTCTTTACCTGAGCCCCATCTCTATCCAGCGATGTGCACGACGGCTTCGGCCATCTGTGACTCGCTCTCCTGATTGGTGCCATTGGTTCCCACTGCTGTCAATCAAAGTCAGTTAGCCAATCAGGAGAGAGAGAGAGGGCAGGGCCGAACCGCGGCTCCGTGTCGAAACAGACACACGGAGCTGCAACTCAGTTTGGGTGCCCCCATGGCAAGCTGCTTGCTGTAGAGGCACTTGACAGGATGGAGGGGTCAGGAACACCAAAGAGGGACCCAAGAAGAAGAGGATCTGGGCTGCAAAACCACTGCACAGGGCAGGTAAGTATAGCATGTTTGTTATTTTTAAATAAAAAAAACAAGACTTTAGTATCACATTAAGGCGTCAGCATACCAAAACATTTTGGACAAGTTCATGCTCCCAACTTTGTGGGAACAGTTTGGGGATGGCCCCTTCCATCCATAAAGACATGGATGAGCGAGTTTGGGGTGAAGGAACTTGACTAACCTGCACAAAGTCCTGACCTCAACCCGATAGAACACCTTTGGGATGAATTAGAGCAGAGACTGTGAGCCCGGCCTTCTCATCCAACACCAGTGCCTGACCTCACAAATGCACTTCTGGAAGAATGGTCAAACATTCCCATAGACACTCTCCTAAACTTTGTGAACAGCCTTCCCAGAAGAGTTGAAGCTGCAAAGGGTGGGCCAACTCAATATTGAACCCTTACGGACAAAGACTGGGATGCCATTAAAGTTCATGTGTGTGTAAAGGCAGGCATCCCAATACTTTTGGCAATATAGTATGCTTGAGGCTTATCAAACACTCTCAAGTAGTGAGTGTGCATTTTATACGCAATGTGGTGGAACATTCATATAAGGCTAATAAGGCACCATACATCTGTGTGCATTGGACACTTATATTCACATTCCCATATTTTTTGATGTTCAATATTTGTTATCACTTTTGTGATTTATTGTGTTTTTTTTTAGTAGCACCTTACTTTTTTAATGTTTTGTTTGTTTTAAATTGGTCACATCCACTTAAAGGGGCAACTGCACATTTATTGTGAGATTTCCCACATTCTTGGCATCCCATTTATCACATTGTTTGAATTGATTGATAATTGTAAAATCACTCCCCTTAAAATATCTAAAAAATGTGATAGATATTCATTCATTGTTGTTTTGTAATAACATCCTGGTGATAGCAGCAGCTAGATTTAGACATGGTTTATGTCACATAGTTTCTGTTTATTGGAACGTTTATACTCACTCACCACTAGGTGGCAGCGCACAACTAACACATATCCTACTCCCCTTAGATTCACTTTGCAAATGGACAAAGGGAATGTTTTTTAAAATCTCTAGACTATACATCGATCACCCAAAGGGGAATGTTGATTTTTTTCCACAAAAGTGGTGTTCCTCTTTAAGCAAAACTTCAATATAAATTTGCGTATTTGGCTGTTTTTAGTCATTACTCAGCGAATGTTTACAAATAATCAATTTTTTATCAAGTAGGTGTCATATGTATAACTGTACTGCATAAAAAAGCAATGCGTTTTTTTAAGTATTCACAATAAACAAGCAATAACCTCTAAAAGAAAAAAAAAAAAAAAAGGAGATGTTCTGACACAATAGCATTCACCACCATTCAATCATTTGAATATTTGCTGTAAATTAACACGGGGAATATGGTGTACCACGCAGGAACGGAGAGAAGGAGAATAAAGTTTTATGATTCGCGATGGATGCTAAATCTCAGAAAAAGTGGTTTAAAATAGTGCTGACGGCTCCATAAAAAATAATTATATTTATACTACGCCATCTGCATATTCGGAGAATTGCAATGAAATGCAGAGTAGATACATAATGATGAACGTATGAAAATGTATTGTGTTTATGGATTTTAAAGGGACCAAGTGGCCAAATATATAGGCACTACACTACATTACAATGGGGACTCAGAACAATGACAGCTGAGGGATAACCCTAAACCCCAACCCTAACCCTAAGTATTAACTGTAATAGGAAAAAGTAGAAGAAACCTTACAAATGGACATTTTTTTTCATATGGAGGTGTGATTTTGAATGCTACAGCAGGGTGATAAGACTAAAGGTGATGTTTTCCTTTAAATAAGCATGCTTTTCTTATTTTATGATTACTATAAAGAGGGTGCTTTGAACACATTTTCAAAAATGCTTTTGTTTTCAGTGCCATTAACTTGCCACTGGTAGTTTTTTTTTGTGTGAGACTCCTAATCAGTGGCGGCCCGTGCATTGTGGGTGCACGGGCGCCGCCCCCCTATCCCTACTGCCGCCTCCCTATCCATGTGCCCGGCCCCTTTCAGGACGCCGGACGCATGGACTCCTATGGCGGTGGCAGGAGGGGGTGTATTTATTTGAAGCCCTTGTTTAGAGCCAAAGGCTCTAATAGGCTTCAAAAAAGGGTGGGCTTGGGGCGCATCCGCGATCCATCCATGGGGGGGTGGGAGCGGGGTGTCCCGCAATCCATCCACAGGGGGTGTGAGCGGGGTATCCCGGGAGGGACACTTGCAGCATTTGATGAGCACACTGCCAGCATATAATGGGCAGACTGGCAGCATTTGATGGGCACACTGGCAGCATATGATGGGCAAGCTGGAAGCATTTGATGGGCACACTGGCAGCATATGATGGGCAGGCTGGCAGCATATGATGGGCACACTGGCAGCATATGATGGGCAGACTGGCAGCATTTGATGGGCACACTGGCAGCATATGATGGGCAGACTAGCAGCATTTGATGGGCACACTGGAAGCATTTGATGGGCACACTGGCAGCATATGATGGCACAGTGGCAGCATTTGATGGGCACAGTGGCTGCAATTGATGGCACAGTGGCAGTATTTGAGGGCACAGTGGCTGCGATAGATGGGCACAGTGGCAGCATTTGATGGGCACAGCGGCAGCGTTTGATGGGCACAGTGGCAGCGTTTGATGGAAACAGTGCCAGCGTTTGATGGGTACAGTGGCAGCGTTTGATGGCACGGTGGCTGCAATTGATGATTTTTTTTCAAAATGTTTTTGTGCCCCCCCAAAAAATTTTGAGCACCAGCCGCCACTGCTCCTAATGCACTAAGAACCAGTAAGAGCAATGCAGCTGGTCAATGTTCTATCCCCTACAATAAAACATCTCCTAGTATTTAGCCGACTCTTACCAGAGAACTCAAATTGTAACCCCTCCCCCAAAACTATAAAAAGTAATATAATGCAGCTCACAAGTCCTTATATGCAGTGGCTGCCTTAGTTTTATTCTTTCAGGCTGTGATATGAGGGGGGAGCTATGATATTGTGGCACTGTGACATGACAGGGGGGCTGTGATATGAGGGGGGAGCTATGATATTGTGGGACTGTGACGTGACAGGGGGGCTGTGATATGAAGGGTTTGTGATGTGAGGAGGAGGGAGGTGATATCAGGAGGGGGTGAGCTGTGATGTTGGGGGGTTGTGATTGCAAAGGAGACTGTGATGTGAGGGAACAAGGGAGGTTGTGATGTAAGCGGGGCTGTAATGTTGGGGGCTCTGATGTGATAGGGGGTTGTAATGTAAGGGGGGGGCTGTGATGGAAAAGGGGGACTGAGGACACTAATGTAAAGGGGACTGTGACATGAAAGACCTGAGTCGTAGAAGAAAAATGAGATTCGGACCTCTGCAAAAAGAAAAGGTTACCAGCCGGACCTCCGTGAATTTTAATTCGGTACCATTGCTGTAGAGGTATGCCTGGGAAGCCAATCAGTCGTAGTTAGGGTCAGAATTTGAACATTGTTCATGTTGAACTGTATTGCGAAAAACTCTTTCAGTAAAGTTACATCAACTGTTCTGAGCCTGGTCTGAGGTTATTCAGAGAGGTGCATGTTGGTTTTGGCATATTTAAAACAACTTGGGTTAGTAAGGCACATGTGGGATATGAACCCCTCAGCTACTACAAAGGTCTACTTGGCAAGACAAGCAGGAAGAGTAATGCAGTTGCTATAGGTGACCGACTGTTAGAACAAGCTACAATGCAACCAGTCGTGAAGCGTGGTACCTGGTATGGGTGGCAGGACCTCCAGTAACAAGTGGGTCAATGTTCTGGCTCTCTCCCTAGTGGTCGGTTTTAAATAGCAACTTGAACCAAACCCACGTTACGGAGATCCATGATCCGACAACTTGGTGTGGAAAGGAGTTAACAAGTGCATGCATTAGGTCTGCGCTAGGTGCATAGTAGGAGCCCATTCTGTTACTGGGAGTGAGGTAACAGGTACGCTGGACTGGTGGAGAGGGCACAGGCTCTGTAGTGTCCCTCCTTATGCAACACATATCAGATGTGTAGTGACAAAAGACATTACTTTTCAGAGGAACTCTAAGTCGGGGAACTGCCTTAATGTTAAACTTTTACATGACCGCGGTCCCCACCTGGCATTGGTGAGCATGGTAAAAGGTACCTCCATGTGCAGGGCAAGTGGCCCCGCCCCACAACTGGCATTTAGAAGGTGTCTAATGATGGATTTTTTTTAGAACTTCATAAGAATAGTATAATTATATAGCAAAATAAATAATGAGTTGTGTAGAATGATGAGGCTAGGAACATTTCCATCAAGTACAGAAAATACCTGTTGACATGGACAGTTATGTCGTGTCCTTGTCACTTTCTGTTCTTTTCTCATGTAAACTTCTAGCTCCACATCTTTCTCTGAATAAACGGACCAGCATGCCTTTGGAGTGTAGGAGGAAACCCACTCAAGCAGAGGCAGTCTCAATGTGGGTAGTGTCCTTGCTGGTAGCCCTTATTGATTCTGTTTTGTAGCCCTAAGGACCTTAGGGCTACAAAGCAGAATTGCTAACCACTAAGCCACTATATATTTACTGTACGCAATACACCATTAGCGACTAACAGCCATGATGGATTTTTTGTACTAAGGTGTTTAATTATAAGGCCAATGGTTCTCTGGTCTGGTCTGCACAAAATCCAATGGCTTTTCCACTTTTATTGACTTTTAAAGGGCGCAAAAAATGGTCTGGAGGGATCCTCTGCCATCTGTTATGTCACTTACCCAATATTTCTTTATTAGATGTTGCCCTAATTAGGAACTATAGAATTTCCCTAAGGTATAACTAAAGGCAAAACTTTTTTTTTAGTTTTGGAGTGTAGAGTGATTAGAACACCTAATTTTTTTATTGCTGTCTGTGCCCATGTTAGTGAGATTCACCCTCTCTATTTGTCCTCTTTATCACTTTCATTGAAAGTGAATCTGTCGCTCCTAGCACTAACAATACCTCGGTACTCTCCTCTATGGGTCAAGTTCGTTATTTCCCTTGTGTTTTTCTTTATACATATATTTTGTACAATGGAGAATTTGCTTACTTGCCGATTCTTGTCTTCACATTTCTATATGTAACCTGTTGATCTTTCACTTATCTTGTCAAATTTTCAATAAAAACGATTGTAAAATAGAAAGTAAAATAAAATCCCAACTTTTGGGTTTTCCCCAGTAAAGTAATAGAGGGGAAATCCTCCAATAGGGACACTAGTTCTGGTGACTTAAGAGGCATTCACTTAATTTTCAGGGATTTCCCCTGTGCATATATCAAAAATACATGACTATGGTATTAAATACGGCTTGTTAACTGCTTTACCAATACCCCCACGCTTCCAGTATAATAACCACACCACAGCAAAACTGGAGTTAAATTGGCTATAGCAGCCTTTTTATTAACCAAAATCTAAATATCAAATAATTAACATATCAATAACATATAAAACCATAATATACAGTTTATTAAAGAAAGGAGCCACAAGGCCCTAATAGGCATAAAAACAAGACAGTACCTGCTTGTCACTTCCCAGGCCTCGAGCCGCAAAACCACCAACTCAGAGACAACTCGCACTTACACATACACCAACTGGGAGCCGTACCTTAGACGGGTCCCTACACCGTACCTTTTGTGCCCATATGACCTAAAAGGACCTTCCACCCCGCCAATCTCCATAACTGGCTCCACAGAACACTCAAGTCCCCAACCCAAAATACCCACCAAGTGTAAGGCGGGAGGTTGGGAAGTTGTTCCATGCTTTGCTGTTTTCCGACTGGAGACCAACCCCATCCGGTCCCCTAATCACTTCCCCCCAAAGCTCCACACAGCCCCGGACCATGCCCTAATCAGCCATCTACCATGCCCTTCCTGAAACAACCCAATTGCTACAACTCCCTGTACCCAATCCCCTTTAACCCCTGTCATGCTGGCCCTCCGTCTATTGCCTTGGGGTTTTACTCCTGGCCTCTCTATATTGCGACAAGTACAATCAGCGCAAACAGATAAAGTAGATAAAATTCAGAAATTGTTCGCTAGCTGAACACTACAGGATATTCATATCACCTGGAAGATACACATTACAGAAATAAAGTGCAGTGCAAAAATAAAATCTAAAAAATACAAATGTCCAAATGCTTCTAGGTAGAGCCACAAAGCCCAGAATGCAACAAGAACATCCATGTGGGGAGAAAGAAATCCAAGGGCAGAGTGTGAGTGACAATCCCTCCTCCACCAACGAGTATCTTGTTCTCTCACCTAAATGGATGGACCCCTGAGCTAACAGAAAGTCATAAGACCACATCCCCCTTAATTGGGGTAGAGTAGAGACCAGCGATGTTGAAACAGCCTCTGGGCAATCACCATGCACATGTGGATAAGAAATAGAACTAAGTGCTCTCTGCTAGTATATGATTGTCACTTGCCACATCTCTTGCCACCATTTGCAGATTGTCACTTGCCATGCCACCGGCCACTAGATGTGGGTTTGTCACTTGCCAACTGATGTGGATTGTCACTTGCCATGCCAGCCAGTGCCACCAAATGTGTATTGATGCTGCATTGGTGGCAGGTTGGTCCATTTAGTGAGAACAGGAGAGCGCCGATTTGTGGTGGACAGTAAGAGATGATGTCATCTCGCTGCTGCTCGCCGCACCTCGCTCCCAAATTGAAGAGGCCCGGCTATGAAGAGCTCACTTCTTTCCTCTCCTCAGCCTCTCTCATGCAGCCAGCCAGCCTGCCGCAGCAGCCGCAACACGCTGGTTAGGCAGGGACCCTGCAGCAAGAGACTCGGGGCTATGGGCAACAGATTCAGGGCTATAGCCCCAATAGCCACCCCCTAGCAATGCACCGGCCCATGGGTTAGGGTAAGGTTCCTCCAAGGGGCCCACACATGGATGGATGGGGGTTTAATGGACCTCATAAACCGTTCACAGTACAGATCTGTTCACCAAGCAGAACAAATCCGTAATCCACAGTAAATATCTACTCACCATGAATCACCTTGAATGTTTGTGAATTCAGGATGGGCAATCCAAATCACTCATCCCTAATACCCCTCATTAATTGATGTATCCGGTATCTTCTGATGTCCTCCGATTTCTCTGGGTATCTTTGTTTGTTTCTCCAACAGACCTAAAAATAACAAAATGTAATTTAATCGTACATTAGAAAACGCTGACATCAGCCGACTCAATATCTCAGCATCCCACTCTAGCCTCAGGTATTTCAAAAAAGTGTTTATTTTACATAGTAATATAGCTTCTATGATGTATTTATACAAGACAGGCAATTTTATGGTTCTCATTTAAACCTAAACTTATAACAGATGGTAAATAAAACTTTCTGGTTATGAATACAAACACACAATATTATTTCAGGGCTTACAGCTATTTGGATTGCAAAAAAGATTCTAGTTTGGCTTCCTGGGGGAGCGCAAAGCCTCAGAGGCAGCTTTTCACTACAATGTTAAAAGACCCTCTACATGAAGCCTATTAAACAAAAATATAGTTCTCCTTGAGGCCTTACAGAAAAGAACGATATAAGTAATATGGTAGAAACTTAATTTCCTAAATTTACAAGTCACTCCTGGTGCCCTGAGGATGAAATGTAAAATGTGCCACTAATTCACTAATCACTATCTGCATGGAGTTTGCATGTTTCCTCCCACACTTCACGGACATGCTGGTGGGTTAATTGGCTCCTATCTAAACTGACCGTAGTATGTGTATGGATGTATGTATGTGAGATAGGGACATTAGAGTGTAAGCTCCTTGTGGGTGGGTGAGTGAATGTACAGTATGTAAAGCACTGCGTAAATTGTTGGCACTATAAAAAATACCTGTAATAAATACATACATTAAAAAAACGTTAAAATTTTGTTTCATTTTCTTAAAAAAATGCAGGTGGTAGAAGCACATGAAATATGTACTCACTGGAGACTTTCTATCATTTCCCCTTGATTTACATTTGTTCTCCGCCCACCTTTGCTTGGGATCAGCCTCTGAAGCCAATCATCTGACTAGTAAGTATGGGATTATTAGTTCTGGCCTCATGCTCCTGTCCAATCATAACCTATACTCCAACATATTTTACTTGTTGTTACAGACATCAGATATACACATCAGCCCCTGAAGAAGCGAGTAGAGCTCGCGAAACGCGTCGGGTTAGAGATGTATCATGTATATCTGTATTATTAATACTTTGTGATGTTATATCATTATGGCTATGTTTAGAGGACTATCATGCTATGTTGCTGTTTTTATGAATCTGTCACCTACGTTCATGTCTTGTGCTGGATGATATTGATACCATTCAAATAAACTTTGTTACTTTTTTATACTCCTATATCTTGTTTACCCTTGATCATCATAGACACTTCACTTAAGGTTCCACGAGCGATTGTCTGTTTCTTTATGTAATATAGGGATGGAGGTGTTCCATGTCAGGGAGCAGCTTTCAGACTTCCCCCCTTTTTCAAATTCTTGATTTACATTTTGTCCAAATAAAAAGGACGCTTGCGTTGTAAAAATAAATCCACTCTAATTAACTGAATACCGCTGGTCTAGGTCTCAGCGTTATGTGCAACTCAGACCTCCATTCATCCTTATACAGAGCAGTCAGCGCTGACTCTTTATGTCTGGAGGAAAAAAAAATGTAATCTCCAAATACGGAAAGGTTTCTTTACAGTAAGAGCAGTGAAAATGTGGAATAGACTTCCTCCAGAGGTGGTTCTGTCTGGCTCAGTAAATTGTTTTAAAAAAGGCCTGGATTCTTTCCTAACTGTACATAATATAACTAGGTACTAACATTTATAGGTAAAGTTGATCCAGGAAATATCCGATTGCCTCTTCAGAAAGTAATTTTTTTTTACCCCCATTGGAGCAAATTGGATCATGCTTTATTAGGGTTTTTTTTTTTTTTTTTTGCCTTCCTCTGAATCAACTGTGGGATTACTGAATGGAGGAGCTGAAGAGGGAGTAATCTCCTGAAATATGAGTGCTCCAGCTGGTAATATAACTCAAAATTAAAAAAGTAAAAGTCAGAGTTGTATATAATACTGCAGCCTAGACACATAGGACACACTTAATTAATGTGGATTTACATACCTCCCAACATTTTGAGATGGGAATGAGGGACACCTACTAGCAAATATATGTAGGCATAGGACACGCCTCCTGCCACAACCCCTTAAACAAGAATTAACCCAAAAAAAGGTTAATTAAATCCACAAGTGCTTTTTTTTGTCACTACTATTCATTTATATTGGCTTTAAAAAATGTACAAATGCAGCAATTTAGAAATTGGATGAACGGTTTAGCACTGGGAAACACTTTTTGAAAGATAAAAAGTGCATTTTATATAGAACTATATAGATCAGACCAAAATGAGGAATAAATGAGGGGGAAAGAGGGACAGAGGGACATTGCTTCAAATCAGGGACAGTCCCTCGAAATCAGGGACAGTTGGGAGGTATGAATTTATATTTACAATACATATGTCAAAAAATAGTCCCTATCACATTATAGAGGGCCAATTTATACAGAAGCCATTTAAAGAGGAAATAAACTCTCCCACTCCGATTCTTCGTTTCATTTAGTCCATTATAATAAGTATATAATCCATTATAATAAATATATAATCAAACTATAGGCACTAATCCAGCCCAAATCGCATATTACTTACTGTTTAAAGAAACTTTAAAAAACTTGTTTCCAGGGGTAAGACAGCACCATCTTAAGTATTGATTTCTGAGTCCACAGTAGAGTGTATTTCCGCCCTTACATTGAGTACTTCCTGTACTGTTAACCAAGCCTCCTTCTCAATCCAACGTTTCTATGGCAACCCTGCTTCCCTGCTCATAGCTGACTTGTTTTATTTCATAGTATTTACTTGTGCCAATTATCTAGTGTTTGCCTGTGTCAGTCTTATCAGCTTCAGTAATGCTGTTCGATGCCCAAGTTTACACTCCATGTGATGTCACATGGGGTGTAGTACGAAGCTCTGACTGATTATGCAGTCTCGTGTTGTGCTGAAGGAAGTCCTGATAATAGACAGATAAGCACACAGAGTGTGCCGTAAATCAGGGGAGATATGGGCATGCTCACTGACCTCATTCTAAAGAACAAAAAGGATTACAACAATACTAAGCAAGTAAGGAGATATCTACAAGCAGTGTTCATTAGGGTTTTTTATGCTGATTTACATGGGACAAAGTTGTGGGGGAGAGTTTACAACCACTTTAACCTACCAGCATGTCCTTGGAAGGTTGGAGGATACCCATACAAGTACAGGGAAAATATGCAAACTCCATGCAGGTAGCATCCTGTCTGAAATTAGAACCAAGGACCTTAGTGCTTCAAGGCAGACATGATGACCACTAAGCCACTGTGCTGCTTGCCAAAGTGGCTGGTGGTGAGAGTAGCCACCATTGGACAGAAAGTGTGTTACTGGCCAGATAATCAGTTAAAAAAAAAAAAGAAAAAAAGAAAAAGAATACAGCCACCATATCCAAGGATTGATAAACTGCATTATATAACATTTTAATTTTTAAGTGTAGATACACTTTCATCATCCTTTTTTTGTGACAGTACTATAGTAATCTCCCTCCAACATGCTAAATGTCACACAGAACTTCATACATGCTTGTGTGATGGAGAACTGTGGAATTCCTGGTCCAGGCACTTACAGAAAGTTACATAAGGGCTCCAATTATTGCTACAGATGTTCAGTTCTGCTGGCTGACATCAGTACAAAACAAAACATTTATTATATGCCCATTGAGACATCTCCTGTATTTTCCTCCTGTGATTGCTCTTTAGGAATTTTTTTTCCAGTGGAGATTTCTGCCAAATTATTTGGGCTCTTGATGAAGGCATTGGATACTGTTCATCTGCCTATTTTCAAATTAATATTTGCAATAAAGCATTACGAACATTTGGGGCTCTGTTCCCAGTTCTCATGTGGACTCCCCATTTTAGGTGGCCCCTGCACTTTAGAGAGTAAGGGACCTGCATTTTCTGTCACTTCCCGCCGACTGGCCATAGGCTTCTCCCTTGTTCTCTCCCCTGCAGGAATTGGGTGGGGTATGCACATACCTGTTGGAGGAAGTCATCCCACCATCTTGTCCACTGTCATTCACCGGCCTAAGGCCCTCTGCTCCACAAATCAGAGGGGAGTTTCTAATAAAGGATTTCCACACCGGCTGTTTTTCTAAAATTTTACTTGAGCCATAAAGAATTGTTCTGACCCATAGCACATTGCCAATTTTTTTTTCAGTTTACAAGAACCCAAGAGCTTCACCCAGTCTTTCCCAAATACCATATATCTTCATCTTCAATTCCAAATGTAGTTCCCTTTTTAAAGGAGCGTTCTAAGGCATGCCCCGGAAGGGCCTCTCCTCAACTTTCCTTCAACCTACATGGCCTCCATTTGAGACCAATTCTTTCCACACTTCTCAGTGGCTCCACCCCAAGCAGACATTATATGGGCAGCATGATGGACCACCCCCACACCCCTAGGACGAACTTAACTATATAGAGGCTTAACCTCGTTCTACAAGAGCACCCATCACCTTGTTGTAAAGTTGGCAAGGTTGTTTCACCTTATCCCACTGCCACAGTTTGTTTGATGGATGATGGATCGGGGTCCAGGACCGCTGATCAGGGGGTATCACCAGTCCTTCTGAACAGGGCCTGGAACCCATCAGTTCAACAGGGGGGCCTGAGCAGCTGACTAGCAGAATGAACAGGAACATGCACAGGAGGGGCGATCAGTGGGACGGTGGAGGCATTTGCTGAAACCTGTCCCCTGTAGTTCCCTCCTGCAGCAGTGTAAAGCCAGCTTCTCCTTCTTTCCCTCCTGCCAACTTTCAGTTCCTGCAGAGGGGAACAGCAGGGGTTTGGTTCCAGTAAATGCTGCCCCTGCTGCACCGATCACCCCCTCCTGTGCAGGTTACCCTTTCTTCTACTGCCTGGGCCCGTCCCCCCAGTAGCCCCCTGGCAGCTCTTCCAGCCTGCCCTCCTCTCCTTCCCATTGGCTGCTATGGGGCACTGTGGATTGGTGTCAGGATTGAGAGCGGGGTGGGGATGGTAAATACGCTATATTGTCAAAAGTATTGGAGCGCCTGTCTTTAAACGCACATGTACTTTAATGGCATTCTAGTCTTAGTTTGTCGCATTCAATATCAAGTTGGCCCGTCCTTTGCAGATATTACAGCTTCAACTCTTCTGGGAAGACTGTCCGCAAGGTTTAGGAGTGTGTCTATGGGAATGTTTAACCATTTTTCCAGAAGCGCATTTTGAGGTCAGGCACTGATGAGGATGAGAAGGCCTGGCTCGCAGTCTTCCAAACCCGCTCATCCATGTCTTTATGGACCTTGCTTTGTGCACGGGTCCAAATCATTTGGTGGTGGGGAGATTAAGTTGTGGGGTTGTGTTTTTCAGGGGTTGAGCTTGGCCCCTAAGTTCCAGTGAAGGGAACTCTTAAGGTGTCAGCATACCAAGACATTTTGGACAATTTCATGCTCCCAACTTTGTGGGCACAGTTTGAGGATGGTCCCTTCCTGTTCCAACATGACTGCACACCAGTGCACAAAGCAAGGTCCATAAAAACATGGATGAGTTTGTTTGGGGTGGAGGAACTTGACTGGCCTACACAGAGTCCTGACCTCAACCCAATAGAACACTTTTGGGATGAATTAGAGTGGAGACTGCGTGCCAGGTCTTTTCGTCTACATCAGTCAGCCGTCCAGGTGGCACAGAACCCCAATCACTTGACTTGACCTAAATATATAGGTTCTCCCTGCAGGCCAAGGGACTAAAGAAACCCCTGCCAATTGGCTGAGATACACCATCTATTCACACTCTGACCTTGCAAAGCCCCCTGTCATTCTAATGTCACCAGCCACAGTGCCAAGTAGTGACAGAAGAGAAAGGGTGCAGCATTTCCAGAATTAGAGGGAACTTAATTGATCTTCTATCAATTAGCCAGGAAAATTACCACCTGGCAAACTAAACTTTTTAGCAACCCTGCCTAAACACCAGGGTGCTACATACAGGCAGAGCTTTATTTTTTTAACTTTAGATTTAGCAGGAAATTTGTAAGTTATGTTATGTTCGTGTCTGCTAAAAAGATTTTAGTGTATTTCTAGTGAAAATATAGTTTTGATATTTTCTGGTCGGGGGCCCAGTCAGGTATGCTGTATGGGGCCCCATGATTTCTAACAAGGGCCCTGCCAGCGCCTCCTATCTACCTATTCTTGGTCACATTCAGACAGCCAGCAATGAATTTTTCATGTCCTCCAAAACCTTACTTTTTTTATAGTAAATCAAAATCTTACATTTATCTCTTCCATACATATATCACTCTGACAATAAGATGTTGAGCTCATAAAGGGATGATATTAGGGCTTGCCATTGATTTACAACCAGACGTGCAGAATGAAAAGGCTGAACAGCTG
Source organism: Aquarana catesbeiana (assembly GCF_042186555.1). Taxonomy (NCBI): domain Eukaryota; kingdom Metazoa; phylum Chordata; class Amphibia; order Anura; family Ranidae; genus Aquarana; species Aquarana catesbeiana. The sequence continues at coordinate 49,291,492 of NC_133325.1, forward strand.
TTAATTTAATCAGACGCGCCGAGTGACATCGAAATTAGCAGCAATACAGGCTTTATCTCTCTGCAGAAAACACTATTGCAATTCACTGATATGAAAGAAGAAAATATCCATTTCATTAATAAATATTACAAATGTGACATTAATTATACGTGTAAGCTCTTAATAATAAAATAATGGCGGATGGTTTACTGTCATTTTAAATTAGGGATGCTCAGTGATGTCTTAGTTATGAGCTTGTTTGTATTACAAAGCATAACTGATCTGTCTATTTTATGATGCCTGAAGAGCAATTCAATTTCCAAGCTCCATATATAATCAGTGCCACATACAAGCGTACATGGAGCAGAAAAAAAAAACTTAAAAGGGAAATGATCATCTCACTACAGTTTATAGGCATGTGAGATGAGCGTCTTAAAATATTCTGATCTAATAACAAGCTATTCATAGCAATGAGTTGTAGGCCACTTTCATGACTTTGCAGTGGACTGCGGTGCATTACTGCATGCGTGTTAAGGTTCGATATGCTACATGTTAACATTGCTGTTGTTTAGTTGTGTCCAACTCTTCGTGACCTCATGAACCATAGCGCGCCAGGCTTTTCTGTCCTTCACCTCCTCTCGGAGTTTGCTTAACTTCATGTTCATTGTTTCGATGATGCTATCTATCCATCTTGTTTTCTGTCGTCCTCTTCCCCTTTTTCCCTCCGTGTTTCCCAACATCAGGGTCTTTTCCAATGAGTCCTCTCTTTGCATTAGGTGGCCAAAATATTTGAGTTTTAGCTTCAGGATCTGTCTTTCCAATGAAAATTCAGGGTTGATTTCCTTCAAGATTGACTGGTTTGATCTTCTTACCATCCAAGGGACTTTCAAGAGTCTTCTCCAACACCATAGTTCAAAAGCATCAATTCTTCGGCGTTCAGCCTTCCTTATGGGTCCAACTTTCACAGGCATAGGTTACTACTGGGAATACCATAGCTTTGACTTTATGGCACTTTAACACGTTAACATGCATTGGGTTAAAGCAGTAGTAAACTCTCTGTCTCAGTTCACAATGATGCGGTTCAGGATTCTCAGCAATTCCTGTGCATTTCCCACACTGCATCACAATGGCACTCCGTTCATGCGGGTCCCCTTGTAAGTTAAACAATTTAACAAGTTAAGTTTAAACAATTTGCTTCTGCCACCCACCTCATGGATTCTCACACCCCAGAATACCTACCTCTAGCTATCTGCTATGCTAAGAACATCACCTCTCTGCTCCATAGTGACATGCCAGGCCTGGTAACTCTAGTGGAAAGATCTTGCTGCAAAGAAGGTGGTAGGTAACTTAGACACCCATAACTGAAACATCTGTTTTGGGTGGGCTAACTTTTTCAAACTGTGTAACTGCAACATTTTCCATTTTATCCAAGTTGCATTGGGAATCTAGGTCTGCCTGCTGTAATTTACAACTGCACTTCAGCTATGCAAAACTTCCTTTCTGCAGCACTCATAAGGGAAATATTCTGGAGCATTATTATCTTGTCCCATGAATATAAATTCAGTGTTTTGTCTCCTTTACAATTCAGAAAGCATTCTACTGAGATCAAGAACAGAGGAACACCATTCTCTAAGTTTACTGAAAGTCTCCTAATGAATTCCGATTTACTTCTTTCTGCAAAACAAATTTGTTATCAAGGTGACACCTTAAGATTCACTGATGAAAACTTTTGTTCCTCACTGTGTAACTCTGTATTTGGACTGCAGTAGAGGTATAGGGTAGCAGGACCTGAATACAGTGTATAGGTAAACCCTTCCTGGTTGATTTGGGTGATCCTGGTGGCACTCCATGGTAATTTGCATTATTTTTCCAGGGATCTCATGCCTGACACGCTAGAACACTGGGACATTACCACTCTGGAACCCCCTGGACTAGGTCCAGTTTACCCTAACCATAACCTGGGTCCTCTATCTAGCCTGCACTATATGCCAACTATGGTACCTGCTTACCACCAAGCACAAACCCATGTGCAAGAGTAGTCTACCATCCATTTGTACATAATGATAAGATTCCACACCAATTCCTTTTGAAAGGGTGATAACTTTATTGAAGGAAGGTGATAGAACATTCAGTCATACAGAAGTAGTCTCATTGGTATAGCATGATAAGATCAAACCAGTTCCATTTGAAAAGGTAACGACTTTACTGAAGGACAATGATAGAACATTCAGTCATACAGGAATAGTCCCCCATTGGTACAGAATGATAAGACCACACCAGTTCCTTTTGAAAGGGTAATGCCGCATACACACAAGTGGACTTTCCGGCGGACTAGGTCCGACGGGATTAGTCCAGCAGACAATCTGATAGTGTGTGGGCTAGTCTGATAGCTTTTCGGGATAAAAATCCGACGGACCTAGAAATAGAACATGTTTCAAATCTGTCCGACGGACTAAAATTGGGAAAACTGTTCGTCTGTGTGCTGGTCCGACGGACCAAATACGACGCAAGGGAAGCTATTGGCTACTGGCTATTAAACTTCCTTTTTTAGTCCCGTTTACGTCATCACGTTCAAACCGAATGGACTTATGAACAGACTTAGTCCTATCGTATGTGGCCAAGTTCGTTGGTTCGGAAAGTCCGTCAGACCTAGTCAGAAAGTCAGTCGGAAAGACCGTTGGACCTAGTCCGCTGGAAAGTCCGCTCGTGTGTACGGGGCATAACAGTTTTGCTGGGAAACAGTAATAGAACATTCAGCCATACAGGGTGTTGACAGTACACAGCTTTAACAGGTCACAGAAGTACCTAACAAGTCTAGAGAGAAGCCAGGACCTGTGTGTAGGCAGGTGCAGTCTACTTTCTCCACGTAAGGTGATGCTCTTCTGCAGTGGCACTGTTGATGGAGGAGGAAGTCAAGAGGAACTGGGTTCCTCTATGGTTTATTTGGGTGACTGGGGTAGCTATCTAGCAGCTATCTTGGGTCAGGAAGGGCTTATTTAAGGCCCTGACGCCTGGGTTTAGTGCACTTTAGGTGAGTAGGTAGCATAGGGAGAAGTACCTGCCTGTCAGAGACAGTACTAGCAGTAGGGAAAGGTCTCTCTTGAGGAGGGAAAGCATAGGGGTGATGATTCTTCTGGACATCTTCCCAATTGGCCATGAGATGGCCAGGCTGCATTCTGCTCTCTTTACAGACGCTGGCAGTCCGGTTCTGTTGTGAACCGTTACTGCATTCTGCAATACAAGTTCTTTATTGCACCCCTCTGTGTGAATTATTGCCATCGCACCATGCTGCACCCCACCTTTACGTGCCCTTGCAGAAATTAGAACAGTTTCCTGCTCCTCCATGTGGGAGTAGCCCTAGTGCCCACCTGAAATGCAGCTCACAGGAAACTGTCAATAGATCCCTACTGTTGAAATCCAGATAACTAAAAAATAAATCAACTGTTCGCCCTGCATTGGTGGGTTTTCCAAATACTAACCCTCATTTTATTCAACCCATGATGCCTATGGGCAGGTACCAGCAGACCAAAGTGAGAAGAACAATCTTAAAAGGGTTATTCTGCGTTTCAGAGGGTTATGATTCCTATTGTCTACTTTGATGTGTCCTGAACAGCTGTAATGGCTTACTGTATCTTAGGGTACTGTTTCAAAAACACCATTGATGCTCTATCGCATTTCACAGATCTAACACTACAGAACTGTATGTCAGATGGACGTATAGGCTGTATCTGTACTGGAAACCAGAGGTTCCAGAAGGACATTGACCAAATGGTCATGAGGAATGTGCTGTATAATTTTGTTCTAAAAAGTGAACCTGCTTTACAACCATGCTGCCAAAGAATACTAATCCTTAGGCCTCATGCACACTGGATGTTAAAATAACGTTATAAAAATGCCAGTAGTTTTGCAGTGAGTTTTTCAACGTTTTTTCAATAGCATTTATTTGCATTATTGTAGCGTTTTTCCGCGTTAGCGTTTTTTAAGCTTTTTTTTTCTTTTTCAATGGATCAAAAACGTCAAAAATCGCTGGTGAGCCACGTTTTTGAGAACCCATTAGTTTTGGGGGTTTCTTTAAAGTCATAAAACACCCCAGCCAAAAACTGCTTATAACAGCCTATGTGTGAATGGACACATAGGATAACATGACGGGGAGTTTATTGACCGTAGAAAAAAATGTCTGAAGCCAAAAACAGCAGCTGTAAAAATGTCCAAAAACGTCCAGTGTGCACAAGGCCAATCCTTAGTCTTCATTCACACGGACGTTTTAAAAAACGAGCTATAAAGCTAGTACCTACACCAGGAAAAAAACAGCGTTAAAAACGTGATTTTATCCCTGTTTTGCATTGACGTCAATGCGCATTTAGCCGCGCTAGCTTTCTCTACCTCTATTCAAAATCAATGGTTCCCTACCGGAGCCCACTGATTTGAATAGAAGTCGGAACAAGATGATCTGGCTTGCGGTGCGACTTGTGTGCTGAGAATCTTGAAGGGGAACCCTGCCAAAATGAAAAAAAAAAATTTGAGTGAGGTTCCCCCCCAAGATCCATACCCGACCCTTATCTGAGCACGCAGCCCGACAGGTCAGGAAAGGGGAGGATGAGCGAGCCCCCCCCCCCCCGGACCATACCAGGCCACATGCCCTCAACATGGGGAGGTGAGTGCTTTGGGGCGGAGGGGGGGGGGCAACAAACTGAGCATGTGCAGAGTGACTCCAAAGGTTCTGTACTATCAGGAGATGGGTTGGGGACAGTAAAAGAAGGTGAGGATCAGAGAAGACAGGATCAAACAGTCTTTTTACACAATGCAGAGGATTAACCCCTTAGGTTTCACGGTGAGTATAACAAGCATGCTTTACTGCATATACACACTGATTTTACTGTTGTGGTTTAAAGTGTTTAGTCGCACATTAAAGTGGCCCTGTCGGCACAGGGTCAGTTTGCATATAAAAATATACTCATATTAAAAGAGGCAGCTTATTTACTGTATGATAGCCTGCTAGTTAAAAAGGTACCTTTTTTTTTTTTTTTTTTGCAACCCGGCCGCTTTCTTCAGAAGATAGCCACAACTTGCGTAGAAAAGCCTGCCCCCTGCCAGCATCCTGCAGAGAAAGATCCTTGTTCTCTGTGTGGAAGCAGTGATCTCTCTGCAAAGGTTTGACACAACCCCTGCCAAGTAAGACCTATAACTCTGAATTCAGCAAAGCTCATGCTCCCTGCTGGTTGGAAAGTTCCGAAGTAGACCTATAAATGCACTTTTATTTGATAATGCAACTCCCTCCAACAAGGGTTTACTGTTATTGATTTTTTCCTGATATTCCATCACATACGGCAATTTTCAACATATGATAAGGAACACTCCTCAGAAGTGGCGGCCGGTCCATTAGGGGCGCATGGGCGCTGTTCCCCCCCCCCCAACCATGCGTCCGGCCTCCTGATCTGCATACAGGAATGCCAGACCATGGATTCCAATGGGGGGGGGGGGTGTTGAAGCTTGTGATTAGAGCCAGAGGCTTTAATAGGCTTCAGAAAAGGGTGTGCACCGGGCGCAGAGCACTTTTCATACTAAATCTCCTCCCCGCCAATCAGGAAGCGGGTTGTGAGACCCGTTTCCCAATTGGCCGAAAGGAGAAGCAACCTTTTTGGCCAAGGGGGAGGAGGAGGAAGGAAAGGAAGGAAACGCACGTAGGGGAAGGCCGACCAAGCAGCCACCACGATGGCTCAACCACAGCAACTCCACTCCCCGGCTCAGACAGGGGAGGGAGGAGGACCAGAGATTGGAGTCATCCCGAGCAGGCTGGACATCTACCTCCTAAGGTAAGGAGGCCGTCCGTCTCCTGCAGGGGGTGGTTGGTGGTGGTTGCGCTTTGGTGCGGTGTTGTTTTCCCTGCAATCATCTCCGGGGGGGTCCTTGGTTTGCCGCCCCCCCCCCCCCCCCCCCGAATTTTCGAGCACTGGCTGCCACTGCTCCTCAGACATCGGTGTCCTGTTTATGGCCAATCCTGTGCCAAAAGACATCTGCCGACACTTGGATTCCACCTTCGTGTCTGACCGTCCTCAAAGGTCTGTGGCCAGCATTAATCACCCTTGTAATATTCCTCCACCTTATAACGCCAACAAACGAGCATTTAATTGTCTCAAATTAAACTTCAGAGGTAATTTGCAAACTTTTTAAAAGCTTGAAGACAGCAGCTGTTTGATTAATAGGCTTAAGGTCACAGTTCTGCTGATCGAGCATAAATAAGGAAAAGTGTATCTGTTTGGCCGACATTCTGTTCTGATTACCTGATAATATCATTGCTTTGTTCAATTAAATATTGCCTAGAACTCGTTTCACCTCTCTGATGAAATGCGTTTTGGCAGATGCTCATCGGTTAATGTCTATAGGAGTTAACACATTGTTAAACTTCTCTGCCGTTAAACTTGTATTTTCTTTTTTTTTTTTTTTTAGTTTATGAGCCTGCAAAGGATATTGGAAGAGGTTGTTGACAGTGTGCTATCTCAGTAAACGTAATAAGTGTCACACAAGGCTTAAAGCTGAACTCCGGGTACAAAAGTTTTTCATTTAAATATACTCCTCAGCAGTTTCCAAAATCATAAAGCCTTTTTATTTTGTAAAAGTAGCAGTGATATCATCACTATGCTGTTCATAGCTTGTGAAAAGAGCAGAGAAATGGGAGGGGCTTATCATGCTCCACCTATTACGGGCTTAAATCTACAGGAGGGGGCGGAGACAAGACCAGTCACCCCGCACAAGGAGAGAGAGTAGAAGTGAGTGGTCTTTATTACAGGAAGCTCCTGTACAGAGGGAAAGTCTCACACTGGATTACTACAAAGATCTGGAGGAAATACACAAATGACACCAAGATTTAAAGTGTTACCAACCCCCCCACAGTGCCCACAGCTTATAAATAATCTTTTTGCATTAAAATACTGCTACTGTACACCTTTTTCGGATGATCTGTATACCACGTTTACATGATAAACTGCAGAGCTTCTCCAGTGCTGAGAGTTCAGGAAGGAGGAGATTTCGACTGCAGCCTGTATACACGCCCACATGTGTGATGTCAACATCATGTGACCTGGCTAGCTCTGATCAATAAGTAAATGTGCTCTCCAGCATAAAAGACACAACTGGGCATGTGCAAGTTGGCTAATCTGCCTGTGTTAGCTGGCCTTCCCCAAATAGACAGTGCAGGGAGAGAAGGATCTGTGCATACAGGATCAAACAGCCTTTTTACACAATGCAGAAGATTAACCCTTAAGTTCCACAGTGAGTATAACAAGCATGCTATGCTGCATATATACTGATTTTAGTGCTAGTTCACACCAGACGCAGTTCTGTGCACTTTTTTGCTGCACAAAATGCATGCACAGTGTTTTCCATGTATTCCAATGGCTCTAGTTCACACCATGCAGTCAGTTTCCGGTCAGTTCCTGCACCAGAAACTGACTGCATGGTGTGAAGTAGAGCCATTGGAATACATGGAAAACACTGTGCATGCATTTTGTGCAGAAAAAAAATGCACGGAACTGCATCTGGTGTGAACTGGCCCTTACTGTTGTGGGTTTAGTAACACTTTGGGCCAGTTCACACCAGATGCAGTTCCGTGCAATTTTTTTCTGCACAAAATGCATGCACAGTGTTTTTCATGTATTTCAATGGCTCTAGTTCACACCATGCAGTCAGTTTCCGGTCAATTTTTAAACAAAGGGCCTGTTTACTGTCCTCCAGACTTTGGGGACCCAGACCATGGTTATCAGGAATAGAAATGGTCCTGGTGTCGGTGGGAGCAAACAATGCATCTTAGGTATTAGGGGGAGGAATAGTGCCCCATCATTGGTGTCAGTGGGAGGAATAATGCCCCATCATTGGTGTCAGTGGGAGGAATAGTGCCCCATCATTGGTGTCAGTGGGATGAATAGTGCCCCCATCATTGGTGTCAGTGGGATGAATAGTACCCCATCATTGGTGTCGGTGGGAGGAATAATGTCTTGTATTGGTGTAAGGAAAAGTGTCCTGGAGCCCAGATAAAGGTCTACATCTGGCCCCGGAGCCGCAGTTTGGAGACTACTGATTTAGACAATGTTTGTTTAGCCCAGATTTCTATTTTAATGTAGGTGCAGTGAAGTTCCTTCTATTAAGTTTTGGGTCAACATAATTTTTTTTTGTTTACTTTTACAGATTTTGTGTCCTATCCCCAACTGTTCCAGGTCCCTGGAAACTCCATAGAGGGTGTCAGGATGGAGTGTGGCAGGAGATCAGTGTTCTGTTTGTTAATCTCCCCTGGGTAATATGAACCCAGAAGTGCTCAGCTCTGAGCACTTCCAAGTCCAGAGCCGTGCAGCCCGGCCTTTCTGACCAGGCAATAAGCTGACAGTCTATACTCGATCAGCTTCAACAGAGTGCAGAGGTGACCCCCGAAGTCTTCTTCAAGTCTCCTTACAGTGAAACTAAACTCTGGTTTAAAAAAAAAAAGTATGTTTCCTAACTCAAAAAAGGTCCGTATATTTCTCTTATGCCCTATACACACGGTCGGACATTCCGACAACAAAATCCATCGTTTTTTTCCGACGGATGTTGGCTCAAACTTGTCTTGCATACACACGGTCGCACAAAGTTGTCGGAAAATCCGATCGGTCTAAACGCGGTGACATAAAACACGTACGTCGGGACTATAAACGGGGCAGTAGCCAATAGCTTTCGTCTCTTTATTTATTCTGAGCATGCGAGGCACTTTGTGTGTCGGATTTGTGTACAGAATTTAACCGATCGGATATTGTTGTCGGAAAATTTTATAGCCTGCTCTCAAACTTTGTGTGTCGGAAATTCCGACGGAAAAAGTCAGATGGAGCCCACACACGATTGGAATTTCCGACAACACAATCCGATCGAACTTTTTCCGCCTGAAAATCCGACCGTGTGTACAGGGCATTAGCCTCATCCAAATCTCAAAATTTCTTTTTTGTTTTTTTTTGCTGCTGTTATCTGGTTTCCCATTAGATGGTGGCTACAGTCGTCCTTCATGGTCCCACTGTATGTTGGAATGTAGCCACCCTCTCTTGCTTGCTCCTGTGCAGTGCTGTGCACAGGAAGTTACAAGGAGACGGCATTTGTGGGAAGATCAATAGGTATTTTCTGTACTTGTAGAAAATGTTTCTAGCCTGGAAAGAAGAAAACTAATGGGACCACCACATCTAAGGACTGGGAAACTTCAATATATATATTTTTAATAGGTTTAGATATCCTTTCACTCTGCTCAGCTACAGGCTCTGATCTTCCTAGAGCAGAGGTCCCGAACCCCCCCCCGAGGCCGTGGATCTTGGGAACCGAGCCGCAGAGCAGGAATTCACAGGGGAAAAGAGAGCTGTCCCTTCCTGGCTTTGGTAGGGGGCAGTTTGGTGCGCAATTCAGCACATCACATTGCTTCCCCCTTTTTGTTTTTCTTTTGGAATGTATAAACTTTATTTGAAGTGTACAATACAAATACCGTAAAACCTTGGTTTGAGAGTAACTTGGCTTGAGAGCGACAAGCAACATTTGTTCATAAATTTTGACTTGATATAAAAGCGATATCTTGATGTACAAGTAGCGTCATGTCACAAATGAGTATAAAAGAGAAGAGAGGCGCCTCTAAGTGTAGCAATATGGTTACATTTAATGAAGGTACAACATTTAGCAACTCACATGGTTGATGATTAAAATAGGCACATCTAAGTATGCAGGAATCTGGGGTAAAACTGTCCACATAGATCATCCTCTGCACTACCATTGACATCTTCCCTCCCACACTGTGCCCCACGAGCGCTTCAATCGATCTACTGCAGGGTAGTCTTCCCGGTCACGATTGCAGACTGACAGCGGTGAGAGCCGACGGTGCGGAGGACGGTCTATGTGGACAGCTTTACCCTACATGCCTGCATACTTAGATGTGCCTGTTTTAATCATCAACCACGTGAGTTGCTAAATGTTGTACCTTCATTAAATGTAACCAACCATATTGCTACACTTAGAGCCGCCTCTCTTCTCTTTTATACTCTGTAACTGCTGCAGGATTTTGCTTCTAATCCCCTTGTGCAGGCTTCCATTTGTAAATGGACATTTTATGGTTAGACAACTTATCACCGGTAGTGTATTTAGGTCTTGTGCTGCCCTAGGCCTGACTAAACTCGTGTACCCTCTAATTTAAATATGACCCACCCCTACCTGGCAAGGCCACACCCCTTGCTGTTTAAAGAGGAGTTCAACCCAGGGCGCCGTCAAAAAAAAAAAAAAATTAAAAGTCAGCAGCTACAAATACTGCAGCTGCTGACTTTTAATTGGACACTCACCTGTCCCTGGGTCCAGCGATGCGGGGGATCGAGGCCCCGCTCGTCTCCCCCCTCCGCTCGTCGGCGCCGGCATTTCAACTGTGGGCGCCGGGCTGTGGCTTCACAGCCTGGCACCCACTGCGCATGCGCGCGCCGTGATTGGCCGCTCAATCACCTGGGACCTGTAATGGGTCCCAGATGATTGACAGGAGGGAGGGAGCAGACCGGAGCCCTTCCTGTGCCTGGGGGGAAGTGATGTCACCAGCCCAGGCAAAGGAACAGGCAGACTACGAGGGACCACCTAGCAACAGGCATTTAGAGGTAAGTGAAAAAAAAAAATATCCAAATGTTTTTTTGGGTTTTTTTTTAGATTTTTTCCATTTATTTCCTCTCACATGCTGTTTGGCTATGGGGCAGGAAGTGAAGAGAAATCTCTGCAATGGGATAGGGATGGTAAAAAATAAACTGACAGGGGTTATAACCCTCCCTTACTCTACCCAAAATGAAAAAAAAAAAGTGTTACCTATAGTTCTACTTTAAGCACAAATTTCTGATAATTTTATGGAGAGGACTAGGGATGAGCTTCGTGTTCGAGTCGAACCCATGTTCGACTCGAACATCGGCTGTTCGATCGTTCGCCGAATTGCGAACGTTATGGGCCGTTCGCGCTAAATTCGTGTGGCGCGTCACGGCCCATAATTCACTGCGGCATCGCAGTGCATTGCTGGCTGATGATTGGCCAAGCATGCACTATGACCCGCATGCTTGGCCAATCACAGCGCCGTCAGTAGAGAGAGCTGTAATTGGCCAAAGCCAGGGTGGCTTTGGCCAATTATGGCTCAGGGGATTTAGTACACACCCCACACTATATAAGGCCGCCTGCACGGCGGCCCTGTGTAGTGTGTGTTCCGGTGTGCTGAGAGATAGAGAGAGAGAGAGACAGTGTCATTTGATTTGAGTTAGATAGATTAGGCAGAACAGTCAGTCAGTTAGCTGCACTTACAGTGTATTGTGTATATATATGCATCCCAGGTGTTGCATATATATATATACACTGTATTCAGTTTAGCTAGATCCGTTCCTGTTATCTTCTATCTAGACTATTTACATTTAATGCAGTGCGTCCTGCTCACAGTGTTCAGCTAGATCCGTTCCTGCTATTTACATTTAGTGCAGTGCGTCCTGCTCACAGTGTTCAGCTAGATCCGTTCCTGTTATCTTCTAGACTATTTACATTTAGTGCAGTGCGTCCTGCTCACAGTGTTCAGCTAGATCCGTTCCTGCTATTTACATTTAGTGCAGTGCGTCCTGCTCACAGTGTTCAGCTAGATCCGTTCCTGCTATTTACATTTAGTGCAGTGCGTCCTGCTCACAGTGTTCAGCTAGATCCGTTCCTGCTATTTACATTTAGTGCAGTGCGTCCTGCTCACAGTGTTCAGCTAGATCCGTTCCTGTTATCTTCTAGACTATTTACATTTAGTGCAGTGCGTCCTGCTCACAGTGTTCAGCTAGATCCGTTCCTGCAATTTACATTTAGTGCAGTGCGTCCTGCTCACAGTGTTCAGCTAGATCCGTTCCTGCTATTTACATTTAGTGCAGTGCGTCCTGCTCACAGTGTTCAGCTAGATCCGTTCCTGCTATTTACATTTAGTGCAGTGCGTCCTGCTCACAGTGTTCAGCTAGATCCGTTCCTGCTATGTACATTTAGTGCAGTGCGTCCTGCTCACAGTGTTCAGCTAGATCCATTCCTGTTATCTTCTAGACTATTTACATTTAGTGCAGTGCGTCCTGCTCACAGTGTTCAGCTAGATCCGTTCCTGCAATTTACATTTAGTGCAGTGCGTCCTGCTCACAGTGTTCAGCTAGATCCGTTCCTGCTATTTACATTTAGTGCAGTGCGTCCTGCTCACAGTGTTCAGCTAGATCCGTTCCTGCTATTTACATTTAGTGCAGTGCGTCCTGCTCACAGTGTTCAGCTAGATCCGTTCCTGCTATTTACATTTAGTGCAGTGCGTCCTGCTCACAGTGTTCAGCTAGATCCGTTCCTGCTATTTACATTTAGTGCAGTGCGTCCTGCTCACAGTGTTCAGCTAGATCCGTTCCTGCTATTTACATTTAGTGCAGTGCGTCCTGCTCACAGTGTTCAGCTAGATCCGTTCCTGTTAAATTCCTACTGACCGGCAGGCTTGTCTGGTTACAGTATATAAAGCTACCTGAAGAAAATTACAGGTGTTCTATTTGATCCTATTAGTACCACGGTCAGGCAGCTAGACTATTTACATTTAGTACAGTGCGTCCTGCTCACAGTGTTCAGCTAGATCCGTTCCTGTTATCTTCCTACTGACAGGCAGGCTTGTCTGGTTACAGTATATAAAGCTACCTGAAGAAAATTACAGGTGTTCTATTTGATCCTATTAGTACCACGGTCAGGCAGCTAGACTATTTACATTTAGTACAGTGCGTCCTGCTCACAGTGTACAGCTAGATCCGTTCCTGTTATCTTCCTACTGACAGGCAGGCTTGTCTGGTTACAGTATATAAAGCTACCTGAAGAAAATTACAGGTGTTCTATTTGATCCTATTAGTACCACGGTCAGGCAGCTAGACTATTTACATTTAGTACAGTGCGTCCTGCTCACAGTGTTCAGCTAGATCCGTTCCTGTTATCTTCCTACTGACAGGCAGGCTTGTCTGGTTACAGTATATAAAGCTACTTGAAGAAAATTACAGGTGTTCTATCCCAGCTTAGTGCAGCTACAGGCCATTAGTATGTCTGGAAGGCCAAGAAGGAGAGGCAGACAGTCACAAGCCAATAAGAGAGGGCAAGCAGGCTCTGTGTCTAGTGCTGGTCGTGGAGACGGTGCATCCTCATCAGCACGTGGCCATGGGACACGCTTGGCCTTTTTTTCGGCAGCTGGCCATGTTGAGCCGCAACATGCGGAAGACTTGGTCGAGTGGATGACCAAGCCGTCCTCATCCTCCTCATCCTCTCTCACCCATGCCCAGGGTGCTTTGTCTGGCAAAGCAGCGGCCTCTTCCCTCAGCTCAATGTCATCAGTGACTCCTTCCCTAGCTCCACCATGTCCTCATGAGGATTCCCTCGAACTGTTTGACCACAGTGTTGGGTACATGCTCCAGGAGGATGCCCAGCGTTTGGAAGGCTCTGATGACGATACTGAGCTCGATGAAGGCAGTAACATGAGCGCGGACAGAGGGGGTGCCCAAGAAGGACAGCAATCTGGCAGTCATGCTCCCCCTGCTGCAGCATACTGCCAGGTTTGCTCCAGTGATGAGGAGGGAGGGGATGATGAGGTCACTGACTCAACGTGGGTGCCTGATAGGAGAGAGGAGGAGGAGGAGGAGGAGGAGGAGGAGGAGGCGGCAGCACATCACCAACGAGGCAGGATGCCCTCCAGGGGCCAGCCTAAGGGCAGCACATTGACTGCATCACACCCCAAAGCTCCACATGTGCAGGGCGCTGCAGTCTCTGCGCGTTATTCAAAAAGTTCTTTGGTGTGGGCCTTTTTTGAGACGAGTGCATCAGATCGCACCGCTGCTATTTGCAACATATGTCTCAAGCGTATCTCGCGTGGCCAAAATATCTCCCGCTTGGGTACCACATGCTTGACCAGACATATGTTGACCTGCCATGCAGTTCGTTGGCAAGCGTATCTAAAAGACCCACACCAAAGAACAAAGAGGATCTCTCCTTGCTCCTCATCAGCTGAGATTTCCAACCCCACTAGACCTTCAGTCCTCTCTGAGACCTGCAGTGAGAGGAATGAAGGTGTAGAATTAGGTGTGTCACAGCCAAGTACTTGTGGGCAATCTGCTTTTGGTACACCGACGTCAGATTGTACCAGGCAAATTTCCCTGCCCCAGCTGCTGCACCGCCGAAAGAAGTTTGCTCCCAGCCATCCACATGCCCAGCGGTTGAATGCTAGCTTGGCAAAATTGCTAGCACTTCAACTGCTGCCTTTTCAGTTGGTAGACTCTGCCCCCTTCCGTGAGTTTGTGGAATGTGCGGTTCCTCAGTGGCAGGTACCCAAACGCCACTTTTTCTCACGGAAGGCGATTCCGGCTCTCTACCGGCATGTGGAAGGCAATGTCCATGCCTCGCTGGACAGGGCGGTCAGCGGTAAGGTGCATATTACCGCTGACTCATGGTCCAGCAGGCATGGACAGGGACGTTACCTAAGTTTCACGGCGCATTGGGTGACTCTGCTGGCAGCTGGGAAGGATGCAGGACAAGGTGCAGTAGTGTTGGAGGTTGTTCCGCCACCACGCCTCCAAAATGCTGATTGTGACACACCTCTCTCCTCCACCCCCTCCTCTTCTTCTTCCTCCATGGCCTCTTCCTCGGAACCAGCGGTGCTCCGTAGGCGTTCAAGGGGCTACGCAAGTACGCAGGCCAAAAGATGCCATGCGGTGCTTGAGCTGGTGTGCTTGGGGGACAGGAGCCACACTGGGGCAGAGGTTCTGTCAGCTCTGCAGGGGCAGGTTCAGAGGTGGTTGACGCCACGCCAACTTAAGGCAGGAATGGTGGTTTGCGACAATGGCACCAACCTCCTCTCTGCCCTCCGACAGGGACAAATGACCCATGTGCCCTGTTTGGCTCACGTCCTTAACTTGGTGGTGCAGCGGTTCTTGGGCAGGTACCCGGGCTTACAGGATGTCCTGAGGCAGGCCAGGAAAGTCTGTGTGCATTTCCGCCGGTCATATAATGCCAGTGCTCGGCTGACGGACCTCCAAAAGGAGTTTAACCTGCCCAAGAACCGCCTAATCTGTGACATGCCCACCAGGTGGAACTCAACGTTGGCCATGCTGCAGCGGCTGCACACGCAGCAGAGGGCCATCAATGAGTACCTGTGCGACTATGGCACCAGGACAGGGTCAGGGGAGCTTGGTTTTTTTTCCCCACGCCAGTGGGCCATGATCAGGGATGCATGCACTGTCCTGTCACCATTCGAGGAGGCCACGAGGATGGTGAGCAGTGACAGTGCATGCATCAGTGACACTGTCCCCCTTGTCCACCTGTTGGAGCACACGCTGCGTGGAATAATGGACAGGGCACTTGAGGCAGAACAGAGGCAGGAAGAGGAGGACTTCCTTAGCTCTCAAGGCCCCCTTTATCCAGACAGTGTTCCTGCGTGCCCGCCGATCACACAGGAAGAGGACGAGGAGGAAGAGGAGGAGGAGGAAGATTGTGTCAGTATGGAGGTGGAGCCTGGCACTCAGCATCAGCAGCAGTCTTTAAGGGATCAGTCCCAAGAAACACATGGACTTGTACGTGGCTGGGAGGAGGTGGCTGCGGACCATGTCGTTCTTAGTGACCCAGAGGACTCCGGACCGAATGCCTCAGCAAACCTACGCTGCATGGCCTCCCTGATCCTGCAAAGCCTGCGTAAGGATCCTCGTATTCGTGGTATCAAGGAGAAGGACCAATACTGGCTGGCAACCCTCCTTGATCCACGTTACAAGGGTAAGGTTGCGGACCTTATCTTGCCATCGCAGAGGGAGCAGAGGATGAAACATCTTCGGGAGGCCTTGCAGAAAGGTCTGTGCAACGCGTTCCCAGAGACTGGGAGGTTACAAACTCCTGTTTCTGGACAACGTGTTGCTGAGGCTTCGGTCAGTCAAAGAAGGAGCGGTGGAGAAGGTGGCCGTCTGACCGATGCGTTCAGACAATTTTTTGGTCCGCAGCCCCAAGGTATGATCGGTTCCAGCAACCATCGCCAGCGTCTGTTTTACATGGTGCAGGAATACCTAGGGGCAAGATCAGACTTGGACACCTTTCCCACCGAAAATCCTCTGGGTTACTGGGTCTTGAGGATGGATCACTGGCCAGAGCTTGCACAGTATGCAATTGAGCTACTGGCCTGTCCTGCATCCAGCGTTCTTTCGGAACGCACATTCAGTGCTGCTGGAGGCGTGGTAACCGATCACAGGGTGCGTCTGTCCACCGACTCGGTCGATCGGCTGACCTTCATAAAAATGAATGAGTCTTGGATCACCACCAGCTACCAAGCACCTGATGCTGATGTAACCGAATAATTTTTTTTGAAATCTCAGATCCCTTCAAAGACTGCCTATGCTGATGCTGAGTGACTATCCCTGAGTAATTATCCTCTTCCTCCTCAATCATCACGCTGATAGCTTGTAAGAACATTTTTGGTTCTGGGCGCCACCACCAGTGCCTAAGGCACAATTTTTCAGCCCCTGTTTAACAGGGGCGTGTAATTACAATTTTTGATGTAATACTTTGCAGCAGGGCTCGTTCCTGCATTCCAACTAGAGTGTCTGTGAGGGGTTGCAGTGTTGTGGCACCAGCACCAGTGCCTAGGGCCCAATTTTTCTGCCCCTGTCTAACAGGGGCGTGTAATTACAATTTTTGATGCAATACTTTGCAGCAGGGCTCGTTCCTGCGTTCCAACTAGAGTGTCTGTGAGGGGTTGCAGTGTTGTGGCACCAGCACCAGTGCCTAAGGCCCAATTTTTCTGCCCCTGTCTAACAGGGGCGTGTAATTACAATTTTTGATGCAATACTTTGCAGCAGGGCTCGTTCCTGCGTTCCAACTAGAGTGTCTGTGAGGGGTTGCAGTGTTGTGGCACCAGCACCAGTGCCTAAGGCCCAATTTTTCTGCCCCTGTCTAACAGGGGCGTGTAATTACAATTTTTGAAGCAATAATTTGCAGCAGGGCTCGTTCCTGCGTTCCAACTAGAGTGTCTGTGAGGGGTTGCAGTGTTGTGGCACCAGCACCAGTGCCTAAGGCCTAATTTTTCAGCTCCTGTTCAACAGGGGCATGTAATTACAATTCTTGATCTAATATTTCACAGCAGGGCCCTGTGAGGGCTTACAGTGTTGTGGCCACAGCAACACCTAAGGCCCAAATTTCTGCTGAGTATATAGGGCAGGACCCTACTTTCAAACATCTAACTTACAAACGACTCCTACTTGCAAACGGAAGGAGACAACAGGAAGTGAGATGAAATCTACCCCTAGGAAGGGAAATTCTCTCCTGTAAGAGTTAATATGGGAAAACAATTTCTCCTTTCCACTGATGCTTTCCAATCCTTGTTCCACAAAAAAACCCAAATTTTCAAAAAACATTTTTCATTGGGACAAAAAAGTGAGGTGAAATCTTCTGAAGAGGAGGAAAGACAGCAAAACAAATGTCACAGGGGTGATAACCCTTCCCTATGTTTTCCAAAAAGCTTAGAAAAGATTTTTTGGCTGGAGCTAAACACGTTAAAAATGTTCAAAATTACAAACAGATTCTACTTAACAACAAACCTACAGTCCCTGTCTTGTTTGCACCGCCTGTATACTGCTGTTCAGAGTATATAGGGCCTGGTGGCCCCACACCTTTCCTTATTTTAATTTGGGTGCGGGGTTCCCCTTAATATCCATACAAGACCCAAAGGGCCTGGTAATGGACTGGGGGGTACCCATGCCGTTTGTCTCACTGATTTTCATCCATATTGCCAGGACCCGACATGACATTAAACCCGCAAGCAGTTTTAAATGAGATTTTTTCCTTTAAAAATGACATTTGGTGCAGGGACTGTTCTAAACATGGGAAACACGCGTCACTTTACAGGCATACTATAGACACCCCCCAGGTACGATATTTAAAGGAATATTTCACTTTTTTTTTTTTTACTTTAAGCATCATTAAAATCACTGCTCCCGAAAAAACGGCCGTTTTTAAAAGGTTTTTTTGCATTGATACATGTCCCCTGGGGTAGGACCCGGGTCCCCTAACCCTTTTTAGGACAATACCATGCAAATTAGCCTTTAAAATTAGCACTTTTGATTTCGAACGTTCGAGTCCCATAGACGTCAATGGGGTTCTAACGTTCGTGCGAACTTTCGGTCCGTTCGCGGGTTCTGGTGCGAACCGAACCGGGGGGTGTTCGGCTCATCCCTAGAGAGGACTAAGAAGATATAACCATGCCAATGGTGCAGGAGAAAACATAGCACTATGAGGAAGGTTTGTAGTCCAGGATGATGGGACAGTCAAAATTATAAGCACCCCCCCCCCCCACAGTTGCAGACTGCCGACCGCCCGCCCGCATACCAGAAGCAGTGAGGCCGCTTTATGGGGGCGCTAGACTAATTTGCCTTTCAGCTCAGTCCACCCCATAAGTCTGGCGCTACACTACAAATGTATCGCAAGCGGGGACTCTTTTCATGCTGCCCCCCTGCAAAGTGCTGCCCTAGGCCTGGGCCTTGTCGGCCTAGGCCAGGATACAGCATTGCCTATCACATTGCTATAATCTTTTTATATGGACTATAAACTGAAATAAATGGTTGTGGAACGAATCATCTGAGTTTCCATTATTTCTTATGGGGAAATTTGCTTTGATATACAAGTGCTTTGGATTACAAGCATGTTTCCGGAACAAATTATGTTCGCAATCCGAGGTTTTACTGTACTTCATTATTGGCATGGCGTTGCTCTGCTGTACATTGCCATGTGATTCAGCAAGGTGCGCTGCAATAAAATGCAGCATGTCTGCATTTTATCACAGCACATTTGTTTCTTGTGTGTCCTTTCGGTGAAAAACATTGTACAATTCAGTAAAACGTCTGCCACAACACACTGTGTGAATTATCCCCAGTATAACAGCGCCCCTCCCTTCCCTGCCTGATCCATGGAAAAATTGTCTTCCACAAATCCAGTCCCTGGTGCCAAAAAAGTTGAGGATTGCTGTCTTAGAGGATTTCAGATCCTCTCTACATCACTTGGCGTGTTCTGGGTCTTCCTTGAGGCCCACTCTTCCATGTTTGTTCAATCATGACTGTAATAATATTTTACATGAGGCTCCATGTTCCATTTCGTTACATATTCCCTGGTCCTCCAAAGAGAGAATTTTCTACATGCAAAAATAAGCAATATAATTAAAGCGCACTTTCAGATGTTTTTTCATCTTTGGATAGTAAAACATTTTTTTCTACCAGTAAATGCCTTATACAGCCCACTTTCTGTTTCCTGTCTGGTCATTAGCCTAGGCTTATGACATCATGCACAGCTCTCTCTCTCACTCTCGTGAGAGTTTGCCAGGAAGAGAGGGGGGGTGAGTCATAAGAGGGCCAATGAGAGCTGCAGGGCTGCAGAGCTGGAGGTGTGCCTCTGTGTGTCTGTGTAAATCCAGGAAGTGAACAGGCAGTAGCTTCAGCTGCCCTCAGTTAAAATGGATACAGCCAGACTTGGTGGAGGGAGATTTCTGCAGCATATTTGGCAACTACAGAATCACATTATATATAAATAATATGCAAAGTGGTTGGAGGAAAGTTTCAGAATGGCAAAGATGTTTTTATTACAAATTATGAGAGCAGACTGCACTTCCCAGAAGGCTGTTACTTAAAGGAGACACTAATAGAGCCGTCACTCTCTGTGTATATTTTTTATGTAGTAGTCATCAGTTTAGAATTAGCTCATGATCATTAATTTAAAAGAATGCCCATTATTTTCACAAATACAAAAACTCATTCATCATCTTGGTGAAATGCAAAACCATTTTTTTCTGCCCCTGCATTCAGTCACGCGTAGTTTTATATATATATATATAGATATATCTATATATATAGATATATCTATATATATAGATATATCTATCTATATATATATGTAGCGCCCTGGAGTTTAGGCAGGGTTGCTCCTCACAAATGTACTTGCCAGGAGTAGTTATCCTGGTTGATTACTAAAGATCCATTGATTTCTCCCCAAGTTTGTCCTTGTTGCACTTTTCTCTTCTACCACTAGGTGGCCGGGTATGTGGTGGTACTACCCTGTTTCCCCGAAAATAAGACCTAGTGTGATTGTTGGTGATGGCTGCAATATAAGCACTACCCCCCTAATAAGCCCTACCCTGTTTCCCCGAAAATAAGCCCTACCCTGAAAATAAGACCGACAATCACGCTAGGTCTTATTTTCGGGGAAACAGGGTAGATACGAGAAGGGCAACGCAAGGTCGGGTTATGGGTATATAGAGTATCTCAGCCAATGGGCAGGGGTTTTCTTGAATCCCTTGGCCTGCTGAGAGAGCCTATAAATATATATTAGGGTGGAGTCCAGTGATCTGTGTTCTGTGCCACCTGGATGGCTGTCTGGGTGGACGTGTGTCATATTACCCCGGCTGCTAGGCTGGAGATGGGGCCTATCCCCGGCACATCTGCCTGCTAGGCTGTCTGAGGGCCTATCCAGAAGCAAGAGAGCAGCGCAGGGTTGGAACTGCGGCAGTCCAACCAAAAGTGACGGGTCTGTCGGGCCAGAGAACATGTCGTGGTCAGGGGTAGAGGGGAAGCTGTTGCCACTAAGGGACTATCTGCCTAATTACCAGGGACCACAGTGAGTAACTGAAGCAAGTACCGGAGCAGTATTCTCACCAACCGGGACTTGAAGAATCGGGAAACTTCAGTGGGTATCAAGCCAGCGTCCCAGCCAGACACTTGCAGAGTAGCCTTGTGTGTCAAGCCAGAGACCGAGCAGGCCAGTGGGGGTGAAGCTTGAGAGGTATCTAGAGTGCCCAGCTAGGGACCCAGCAGAGAATCAGGGGTGACGCTTGAGGAAGATACCACCGTGAAGATTGGAGGAGCTCAAGGGATTCAGTGGCAGTGAATCAGCGGGTCTAGTGAGAGACCGGGAGCTCAGTGTACTGAAGAACTACAAGGAGAGATTGTAGTGAAAGAGAAGGAACTGTTAAGCCTTGTGTTTGGAACTGTTAAAGACCAAATGTTACCTGTTCTTACGTATGTTGTCAAATTAATGCAAATAAGGTCAATTCTACAAAACGGATCTCAAGCGATTTGTCCCCACGGTGAATAAGAAGAGAGAGTCTATAATTCTGCCTGACCCCGGGTACTACTGATGAAACATCCCTGAAATGGTATCGTTACCCCTTGGATTACAAATATGTGTTATGTGATGTCAAGGACGCTATGCTGACAGCCACTTCAGACACACATTTAAAATGTTGCTAGTGGAGAAGATTCCAGAGAGCTGTACTGCCCGGACTATGCTGTACTGAATGCTGCTGGCAGATACATGGAGTGCCCACTTGAGCCATGTTGGCTAAAGTTTGAAGTTGTTGGGATGATCCACCCTGAAGGGCGACCTGTGATCTTCAGCAGGTTGTTGCTCCTAAGTGAAAAAATAAAAAATCTTCTAAGTCCCCGGCTGTCATGTGGACAGACTGAGGATGTCTTTGCAAAGGGACCTATGTCCTGAAATGTGGTCCTTTATATTAGGGCCTGGCTGTTTGTTGCCTGAAATGCAGTTGTGCCTCCTTGTCCCCAGAGTTGTCCCTGAGGAAGAAGGGAAACTGCTGGGAAATATAGTCCACCCAGAGGGAAATCGATGGACGGTAAATTGTCTTGGACTCTTATGCCCCATACACACTATCAGATTTTCTGCTGAGTTTTTCCTTCAGATTTACCAAAACCATGTAGTGCAAGGGCCTGCCTGATTGCATACACATTGAAACTCCTAAAGTTTGACCTCATATTATATGGTTTTGGTAAATCTGAAGGAAAAACTCAGTGTTTGGACTTAGATTAGGCTACAATAGAAGGGCCAATTCTCACTATGCTTGTGAATAATGCACTAAACCATACGTATGGACTGTCGCTAGTATGGTCACCAGGTGGCGTGAGTGGTGCTGACCTGAGTGAACTTTATTCACTTTATGTGCAAAGTGTAAGTTGTTGATCAGTGGGAAGGAGGTGGCATTCTCCTTTGAGGATGGGACCTGCTTCTAAAGATGTAAATAATACAATATTCCACAGGGTGTATTTAAACTGCTATGCTGTCTTCGGCTGAGGACAATTGAAACTTGTTTAATCTTGTATGTATATATTGCACCATGTTACCTTAGGATAGGTTGCATTTGTATTGCTGTTGATTAATCTCTTTCTGGTGTTGCTGTGTCGATGCGTCTTTATTGGCTAAGTAGAGACAGGGATCTAACCTGCCGTCAACACTAACCTATTTCCATATTATCACTGTACAGATATTTTATATGGACAGATATTTTAGATGGAGGAATCAAGGTTGTTGCTTAGGCCTGCCTTTATTTTTGATACTTTATTGTCCCATATGACTCATCATAGTTTTTTTATATGACTATTTAACACCTATGTTTAATCATGTGGTACTCCACACCTATGTTTATATGTCTATATTGTTATATTGTTAACCCTTACCTGTTTCCCTGCCCATCCCAGATTTTGCCAGGACACTCGCTCTCAGGCTTGAGAGCTTAGAAAGAAATTATTTTTCTGCAAACTCTGAGACGTAATTTTGTGGGCAGGGGGAGGATGTAGCGCCCCGGAGTTTAGGCAGGGTTGCTCCTCACAAATGTATTTGCCAGGAGTACTTATCCTGGTTGATTGCTAGAGATCTATTGATTTCTCCCTAAGTTTGGCCTTGTTGCACTTTTCTCTTCCACCAATAGGTGGCCGGGTACTTGGTGGTACCAGATACGAGGAGGGCAACGCAAGGTCAGGTTATGGGTATATGGGGTATCTCAGCAATGGGCAAGGGTTTTCTTTAATCCTTTGGCCTGTGCGGAGAGCCTATATATTCGGGTGGAGTCAGGTGAACTGTGTTCTGTGCCACCTGGATGGCTGTCAGGGTGGACGTGTGTCGTATTGTCTGGGCCTATCCAGAAGCAAGAGAGTACAGTAGCTTGCAGTCCAACCAAAAGTGACGGTTCTGTTGGCCGGAGAACTTGTCATAGTAGGAGGTAAAGGGGAAGCTGTCGCAAGTAAGGGACTATCCGCCTTATTACCAGGGACCACAGTGAGTAACTGAGGCAAGTACTGGAGCAGAATTCTCACCAACTGGGGATGGTGAAGAATCAAGAAACTTCAGTGGGTATCAAGTCAGGGACCCAGCCCGCGGAGATGACACTTGCAGAGCAGCCTTGTGTGTCAAGCCAGGGACCGAGCAGGCCAGCAGGGGTGAAGCTTGAGAGGTATCTAGAGTGCCAAGCTAGAGACCCAACAGAGAAGTGGGGGTGACGCTTGAGGAAGATACCACCGTAAAGATTGGAGGAGCTCAAGGGATTCAGTGGCAGTGAATCAGCAGGTCTAGTGAGAGACCGGGAGCTCAGTGTACTGAAGAACTACAAGGAGTGATTGTAGTGAAAGTGAACGAACTGTTAAGCCTTGTGTTTGTAACTGTTAAAGACTGTTGCCATAGGAGACAGCATTCCTACACATGCAGATGTGGTGTCTTGCTGGATGCCTTTTACTGCATGGCTGTCCACCTATTGAAGTCTCGGAGTCTGCCAAATAACCTTGCAACTACCTTCTTTTGCATCCAAGAAGTGCCTGGCGCCCAATAACATTAACTACTCTGCACCCACCATGCCTCACAACCCGCTACATACAGAAGGATGTCAGCTATCCCTGGCCCTGGAGGATCTCATTAGATCAAAGGAGACCTGGAACCTTGCTACATATATATATATATATATATATATATATATATATATATTTATTGTCTTCTAGCTCATATTCTACAACATTTCAAAGACAAAAAAGAATAAACACCATGTCCAGAGCTACCCCCCTTCAGGGTCATTAGTCTGCAGTCATAAGATATATATTAACCACTTGGCGTCCGCGCTATAGCCGAATGACGGCCACAGCACAGGCCTGAATTTCCAGGAGGCCGTCATATGATGGACTCCCCTTTGGACCCTCCCCACGCGCAAGCCCTGCAGTCACTGAGACTCGGGTGATCACAGATCTGAGTAAGGGGCCGTTCCCGGCCCCTTACCACGTGATCAGCTGTCAGCCAATGACAGCTGATCACATGATGTAAAAAAAAAGCTTGGTAATCGTTTTTACATGAGGAGAAAAAAAAGCCGATCCCCGGCTTATGTGTAAGGGACGTCAGTCACGAAGAGGAAGAGGCAATTCTGCCTCATCTGTGCCCACCAGTACCCCCTGCCAGTGCCACCTGCCATTACCACCTGCCAGTGCCCACCAGTGCCACCTATCAATGCCCATGAGTGCCACCTATCAAAGCCCACAAGTGCCACCTATCAATGCCCACCAGTGGTGCCAATCAGTGCCACATAGCAGTGCTGCCTATCAGTGTAACCAACCAGTGCCGATCAGTGTCCATTATTGCCACCCATCAGTTTCCATCACTGCCACCCATCAGTGCCCATTACTGCCACCTGAGGTGATCAAATACCACCAAGGAAAGCTCTATTTGTGGGAAAAAAAAAGCTAAAAATGTAATTTGGGTATAGTGTTGTATGACCGCGCAATTGTCATTCAAAGTGCCTCAGCGCTGAAAGCTGAAAATTGGTCTGGACAGGAGGGGGGTTGAAGTGCCCAGTAAGCAAGTGGTTAATGGTATATGAAAAAAAGTTATAAAGAAGTTAAGTAAAGGAAAAGGAGCTAATAAGAACTTTAAAAAATAACTAATTTGGGTTAAAAGATTAAATAGGAAAAAAAAAAGTTAATTGTTTTTTTCTCACAGTTGCCGCATTCCACTCTGTGCGTCTCATAGTGACATAGAGGCTTTTAAACAAACAGCTGAAACTGGCTGACTATGCAATATCTTAATGGGGTCTTAAACTCAACTTTCCTGAGGGAAAAAAAGCAAATAAAGAAAAAATAATATAGCGTATACAAGTAAGACACAAATCATATTGTGATTGAATGTTTATTAATAATTACCTTTCCTTTTCAATCTGCAGCTGCTGTAATTTTCTGAAAATGCAAATCAATATGGCTACCTGGAGGCCTTCTGTACACAGAATGTATACGGAACACACCACAGAAACATCATTTCTTGCTTGTGTGATTGGCTCACTGTTTTTCCCAGAAGTCTGCACTAAGATACAAGTCAGATTTCAGGCATCACCTGCAACAAAAATGTCATTTTTGGTGAGATACTCCCAATAGGAAATCACAGCTAAAAGGATGTAGGCCCAGCACGTACATCGTGGTGCGCTGGTCGGCTAGTGGTTAAGGTGGAACTTCACCCTCCCAATCATCATTATTTTTAATCCTAACACTGCTAGCATTAGTAAATAGATAGGAAAGTTTACTATATTTACTTGTGTTCAAATTTTTTTTTACATTTCTTCAGTTACTTCCTGGTTTCCTAGGCAAATGATGTCTTACATTCCAGCAGTCTGCAGGAGGAGAGGAGGGGTTTTTGCAACTAAGTACACTCTCCTGTCTGCATGCCTGAGCTAAGGGCAGGTGGATTTCAGGATATAAATATTAAATTAATTATCTGCCCTTACTTAAGATGACCACGGCCAGGAATGCCAAGGGGTGAGGGTTTCTAAGTGATTTCTCAACAAAATAAAGCATGGAGACATGAATGGATGGGGGTGTTTGCTTTGAACATTAAAAATGAATTAAATAGAGCTTTTGGTTTGTGGTGCTCAGATGCCGTGTAGTTCTGCTTTAAGGGCATTTCGCAGAGCAGCATGAGTTAGTTACATTTATTATTTTGCTTTCCAATTAAATGTGACAGGTTTGCTTGTGTGTACTCTGCCCTGTTCTTGTGTTTGCTTCATTGCAGTGAGCCTTCACTTGACACTTGGGAAAGCAAACTCTCCGCCATCTGTATCCTCCAGTGAATGCACAGTGGAACACAGTGGAAGGGAAAGGGCTACTTAGGTAGATAATTCACCATGACTGATGCTGGTTGGTTGGTTCCTGATCTATAAAATTCACGTTCATCTCTTGTAAAGTCTTAAAATTAATAATCAGACAGAACAAAATTAACCACTTCCCCTCCGGGCCAATTCTGACACTTCGCTCCTACATGTAAAAATCATCATTTTTTTTTCTAGAAAATTACTCAGAACCCCCAAACATTATATATGTTTTTTTTTTTTTTTTTTTTAGTAGAGACCCTAGGGAATAAAATGGTGGCCGTCGCAACTTTTTATGTCACACGGTATTTGCGCAGCGATTTTTCAAATGCGTTTTCTTTTTGGAAATAAAAAACAGTTTCATGAATTAAAAACAAAAAAACAAAACAGTAAAGTTAGCACAATTTTTTTTGTATAATGTGAAAGATGATGTTACGCCGAGTAAATAGATACCTAGCATGTCACACTTTAAAATTGCGCACACTCGTGGAATGGCGCCAAATTTTGGTACTTAGAAATCTCCATAGGCGATGCTTTAAACATTTTTACAGGTTATCTGTTTAGAGGTACAGAGGAAGTCTTGGGCTAGAATTGATGCTCTCCTTCTAATGTTGGCGGTGATACCTCACATGTGTGGTTTGAACACTGTTTACAAATGTGGGCATGACGTACGTATGCGTTTCGTGTGTAAGCATGCAGACAGGGCCGTTTTTAAGGCAGGGCAAAAGGGGCCCTGTCATTGTTGTGGGGCCCAGAGCAGCTGCCTCATACTTGCCAACTATTTATATTCCCTTGTCCCTTGAAGATTTAGTCCTGTGCTGTGTCCCAATATCTCAGTGTGAAGTGCTGTTACTAATGCTGCCCAGCTCTGCCCTATTGCTGTGCCCCTCACTACATACTTGCCAAAAATTTCCAGCTTTGCTCTGCATGATTCAGAATTTGCCACAGTGTAATGGCTCCTAACTAATCCCATCCCCCCACCACTGCCACTGATCCCAGGGGTCCTAGGATCCCTGGGAGTTTTCTGTCTATCGATGGGTCCCCTCACCTCCCCAGTCCATGGTGCGCAGGCAGTGAGGAGATGATGTGCTGTAACCAATCGGTGAGCAGTAATGATGTGCACTAACCTCTAGCAACCAATCAGTGAGCAGTAATAATGTGCAGTAACCTCTAGCAACCAATTAGTGAGTGGTAAGGATGTCCAGTAACCTCTAGCAACCAACCAGTGAGCAGTATTGATGTACAGTAATCTCTAGCAACCAATCATCAAGCAGGAGCCATGTCCTGTAACCTTTACCAACTAATCTGTGAGCCGTAATGTGTGCTATAACCTCTACCAGTCAGTCAGTGAGCAGTAATGATATGTTGTAACCTCTGCCAACTAATCGGGGCCCAAAAAAGTGTTTTCCCAGGGTCCAATCAATATTAAAGTGGAGTTCCACCCACTTTTACAACTCTTCAGCATCCCTCACTAAACTGTGCACCGTAAACGAATTGGATTTTTTTTTTCTCAGCACCTACTGTATATCTGCTGTATTCATTTTTCACTCCCTGGCCGTGGCCCATCGCATCATTTCCTGTTTGCAATGCCTTCTGGGAAGGGACGGCAACTTCCTCTGACACTGCCGTTGCTATGGAAACCTGACCTGAAACCTATTACACTGCTTGTGCTGCACTGAGCATGTGCGAGATCTGCAAGCATGAGATCCAGGAAGAAATACAGTCTGGCTTCAGATGCCCACACTTAAGATGGCCACGGCCTGCTGTAAGTTTATAAAATAACAAACTACTGCTATAAACTAAAAAACAGACCTTAGTTTACAGACTAACTTTACTAGAATACCTTAAGCCTGTGTATTATAGGGGTATTTTTATTTAAAAAGTATAATTTCAGCCGGAACACCACTTTAAAGACAGCCCTGCATGTGCTTTAAAAAAAAAAAAAAAAAAATTATTTTATTTTATTTTTTTTATTTTCACACTTTCGCACCGGGTCTCACCGGGGCATATTTCAGAAAGAAGAGCAGCGGAAATGGCTGGTAAATATGTAATTTATGGGCCCTTTCCTTTTCTGACCAGTACCGATCACTCACTGTGTTCATTCATAACCGAAGCATAGTAAACAGGAAGTTGCGCAGCACAGAGCACTTCCCATTCATTCACTGTCCAGTGCAGCTGAGTACGCAGAGAGAGGGACTGGGGGAAGATTTGTCCTCAGTCCCTTTCCCTGTCTCAAAAGTGAGACATCAGTGTGCTAAACATGAAGCACAAACTCATACATGGATCCATCCAAAGACATTAGAACATAGCATATAGTTTGCACATTTTATTATCAAAGTTGTACTTCACGTTTGGTGGATGTATGAATGCAATGTATGGTGGCCAAACTACACACATTATGAGTATAGAGCAATTAGATAACCATGAAAGGTGATGATGGCGATCTCTGCACTGATTGAAATTGGAGGCAGTCGGAGGTTCAAATTACCTGAAGACAGCCCATAAATAGAATGAGACGTGCCGTGTAGCCACACCCTCTGATGAAGTCTACGATGATACGCGTTAGGGTGAAGCTAAACGGCCACTCAGCTTGTCTACCCTCATGGAGCTCACGCCAGGCATCGCCGCGATCCTTTCAATATTAGGAGCGCTGGAGTGACACCAGGCAGGCAAGCTACTGTTTACATGCTCGTTTTTAATCCCATATTTGTAAGTGCAATATGTAAGGGGGGATTTGGGGTTTAATTAAAAACAGTTTAAAATGGAATTATACTATGAGGGATTCATTATCCTTTGGGCATGATCGCTGATTTTTGACCCCAGATCTCATATTTAAGAGGTCCTGTAATGCTTTTTTTTCTATTACAAGGGATGTTTACATTCCTTGTAATAGGAATAAAAGTGACACAATTTAAAGAAAAAAAAACTGAGTAAAAATAAAAAATACAAGGTAAAATAAATAAGAATTTTTTTTTTCTTTAAACACGACCCGTCCCGACGAGCTCCCATGCAGAAGCGAACGCATACGTGAGTAGCGCCCGCATATGAAAACGGTGTTCGAACCACACATGTGAGATATCACCGCGATCCTAACTCTGTAACTCAAAACATGCAACCTGTAGAATTTTTTAAACGTCACCTATGGAGATTTTTAATGGTAAAAGTTTGTCCCCATTCCACGAGCGGGCGCATTTTTGAAGCGTGACATGTTGGGTATCAATTTACTCGGCGTAACATTATCTTTCACAATATAAAAAAAATTGGGCTAACTTTACTGTTGTCTTATTTTTTAATTCAAAAATGTGTATTTTTTCCAAAAAAAAGTGCGCTTGTAATGCCCCGTACACACGGTCGGACATTGATCGGACATTCCGACAACAAAATCCTAGGATTTTTTCCGACGGATGTTGGCTCAAACTTGTCTTGCATACACACGGTCACACAAAGTTGTCAGAAAATCCGATCGTTCTGAACGCGGGGACGTAAAACACGTACGTCGGGACTATAAATGGGGCAGTGGCCAATAGCTTTCATCTCTTTATTTATTCTGAGCATGCGTGGCACTTTGTGCGTCGGATTTGTGTACACACGATCGGAAATTCCGACAACGGTTTTTGTTGTCGGAAAATTTTATAGCCTGCTCTCAAACTTTGTGTGTCGGAAAATCCGATGGAAAATGTGTGATGGAGCCCACACATGGTCGGAATTTCCGACAACAAGGTCCTATCACACATTTTCCGTCGGAAAATTAGACCGTGTGTACGGGGCATAAGACTGCTACGCAAATACGGTGTGACAGAAAGTATTGCAACGGCCGCTATTTTATTCTCTAGGGTGTTAGAAAAAAATGTATAATGTTTGGGGGTTCTAAGTAATTTTCTAGCAAAAAAAAATGTTTTTAACTTGTAAACAACAACTCTCAGAAAGAGGCCCGAACCTTAAGTGGTTAATTATAATTATAATTTTTTAATTATAGTTTTTCAACACTCCCCCAAGCACTGTTGGTTATTTTGTTACAGCTAATTACTCTACAGAGACTTTTTTTATACTTTTTTATTCTTGTTTATAATGAGGACATTGTGCTGGATTTATATAATATTATGTGTTTAAAATTAATACCTTTCTTGGATTGATACAAGAGTTTAACGTTATTAAAGCGGAGTTCCAACGACATGTAACAATTATTTTTTTTAAACATTTCTTAAGGTCAGAACATTGACATGTAACACTCACGCATTTTGAAAATTTCATCCCCAGATGTCCGTTTTAATATAAAAAATGAACTTATATTATCGTGTCCTGTCCATTCCCATATTGCTTGTGGGAAGCCCACAAGCATACTGTTCTGGGATACGGTGCAGCTGAGTGACCAGCATGCACTGCCTGTCAGTGTTGCCAACCTCCCGCGGCATTTTTTACTGACAAAACATGGAAAATGTACTGGCGACCTGATAAATTACAGAACTCCTATTGAAAACTAACATGGTGAATATTTAAACAGTATAAACATGATATGGAAACACTGATAATACCTATAACAAAGTAATTAGGTGTATTTACACTTAAAAAGTCAACACAGCTTGAAATGACCATCCCCTGATATTTACTGGCAATTGTAAAAAAATCACAGATTTTTACAAACTGTCAGTAAATTTACTGGCGGTTGGCAACCATGCCGCCCGTTCTTGAGCACGCGCAGTATGACAGGCTCGCAGCGCCGTAAACTTCTCACGTTGCCATCACAATGGGCGTTGTCATCGGAAGTGCCCGCCCCGTTGTGATGGCAACAAAGCCCTCGGCGCTGCCCACTGACTCCTGAGAAATTGTGACACACATCTCCCATGAGCAGTAGCGAGCAGCGGAGCCGAGGGAAGTGACATCAGGAGCTGCGGTGATGAAGGGGAAGGGACCAAATAGCAACAGGGATTAAAAGGTAAGTAGAAAAAAAAATTCTCCAAATGTCAGTTGTTATATTATTTGCTGCACAGTACTGAAAAAATATTTTTATGGGTGGAACTCCACTTTAACTCCACTTTAACTCCGCTCAGGTTCAGCACATTACGGATCTGGTGGACAGATTACTGGGAGGGGCTGGGGATGACCCAGCTGTCATGGTGCACGTTGGCAAAGTCAGAGGCAGATGGAGTGTCCTAAAGAATGATTTTAGGGACTTAAGAACTAAATTGAGGAAAAGGACCTCCAAGGTAGGATTCTCAGGAATACTACAGGTACATCGAGCCACACCAGAAAGGCAGAGGGAGATTAGGGAAGTAAACAAGTGGCTGAAGAGCTGGTGTAGTAAGGAGGGGTTTGGGTTCCTGGAGGACTGGGCTGACTTCTCAGTCGATAACTAGTACTATAAAAGGGATGGACTGCACTTAAATGAGGAGGGTGCAGATCAGCTGGGAATGAAGATGGCCAAAAAGTTAGAGGAGTTTTTAACCACTTGATATCCCCACTATAGCCGAATGACGGCTACAGCGCGGACCTGAATTCCCGGGAGGCCGTCATATGACGGCCTCCCCTGTGCAAGCGCAGGGCGCGCGCGGAGCGCGCTGTGATCACCGAGTCACTGAGACTCGGGTGATCACCGATCCAAGTAAGGGGCCGGTCCTGGCCCCTTACCATGTGATCAGCTGTCAGCCAATGACAGCTGATCACATGATCAAAACAAAAGCTCTGTGATCGTTTTTTTTTTTTTATTCTCGCGCTGACAGTGCGAGGAGAAAAAAAAGCAGATCACCGGCTCACCAGCAAGGGACATCGGTCCCGAAGAGGAGGAGGCAATAATGCCTCAATTGTGCCACAAGTACCCCCTGCCAGTGCCACCTGACATTGCCACCTGACAGTGCCCACAGTGCCCACCAGTGCCACGTATCAATGCCTACAAGTGCTACCTATCAATGCCCACAAGTGCCACCTATCAATGCCCACAAGTGCCACCTATCAATGCCCACCAGTGGTGCCAATCAGTGCCACCTAGCAGTGTTGCCGATCAATGTACCAGATCAGTGTCCATTATTGCCACCAATCAGTGCCCATCACTGCCACCCATCAGTGCCCATCACTGCCACCTATCAGTGCCCATCAGTG
The DNA here is from genome assembly GCF_042186555.1 of Aquarana catesbeiana. Classification (NCBI taxonomy): domain Eukaryota; kingdom Metazoa; phylum Chordata; class Amphibia; order Anura; family Ranidae; genus Aquarana; species Aquarana catesbeiana. The sequence goes on from NC_133325.1 coordinate 49,323,509, forward strand.
CCGCCTCATCAGCGTACATCAATGAAGGAGAAAAATTACCCTTTTTAAAATTTTATAACAAAATATAAAAAAAAAAAAATATATATTTTTTTTAAATTTGGTCTTTTTAAATTCTTTTAACAAAAAATAAAAACCGCAGAGGTGATCAAATACCACTAAAAGAAAGCTCTATTTGTGGGGAAAAAATGATAAAAATTTCATTTGGGTACAGTGTTGTATGATTGCTCAATTGTCATTCAAAGTGCGTCAGCGCTGAAAGCTGAAAATTGGTCTGCATAGGAGGGGGGATTAAGTGCCCTGTAAGCAAGTGGCTAAACTAGGCGATGGGGAGGAAGGTCCAGAGGTAGAGATAGTCAGCGCAGAACATTTTCCTGAGTGTAGTATTGGGGGCATTAGTGGTAGGTTGACCAAAGCACATAAACCCAGGGTAAGTATAGTAGCAATTTCTAGTTGCAATCTCAGAACACGCAATAATAAGATAATATGCGACCGGTCTAAACTACGTTGCATGTTCACCAATACCAGGAGCCTGGCAGACAAGATGGGTGAACTAGAGATACTGTTGTACGAGGAGGATTTGGATTTTGTGGGAATTTCAGAGACCTGGTTCAACAGCTTTCATGATTGGCTGGCAACCATTCAAGGGTATACCCTTTATAGCAAGGATAGAGAGGGTAAAAAAGGGGGAGAGGTATGCCTATATATCAAGAATAATGTACAAGCGAATGTGAGAGATGACATCACTGAAGGAGCTAGGGAGGAGGTGGAATCCTTATGGGTAGAGCTCCAAAGGGATGAAGCTAAGGGGAAAATAATACTGGGAGTATGCTATAGGCCCCCTAACCTGAGGGAAGAGGGGGAGACAGATCTCCTATCACAATTTGGATTAGCAGCAAGGATGGGAAGTGTTATCATAATGGGAGATTTAATTATCCAGACATAGACTGAGTGGAGGGAACCACATATTCATCTAAGGCTCACTAGTTCCTAAATGTCTTGCAGGACAATTTTATGGATCCGATGGTAGACGCACCAACTAGAAATAAAGGGTTACTGGATCTACTGATTACCAACAATACAGACCTGATCACGGATGTGGAAACACGGGGCAATTTAGGTAACAGCGATCACAGGTCAATTGGCTTCAGTATAAATCACACAAATAGGAAACATAAGGGGAATACAAAGACACTGAATTTCAAAAGAGCCAACTTCCCTAAATTACAAACCTTGCTAGAAGGCATAAATTGGGATAAAATCTTAAGAACAAAGAACACAGAGGAGAGATGGGTTTGCTTTAAGAGCATATTAAATAAGGGCATTAGCCAATGTATCCCATTGGGTAATAAATTTAAAAGAGTGAACAAAAGTCCTGGATGGCTTAACTCCAATGTAAAAATGCATATAAAAGCAAAGGAGAAGGCCTTCAAAAAATACAAGGTTAAGGGATCATCATGAGCATTCAGACTTTATAAAGAATGCAACAAGAAATGTAAGGGTGCAATAAGGACGGCTAAGATAGAACAGGAAATACACATAGCGGAGGAGAGCAAAAGAAATAGCAAGAAATTCTTTAAGTATGTAAACAGTAAAAAAGGGAGGACAGACCATATTGGCCCCATAAAGAATCAGGAAGGACATCTGGTTACAAAGGATGGGGAGATGCCGAAGGTATTGAATTTATTCTTCTCCTCAGTCTTCACGAGGGAATCGAGGGGCTTCAGTAACCAAAACTGCAGTGTTTACCCTCATGACACATCACAGGAAGCACCTTCATGGTTAACAGAGGACAGAATTAAAATTAGACTTGGGAAACTTAACATTAATAAATCACCGGGACCAGATGGCTTGCACCCGTGGGTACTTAGGGAACTCAGTCAAGTAGTTGCCAGACCATTGTTCCTAATTTTTACGAACAGTCTACTGACTGGAATGGTACCAGCTGATTGGAGAAAAGCCAATGTAGCACCAATATTAAAAAGGGCCCAAAATACATCCCGGGGAATTACAGACCAGTTAGCCTAACATCAATAGTATGTAAACTCTTGGAGGGGATGATAAGGGACTATATACAAGATTTTAGTAATGAGAACGGTATCATTAGCAGTAATCAGCATGAATTCATGAAGAATTGTTCTTGCTAAACCAATCTATTAACCTTCAATGAGGAGGTGAGTTGCCATCTAGATAAAGGAAGGCCCGTAGATGTGGTGTATCTGGATTTTGCAAAAGCATTTGACACAGTTCCCCATAAACGTTTACTGTACAAAATATGGTCCGTTGGCATGGACCATAGGGTGAGTGCATGGATTGAAAACTGTCTACAAGGACGAGTTCAGAGGGTGGTGATAAATGGGGAGTACATGGAATGGTCAGGGGTGGGTAGTGGGGTCCCCCAGGGTTCTTTGCTGGGACAATCCTGTTTAATTTGATCATAAATGACCTGGAGGATGGGGTAAACAGTTCAATCTCTGTATTTGCGGGTGATACTAAACTAAGCAGGGCGATAAATTCTACGCAGGATGTGGAAACCTTGCAAAATGATCTGAACAAACTAATGGGGTGAGCAACTACATGGCAAATGAGGTTCAATGTAGAAAAATGTAAAATAATGCATTTGGGTGGCAAAAATATGAATTCAATCTATCCACTGGGGAAAGAACCTCTGGGGGAATCTAGGATGGAAAAGGACCTGGGGGTCCTAGTAGATGATAGGCTCAGCAATGGCATGCAATGCCAAGCTGCTGCTAACAAAGCAAACAGAATATTGGCATGCATTAAAAAGGGGATTAATTCCAGAGATAAAACGATAATTCTCCCGCTCTACAAGACTCTGGTCCGGCCGCACCTAGAGTATGCTGTCCAGTTCTGGGCACCAGTCCTCAGGAAGGATGTACTGGAAATGGAGCGAGTACAAAGAAGGGCTACAAAGCTAATAAAGGGTCTGGAGGATCTTAGTTATGAGGAAAGGTTGCGAGCACTGAACTTATTCTCTCTGGAGAAGAGACGCTTGAGAGGGGATATGATTTCAATATACAAATTACATACTGGTGACCCCACAATAGGGATAAAACTTTTTCGCGGAAGGGAGTTTAACAAGATTCGTGGCCACTCATTAAAATTAGAAGAAAAGAGGTTTAACCTTAAACTATGTAGAAGGTTCTTTACTGTAAGAGCGGCAAGGATGTGGAATTCCCTTCCACAGGCGGTGGTCTCAGTGGGGGGCATTGACAGTTTCAAGAAACTATTAGATAAGCACCTGAACGACCGCAACATACAGGGATATACTATGTAATACTGACATATGATCACACACATAGGTTGGACTTGATGGACTTGTGTCTTTTTTCAACCTCACCTAATATGTATGTAACTATGTAATTATAATAATTACAGTTGCGACCAAATCCATGGTATCGTTTTACTTTAGCGAACCTGATTTTCTATTTTGAACAAGCTAATGGCCATTTTGCAACACTTCTTACATTATTGTAGCCCACCACTGAAGCTGAACGGAAACTAAAGAATTAAAAATTCTGTAAAGGAAGATAAATGATAATTTTGTACATCCAAAATATATTAACTTGCAGAGGCCAATCAAAAGCCATACCTTCCAATTATAATAATTAGAGTTGTGACTAGCTCCATGGTATCATTTTAAGTTAGCAAACCTAATTTTCTATTTTGGTCAATCTAGATGCCATTTTGCAACACCTCTTAGATTTTTGTAGCTCATCACTGAAGCTGAATAGAAACTAAAGATTTAAAAGTACTCTTAAAGATACTGGATAATATTGTGCGTCAAAAATATATGGACTTGCAAAGGACAATCAAAAGCCATACCTTGCAATTTTTGAACTTGAGAAAGAGGGTCATCTTGGCATGGAGAAGACATGTGGTGCACACCAGGATGTTATTGAGGTTGAATTTCCCCCTCTTCCCCAGAATCAATGGCCAGTGTTGCTTAAATAGCCCTGCCCTCTTCCCCAGCTTTGGTGGTCTCTGGTACAATCGTCCCTATTATTGGAAGTCAGGAGAATTTAAATTCCCACCCCACCATCCCTATCCAGCCTTGGTAGCCAGCCAGGCCAAATCTCCCCTAATTTTGCTGGTCAATAGGGTTGAAATCTTCCCACCCCCTTCCCCAGCATTGGTGTTAAGTGGGGTTCAGAACCTACTATCATTCATGGGCAAGGGGTACAAATGCTTCCTTAAGTTTGGTAGTCAGCGCCCGGTATTGAAGTAGTTAAAGGATTAGTGATTTTTTTCATGTTGTCCTTGAAGCTGCATGAAAAGAATCCAGTTCCTGCTGTTCGGCGTTCAAACTTTTTTTTTTTTTGCTTTGTTAAATGTCCCTTATGGCAATGGCCAGCTCCCCGTGCCTTTTTTTTTCACAATTATTTGCCCATTAGCACAAACAATATCCATAATTTAGCAGCATTATTGGTCCCACATACTGTAGCTTGGACCAGATTTCGAACTTGGAGCCAGATTTGAATTCAAGCAGATTCACCCATTACTAGTTACAATTAATAATAAAAGACTTTCCTTTCCTATGTTTCTTTATGAACAGGATTATCTATCAGAAGGTCCCTGCTGTGACACCCCTGGTATAATAGAGCGCACTTTCTATAAAATTAAATTTGTATAACATTCTAATTAGGCTGGATCTCCACCGACTTCTATCTGTCATGTTCCATTGTGGAGCTACAAGAAGTCGTTTCCTGTCCACAGTTTTGTACCGGTGAATTCTGCCTAATGAAGTGTCAAGCCAGGATCTGATAGAGGGGGCCTTTTATCTGAAAGCGTTCCGTCTGACTCATACTTGCTTTTGACGGATTTCTAAGATGTTAAAATAGATTGTGTAAAGCCCATAGGGCAGTCGTAGAGCCTCCACTAGACTTCAAACATCAAGTTTAATTATCTCATACATAAGGATCATGGATGATTCATTCAGAAAGATGGCATTCTTATAGGATATTCAGGGGTCTCAGGTGCTGGGCTAACACTGTAATAGTAAAATAGTGTCTTCTATTTAAAAGCTGTGCTAATTTGTCCTTCATACCACCAAGGACTGTGTAACTGTATCACTTTCAGGTATTTATTAACCACTTGCCAATCAGGCCTTCTGTGGCACTTTTTGTTTACAAGTGTAGCATCCTCTATGGTGCTACTAGTGTGAGTGCAGGCAAATCTATATTTTGACTCTTGTTAACTTGTGAGCCTTTAATCTGGGTCAAAAGCTTTTGCAGGTCAGGGCTGGTCGACTCATACAGGCAGCTCTCTAGTGCCTCCCCCTAGTTCTGGGAGTTTGGAGAAACTTCTAGAAACTGGAGGGCGGGGGCCAGAAGGGTTGATCTGCATTAATGCCTGGACAAGGTCCTCCAGAGCCCAGGGTGAACACAGCAAACTGCACCCCTTCCCCAAGATGTGTGAGCAATATATTTCAGCAAAAATCACCCCCCCCCCAAAAAAAAAATGAGCACTAGTCTGCATGCAAATCCAAATGAGCTCTCACTGGAAATCCCCCCCCCCACAAATCAACCCCCCCCCAATCACTCCCCTTAGCACAAATCCTCTCAACCCCTCAAACTTCCCCTGCCAGTACATATCCTCTCCCCCACTCCAAATCCCTCCTATCCACCCTCCTAGCACAAATTTCCTCTCCTAACACAAATACCCCTAATCATCATTACTAGCACCCCCCCAAAAGAAAAATATTCCCCACAAATCCTCTCCACCATATCACCTTTTCTAGCACAAACCCCCCCAAATCCCCTCTTCTAGCAAAAATCATCTTCCCCAATCTCCCTCCCAACACAAATTCTACCAAATCACAACTTCTAGCAAACAACCCCAAATTTTCCCTCTTAGAACAATTCATGCCCCTTGCGCGCCCCCTCATATTCCCTCTCCCAGCACAAATCCCTTTCCCCAATCTCCCTGTGGCGTCCCCCTCCACCTCTCATGATACCACAGTGCCCAAGGCAGCGGCCCCTCCTGTCCACCCCTTGTCCCGGCCCTGATCTGCATACTTAGGGGAGCTCAGCCAATCCCCAGGCGGTGGGCCTGGCATGGGGTCTGAGCCAGCCCTTAAATATGAATGGGTAATGCTGGGAAGTCGGGTGGAAGATAGAGATGGAGTGCTGAGGGGACTGTCTGTGGCCCTTGAGGGGAACCCCTGCTAGGGGCTCTGCCTTGGGCTGTGGTTCAGGCTGGCTCGGGAGGATCTTGACAATGGAAGCAGTTTGGAGGGTCTTTCCTGAGAGGCAGTGGGAGCAAGGAGGACAGCACAGTCAGGGAATTACAAGGGGAGAGACTGTCTGGAAGATAACGGTGTGCTTAAATCTTTCTTAACCTTGCCCTAGGAGATCTCTGAAGCAGTCAGGCGGACTGGCGGATTGGAGAGACAGCCAGGAGGGCTGGTGAAGAAGCAGCCAGGTGGGGTGGCATTTTTTTTGGGAAAAAATGCACTTTAATGATTTTTAATGCAAAAACACACAATACATAACTCAATTTTGGGGAAAATATAAAACATGATGTTACACCGAGTAAATAGATACACAACATGTCATGCTTTAAAATTGCACACGCTCATGGAATGGCGACAAACTACGATACTTAAAAATCTCCACAGGCGTGGCATTAAGAATTTTTACAGGGTGCCAGTTTAGAGTTACAGAGGAGGTCTAGCGCTAGAATTTATTACTCTTGCTATAACGTTTGCAACAATATCTCACATGTGTGGTGCGAACACCGTTTACACAGGCGTGTCCCTTTAATTTTAGTTTTTTTATAAATCACTTTTATTCCTATTACAGGAAATGTAAACATTATTACCTTATAATAGAAATAGGGGATGCAGGTCCTCTTTATGGAGAGATCTGGGGTCAATAAGACCCCGAATCTCTCCTCTACCTTTAATAGCAAAAGATGAAAAAAGAAAAAAAAGATAATTTGCGTTAAAAAAAAAAAAAAGTTTTTTTTGGCACTAGACCGGAAGTGACATCATGACGTCACTCCAGTCCTCTAAGACCATAGAGGTAATCAGAGACGATCTGGTCCCTGGTAACCTCTATGGCCAGCCACATGATCCATAGGATTATTTCTCGGGCGCCCCGATAAAAATGGCAAGCCCAAGAAACAGCAGTGGGGGGATAACGGCACCTCACACTGCATGGTATTCCCAGTGAAGGGACTATCCTTAGGTGATACACAGAGGTGAAACAAATCCTCCTACATAAGTTGTACCTGTTTATCTGCAGTCTTCTCTTTTCTACATCCATTCAAAGTGGTAAATTTTAAAGCCTGTCTGAGTTCAGAAAAAGGGGGTGGAGAAGTTATACTCTGCAGAGCTCAGAGAGAGCTGATTGGAGGGAAGGGACACACCCCCTTTAAACAGCACACAGGAACAGAGTTGAGGCTCTCAATCAGCTGGAGGTCCTTCCCCTGTCACCATTTTTCTCTTGGTGTCAGGAAAATGTGTCAGAAGGGATTCATGCTAATAGCAGTGGAACAAAACATCAGACAAAAGTGACACTTAGGGGTTGATTTACTAAAGGCAAATGTGCACTTTGCAAAGTGCAGTTGCTCCGGAGCTTAGTAAATGAGCAAAATCTCTGCTGACTTCCATCATCCAATCATGTTCAAGTAAAAATCCTTTTTTTTATTTTCCTTGCATGTGATTGGGTATTCTTTACAAAGTAAAGCTTTACCTCATTTACTAAGCCTTGGAGCAACTGCACTTGAAGAGTGCAACTGCACTTTGCAAAGTGCACAGTCTATTTGCCTTTTATAAATTAACCTCTAAGTGTTCTTAACTGAGACAAGTACACACTTGTATCACCCTGTTCCTGTCACTTCAGATCTCCGGGAAAAACATCCAAGTACCAGCCATAATCGATTCCGGAGATTGCAGCTGCTTCATGGACAAGGACTTTGACCAACATCATCAAGTCCCTTTGCAAGCAAAGACGCGCCAGTTATCCGTCCATCTGGCCAATGGATCCCGTCTCAGGTCTGGGCCTATAACGCACGAGACTTGCCGACTGCTGGCTTTATCTGATACCGGTCATTGGGAATATCTACGCTTGGAAATTATTCCATCTCCTCTGTTTCCTGTTATCCTGGGCATCCCCTGGTTGCAAACCCACAACCCACAGATAAACTGGGGATCAGGAGAAATTACTTTTACATCCACCTACTGCCAGCAGTCCTTCACCCCATGCCCATGGGACCTGCACCCCTTCTGGGCGTGCATACTGACTCTCCTGTGTCACAGCTAATACCTGCAGCTTATCATGAATTCCTGGAGGTCTTTGATAAACAGAAAGCAGACATCCTACCACCTCAACACCCGTATGATTGCCCAATTGAACTTTTGCCAGGCGCTAAAATCCCTTTCGAGCGCATCTTTCCCTCTCCGAACTGGAACTTAAAGTATTACGTCAGTACATTGATGAAAACTTGGAGAAGGGCTTCATCCGGCCTTCCACGTCCCCTGCGGGCATTGGAATCTTCTTTGTAGAGAAAAAAGACCATACCCTGCGTCCCTGTGTTGATTAACGGGAATTAAATAATGTCACCATCAAGAACAGATATCCTTTGACACTGGTTCCGGAACTTTTCCAATGTTTCAAAGCATCCACTGTGTTCACGAAGCTTGGTTTACGAGGTGCATATAATCTGGTGTGGTTTCGCAAAGGGGATGAATGGAAGACGGCCTTCCGCACTAGATTCAGACATTATGAGTATCTCGTTATGCCCTTCAGGTTGTGCAATGCTCCAGCAACATTCCAGCATTTCGTCAACAATATTTTCAGAGACTTCCTTGACCTATTCCTGATTGTATACCTAGACGACATCCTTATCTTTTCTAATTCCATCTCAGCACACCATGAACACGTGAAAAAGGTTCTCGGACGATTAGGAGACCATGACCTATACGCAAAGGCCGAGAAGTGTGAATTTGAAAAAGAAACAATCCAATTCTTGGGACTTATTATTTCCACTTCAGGCATCTCCATGGATCCCCAAAAGGTCAAATCTACCCTCGAATGGCCCACTCCTACAGACAGGAAGAGCACATAGAGGTTCATAGGATTTGGCAACTTTTATCGCAAGTTTATTAAAAATTTCTCTGTCATTATCTCTCCTGTCACCCAGCTGCCAAAACAGACTACCCATTTTCAGTGGACATCTGCAAGAGACCCTGGTAAAATGATCAGTATGGACTTGATCGTTGAGCTTCCACCATCCGAAAGATTCACTACCATCTTTGTGGTCGTTGACAGATTAACTAAGATGGCACATTTCGTTCCTATGTTAGGAACACCTTCAGCAACAGAGACTGCTTGTACCTTCATCAAGGAAGTGGATAGACTCCACAGGGTACCCAGCAGCATCACCTCCGATCAAGGGGTTTTACATCCAGATTCTGGAAAGATCTTTGCAGGATACTGAAGATCGAAACTTGTTTCTCATCAGCCTATCACCCCCAGACAAATGGCCAAACAAAACGCACAAATCAGATTCTGGAACAGTACCTTCAGTGCTTCTCATCCTTTGCCCAGGATGACTTGGCATCACTTTTACCCGTTGCAGAAATCGCTTACAATGATACAGTTTACTCGGCTACAGGACAAGGCCAGTTTTTGCAAATTATGGGTACTTCCCAGCCTTCCTTCCTGACATCTTGCCTGATTCCTCGGTTCCTGCAGTCCAAGAAAGGGTAAGTGCTTTTCGGTTGAATAACAAGGTATTGCAAGATGCCAGTTCTAAAGCACAAGACAATAAAAAAATATTTGACAGGAAAAGAAGAGGAGACCTAAAACTTCAAACTTCAAATAGGAGACAAGGTCTGGTTATCCATTGCCAATTTAAGATTGTCATGTCCATCCAAGAAGCTCGCGCCTGTCAAGAGGCAGATTAATCCAGCAGCCTATGAACTTTCACTCCCAGAGACTTACAAAATTCATCCTGTCTTCCACGTGTCCTTACTAAAAACCACAAAGTTAGACCCATTCCCTGGTTGTGAATCAGGCCCACCAGCACCTACCACAATCGATGGCAACGAGGAATATGAGGTCGAGACAATTGTGGATTGTAGAAAGAGAAGGAACGTGATCCAGTTTTTAATTAAATGGAAAGGCTACGGATCAGAAGACAACTCTTGGGAACCAGAATCCAATCTTCATGCCAAGAGATTGATACGGGCATTCTTCCAGGCTTACCCCGAAAAGAGGTTACAGATGGGCATCCAGAGGTTGCCCATTGGGGGGGGCAATGTAAGGGGAGTCCGGTTAACAGACACGCTTTGGCGTGCAGGCACGGGCACACCAGCGTGTACACAAAGAATAAAATGTATTGGCGCATGCGTTAGCACGCACGGACGCGAGCACACCTGCATGTACTGGCGCCAGACAGCCTATTTAAACTGAGCAATGACACATAGACATTGCTGAGTGGTCTTTCGGCTTGTTCCTGTTAACCTTTGCCTTGATCTATCCAATTACCTGTGTTTGATCTGGCTTCACCTGTACCTTCTTTTAAACTTCCGCCTGCCTGCTTGTGACCTTGGCTTGTGTTTGGCTCCTGTCTCATGTTCCTGTACCTCGCTGCTCGACTGTTTACCGAGCCTGGCCTCTATCCTGTCTTAGCTTCTGCCTCACGTTCCTGTACCTGCTCTGCCCGGCTGTTGATGACCCCCTGGCTTATGTTCCAGCAACGCTTCCGCCTGCTTATCCAGTGACACGGAATTCCAGTTCTCAGTGCCTGTCCGGTGATCTACAGCCATCGGGTTCCTGCCAAGGCCCAGCTGGTGCCACCAACTACATCGGCCTTCGTGCCACTCTGTGTCTCTCACTCCTTGTCATCTCTACCAGGGCCATTGGACAGGAGGTGCAAGAGAAGCCCTCTCTACAGCTCAATCTCCACCAGGTACATGACAACTGGTCACCAGTAATGCCTGTGGTCTCCCTGCAGCTGATCTTTCTCTATTACTGACTTACCATAGCTTGTTCTGCACTGTGTCTTTATGTGGAGGGGACCATCTTGGTAGAGGCAGGGCTTTCCTTCCTCATCTCAGAGTCTCCAGCAAGGAGAACCGTGAGCAGCACAATAACGACATCAACAAATCTTACTCCTGAGACTAGCAGTCAGAGGCAGCAGATCTCACACTGCAGATGTAAAACTATTCAGATGTAGGCAGCAGGGACTGTGCTGTTATTTTTCAGGAAGAATTCCAGGAAAAAAGGTTTTCAGAGTACTGCTTAGGCACAGCTTACATGCAAATCACTTTTTCAGTTCAGTTCCACTTTAAGTATTCAACACTGTATCCAAATGTAAAAAAAAATATTAAAAAAAATAGATTTGGCTTCATATTTACTTTAATAGACTGGTAACCTTTTGCTGTGGCCAGCAACTTTTATATAATATAGCTTTTTCTATTGTTTGCACCTGTTGTGGCTTTTTGCTATTGTTTGCTGCAATACTTTTCGAGCTGAAATATGCATACAAATAGGCCTTCTGTGTTAGCACTTAGAGAATATTCCAGCTCAGCCTTGTGTTACTATAGCTATGGTATTCAGTAATGATTTATGGTGTTATTGCAAAATGTCGATACTCCTCCTGAGTCTTTCAATTTAAGTTTCAAATTTTTATTATTGTCCAGGCAATTATTTTTGTTTCTTACCATTTCAGGCAATGGAACAGCGGAATGCATTCTCCTTCAGCTTGATATTTATCAAAAGTCAAAATTCACGAACCTTTTAGTATGTCAGGATACATTCCAGAAGAATAAAACTCATTCTAAACACAAGGTATGCAACAAGTCACAAGACGAGTTTCAAGCACCAGAATTCCATAATGGTCATGCAGATCCTTCAAGAAAACATATCCATTTAAAGGTGACCTTTGCCTGAAAATAAAATCCCCCCCCCCATAATTTTCCTTACCCCAGTTTGTTACGAAATCACAATTTTTACCCGCTTCCTCATTCCTCATCTAGGCGAGGATGATGGCGCGTTGTCCCCAATCCACAATCACACATTCTGGGAGGCTACAAGACCAGTGTCACAGTAGTCTGCCATCTCACACATGCCCAGTATGGGGTCTTCTGTGAGTCATCAGGAAGTAACAGGCATGTCCTAAAGCCAAGAGGGTGACATAGAAGATGAGAGCCTTGGAGAAGAACTGGCTGCACAGAAGGCAGTGCTGAACTGCATGGGTTGGTAAGTATGCCTTTCTTGAAGGTCAGCAGATACAGTACTTGTTTTGGCTGCTGAATTTTGATTTTTCCATACCAGGGTGAAGTTCCTCTTTAAAATGTATGTAACCCCCAACAATGAACTTCTCTTATTTGCATGTTTTTTTGTGTATTAAATATACCATTGGAAGGGTTTTGCTATATCTGTTTAACAATTGCAAAAAATAAAAGTAAATTGTTGATCGTATCAGAGATGCACTGGGCTAACAACCTCCTGCGCTCTCTTCTAATTTTCATTTAGTCAACTAAAATCTCCAGTACATTTTATTTTACTAAAATCGAATGGGTTTAGTTAAATTGTAATGCATTATTTAAGCATTTCTCTAGAATTGCCAAACTCATTATATACTCCTGGAGTAAAAATCTAATAACATATTATTATTTATGGTATTAAAGTGGAGGGCCACCCTGAAAAATAAAAATTCACCAAACATCCTAAAAAAAATTAAAAAAAAACATTTGAAAAAAAAAAAAATTGAAACTTACCTAAACCCTTGTTGCTAGGCAATCTTCCTAATCTGCCTCTTCCTATTCAGCTGCGTGTTCTGCTCCTCGGTGAGCGGCCCCGTTGTCTTCTGGGAACTGTGTGTGTTCCCAGAACACCACGAGCCCATTCACAGAGCGCCACGCAGCTCGCGCGTGCGCAGTAGGAAGCTGGCAGTGAAGCCGCAAGGCTCCACTGCCTGTTTCCCTTACTTAGGATGGCGGCGCCGGGACCCGAGAGCCGAGGGACGGGTCGGCCTCGTCCGGCTGACATCGCGGGCACCCAGGACAGGTGCGTACAGCGCGACTGTGCCCACGGGTCCCGCGGACTCGATGTCCACCGGGGGCCCGCGATCGTGTCAATGAGCCGCAGAACTTGGAGATGCTTATGTAAACAAGGCATTTCCTCCTTCTGCCTAGTGACATGACAGGGATCTACTGCTCCCTGTCATCGGGAGCAGTGATCGCTGTCATGTCAGTGGAAGCCCCCCCCCCCAGTTAGAAACACTCCCTAGGACACACCTAACCCCTTGATCGCCCCCTAGTGTTTAACCCCTTCCCTGCCAGTGTCATTTACACAGTAATCAGTGCATTTTTATAGCACTGATGGCTTTATAAATGACAATGGTCCCAAAATAGTGTCAAAAGTGTCCGATGTGTCCACCATAATGTTGCAGTCATGATAAAAATCGCAGATCGCCACCATTACTAATAAAAAAAAAAGAATAATAAAAATGCCATTAAACTATCCCCTATTTTGTAGACACTATAACTTTTGCTCAAACCAATCAATATATGCTTATTGCAATTTTTTTGACCAAAAATATGTAGAAGAATACATATCGCCCTAAACTGAGGAAAAAATTCGGGTTTTTTATATATTTTTGGGGAATATTTATTTAGCAAAAAGTCAAAAATATTGCATCTTTTTCAAAATCGTCACTCTTTTTTTGTTTATAGCGCAAAAAATAGAAACTGCAGAGGTGATCAAATACCACCAAAAGAAAGCTCTATTTGTGGGTAAAAAAGGACGTCAATTTTGTTTGGGTGCAACGTCGCACGACCGCAGTGCCGTATCACAAAGAGTGCACTGGTCAGGAAGGGGGTAAATTCTTCCAGGGCTGAAGCAGTTAAAAATCTGACTGATTTCATTGCGCAAGCATATAGGTTCCAGCACATACTGCTAGCCTTCCATCTCTAGCCACACCCCCAATGAGTTTTATCTCACAAAAGTGAGTACACCCCTCACATTTTTGTAAATAATTTATTATATCTTTTCATGTGACAACACTGAAGAAATGACACTTTGCTACAATGTAAAGTAGTGAGTGTACAGCTTGTATAACAGTGTAAATTTGCTGTCCCCTCAAAATAACTCAACACACAGCCATTAATGTCTAAACCGCTAGCAATAAAAGTGAGTACACCCCTAAGTGAAAATCTCCAAATTGGGCCCAAATTGTCAATATTTTGTGTGGTCACCATTATTTTCCAGCACTGCCCTAACCCTCTTGGGCATGGAGTTCACCAGAGCTTCACAGGTTGCCACTGGAGTCCTCTTCCACTCCTTCATGACGACATCACAGAGCTGGTGGATGTTAGAGACCTTGCGCTCCTCCACCTTCCGTCTGAGAATGCCCCACAGATGCTCAATAGGGTTTAGGTCTAGAAACATGCTTGGCCAGTCCATCACCTTTACCCTCAGCTTCTTTAGCAAGGCAGTGGTTATCTTGGAGATGTGTTTGGGGTCGTTATCATGTTGGAATACTGCCCTGCGGCACAGTCTCTGAAGGGAGGGGATCATGCTCTGCTTCAGTATGTCACAGTACATGTCGGCATTCATGGTTCCCTCAATGAACTGTAGCTCACCAGTGCCGGCAGCACTCATGCAGCCCCAGACCATGACACTCCCACCACCATGCTTGACTGTAGACAAGACACACTTGTCTTTGTACTCCTCACCTGGTTGCCACCACACACGCTTGACAACATCTGAACCAAATAAGTTTATCTTGGTCTCATCAGACCACAGGACATGGTTCCAGTAATGCATGTCCTTAGTCTGCTTGGTTTCAGCAAACTGTTTGCAGGCTTTCTTGTGCATCATCTCTAGAAGAGGCTTCCTTCCGGGATGACAGCCATGCAGACCAATTTGATGCAGCGTGCGGCGTATGATCTGAGCACTGACAGGCTGACCCCCCACCCCTTCAACTTCTGTAGCAATGCTGGCAGCACTCATACGTCTATTTCCCAAAGACAACCTCTGGATATGATGCTGAGCACGTGCACTTGACTTCTTTGGACGACCATGGCAAAGCCTGTTCTGAGTGGAACCTGTCCTGTTAAACCGCTGTATGGTATTGGCCACCGTTCTGCAGCTCAGTTTCAGGATCTTGGCAATCTTCTTATAGCCTAGGCCATTTTTACGTAGAGCAACAATTCTTTTTTTCAGATCTCCAGAGAGTTCTTTGCCATGAGATTCCATGTTGAACTTCCAGTGACCAGTATGAGAGAGTGAGAGTGATAACACCAAATTTAACACACCTGCTCCCCATTCACACCTGAGACCTTGCAACACTAACGAGTCATGTGACATCGGGGAGGGAAAATGGCTAATTGGGCCCAGTTTGGACATTTTCACTTAGGAGTGTACTCACTTTTGTTGCCAGCGGTTTAGACAATAATGGCTGTGTGTTGAGTTATTTTGAGGGGACAGCAAATTTAAACTGTTATACAAACTGTACACTCACTACTTTACATTGTAGCAAAGTGTCATTTCTTCAATGTTGTCACATGAAAAGATAGAATAAAATATTTACAAAAATGCAAGTTGTGTACTTACTTTTGTGAGATACTGTATGTGCCACTTTGTGTTGGTCTATCACATAAAATCCCAATAAAATACATTTATGTTTTTGGTTGTAACATGTCAAACCTCTTCATTTTCGATAGGAGACTAGCATGCAAAAAAAAAAAAAAAAAGGACGATCATTCGTCCAATATTCTTATAGTGTGAATGAGGCTTTACATTTTTCTTTGGCCGCATGTGTTCACTAAATGTAGATGCATTTTTACAAAATATTCCCAAAATTCAACGTTTTTAAGTAAGTTTACGATTTTGGGTAGGGTTGCAGGTTGGACTCCCCTGGTATCGAACATACTGTATGTGTGACCGGCGTAAGAGTCCAGATCCAGTATGAACCAGAAAAACAGCACTGTTAGCAACAAACTGCCATATACAGTAACATAACCCCAGTGTAATTCCAGAAAATCAACATTCCTTCATGATAATTTTTTTTCTTTCTATGGTTTATGTACAGTTTATGTTTACATACGTATACGTAATGCATCAGCATTGATATGGCCATGAGAAAAATGATCCCATATAATGTCAACAGGAGGCTCACATGTTTTGTTTTCTGTAAAGTTTGCCGTCAATCAGGATTAGTCTACACAATCTAGTGGAGGAAGTAAGCATTGTCTATGGGTGTCAATTCTTGGACAATTTATTAACTACTCTCACATTGCAAGAAAGGGAGGCCAAAATTTTAGTAGCATGTTTAGTTTACCAGGTCCTCAAAAAAACCTAAAACAACATCCTCTTTTTATTAACCCAATTTATTCTTTAACCGCTTGCCAACCACCCAATGCAGATATACTGCAGCAGGGTGGCCACTCTGTGCTGGATCACATATCTGGTACGTGAACAATGCTTCCGAGTAGGGGGTGCGTGCACACCTGCCACCCCGGCTGTGCTGTGATTTGTTAGTAGTCGATCAGCGTGTCCTGGCCAATGATTGAATCGTCATTCAAGGAAGGGAGCTCGCGGGTGGTAAGCAATTTTTTGCGGGCAAAGGCTGGTGTTGGTGTTTCAATCATCATGGCACCATGGTTCATATGGTGTCAGGGTGATGTAAGCGCATTGTTTCTATTGTTACATCCTAATATATAATGAAGTGGTTCAACTCACCATAATGCAGAATCAGTGGGAGCCCTGAGCGTGTCACTTGCCACGGTCATCTGCAACCAGATGCAGCATGTCACTTGCCACCGTCACCTGTCACCAGATGCAGCTTTTTAACTTGGCACCTTCGCTTGCCACCAGATGTGAATTGTCACTTGCCACATCACCTGCCACCATTTGCAGATTGTCTCTTTCCACGTGACCTGCCACCATTTGCAGATTGTCACTTGCCACGTCAATTGTCACGTCACCTGCCGCCATTTGCAGATTGTCACTTGCCATGTCACTTGCCACCATTTGCAGATTGTCCCTTGCCACGTCACTTGGCACCATTTGCAGATTGTCCCTTGCCATGTCACTTGCCACCATTTTCAGATTGTCCCTTGTCACGTCACCTGCCGCCATTTGCAGATTGTCACTTGCCATGTCACTTGCCACCATTTGCAGATTGTCCCTTGCCACGTCTCCTGTCACCTGCTGCAGATTGTCACTTGCCATGTCACCTGCCACGAGATGTGGGTTGTCACTTGCCAACTGATGTGGATTGTCACTTGCCATGCCAGCCAGTGCCACCAAATGTGCATTGTCGCTGCATTGGTGGCAGGCTGGCAGCACTGGTCCATTTAGTGAGGACAGGAGAGCGGAGATGCGGGGCGGGCAGTGAGAGATGATGTAATCTCTCTGCTCCCCGCCCCACCTCCGACATTAAAGAGGCCCGTGCTGTGAGGGCAGAAGAGCGCTGATTTGTGGCGGGCAGTGAGAGATGATGTCATCTCTGCTCGTCCGCCCGCTCATCTTTCTCCTCCACCTCTAATGCAGCCTGCCCGCCCACCGCAGCCTTGACCCGCTGGTTAGGCAGGGACATGGAGACTCGGGGGCTATGGGCTCAATAGCCACCCCCTGACGACGCCTATAGTCATTAGTACAGTGACAGTGTATTGTATTAGCACTGATTACTGTATTAGTGTCACTATTGATGTCAACGTCACCGATCACCGCCATTACTAGTATAAAAAAATAATAATAATAATTCCAGTATCTATATCAGATGCTATAACTTTCATGTAAACCAAATAATATACAGTTATTGGAATCTTTTCTAACCAAAAACATGTGTCAGAATACATTTTGGCCTAAATTCATGAAGACATTTTTTATTAACTATGTTTTTTGTGTAGCAGAAAGTACATTGTTTTTTTTTTTTTCAACATTTTCCATTTTTTTTTGTTTATATCGCAAAAAATAGAAAACCCAGTGGTCATCAAATACCATCAAAACAAAGCTCTATTTGCCTGGTCATGAAGCGGGCAAAACCTTTCTGAGCTCAAGTGGTTAGGTGACGTTACTGTTTTGTCAGGGCTTCAATGACCTCTTGCTATGAAGGGGTTAAAGCGGGGGTCCACCTACACCGCCAAAAAAAAAAAAATATTAAAAGCCAGCAGCTACAAATACTGCAGCTGCTGACTTTTAATACATGGCCACTTACCTGTCCCAGGGTCCAGCGTTGTCGGCAGGCGACGCTGAGAACCTACTCGGTTCTCGGCTGCTGCCGCCGCCATCCTAGGTGAGGGAATCAGGAAGTGAAGCGTTGCGGCTTCACTTCCCGGTTCCCTACTGCGCATGCGCAAGTCGCGCTGCGCATCGTAAGTGGTCCCCGCTATCTCCTGGGACCTGTGTGTTTCCCAGGAGACAGCGCGAAGGGACGGGAAGTCTATGCCGGAAGTGGGTGCAAATACCTGTCTTAGACAGGTAACTGCACCCCCCTCCCCCCTGAAAGGTGCCAAATGTGACACCGGAGGGGGGGAGGGTTCAGAAAAGCGGAAGTTCCATTTTTGTGTGGAACTCCGCTTTAAGTAAAAATATTGCCGTAAACCTTTCCATTAAATATTTTAAAAAGAAAGCTGTGAGTATGGCTATTTGTCAAAGCTGAGGCTCCCATCTAGTGAGGGATTATACTCAGCCCTTGGAGTGCTACCAGTTCCGTGGCAGAGCACAGTTCTTCAGCATCATTGATAATGACAGGCATGTCCAGAACTAAAGCCACTTCCATGGATTGGTCAGCAGTAGCGTCTGTCTGTGGATGGTAGCCTCGGCTGTGTCAGGTCATAGCCATCTTGACAGGTTTTCCTTTAAAAGCTGCAGATTTTTTTTTTTAACGGGCTTTCTCATCAAACAAACAGAAATGAGTCATTATTTTGCAATAACATTTTCTTGGTAATGCATTATGTGTGTTTACTTCAAGGACAGTGCACAGGAAATCAAGTTGGTGGTGGAAAACAAGATCCAATAACAAATGCACCATCTGCAGTGGGGAGGAACAGCTCGCTCCCATCTGCTAGTCTCTGCATGGATGACTCTTGTAGTGGAGATTGTTTATAAGCTGAAATCATGGGGAAAACCTCGACATTGCTGAAGAAAACTGAGGATCTCACCTGCTCCACCTGTAACCAGAGCAAAACTGACCACATAATAACATCTCCCCTACCATGGTCTGTTTTTACCCCACCAGTCAGCAAACTAATGTGTGTTAGCAGGTGTAAAAATGCAGGAAGAGGAAGAGGAAAAGGTTTTTCTTAGTGTAAGAATGGGTTAGAACCTCTTTCAACTTAAAGACCTCATTAACACAAGCAGCCACGGAGTTGTAAAAACAGTCCAACCACCCAGCTAAAGGAGAATGTGTAACCACGTCAAAAACTATACCTTCTATCTCATTGGGTGGGCACTTGAATGGTGCAGGCAATTATGGTGTTTTAGTGTGGGTTTTTTAGGGTTGAAATACAGTATCTCACAAAAGTGAGTGCACCCCTCACATTTTTGTAAATATTTTATTATATCTTTTCATGTGACAACACTGAAGAAATGACACTTTGGCCTGTTATGAGTGGGACCTGTCCTGTTAAACCGCTGTATCTCAGTTTCAGAGTCTTGGAAATCTTCTTATAGCCTAGGCCATCTTTATGGAGAGCAACAATTCTTTTTCTCAGATCCTCAGAGAGTTCTTTGCCATGCGGTGCCATGCTGAACTTCCAGTGACCAGTATGAGAGAGTGAGAGTGATAACACCAAATTTAACACACCTGCTCTCCGTTCACACCTTAGACCTTAGGGGTGTACTCACTTTTTTTGCCAGCTGTTTAGACATTAATGGCTGTGTGTTGAGTTGTTTTGAGGGGACAGCAAATGTACACTGTTATACAAGCTGTACACACACTAGTTAACATTGTGTGTAGCAAAGTGTAATTTCTTCAGTGTTGTCACATGAAAAGATATAACAAAGTATTTCCAAAAATGTGAGGGATGTACTCACTTTTGTGAGATACTGTAAGTTAGGAGGTGACAAATCGCTTCTAAGCCACCTGTCAACCGCCTCTAAGCCACCTGTCAACCAAGCTATGACCCTGGGAGTGGTTTGGTCGGATAGGAACTTAGCATTGTAACAAGTAAGGCTATGAGAGGTCAGGGAAATTACCCTCTGGGATAAGCCTTAGGGCACTTTTAAGGAAGAAGGGTCTTAGCTAAAGATAGTAATTGGGACAGAATCTGGGAAGGCTACATGATATCCCCCGGTTGATATCAGAGTTACCAAAGATTATAGAAAGAAGCCAAAGGAGGAAACTTTGGAGCTGCTTTGTACCATTTATATCACCCTATTTTTTTTTTTTTTAAGTAAAGCATCTGTATCCCTGGTAGATTTTTAATCTACCGCTGATAGGTAAATCTTGTGGGTTACTTGTTAGAGGAAGTTAGATTTGCCTCTGTTCCAGCTTGGCTGAGTTGCGTGTAGTTCCACACTGTGCCGGTGGGTGTCGTTGTCACCATGGGCTGGTGTTGGAAAGGCAACGTGTTGAAGCGTATGAGTGCTCCTCTGTCCCGGAGACAACTCGGTGGAGGTGGTCCTCCGAGTTGCATTCTGGGAGATGGTATTTATGGGACAGACGCCATGTTTAGGGATTCGTTTTCAGCCACCTGCTGGCCCTCCTGACCGACAGGTATGCGTTAAGAGTACCACCTCATGGTCCTCCGTTCCGGAGGCCCACGTCGCTGCGGCGTGTGGGTGGGCCCAGAAGCCTGTCTGGAGCCTACCACAGCAGCAGAGGAATGGTCCTGAGCTGTCTATCCTGAGTGAAGAAGCTGGACAACCGAGGAGATCCCAGGGGAGGACCCGTCATGGAAGGATCAAGCAGAGTGCTGGTCTGGAGAGGGGCCTGGTGACTCGGTTGGAGGACGTATCCTGAAGTAATCTTACTGCATAGTACTGTCGGGCTGGCTTAAAGGTTCAAGTACTGTGTCTGACATTCATCGCAAACCAATACATCCTGTGGCAGAGGATCGTACGAGTTTTATTCCAAACAAGTCTGTGGCAGAGACTTTTGTTTGTGCTATGTACTGGCTGCTAGGCAAGTGAGAGAGGCCTATCCAGGCGGGCAAAGATTGAATTCCACAAGGGGAGTGCATTCAACTACAAGTGTTCAATTCCAAAGAATGTTCTAAGGAATACTAAGGAAAGGTATTTGAGCTTCCCTGCAACTTTCCTTCTGCCTCTTTCCTGCTACTTCCTTTATTACTTGTTCATTAAAGCATTGAAAAATATACTCAAGTGTTTGGTGCCTACATCGTCCAGAGGTAAACTCAACGGGACCCTAGACCTGGTGCCGGTGAAACAGAGGTATCGAGAGTGAAGGTAATAGCCCGCTATAAAGCAGCAGCTCCACCGAGAGTTAGTGCTACACATCTTAAAAGGCTGACCATGTGGACAGTCGTTTATTGAAGAAATGTTCTTGGAAGTGGGCCTCAGGCTGGGTGAGGTACATGAGTACCCGAGATGGCGGGGTTCCTCTATAATTCAGGTGTCTGGTACCTTATCTCATTCCTGTTTCAAGAAGACAAAGGGATTTGCGCTGGGCCAGGTTGGTCATTGCTGGTGGCCAACCAGGGACCTGCTTACACATGGATTGTTTATCAGAGGAGGGATATCAAAGGCTGCCATATGTGTGAACAAGAACTTAAAGGGATGCTGTCAAATACCCATTCATTGCAAATGGACAGTACCATCTAGTAGCTCACCTCCTCCCCAGTAAGGTATTCTCACCCATCCACACTCTCTCATCACCTTATTCCTGAGTATGTTCCAGTGTTGGATTATAGATAATGCCACTGATCACCCATGTGACAGCTTTCAGATATGGTGATTGGGAGAACAATCATATAGGGGCAGTTACCTGCTCTCTCATGCCCTTCATTAAAGCAATGGAGTGAGGGCTCTGACAAAAAGAGACTGGGGGTGGACACCATATCTGGCCAAAGTGACTGTGTCTCTCATTTGAGAGATTTTTTCTTATATTTTATTATGACACAAAAAGTAGTAGAAGACAATCTCCCTGCTTCCTATTGGTTCGGTGTCAGAAAGAGAAAGAAGTATAATAATAACATTTTTTAGAAGTACACACACCGCCATACTGTGCTGAATCCTTTATGTTTTCTGTTCAGTTTAACCACTTGCCTACCGGGCACTTTTATCCTCTTCCTGCCCAGGCCAATTTCCAGCTTGAATGACAATTGCACGGTCATGCAACACTGTACCCATATGAGATTTTTGTCATTTTTTTTTTCACACAACTAGAGCATTCTTTGGTAGTATTTATTCACCACTGGGTTTTTATTTTTTTGCTAAACAAAAGAAAAAAGACCGAAAATGTTGAAAAAATTTTTTTTCATAGTTTGTTATAAAATTTTGCAAACAGGTAATTTTTCTCCTTCACTGATCGGCGCTGATGAGGCTGCACTGATGGACACTGATGAGGCGACACTGATAAGGCGCCACTGATGGACACTGATAGGTGGAACTGATGGGCACTGATGAGGCAGGACTGGTAGGCACTGATAGGTGGCACTGATAGGTAGCACTAATTGGCACTGATAGGCAGCACTGATAGTAGGTACAGGTAGGTGGCACTGCTAGGCAGCACTAATAGGTGAAACTGATAAGGAGGCACTGATAGGCACTGATAAGTGGTACTGATGAGCACAGATTGGCAGCACTGGTGGGCACTAATTGGCAGCACTGGTAGGCACTGGTGGGACTGCACTGATAATCAGTGCCCTGATTATCAGTGCCAATGTCACTTTAACATAAGTCGGTTAGCGGCTTTCTTCTTCTTACAGCGTGAGAAAAGAAAAGCAGATAACCGGCTTGAGTTTACGTCAATGGCTGACAGCTGATCACGTGGTAAAGGGCCGATGTGATTGGCCCTTTACCTCAATCTGTGATCAGCTCAGTCTGAAAGACTCGGCGATCACAAAGTGCGCAGCCCGCGCTCCGCGGGGGGCGCAATCACGGGGGGACATCCATGGACGCCCTCCCGGCAAACTAAACCCGCGCTGTACCTGTCTTTTGGCTATAGTTCGGGCAGGAAGTAGTTAATAAGCTTTATTGCTCATAGGTTATAATATTTTCTGCCAGACTCCATTCATTCTCCTCTCCATAAAGCAGGAACAGAGTCTGACAGGAGGTATCATCACTAATGTAATCAGGTGCTGGCTAGTGCAAGATGGAATCAAGAGGACAAAATCTAACAGAACCATAGACTAGCTAGTTCCCTCCTAATGCCTGGGACACAGACCATTACATCACTTCCTGTCTACCTTTCTGTTTACCCAGTTATATAAAGACACTGCTAGCAGACACCGGTTTATTCAAATAAATTATGAAATCCTTGCTTTGCCATTTACCCAGTTCTGTCTGCAGATCTGACTCTGTCAATCTTCATTACTCTTCACCTTTAAAGGGCCACAATGTGCTAGCAGAAGATACTCTCCCTAACCATTGGATTGACTCTATTGCATATCCACCCCTACTTATCACTTATTTAAAGGGGCACCTCTTATTTATTTAAATGTAGCACCCTCTAGTGTGTGCTAGAAGTAGAGTAGGAAAAAAACATAGTTTATCTCAGGGCTAAGCCTGAGCTATGGAATCTAGGTCAGGGTTTACTAAGTTTCAGGGCTGGGTGACTCATCCTGGCAGCGCTCTGGTGCCTCCCCCAGTCTAGAAGGTTGGAGAATATTCTAGAATTAGTGGGTGGAGGTTAGAAGGAGCTGCCTTGAATATTTATAGAGCCTCAGCCAATCCTCAGAAGTAGCCTAACAGGGGGCTGAGACCACTCCATAAATAGACATGGGTCATGCCAGCAGGGCCGTCTGGTGGAAGATGGAGATACAGTGTTGAGGGGGCTGTCGGTGGCCCTCAGGGGTGCCCAGTAGTCTTGGGGAGGGTGTCCTGTCTTGGGTCGGGGCTCGGGTGCTGGAAGAATCCTGCTAAAACACACAGGAGGAGTATTTTCTGGAGGCACGGGAGCAAGAGAGAGGACAGGGTGAGTAACAAGACAGTAGGGGACTAACAAGGGGGAGACTGTCACATGTAGTCAGTTTTCCTGAAGACAGCAGTTAACTTAAGTCTTCATCCTTCCCTGAGAGATCTCCTGAGAGTCAGTCAGGTGGACTGGTGTGGAGAGTTAGCCTGGAGGGCTAGTGAAAGGGGCAGCTGCAGCCAGGGGGGTTGGCAGTGCCTGAAGAAGTGGTGCTGGGATCAGTGACCACAGAGGAGAAGTTACAAGCTGTTTCACTACACTGTGCTACACAAAAAGGGGCTACGCGTTCCTGCCTGTAAAGGGCTATTGCTAATCAGACTGACAGCCTGTCAGATAAATCAAAGTGATTCAGCTAGAGCAAGCAAGTGCTGCGCAGGAGGAAAGTGAAGGAGACTGTATATAGACTGTATATAGGAAGATGTTTCTGAAGTTTTGCTGAAGTCAAGTAGGCATCCCATAACCTCCCATCCTTAGCCAAGTTATTAGCCCTCAATAAATAACAAAAACAAAGTCACAGACTGTTCTCTGACTCTGGGTGCTTTGTGCCTTTGCCTTGGTCAACATATCCGGACTCTCTCTGCTGTGTTTTCCTGTGAAAGACTTTTGCTTGGCTGACTTCCCTTCTGGTTCCTGATCCTGATCCTACAGTACCTTTCATCCTTGAGGCTGATGCATCGGAGACTGGAGTTGGTGCCCTGCTGTCTCAACGTCCTACCTCTGAAAGCGCTATTCACCCTTGTGGCTACTTTTCCAAGAAATTATCCCCTGCGGAATGCAATTATGAGATCGGGACAGAGAGTTGTTAGCGATCATTTTAGCCCTTAAAGAATAGAGGCATCTCCTCGAAGGTACTACTGTGCCGGTTCTTATTCTGACTGACCATAAGAATCTCACATTCTCATCTGAGGCTAAGCTTCTCTCTCCCAGAAGGGCGCGATGGGCTCTTTTCTTGTCAAGTTTCAATTACAGTCTCATTCTTACCCGGTACTAAGAATGTAAGGGCTGATGCATTGTCGCAACAGTTTTCCTCCGCTTCCAAGATGGAGTTGGTTCCTGTTCCTGTGATTCCTCCCAATTGTATTCTGGCTATGGTTCGCACTTCTCACTTCTCCTTTGGGTGACAAAATTCTTGCCGTTCAGATCCATTCTCCTCCTGAGAAACCTTGTGACTGCTGCTTTGTCCCTGAGAGTCTCCGTACTGCCGTGCTCCAGACTTACCATTCTCCCAAGGCTGCTGGCCACCCAGGGAAGAATCAACTCTTTTGGGCCATTTCCCAACAAGTGGCCTAGTCTACGTGCTGATGTAGCCGCCTTCGTAGCTGCTTGTTCTGTGTGTGCTCAGAGTAAGACACCACGACACCTTCCAGTGGGCCTCCTATAACCCATACCCAATGGAGAGAGGCCTTGGACCCACCTGTCTATGGATTTCATTGTGGAGTTACCCAACTCTCAGGGCAACACAGTTATCCTCATGGTGGTTGACCGGTTCTCTAAGATGTCTCATTGTATTCCACTTAAGAAGTTGCCCATATCTAAAGAAATGGCTTCCATTTTTGCTCAGGAGATCTTTCGCTTACATGGGCTACCCAAGGTGATCGTCTCAGACAGGGGTAGCCAGTTTGTGTCCAGGTTTCTGGCGAGCCTTTTGTGCATAGTTGGAAATTCAGCTTTCCTTCTCCTCTGCGTATCTCCCGCAGTCCAATGGGGCCCCAGAACGAGACAACTAGTTCTTGGAACAGTTTTTACGTTGCTACATTTCTGACCACCATAACAACTGATCAGACCTCTTACCTTGGGCAGAGTTTGCTCACAATAGTGCCGTCAATACTGCTTCCTGATTGTCTCCATTCATGGTGAATTATGGTTTCCAACCATCCATGTTGCCTAACTCTTTTGTTCCTCAGAGCATTCTTGCATTGGAGGAGCATCTATGTGGTTTTCGTTCCACTTAGGTACAGGTCCAAGAGTCTTTGCGACGTGCCATTGATAGGTACAGACTCCATTCTGACCACAGATGCATACCTGTGCCTTCCTACCAATTTGGGGACAGGGTCTGGCTGTCATATCACAACTTCTGACTCCGTGTTCCCTCATTAAAACTGGCACCACTGTTTATTGGGCCATTCTGTATTCTCCGTAGGATCAACCCAGTGGCTTATGATTTAGACCTTCCTTCTAATATGCGTATTTTAAATGTATTTCATGCCTCCTTATTAAAACCTATGGTATGAAACCGTTTCACCACTTTGGTACTACGTCCTCACCCAGTTCAGGTTGAAAACCATGAGGAATATGAGATACAATCTGACATTCATTCCCGTAGCTTCCGTGGGCGCATACAGTACCTGGTTAATTGGGAGGGGTACGGTCTGGAGGAACGTTCTTGAGTCTCATCCTCAGATGTACTTGCTCCTGTCCTCTTCCGTGCCTTCCATATACATTTTCCCCTCAAACCTGGTGGTCCTCCGAGGGGGAGGGGTCATTGAGGAAGGGGTACTGTCAGGGCTGGGCTCAGCCATTCCTTCTCAGAGCTCTGTGTCCAGCTGTCGGTTAATTGCCAAAGACTCCTCATTCCACAGTGACTCACCTGGTCTTCATTTCCTGCTCGTCAGCTAGAGCTGCTGGTTATATAAACTCCCTGGATCAGATGTTCTGTGCCTTTGCCTTGGTCAACATATTCAGACTCTCTCTGTTGTGTTTTGCTCTGAAAGACTTTTGCTTGGCTGACTTCCCTTCTGGTTCCTGATCCTGTTTGCAGCACCCAACAACGCTGATCTCTGGACTCCTGTTTCTCTGGCTTGTTCTGACTACCTGTCCTGGTTACCGAACTCTGGCTATGTTTTTGATACGTTTGCTCTGTTTATACCATTTTACCATTTTATTAAATAGTGTGATTTTTACTGCACTTCTGTCTCACTCAGTCTGATTCATGAATTTTGACAGTCCATTACCCTTTTTATTCTGTGCTGGGTATTATTGATAACTAGTTTGGTGAACATTGTTTGTCTAACCATGTCTGAACCTATATCAGAAGAGTATCAGAAGGGTTAAGGAACTTGCAAAGTCAAGGCAGCACCAGAGGACAAGAATCATCCAGCAATTTTGAATTGAAGAAAAAGAAAAGGTTTAGCAAAGTACAGCTGTGTGTATACTTCATGGGCTCTGAGGATCAGATGAACCCTTGGCCTTGACACCTTCGACAGGTAATATGAAGTCAGAAATCTGCTTTGAGCAATGCCATTATTAAGGTTGTAAATAAAATAAAATCTTTGTTTTAAAAATAAACCATTACTACATGAGGAAGGATTCCTAGAGCACTATGAGTTAGCCAAAGACAGCACAGTAGACACTGCTTGTTTTGATGCGCAATGGTGTTGATTTACTAAAATTGGAGAGTGCAAAATCTGGTTGGTGATTGGTTACTGAGCAGAGCACTCTCCAGTTTTAGTAAATCAATCCCAATGTGTCTGATTGAAACTATTGACTTACGTAACCATCTGATTATGGATGAATTGCTGCTGTATGTGGCATCAAAGAAGTAAACCAGCTCTGGTTATATATTTTATTTCTCTATTTCTAGTGTATCCCATGAAACATGGAGGTTGCCATCGCCACTCTCCTTTTGAAAATGCTTGTTTCCTGGCTGATTATTACTTTTTTTTACATTTTTTTGTGTGTATGACACATGCAACTGATGTTGTTTGTGCTGAAATTTCTGGTAAGCAAATTCCTACACCGAAAACATGCACGCAACTTTTTAGGAGCCAAAAATTAA
This sequence comes from Aquarana catesbeiana, assembly GCF_042186555.1. NCBI lineage: Eukaryota > Metazoa > Chordata > Amphibia > Anura > Ranidae > Aquarana > Aquarana catesbeiana. The sequence goes on from NC_133325.1 coordinate 49,351,362, forward strand.
CGAACCGCTTTAAATATGTTCACCTCTTTCCATTGGTGGAAAATCCTCATATTTGCAGGCTGCAATCCAAAGTATAAAATCACGGCACTCATGATGAAGAGCAGACTGCATCGAGAAATTCTCCTATCGCCACGCACGATAGAGCTGAACAGCAAAGGGTCTCCGAAGATTCCACCCTGGTGTAGATGTATGTGGCTGTTCTAAAACATGAAGAAAAGCATGACATTTTCATCTGCTCTCTCTTCTAGAAGTTTGGCAGCAGCTGTCATATTAATTGACACCAGCTGTGCTCTTACAAATTTCGGAGAATGAGCCAAACAAGGAGGATTGGAGAGTGAGGTAACATGCTTGTTCCAAGGGAGTGCATTGTGATTATCTGCAATGCTCAAACCTCTTCTATATATGAATCACAGATATCACACCTAATATTGCAGACAGACAGGGAAAGCAATCGGAGGTCTGTCTTATGTAGGCCCTATGTACGGGTTTTTGGGACTCCTGTGGCCAAGGTTCATAATGATAGGAGCACAATGGAACCTGAGGGCAGAGAGGGAACAGATATATCATAATAGTGTAGACCAGGGCTTTTTTTCGCAGAGAATAGGTGCAGGAACTCAACCATGCCCCCCACTTTCCCCCAAGAGGGGGGCAGAATAGCACACCGCAGCAAATGGTGGGTGTGGTCAAATTGCACTTAGAGTGGGAGGGTCTTAAAGGGGCAATAAAATACCAGGCGTGTGCTACATACAGAGTGCAGGGTTTAGGACTGCATGGTGTACAGAGTGCATGGTTTATGAGTTCACGGTGTACAGAGTGTAGAGATCAGGAGTGCGTGGTGTACAGAATGTAGAGTTTAGGAGTATTTGATGTACAGAGTGCAGAGATCAGGAATGCACTGTGTAAAGAATGCAGAGTTTAGGAGTGCACGGAGTACAGAGTGCAGGGTTTGGGACTCGGGAGTACATAGAGTACAGAGTGCAAAGTTTAGAAGTGTGCGGTGTACAGAGTGCAGGGTTCAGGAGTGCGCGGTGTACAACGTGAAGGGTTTAGGAGTGTGCTGTGTAAAGAGTACAGGGTTTAGGAGTGTGTTACATACACATTGCAGAGTAAAGGCGCATTCTATGTACAGAAGGCACAGTTCAGGACTGCATTTCTCACTGGCCACTTTAAATAAAAAATTACCCCCCCCTCACTCCCCAAATTGCCTCCCACCCCCAAATCCTCATCCTAGACAGGATTGATATCCTTTTTCCAGTACAAGCTCTCCCCCATCAATGTAAACTGTCTTCCCCTGCTATAAATCCTTTTGTTTCTCCTCCTCCTTAAATCTCCCAAGACAGACCTCAGATACAGCGCAGGCTCAGGATCAATGCGGGCGGGAGATGTTCTTTCTCCCAGGCTCCTTCTCGTGTGGTCTGTCATAAGACACATCAGAGCCAAGGAGGACGTTGGACTGCATGACTTTGCTGGAAACACTCCACAGCCTGCAATGTTCTGCAGACCTAGCTTCGATGGAGGGTGGACCAGGTGGTGCGTCATTAGGAAATTGGCTGCCTGAACCAGGGAGAGGCAGTTGGTCCCTGATGACATCAGAGAGGAAGATGGTGGCGCAGGACCAGCAGTTCAATGCTGGATTCGCTGGGTGTGTGAGTATGTTTATTGTAGATAAACTAGCAGAAAAGGTAAGGGATTAAAAAAAAAAAAACCCAGGAGTGACGTTCCATTTGAACTAAGCCTAATGCCGCGTACACACGACCAGACTTTCCATCAGAATAGACTCCGACAGTCTTTCCGACGAAGTTCCGACGGAGTTCCGCTGAAACGGACTGCCTACACACGATCACACCAAAGTCCGATCGTTTAGAACGCAATGACGTACGACGGGACTAGAAAAAGGAAGTTCAATAGCCAGTAGCCAACAGCTGCCCTTGCGTCGTTTTTGGTCCGTCGGAATAGCAATATTTTGCCTTCTATGGTTCCTCACTCTCAGCTCCATTAAAATGCTAATGACATTCTTAAAGAAAACTTTTTGGTTTTCAATTGATAATATAACTTATTTTAAACCCAGTGATGTCTTTACTGGGGCAATTTGCTTCTCTTTGCAATGCAGACAGATCATAGCTTGTGAGGGGGCGGGTGCTGTACATAGCGTTCTGAAAAAAGCACAGCACCCTGCCTCACTACTCCACCTATGCAAATATAAAAATGCCTTGGTGGAAGGGTGTCAAGAGTGTATTGCTATGGCTATTTTAGTGATTTTTATAGCATAAATATAGCTAAAAGCTAGGCTTACCCTATTCATACGCTAATGAACTCATTGGACTGGTTCATGACGCTCAGGATATGAAGTTATGTAGGTAAGAATTGGGGGGGGGGGGAGAACTTGGACACCTCCAAAGGAAGCAGAAGTAATTTTGCAGGACTCCAAGAAGCAAGGAGCAGTCTGGAGAGATCCTGGATAAAAGGAAGAAAACTCCATCACCAGGAAAAACCAAGATAAGTTATTGTTTAATGTATACCTATTGCATACATTGTTCATGCTCATTTGCTAGGGAGGATAGATAGCTTGTGCATGTGTATATTGTATGCAGATTTTGTAATACTTTGCATGTCTTGTATTGTTTCCTAAAATTGTATGTAGTTTGTAGGTACAGCACTTTGTTTAGTAAAGCAAAGCACATTAATACACTATAGAGGTTTTTATTGCGTTTTTGCTTTTACCTTAAAAGTAAGTAAGTAACCTTAAAAGATGCAAAGTAAAACAAGGAGGAGTGGGCGTCCCTAGGGAAGGCTGTTTTTGCATGTAGACCACCCTAGGTAATGCCCATATATGATGCTGAGCATTCTTGATTGAAAGAACTGAAATTCAGTGGATGAAAGAGGTTGGCCAGAGACAATCAAGCTAGGGAGGAAAGATCTAGATGATGCTGGATGTCCTCCAGCTTCTAATGCACATTGTGGGAAGCTCACAGTGTGCAGTGGAATCAGAGTAAGAAATTTATATAAAGGAGAGGAGCCTGTACAACTGTGCAAGACTGAAGGGAAAGCCGGAGTTACACTTTAAAATTATATTGTCACGAGGCCCCAAAAATGAATTATAATAACAAAATTATAAAAGAATTCAACTCAAAAAAAGTGTAAATCCAAGGTCACCGGTAACAGCATAGCGTCCGCCAGGACCTAAATCCATTTAATATGTGACCGCGGGATAATTGACCAGCTTTGCCGACTCAAATGTCAGCGCGAGGGTTGGAAACGATTAGGAAAGACTTATGTTAATGAGATATGTGAAGGGAACAGTGCTTGCTGCTTTTGCAAAGGCACAGGAAATTATAGTGCTGACAGAAAGGAGAAACTTTGCAAGAACAGCTCAAATTTTTTTTTTTTTAAACTTTGAATGGGTTCAGATCTCAAAGCTGGCACCGAAAAACACCAGACTCGTTGTGGGCGCTGATACGCTTTACAATAAATAGAACTGGTCATTCTTACTAACAGAGCTCTTGTTTTGTACAGCTTTCCCAGGAATATAATGGATTGAAGGTATAATGACGGTGGAATGAAACCGGTATAATCTGAGATACCAAAATATAAGGGGAGGATAAAATGCAAGTGATATGCTGTAACGTATATCCTGGGGAAAGCACAGTACTCACCTCACCTTGGAGTTCCAATGGCATTGTATCTGTTTTCAGTAGTTAATGCAAGGAGGTCACTGAAGGGATGGTGGGTAGGCTTCACCCAAGTAGGTGGGCCTGTACAGTCCTAGCCAGCCAGGAGATACAGTAGAATTGTGAAGCTCTTGTAGTTGTGTTTATTTTACTCATTTATTTTCTGTGTTTCTGAAGCTCTAACATATTCTTCAACATTTTCAGGTACATTTATAACACCTCCCTGGCCCTCAATTGCATATTGGGGTCATTGAAGACATAGTGGGCTAGAAAAATGCTGTAAATTAAAAATGCTTTCAGAAATAGAAGTGTTAATAGTTTATTTGTATCAATTAACAAAATGGAAAGTAAAGGAACAGAAGAGGAATCCAAATCAAATCAATATTTGGTGTGATCACCCTTTAAGGCAGTGGTTCTCAACCCTTCTAGTGCTGTGACCCCTTGATAAAATGTCCCAAGTTGTGGGGACCCCTAACAGTAACATTTTCATAGCATAGGTTGTCAGCATCCAAGGCAAGACAAGTAATTTACGCCCCTAACCCACGAACATTTAGCGCTCCCTGAGTCCCTTCCACTTGTACAGTATTATGGTACATTTTAGGATGTACCACACTCTCTTTGTTCTCCTTTCTTTCCCTTTTATCTCTCTCTACCCTAATTTCTTGTTTTTTTCCCACCATCCCTCTCTCTAGCTGTCTTTCTTGTTCTTTCTCTTATTCTTTCTCTCCCTTTTTCTTTGTTCCTCCCCCTCTTTTCCTCTCCCTTCCATGTATTCTCTATTTTTATTCCTTCTCTTACTCCTTGGTGGGGGGGGGGGGGGTGGAGGAATGGGATGAGTGGCAGTGCTGGTGGGGGGTGGAATCAGTGGCACTGCGGGGGGGGGGGGGTTCTGATCAGCCAACTTAGGTGCTCTTGATCAAGGTCATCTGCTGATCTGTAGTGGGAACTTATAATGGCAACTCTAATCACAGGTAGTGTTACTCACTGTGTCTCCGGCTTCACTGTGTCTCCAGATCCGTGGTGTCTCGAAGCAGTGACACCGATGCCGAAATCAGGAGATAGGGTCTCCTCCATCCCCTCCCACTTCACATTTCATACCAGTCATCTGACCTCTAGTCTCTGCCCCCCAGCTATGCCGTGAACTGAATGGGAGGCTGCGAAGAGGCTGAGTGGGTGGCCGCGGGCTCCAGGAACAGCCCAGCTTGGCGGCCACAGGCTCCATGGAAAGTCCTACTGAGCGGCTGCGAAAAGGCTGGGAGAGCGGTGCAGACTTCAGTAACAGCCCAGGATTCGGTGACCCCTGACAAATCGTCATTCGACCCCCGAGGGGGTCCCGACCCCCAGGTTGAGAACCACTGCTTTAAGGCCTTCAAAACAGCATCAATTCTTCTAGGTACACTTGCACACAGTTTTTAGAGGAACCTAGCAGGTAGGTCATTCCAAACATCTTGGAGAACTAAGCACAGATCTTCCGTGGATGTCGGCTGCCTCAAATCCTTCTGCCTCTTCATGTAATCCCAGACAGACTGCATGATGTTGAGATCAGGGTTCTGTGGAGGTCAAACTATCACTTCCACTACACCTTGTTCTTCTGTACACTGAAGATAGTTCTTAATGATGTAGCGCACCCCACGTAGGAGCTGCAGATGAACTTGAATCCCCTACTCCAGTACAGGCACACCGAATTTTCACAACCACCCCAGAGTCAGGGAACAGTCCGTGACTTTGCTTTTTGTTATTTATTGAGGGTTAATAACTTGGATAGAGATGAAATGGTGTAAACGGGGTAATTAGCGTGGCTGTATTATAGAGGGAAACACACTGTGTGGCAGGGGCGTTGCTAGGTCTACAAAAGATCTGGGGCTAGAGCCCATAGCAGCGTAGTAAAGAAAGTCATACGCTTGGGCTGGCATACACATGTATATACAGTAATATACGTGTGGGTGTATATATATCCCCAGAGAGCCCCCCGCTTACATCAGGGTCCCCAGAGAGCCCCCCTTACATCACCTTACATCAGGGTCCCCAGAGAGCCTCCTCCTTACATCAGAGTCCTCAGAGAGCCTCCCCCTTCCATCAGGGTACCCAGAGGGCCCCTCCACTTACATCAGGGTTCCCAGAGAGGCCCCCTTACATTAGGGTCCCCAGAGAGCCTCCCCCTTAAATCTGGGTCCCTAGAGAGCCTAGGCCTTAAAATCAGGGTCCCCAGAGAGCCTCTCCCTTACATCAGGGTCCCCAGAGAGCCCCCCCACTTATATAAGGGTCCCCAGAGAGCCTCCCCTCCCCTTGGGGACCCCTGCAGAGACTCGGGGCTATTGGCCTCAGATTCAGGGCTATAGCCCCAAAAGCCACCCCTTAGCAACGCCCCTGCTGTGTGGTATTGTAAATTAAGTAACTTTAATTGCCAGATAAGCAGCAGTGGAAAATGATATTTACAAAAGTGGAGTAAACAGTTCTTTTGTTAGCATATAAGGCACAGATTCACAGTCCATTCACCAAAGATACAGAATGCAGCTCAATAAACTGGTACTGTAGTTATTATTCCTCTCTTCAGGCACATCAGTGGTATACAAGGCACATTTTGATTACTTGCCATAGGCTGTTGTCCATAAGCAGGTTCCACAGATGCAGCAGAGATGATTTAACAGGAAAATACACTGTCTTAGATGAGCTTCTATCACAAGCACAGCAGCAGTGCTGAGAGGCAGGACTCCTGAGGAACCCCGTTCTGTCCCTACAGGCTGGAACACTCTCCCTGAGTAAGCCCTAGCTTTCCCTCACAGGCAGTATACCTTTCCCTCACTCATTCCACACACATCTCTCTCAAATGGTAGCTGGGCTCCCTTTTATATGGAAGCTAATGCAACGTACACACGGTTGGACTTTTCGACCGGACTGGTCAGACGGACATTTATCGACCGGACTGGTCCGACGGACTTTCCGACAGACTTTTGACAGGCTTCCGCCGGACTTTTATTTTACGAACGGACTTGCCTACACACGACCGGACTTCGGACGGCCTTTCCTACACACGACCGGACTTTCCAGCGGACCTATTTCCCGACGGAGTTACGGCGGACTTGCCAAATGAACGGAATTGCCCACACATGAACAAGTCCGTTCATTCTGAACGTGACTCGGGTACGACGGGACTAGAAAAGGAAGTCAATCTCGCCGCTTTTATCGACGAGATTTACACCTTGCGAGCCCCATTGCGGGGCATACCAGGCCCTTAGGTCTGGTATGGATTTTAAGGGGAACCCCCTACACTGAAAAAACGGCGTGGGGTCCTCCCCAAATTCATACCAGACCCCTATCCGAGCATGCAGCCTGGCCAGTCGGAAAGGGGGGGGGGGACGAGCAAGCGCCCCCCCCCTCCTGAACCGTACAAGGCCGCATGCCCTCAACATGGGGGGGTGGGTGCTTTGGGGGAGGGGGGGCACCCTGCAGGCCCCCCCACCCCAAAGCACCTTGTCCCCATGTTGATGAGGACAAGGGCCTCTTTCGACAACCCTGGCCGTTGGTTGTCGGGGTCTGCAGGCAGGGAGCTTATCGGAATCGGAATCGTACCCCTACCCATTCACCTAGGGAAAAATTGTCAATAAAAAAACACACTAGACAGGTTTTTAAAGTAATTTATTAGACAGCTCCGGGGGTCTTCTTCCGACTTCGGGGGTCTCTCCGGCCTCTTCTCCCAATGTCCGGTTATTCTCCGCTCTCTCTGGCGTCTATTCCCGATGTTTGGTTCTTCTCCCGGTGTTCGGCCTCTTCTCCCGCTCTCCGATTCTTCTGCCGGGCTCCTCCGCTATCTTCTGCTCTTTTGCCGCTCTTTTGCTAGCGGTGGCCTGGTCTTCTGCGTCGTCTTCTCCCCTCTTCTCTTCTTCCGATATTGACACAACGCTTTCTCCCGCTGTAATGGTGTGTGAGCGGTGCGCGATGACATATATAGGCGGTGACCCCGCCCCCTTATAGCGTCACAGTCCCTGGGCATGCTGGGTGATGTTGACCACGCCCCCCTTGTGAACAGAAAAGTGAGCAGGCAGATATTAATTTAGGTTGAACAAGTCTTCTTTCAGAGATTTCAGAAATCCCTTACCCAGTGGTGTAGGCTAATTGGTAGATGCTAGTCTGATTTTGGGACATTCCCATCAAATATGGAGGTGGTTGCCTGGACCTTTGGTGCAAATATATGGAATATAATAATATGGAAATATAGATGTAAAAGAATATAGTAAGTAATTTATAATGGGATTCTATGGTGGAAGCATTGATAAAGCAGTGCGCTGTAGTTTTCCAGAATTAATTCCAGCCCTCCTGGTCCTGACTGCCTCCAATATCTGCCTCTCAACCTATCTGCCTCTCAACCTACACATATAGAAGAGGTTTTGCGGCCTATCCTCCTAATAGCAAATTGTATATAGTGAAGTTTATATCTCTAGATGTGGAGTCATGTTGACATGTATACAGTGTGTTCACATGTAAGAAAAGTTTGTGGAAAGAATTTTAAATGGTACAGGAAGTCAAATGTTTCATCTGTATGGAATAATTATTCCTCATGGATCTTTATGGCTACGATGGAGGGAAGTAAAGTTCATGATTATCAAGAGAGTTATCATGGGGACACTTGTTCTAATGATAACAGTTTAAAAGGGATTTCCTCTCACTTTGGGGAGATTTCCTCTCATTTCAGGGAAAGAAACTGAAACAGAACGAAGACTAAAAGAAAAAAAAACAACAACATGTCAACGGTTCTATTCCTACTTTATCCAAAACTAGAATCAAAAGGTTTTGGCTGGAGAAACAATGAAACATGTCCATTAGAAGCCAGCCATGAGCGTGTGATGGCAAATCTATTTTGAAAGTGTAACCACCGTGTCCAATGTCTGCTGGACCTACCAAAAATGTACAGACTTTGGATTCACCTGTACTCTCTAATTTATTCAATTACAGCCTATTAAGCCACCACAGTTATGCCGTTTCCGATTGCTTAAAGGCATTCTAAAAATGGATCTACTCTTACTAGATGGAAAAATGATGTCTTGTTCTTGCAGTTATTCAACATTTTATTTCACCATGACAAAATCAACTCTTATAAACTCTGACAAATTGTCTACCATTTTAAATGACAAGCAAAATCATTTTCTAAGGTGTGGTCTCATTGCATAATACAAGAAGGAATTGTATGCAAGTAGACTAAATCCTAATTTTACTATTACCTTAACTTATCATTAATCATAATCTATGAGATTTGAGTTTGAGTTTGGATTTCACTCCGTTAGATTATTACAGCTCCTGACATCCCCTTTCCCTACTCCTCGAACCTTCTCTCTACTTCCCTAGTTCCTATTTTCTCTTTCCTCAGAAAATTATTCTACTCTGGGGAGTTTCTGCCAGATGCTTCAAGTTCCTCACCAGGAGACCGTGAGGGATTTTTGAGTTCTGTTTTTTTTTTTCATGTACACATTCTGGAAGGCTAGGGGGCTAAGTCAGGTAAACTGATTTATTGTTTCAGTTCTGCGTTTGCCCTTTGTCGATAATACTTAACAGAAGCCCTGTTTCTGCTTTCGTTTATAAATTTACCTAAAGTGTATGCGGAGCCCAAACTTTTTTTTAGTGTTGAGTGTAGAGCGGGGAAGACTTTGTATTGCTGCTGGGGTGATACGCCCTCTCATTGTGTTGGTGACCATTGTCTCTGAGACAGAAAGTGATCGAAAATCCAAAATTTTACAGTTACCAGAACAAGAGTTAAGGGAAGATCTTTCACTGAGGACACCTGTTCTGGTTTCAACTTTCTAACATGGGAATTTTCCTCACTTTGGAGAGAGTTTGTCTGACTTCCTGTTGCATCCCTGGTACAGAAAGTGAAGGGAAATCTCCCCAGAAGGATACAGACAGCAACAGATAATTGACAGGGCTTTGAATGATTCCCTACTCTAGACCTTTCTCAATCTTTTTAACATAAAAAAATCCTTGAAATACATTTCAGGTCTCAGGAACCGCTGATAATAATTACTATTTACTATGTCTACATGTCACTGTACATAACTGTATAAACAGCAAGCTGTAGATATAAGAATCGATAAAAAAAAAATAAAAAAATAATGTGATGCAGCTAGCATATTTGACACCTAGAGCTAGTCTATACCACACATTTATTTTCACTAATAATAATAATAATAATAATGAAATTAAATAAATAATGATAATGGCCAAAAAATAAATACAGACAATGAAAATTGTAGTATTCCCTCTCATGATCAGTAAAGAAATGGCACCTTACATTGATGGCCAGTGATGTGCCTCCTTACACTGTTGGTCAGAAGTAAAGGGGCTTCTTTAACCACTTCAGCCTCGGAGGGTTTTACCCCCTTAATGACCAGGCAATTTTTCGCAATACGACACTGAGTTACTTTAACTGACAATTGCGCGGTTGTGCGATGCTGTACCCAAATAGAATTTATGTCCTTTTTTTCCCACAAGTAGAGCTTTCTTTTGTTGGTATTAGATCTCCTCTGCGGTTTTTATTTTTTGCGCTATAAACAAAAAAAGCCCGACAAAAAAAAAACAATATTTTTTACTTTCTGCTATAATACATATCCAATAAAAAATGTAAAAAATCTAATTTCTTCATCAAGTTAGGCCAATATGTATTCAGCTACATATTTCTAAAAAAAAAAAAAAAATTCCAATAAGCATATATTGATTGGTTTGCGCAAAAGTTATAATGTCTACAAACTATGGGATATTTTTATGGCATTTTTATTTATTTATTTATTTACTAGTAATGGTGGTGATCAGTGATTTTTAGTGGGACTGCGACATTGTGGAAGACAAATCGGACACCTAACTGACATTTTTGACACTTTTTTGGGGACCAGTGACATTATTACAGTGATCAGTGCTACTGTACTAATGACGCTGGCAGGGACGGGGTTAACACCAGGGGCGTTTAAAGGGTTAAGTGTGCCCCTAGGGGGTGCTTGCTAACTGTGTGGCAGTTGCTCTGACTGGGTGAACACAGAGATCAGTGTTACTGCTTAACAGGAACACAAGATCTCCATCTTCTCCCTTGTCAGAATGGCGATCAGCCTTGTTCACATAGGCAGAGCGCCGTTCTGCCTCTTCCGGGAATGATGGTGGGTGGCCGACGGACATCGGGTCTCGGCATCCTCTGTGTCCAACCAGCATTGCGCCTCTGGCGTCTATTGCATGAAATGTACATCTGCGGTAGGCGTTTGGCAAGTGGTCAATTGGTGGTCAATAAAAGGCTTCCCTATATTGGTGGTCACTGGGAAGAATGTCCATCCTACAGATAGCTAAAAAGACTATTGGTGTCAATAATTGCTTACTGGAGGGGGAACAATTAAACTGAGGGAACCCCTAGCAACCTCTGGAAAAACCCCAAAAAAGTGTTGGCCAGTCTGTATGACAACCCTGGTTGCCTCTATTTATACAGTGGAGAAGTGAGTGTGTAAGGGTAGTTGGGTGGTAGCTCCTCCATGTTCCCCTCCTTGTTAGGCGCCAAGTTTAGGTCACATAGGTGGCCTACCCCAGGGTGGGTTCTTCTGGGCTACAGTAGGCATCTTTAACAGGGTTACTGTCTTACACATGGGATACCTTTACTGGAGCAGACAACTGGTCTCTGATAAACTCTCTTGATGTTACAGTACATCACCATGGTCACTGATGCATTTAGGGGGGACCCACAGCGCTTGCCCTCTCCACCTGTCCAGCGTACCACTGCTACCTCACTCCCAGTAATGGTATAAAGCCCCGCTGTGCACCTAGCGCTGACTCCATGTGTGCATTTCACTTAACTCTTCTTCTTTCGTACATGTGTACAGGTTGGGGACCTCTACAGTGCTGGTCTGCTCCCATTGTTATGGGAGACGGACCTGCTCATGGAGAGAGTGCCAACAACAACTTCTCCTGCAAGAAGCTATCCCACCTGCCACATGTACACACTTAGGACAGGCTGCTAGAGAGATCTTTGTTACCCTTAGTAAACACTCATGTCTTCACACTGTATTAACTCTTACACTGCTGTCTTTATACCCCAATGTGCTTTAACTGACCCATGCTGTAGACTATGTGTGCTGGTTACTTGCATTACACTCCTTTAGTAACTTCTGACCAGGCAAAGTTTCAAAGCTTTACTGAAGAATTAATTAACACAACGGTTCAACATAAAGTAAAGTATTTTCCTAACATCCCTAGTCCCTAGCTTCAGGCTTGTCACTGCCCCAGCATACCTGCACAGAAGAGAGCCCATTCTTGGCAGAGTTCATGGATGGTATCTTCAGGGAGGGCTGCAAGTTCCAGCAATCTCCCTTATAGTGGGAGCTCCGAACTTGGCATGGCACTTGGGACCCAGACTCCGGCAACAGCAATGAGCAATTCCCACACATTTTTATCTCTGCCTCTCCTCCTCATCCTCCTCCCTGGGTCCGGGCCCTTGTCCCCTTTTATAGCACACAGGATCACAGGATGCGTTGTCCTGCATATTTAGGGGCCCTTAGCCAATCCCCAGGAGTTGGGATTGCAGGGTACTAAGAGAGCCCTTAAATAGAGATGGGTCATGCCAACAATGGAGTCAGGTGAAAGATGGAGATGCAGTGCTGAGAGAGACTGTCAGTGGCCCTCAGGGGACCCTTGCCGAGGAGGGGCTCTACCTCAGGCTGGAGCTCAGATGGCTAGCCTGGAAGGATCCTACCACAGAGTGTCAATCGGGTAGACTGAGATGAAGCAGCCAGGTGGGCTGGTGAAGAGGCAGTCAAGTGGGCTAGCGCTTCCTGCAGAAGTAGAGCTGGGACCAATGTCTACAGGGAAGTTGGAGGTGTTCCAGGATGCTGTTCGCTGCACATGTGCTACTTTTCAGAGTTCCCAGCCTGTAAGGGGCTTTTGCTGATCTAGCAAGAGACTGTTAGTTTCCAAAGAATAAATCAATTGGAGTTCTGCAAAGTAAGTTAAGCGGAGCTATACAGAAGATCAAGTCAAGCTGTGCAGGAGGATCAAGTTGAGTTGTAAATAGGGAGGACGTTGTCCCTGGTTAGTTTTTTGTTACTGTCAAGCTGGGCATGCCATAATCCCTAACCCCATCCAAGTTATTATCCCCTCAATAAAACAACATAAACAAAGCTCAAGGACTGTTTTCTAGGTCTGAACACAAGTTGAAAATGCTATGTGACTAGCTGTGCAGCAGTGGGAAACCCTGCCAATTGCAACTCCTATGGGGGTAGTGCCACACTTAAATGATCCTCTGCTCATCTGACAAACGGCTTTCCCCATTCTCCGGCAGTAGACTGTCCCTTGGTGTCCTCATGTCTAATGCCTTGATGATGATGTCAGAAGACCTTAGACCAATGTTTCTCAACGCTTTTTTCAGTCAAGGCACCCTTTAAAATTATGGATAATCTCAAGGCACCCTCCAAAAATATGGACAGTCTTGAGGCACCCAATTCTAAAATGTAAAAAACGATTCTAATAGTTGTAATGCAGCAACATCCACACACGTAGGACACCCAACATTAGAGGTGAGTTATTCTTCTAAAGCAAATGCACTTTTGCAAACTGGTACTGATTGGTATTCCAGTGTCTCTCTTCTCCCTTAGTTTTTCTCTATCACTCAGCTAATGTAACCCCAAAGTTGATGGAGAGAGGCAAGGGAGAGTCAAACAAGGATGCTATGCAGGCTACTAACAACCTCCTTATCAACTGATGATGTCATTGGTCGTTAGGAGGTCGGCAAGTAGGTTGTAATGGTGCACAATGAAAACCCGTGGCTTTGTGTAACTATAAGGGAGGCTTCATCCACCCGCCGGCTTGCATACAATTTTTTGGCAATTTTTAAGTATTTTGCCAAGGCACCCCTGAAGAAACCTCAAATCACCCCAGTGTGCCTGGGCAACCTGGTTGAAAAAGGCTGCCTTAGACTACCGGAATGCAAGGAAGAAGAGGTTGCAGGGACCAATCTAGTAGCGCTGAGGAGCCTGAAACAGCAGAGTATCAGGTAAGTAAAACTGTTTTTCCTGGTCCCCTAAACCATAAACAAGCATTTAGCCCATGCAGTGTAGCTGTAGCCTCACTACAAGGGGGACTTTTTTTTCTCAATGTTCCACTTTTATAATAAAAGGCGAAACTTTTTTGATCGATAAAACTGTGGCTGTTTATTGTGACATTTGAGGAATCAATCCACTCAGATATGTACATTTTTTTAAAGCGTCCACTTTAAATTGGATAATTTATACCTTTATTTGTTCGTAAGAGAAATGATAAATGAAATAAAACTCACTTGAACTGTATGTTCCTTTCTTCACTGAAACATAAGCCATTAAGTAGCTCTCTTCTAATCAAAGCAATGACTTTGATCCCTTCATATAATAATCGTGAAAATTCTTATAAAAAATTGTCCTTGGTCTGAACATCATGCCGACAGGAAATATTATTTTTCCTTTCATATCTGAAACTGATATGTTAAAAGAGAATTGGGGAATGAAAGGGCCCTCTTTCCTTTTGGCTTTCATGACACCGTTGCTCTATCTTGTAGCAAAGCGCTATTTTTATTCTGTCGCCATCAAAGGTCCGATTTTTGAAATGCTTTTCTTTAATCCCCATCCCACGTCTGCAATTGATAATCTTTTTCCAATTCGGTGAACTCTAGATGAAAGTTCTTGGAAACTGAAATAGAATTTTACCGGACTCTTGTATGTAGGCTTTTTTTTTTCATCCTCTGCATCTGCAGCTGGTTCACAAAAGGAAATTTTGTATAATATGAGCCAGGAATCGGTGACTGAAGCTGAAGATGTCGGCGCTTTCATGTCAAGGCATTTTCTGACTCGTTTTTGTTAAAGGGGATTGAAGAGTCAGTTATTCAGAATGTTTTATCAGCACATGCAATTATTGTGCATTAAAGGGAACCGTAAGGTCCAAAAAGCTAAACATGCGGTTTTAACACATATATGGGAGGCATGCTCTCCAGGTCCCCACAAGTGATCCCACCCCACCTCCAACATTCAACTTCCGGTGATTGCCAGCCTCTCCAATTAATGGACAACTGACCTAGTGGAAGTGCAGCAGCGTGACAGTGAAACAATAGGTTCTGTAAATTCTATAAAAATGGCCCCCAATCTTTTCAGTTACTGTAGTTTGAACATGGAGCCAGTGAGCAGGTTGCCAGCCCAGAGAATCAATCCTTCTTTCTGCAGACCTCTCAGACACACCAAGACACACCAAGAAAAAACAAGCCAGTCCCAGTGGCTCTCTTTGCTCCAAGGTACCCAAATGAAGTGGCACAATATTTTGTAACTGTTTTTCTGCCACTGGTGTGAGTGACCAAAATACTGTATACAGTAGGTGTATAAAGAGGTAGATGATACTGATCTTTTACTTATACGTTATAGCATTTGTAGCACTCTCCACTGTGCCAAAGTAGGTAGTGTTAGGTTTTTTTGTTAGTATAGGTGAAATGTTTTGGCTTGCCTGGCAGCCAAGCCTGTGTTTTAATCTGGGTCAGGTAAGTGATCCAGGATGGGCTGGTATCACTCATCAAGCAGCATATCTGATACCTCCCCCTACTCTAAAACTTGCTGGAAACTTCCAGAAGAATGGGAGGGGAGGTTAAGAGGAGCTGCCTTTAGTATTCATGAGGGCCCTGACCAATCCCCAACAGATGGGTTGGCAGGGGGCAGGCCCCCTCAAATACTTAGGGTCTGGAGAGTTTGGGTAGAAGTTGGAGATTGAGTGCTAGGAGGCTGTCAGTGGCCCTTGAGGTAGCTCCCCAGTCTGGGGGGGTGACCTTGGGCCTGGGAGCTCGGGTGCAGGAGGAATCCTTTAATAAACCCAAGGAGGAATCCTGTTCGGTGGCACTGGAGCAGGTGTGAGGATAGCAGGAGCCAGAGAGCTTGTAATGGAGATCTCCAAGGAGAAGACAGCCAGGTGGACTGGTGAGTGTTACAGTGGAGGAGGACTGAGAGGCAACCTAAGAGGTCTGGGTGAGAGCAGTCTGAGATGGATGCAGAGTCAGTCTGGGAGGACTGTGGAAGCTTAACCAGGAGGGATAGAGAAATGGGCAGCTGCAGTCAGATGGGCTGGCAGTGCCTGAAGAGGTGGTGCTGTAATCAGTAGCCACAGTAGGACAGCTGGGCACTAGGACTTTGCTACACAAGCAAGGGGCCCATGGTCCCTTCCTGTAAAGGGCATTTGCTACCAATCTGACTGAGCCCTATTGTCAGATCACCTAAACAACGTGCCAGCTGGTCCTGGGAGTTGTAGTGCTTCAAGCAAGTGTTGTGCTGGAGGAGCTGAGGAGTGTGTAGATAGTGTGTACAGAAGAAGTTGTCCCATCCAAGTTCATTACCCCTAATAAAATACAAAACAAAGCTGCAAGGACTGTTTCTTGACTCCAGAGTGCTGTGGAAAATATGGTTTGCCTGGCTGTGCAGGGTGGGGGATACCTTATTCATTAGTGACTCCTGCGGGGGTAGCGCTACACAATCTAATGACATGACAGTCATCCCTTCCCCTTTGTACAGCTACAGCCAGGAGAGCAGCACTCTCCTCCACAGATCTACAGCCAGCAACTCCCCCTGCTTCCTTGCCAAAATACAGCCAGCAACGCTCCACACCCTATTGCAAAGTTAAAGCCACAACTCTCTCAGCTTCATTGCAAAACTTCAGACAGCAACTCTCTCCGCTTCATTGCAGAGCTATAGCCAACAAGTCTTTTTACCCTATTGCAAAGCTACATCCAGCAACTCCCCCCATCCCATTGCATACATCCGAACTTTTGCACTTCAGAATGAGGGACACCTGAGGAAGGAAGGGACTTGCGGCACACATAGTGCGCAGAGACAAAATGTGGGTGTACCCAAACTCCTAACAGTGGGAGGGTCTTAAGGGGTGTGGTTAAACTAAACCCGGGCTTTCGTTGTACCTTTAAAATATGCTTTGATTGCTTTTTCTGAGCCTACCTTAAAGAAGAACTTCATTGAAATAGTCCGGGATTGCACAGCAACCAGCAACTTTTGAGACAATGAAGACTTTGGTGAGAAGTATAAAATGTACAGTATTGTTTATATAGTGCAGGAGTGTGTAAGGCAGAGCATAGGGGTTTGGGAGTGCTGCAGTCAGTATCAGATTTAGGATACATAATGCAGACTGCAGAGGTCCAGGAGTTTTATGCACAGAATGCAGGGGACAGGAGTGTGTAATGCATAGTAAGAGTCAGGAGTACAAATCAAAAAGAGTGCAGGAGTCAGGGGTATGTAACGCACAGTGTCGGGGTAAAGAGATGGTCAAAATCCCCCCCCCCTACCCCATCCCGCAGGCAATACTCTCCCCCACATTACTCTTTCAGCAAAAAATCACACTCTCTCCCCTCCCAAAAAATAAAACAAAACTAATTTGCTCACTCACTGCCTCTCAGTACAAATCCTTTCTCCTCCTTCCAGAAAAACTCCTCCCATCCAAATCCCCCTCCTAACACAAAGTTCCCCTTCACAGCACAAATCCTTCTCCCCTGTACCCTTCTCAGAATAAATCCTCTTCCACCATGGAAACATTTGTCCCAGCACAATCCCCCATTCTAGTACAAATCATCTTCCACCAAATTCCCCCTCTCCAAATCTACCCAGCACAAAAACTTGTTTACTTAACACCCTAAACGTAGGTCACAAGCACAGTGCGTTTGTTTGCACCAGATCGAATTGGTCCAGTAATACCATGTGATCCAGTTGCTGTGCGTTTTTTAAAGTAGTGCATGCACTACGTTTGGTGCGGCCTGGTGCAATTTCAGCTTCAAATAAATGGGCTGAAAGTGCACTGCACCTGTATTGCATGTGGACTGCACAAGAACGCACAACATGTTCCTGTGCGATTCATGGTGTGAACCAGCCTTGAGACCTGGAGCCCAGTGTCGGAACAAATATTGGCACTTCGCTCCACTAACTTGCCTGGCAGGGGAGCACTAGCTTGGGCACCTGGGGCAATGGCCCCGCATCTTTTGCAGGATGGCTGGGGTCCCAGCCATGATTGCCCTCTCTGCCAACATTTCTTTGATTTGGGGGAAGGAAGGATATGTGATATGTGCTGGGGGGTGGATTTTATATGCAACCCTTCTTCTAGTACAAGTCCTCCTTTCCTTTTGTGCCCCTTAGCACATATCCTCTTCCCTCCCCCCTCCCCCAATCATTCCAAGAATAGCTCTTGACTTCACCCCCTCCACTATCCCCCCTAACAACCTTCCCAGTCACTGTGTCCCCTTTCCTGCAAAGCCTAATGTAAATTATTCACGGGCCTCAGATCAACGAGTGCAGAGCGGTATCCCATCTCCTCCTCCTGTCTCCTCCTGTCATCAGGGCTAAGGAGGAGGAGGAGAAGGCGGGTTCAGAGGCTCTGCACTGTGAGAGGCATACAGCCACGAGAGATGATGGCTGCCATATTGAGCTATGGATGTAGCTCGCAGGACCCTAGACTACACGCACAAGCCTCGAGCAGATGCTACTAGTGCCCACACTAGTGCGTTCCCACTGGGCAAGTCCCTGGAGCCATGTCCCGTCACTGGGCTCCGCTCCATGACTTAGGCTTGATTCGCTGGGACGCTAGGACTTACATCAAGTCCCAGGACGGTCCCGGTGAATCTGGGATGGTTGGGAGGTATGCCTTTTGCAGTGCTACAATCAGAAATTCTTCCCACCCCACTGAAGAGCTACAGCCTGCGATTCTTCCCACCCCACTGCAGAAATACAGTCAGCAACTCTGCTCACCCCATTGCAAAGTTACAGCCAGTAACTCTCCTCGCCCTATTGTAAAGCTACAGTTAGCAACTCTCCCCACCCCATTTCAGAGCTACAGCCACCAACTCTCTCCACCAGTGTTAACAAATTTCAATTTAGTTTTAGTCATACTCTTTTGACTAAAAGTATGTTTTAGTTGTATTTTAATCATCTGTTTTAGTTTTTAGTCTTCTAAAATCTAATGGGCTTAGTTATATTGTAATGCATTTCGCTAGATTTGCCAAGCCATTATATGCTCCTGGAGTAAAAATCTAATAACATGTTATTATTTATGGTATTTAGGTTTGAACATGCACTACAGAAACAGATTAAGGCTCCTTTCACACTTGTACGACTTGTCCTGTGACTTGGGACTGCAAAGTCGTTCCCCATAATTTCCAATGACAACCATTCATATAAGTACAACTTCAAAGTAGTCCCTGCACTACTTTGGTCCGACTTTGATGCGAGTTACACAGGCATTCCTTGAAATCGCGGCAAAAATTGTGCGACATTGAAGTCGCGGCAGTGTGAAAGGGGTCTTAGCCATTGCGATATATAACGTTTTTATAAATAAAACCAAGTTTCATAAACGAACAAAACTACTACTTATTTTTATGTGGTAGTGCAATAGTGTGTTTAAACTTCAATGTGATATTATAGGCTGGAGATGGAATTGTGTTGCCGATTTCAAAAAAGCCAGCAGAGGGCGTCAAAGAGCTAGTGTGAATGAGTGTAATGTGTGGCACTGCATAGGAAAGGGAAAGGATTGATGATTCAGTTTATTAGAGAGCAGAGCACTGACTCAGCGGAGCAGGAATGTGTGATGATGGGGGAGGGAGTAGATTTAGAAAAATTAGATGTGAGTCTGCAGTATGCTTGATGGGGAGGTGACCTGCAAGTGGGGATGGGGAAAAAATGGGAGTAAGGGAGTGCACAGGGCAGCAGTGTTAATTAAAACTGGTGAAAATCGGAATTGATTTTTCATAGTTTTCGTCAATTGACTTAATTCTAACTTTATCTTCGTTACGTTTTCGTTACTGAAAACATGCAGTTGACCCACTGCAAAGCTACAGCCACCAACTTTCTCTGCCCCATTGCAGAGTTAGTCAGCCACTCTTACCATCTCATTGCAAAGCTACAGCCAACGAATCTCCTTTTCCTATTGCAGAGCTACAGCCTGCAGTTCTTCCCACCCCGTTGCAAAGCTACAGTCACCATCTCTCCCCGTCCCATTGCAGAGCTACCATCAGCAACTCTCCATCTTTCATTGCAGACCTACAACCAGCAGATCTCCCCATCCAATTGCAGAGCTGAAGCCAACAACTCCCCCCACCCCACTGCAATGCTACAGTCAGCAACTCTCCCTGCCCCATTGCAGAGCTACAGCAAGCAACTCGGCCCACCCCATTGCAGAGCTACAGTCAGTAAGTCTCCCCAAACCATTGCAGAGCTACAGCCAGCAACTCTGCCCACCCCATTGCAGAGCTACAGCCAGCAACTCTGCCCACCCCATTGCAGAGCTACAGCCAGCAACTCTGCCCACCCCATTTCAGTACTACAGCCAGCAACTCTGCCCACCCCATTTCAGTACTACAGCCAGCAACTCTGCCCACCCCATTTCAGTACTACAGCCAGCAACTCTGCCCACCTCACTGTAGTACTACAGCCAGCAACTCTCCCTCTCCCATTGCAGACCTACAACCAGCAAGTCTCCCCAAACCATTGCAGAGCTACACCCTGCAACTTCTTCCTCCCACTGCCCTTCTTCATTCACAAACAGTCAGAGATCCCCTATGGGAAAATACACCATGCAATCTCCTTCCTCCAAAACATCTATAGGCAACATCTCATGCCCATTAAAGTGCTTGTAAACCCTGACATACTGTATAACCAGTGAGGTGAACAGCTTCCTCCTACATAGATTTTACCTGTTAATTTGCAGTCTTCTTCTCTCTACACCCCTTCAAAAGAGCAGAAAAGTGTTAACATTTTCCTTCATTTGTCAGGAGCACAGAGGAGGGGGCGGGGAGGCTGCAGTAACAGCGTGTGAGAGCTGATTGGAGGATAGGCACACATCCCTCTCCACACAGCAGAACTGTGTTCTGAATAGACAAGCTCTGTTCTGAGAGCCCCCCCCCTGACACAAATTTATCTCATGTTTCGGGAAAACTTCTCAGAAGTGACGCATGTTAATAACAGGGGAACAAAGCACCAGAGAGAAACAACACTTAGAGCTTTGGAGAGAGATAGGTAAACACTGCAGATATATGTGCTTTGTTCAGATACCATGACTGAGGTTTACAACCACTTTAAAGTAAATGACGTTGCACCTCTTTTGGAAATTTAATTTAAAAAAACAACCTCTGGAGGGCCAAACAGTGACTATCAAGGTATAAACATACTCATGTCTTTGGCACTGTGCAGCCACAAATCATTGATTTTTGCATGTCCAATAAAACTACTGAATTTATAAAAAGTCCATTGTGGTGCTGACAACCTTCTTACCCACCTCCAGTATTATTCAACCAGCATGATTCAACCCATAAGACTGAGGACATACTATAAATGAAGGGCAATATGACCCTGCCTCCAGAGGGATTGGCAGTACAAGCACTTCATTCATAGTGTATTGATGCAGAGAGCAGCATTAACTTCATGAATCTGAGGGCCACCCACCACTGGAGAAGAGCAGGAGTCAGGAGACAAAGAGGACCGGGCATGTGACCATCCAGAAGACATCTAAAAAGGTGAATATCATTAAAAGCATATCATACTAAACACTAAAGCCCCTGGGGAAGTGTCACTTGTAGAAGGGACCACAGAGCTTGGAGTTGGGCTTTAACACACACATTAGCCCCAAATAAAGATCAATAACATCCCTCTATAGAAGATATAAGGCAGCAAACAGAACAGTCACTTGCAGTGTTTATGCTAACACAGCAGAAAAGAGTTAACAAAACTCTGAAGTGCTTCCCTGTTCGCTAACTATTGGAATCTAACCACAAGTCCCGGTCAGGTATCCACAGACTATTATTGCATTCTCAGCCAGCAGTCACTGGACTAGTTCCTGGAATTGGGCTCTAATTAGCTGGATATTCTGTAGTATGGAGCCTGACAGGTCTGGTACAGTCTCTTCTTATCACCAGAGTGTCAATTCTTATTAGGAAAACGCAACTTGTGGACTTAAGTTTTAGAAGTGCAGGCAAGGCACAAAAATCAGTACGATTATGTAATGTGCAAAAAGCACGTGGACCTGGGTCCGCTTTTTTTGGAGATAAACTGGGCAAAGTATTAAAAAAAGTTTTATTAAAATTGATGCTACTCCTGCATAGTTATGACCCCATCTAGTCATTGCATACACTATAGTTTGATGCACCACTAAGCCCCTGCCTAAGTAATGAGCAACTAAAATTAGCAACCAGTACCCATCCATTACCTTTCACTATACCGACTTATAACATGCTCTAACTCTGCCTGAAGTCTTTGCATTGCTTTATACCTAGTGAACTAATTATTTCAATGTAGTTATTCCCACAGTGTTCCTGCAGAACAAGTATATGTATATATATATATATATATATATATATATATATATATATATATATATATATATATATATTGTATATACTGTACATTTACCGGCGGTCACTTTGTTAGGTACACCTGTTCAATTGCTGATGTAGCACCTTGGAGTTTAGGCAGGGTTGCTCCTCACAAATTTAGTTGCCAGGAATAATTATCCTGGTTGATTGTTAAAGATCTGTTGATTTCTCCCCAAGTCTGACCTTGTTGCACTTTTCTCTTCTATCAATAGGTGGCCGGGTACTTGGTGTTACTAGATACAAGAATGGCAACCTAAGGTCAGGTTGTGGGTATGTGGGGTATCTCAGCCAATGGGCAGGGGTTTTCTTGGATCTCTTGGCCAGCTGGGAGAGCCTATATATTTGGGTAGAGTCATCTGATCGGTGTTCTGTGCCACCTGGATGGCTGTGTGGGTGGACGTGTGTCGTATTGCCCGGGCTGCTAGGCCGGAGATGGGGCCTATCCCAGGCACATCTGGCTGCTAGGCTGTCTGAGGGCCTACCCAGAAGCAAGAGAGCAGCGCAGGGTTGGAACTTGAAGTCCAACCAGAAGTAACGGTTCTGCCGGCCAGAGAACCTGTCATGGTCGGAGGTAGAGGGGAAGCTGTCGCCAGTAAGGGACTATCAGCCTTATTTCCAGGGACCACAGTAAGTAACTGAAGCAAGTACCAGAGCAGTATTCTCACCAACCGGGGATGGTGAAGAATCGGGAAACTTCAGTGGGTTTCAAGCCAGGGACCCAGCCAGTGGAGGTGACGTTTGCAGAGCAGCCTTGTGTGTCAGCCAGGGACGGAGCAGGGCAGCGGGGGTAAAGCTTGAGAGGTATCTAGAGTGCCAAGCTAGAGACCCAGCAGAGAAGCGGGGGTGACTCTTGAGGAAGATACCACCGTAAGATTGAAGGAGCTCAAGGGATTCAGTGACAGTGAATCAGCGGGTCTAGTGAGAAACTGGGAGCTTGGTGTGCTGAAGAACTACAAGGAGAGATTGTAGTGGAAGATAAAGGAACTGTTAAACTTCAAGTTAGGAACTGTTAAAGACTGTTGCCATAGGAGACAGCATTCCTGCACGTGCAGATGTGGCTTCTTGCTGGATGCCTTTCCCTGCATGGCTGTCCTCCTGTTGAAGTCTCAGAGTCTGCAAATTGAACTTGCAAATACCTAAGGGTGTCCTGGCCCTAACCCTCTTTCCCCCAGAAAAGTTTGTTAAGAGAAATAAACTTTCTTTTGCATTCAAGAAGTGTCTGGCGCCCAATGACTTTCACCATCTTTACACCCACTATGCCTTGCAACCCACTACATACAGGAGGATGTCAGCTATCTCTGGCTCTGGAGGTTCTCATTAGACCGAAGGAGGCCTGGGACCTTGCTACACTTGGTAACACAAATTGCTAATAAGCCAATCACATGGCAGCAACTCAATGCATTTAGGCATCTAGACGTGGTAAAGACAACTTGCTGAAGTTCAAATTGAGCATCAGAATGGGGAAGAAAGGGGCTTTCAACGTGGCATGGTTGTTGGTGCCAGATACGAAGGTCTGAGTATTTCAAAAACTACTGATCTACTGGGATTTTCACACACAACCATCTCTCGGGTTTACAGAGAATGGTCCGAAAAAGAGAAAATATCCAGTGAGCGGTTGTTGTGTTGACAAAAATGCCTTGTTGATGTCGGAGGTCAGAAGAGAATGGGCACACTGGTATGAGATGATATAAAGGCAACAGTAACTCAAATAACCACTTGTTACACCCAAGGTATGCAGAATACCATCTCTGAATGCACAATACATCGAATCTTGAAGCAGATGGCCTACAGCAGCAGAAGACCACACGGGGTGCCACTCCAGTCAGCTAAGAACAAGAAACTGAGGCTACAATTCGCACAGGCCCACCAAAATTGGACAATAGAAGATTGGAAAAACGTTTTCTGGTCTGATGAGTCTCGATTTCAGCTGCGACATTCAGATGGATGGGTCAGAATTTTGAGTAAACAACATGAAAGCATGGATCCATCCTGCCTTGTATCACCGGTTCAGGCTGGTGGTGGTGGTGTAATGGTGTGGGGAATATTTTCTTGGCACACTTTGGGCCTCTTAGTACCAATTGAGCATAGTTTAAACACCATTGCCTACCTGAGTATTGTTGACTACAGAGTACCCATCTTCTGATGGCTCCTTCCAGCAGGATAATGCACCATGTCACAAAGCTCCAATCATCTCACCACTGGACAATGAGGATTTTCAGTCTAGTGTATGAGGACCATAAGGGCTCGGTCTCTAGTAGTAGCAGCAAGCAATGACCACAGGGACCTCTAACCAGACCCGGCTCCGTCCCTCTGCTCTCAGGTGAATTAATGAGTGACTTGTATAGCGCTACCTATGCGAACTGAATCGCCTCAGGGCGCTTTTTTGCTGCCGGTGTCCATCTGCAGTATAGCACGGTCCTTTGCCCCATGGGGTCCTGACACGCTTACAAACACATACACATACAACATACACATATTTGGCCAATTTTTCGACAGGATCTAATTAACCTACCAGCATGTCTTTGGAGGTCACAGCGCTGTCCTCTCTGGTTTCACCACACTGTAGAGACTTTCCGGAGGGTCAGTCTCTCTGTTAGGGTTGGCACTGTACTCCACGCTCCTCTCCACAGCCTTCACCGAGGTGCACTCCCTGATCCTCTAGAATTTGCCCCGGCAAACTTGTTCTCTATCCTTCTTTTCTGCAAGGCTTGGTTGGCGCTGAAGTTCAGGCCCCATTAACCTCCATGGACACTACAGATATATTGGTGCCTATCGGATTGACTGTACATATACAACAATAAAAGTGATCTTGCTTGATAATTCCAATGATGGTGCATTTTTTTGGTGCTAGGTTGCTAAGGTATGTCCCACACAGCAAATAAGCTGGTATATTGTATCACTATATGTATAGATATATTTTAAGCAGTATTTTTCTCTAGAGGATTGCTATGTTGTGCTCATGCGTCCTGATGAAGTTACCTTTCGTGAAACATGTTGACACATGAAGACTTCTTTGGAGTTATCAAGCAAGATTACTATAATTGCTGTATATATACACTCAATACGATAAGCACCAATATATCTCTTTTTATACCATGAAATTTCTCCGTTTTTTAAAAATAATATTTTTGTACAATAACAATTTGCGATTTTATATAAGACTTCACATTATGCCTATATATGTATATATATAGTCCTACTTTCTTTCTAATTTTGGTTAATCTACATAATACGGATGTTGGCTTTAAGTGTCACATTAATATTTACCATATCTAAAGTCAAAACTTTTTTTTTCATTCCAACAGAGTAGGGATGGAATAAAATTGTATTGTTTTTTTTTTTTTTGTAATTTCAGAAAGCAATTTCCCTTCAATATCTGTCCTGTAGACAAAACAGGAAATGAGAGGAAATTTCTCCAAATTCAGGTAAATCCTCTATGAAAGTGTTGTTCCCACTGAAAGATTTTTCCTCAATTCCTGTACTAGTGAAAACTAAATTTCAGATTAGACATATGCAATTCGTTTCGTTCCAAATCCGTTTTTTAATGAATTTCGACAAATTCGTACATTTGGAAATATCCGAATTATCGAAAACCCGTTTAACAAACTTTTCCGAAAATCCGAAATTCGAAAAAATTTGAAAATCCGGAAATTTGGAAATTCAAAAGTGGAAAATCCAAAAATAAATGAAAATTCAAAAGAAGAACCAAAATTTGAAAATCAAAATTGGAAAATTCAAAAATCCAAAAATAAACGAAAATTCAAAAGAAGAACGAAAATTTGAAAATCAAAATGGGAAAATCTGAAAATTTGAAAATCCAAAAATAAACGAAAATTCAAAAGAAGAACGAAAATTCGAAGATCAAAAATGGAAAATCTGAAAATTTGAAAGTCCAAAAATAAAGGAAAATTCAAAAGAAGAATGAAAATCTGAAATAATATCCAACTAATAATAACTTAACTATTACTAACTATTAAATTATAGGTATTGGAATTTCTTTTCAAATTTGGCTGTTAGTGAACTTAACGAATACGGATTTAACCGAAGTTAATAATTATCTGAAATAACTAATGTAGCATCTAAACGAATGGAAAGTAACACATTAATAATAATAAATAACATTAATAATATAAACTTTTTATTATTATTTATTAATTCTTTCTGTTCCATTTGTTTACGAATAATTCGTAACTTTGGATAAATTCCTATTTCTTACGTTCACTAACAGCCAAATTTGAAAGGAAATTCCAATACCTATAATTTAATAGTTATTATTAGTTAGTTTGTTAGTTATTATTTCGAATTTCCAGATTTCGGATTCTCTAATTTTCGAATTGTCAAATTTACAAATTTTCGAATTTCCGGATTTCGGATTTTCGAATTTATGAATTACGATCATAACGACCTGAAAAACGACCTAAAAAAACTAAAAAAAACCCCCAAAAACAATGAAACGAAAATGAAAACAAACAAATTTTTCGGCGGTGCACATGTCTATTTCAGATTTTTCCATCAACTTAAAAACATTTTTGGATGTCGGGTACACTTTAAGGGCTCATTCACACCAGAATGCAGTGCGGGGAACCAGTGCTCGCTGTACATTTCCCGCACCACGTTTAAAATGTACTGGGTGTGAGATCTGCTGTGGGTGCCAATGTATTTCTAACAACACCCCAAATGCAGATCAAAAATGCAGTGTGTTTGTCTGCACCAGATCGCATGGTACCGCTGTATAATACAATCCGGTGCAGTACATTTTTTAGTGCATACAGTCATGGCCAAAAGTTTTGAGAATGACAGAAATATTCATTTTCACAAAGTCTGCTGCCTCAGTTTTTATGATGGCAATTTGCATATACTCCAGAATGTTATGAAGAGTGATCAGATGAATTGCAATTGATTGCAAAGTCCCTCTTTGCCAGTGTTGCCAACCGTCAGTATTTTTACTAGCAGCCAGTAAAAAACAGGTAATTTTCTCCTGCCAGTAAATGCCAGTAAAAGGAAAAAGTTGCCAGTAAAAAATATGGCTGTGATGTTCGACCCGGTCCAGAGCCAGCCGAGACCATCCAAGTGCCTGCTACAGTGTGTTCGGCCAGCTGTGGTGAAGGCGGTGCCCAAGTGTGTCGTGTGATGTCCTGGTGCAAGGGAGCCAAGCAGAGCGGCCAGAGCCTCGTGTGTGGGTCTGCAGGAAAGGGGCAGGGCAGGTCTGGAGTGGGACTGTCAGTGTTGTTTACATTGCTAATTGCATATCGTACTTGTTTGTAGCCTAAATACTAAAATTTGCACTTAAAACTGTAATTTTTGGAAATGTCAGTAAAAACTTGGCTGTGCCAGGAAATTTTGGGTGTCGTGCCAGGAAATTTCAATCTCGTAGGTTGGCAACAGTGCTCTTTGCCATGAAAATGAACTTAAAATCCAAAAAAACATTCCCACTGCATTTGTGAAGAAGGCTTTGGGATGCTCAAGAAAGTCCAGCAAGCGTCAGGACCGTCTCCTACAGTTGATTCAACTGGGGGATGGGGGCACCACCAGTGCAGAGCTTGCTCAGGAATGGCAGCAGAAGTCTATCTGCATGCACCGTGAGGAGAAGACTTTTGGAGGATGGCCTGGTGTCAAGAAGGGCAGCAAAGAAGCCACTTCTCCAGGAAAAACATCAGGGACAGACTGATATTCTGCAAAACGTATAGGGATTGGACTACTGAGGACTGGGGTAAAGTCATTTTCTCTGATGGATCCCCTTTCCGATTGTCTGGGGCATCCGGAAAAAACTTTGTCCAGAGAAGAAAAGGTGGGTGATACCATCAGTCCTGTGTCATGTCAACCATAAAGCATCCTGAGACCACTCATATGTTGAGGTTGTTTCTCCAAGGGACGGAGTTGGCTCACGCACAATTTTGCCTAAGAACACAGCCATGAATAAAGAATGGTACAAAAATATCCTCCGAGAGCAACTTCTCTAAACCATCTAAGAACAGTTTGGTGAGGAACAATGCCTTTTCCAGCATGATGGAGGATCATGCCATAAGGCAAAAGTGATAGCTAAGTGGCTTGAGGAACAAAATAATGACATTTTGGGTCCATGGCCAGGGAAATCGCCAGACCTTAATCCCATTGAGAACTTGTGGTCAATCCTCAAGAGGCAGGTGAACAAAAACAAAACCTCCACAAATTCTGACAAACTTCATTTATTGATTATGAAGAATTATTGATTATTGAAGAATGGACTGCCATCAGTCAGGATGTGGCCCAAAAGTTGATTGACAGCATGCCAGGGGGGGGATTGCAGAGCTCAAAAATGTGCTTTGGAGTACATTGGCAGCACATTTAAATGAATAGACTGAGTTAATGCAAAGCATGCCAACTTGCATGTAGTAAGGCAACACAACAGATACAGTAGTTTTTTTTTTCATTCTCTGAATTAACTAAGGGTTTTTGTACATTTGACACTTTGCCCTGTATTAGGTAAAAGAGGGGGGCTACATTCCTACATACAGTGGGACATGGAGAACGAGTGCAGCCACCCTCTAACAGGAAGATTACAGCAGCAAAAGAAAGGAATTTGGAGATTTGGAGGAGGCCGAGAGCAATAGCAGGGACTTTTCTAGGTACAGAACCAGTGGCAGCTGGTGGTTTTTGTTTTTACCCCATCGGCGGCGGGGATCGGCGGGAACATTGGGGATCAGCGGGCACACAGCATCGGAGATCGGTGGGCACACAGGGCAGGGATCGGTGGGTACATCGGGCAGGGGATCAGGCTGTGGCGGGCATCTGGCAGCGTCTCCTGTGTCCTCTTCTCCCCTAAGATTACGGCAGCTTCCACCGTGCATCTCCTCCCCTCCTCCTAGGCATCCAAAAGGATCGCCTGTCCCTTCAACCAATTGGGTGATGGGTATCAGACCCGCTACCTGATTTGCCAGGAGGAAGATCAGTGTTGCAACAGTGAATGTTCATTCGCTATTGCAACACAACTGGGTGGGCTCCGGACGCAATGCTAGGCGCCCCAAGCCCACACTATTTTGAAGCCTAGTAGAGTCTCTGGCTCTAATCAGGTGCTTCAAAAAACACATCCCCCCCACCATCCCCGCCATAGGAATTCATGCGCCCGGTGTCCTGAAAGGGGTCGGGCACATAGATAGGGAGGGTGGCAGCAGTATTAAGGGGGCGGCGCCCATGCAGCCACAATGCATGGGCCACCACTGTTCAGAACACGTACTAGAATAGACATATTTCTCTATTTAGGCAAAATATCCGACCGCGGCGCAGCGGCGATGGGAGTTGTAGCACGCAGTAGGCTGGCTGCGCTGCTCTCCTCAGAGAAAGCGGGGAGAATGAGCACGCAGCCGCCACCGCGGACTACAACTCTCATAAGCAACAGCGGCGGCCGTCTCATGCGACGTCACCTGACCTGACCTGTCAATAGTGAGTGGTGATTCAGCGGGCGGAAACTTGGACTGCCGCGGCGCCGGCCGGCGGCCATTGTTTTAGTTATACAAACAGACAGTACAGTACTTATAGTATCTCATTTTTGTAAATATGTAAATATTTTTTTTTATCTTTTCATGTGACAACACTGAAGAAATGACACTTTGTTACAATGTACAGTAGTGAGTGTACAGCTTGTATAACAGTGTAAATTTGCTGTCCCCTCAAAATAACTCAACACACAGCCAATAATGTTTAAACCGCTGGCAACAAAAGTAAGTACACCCCTAAGTGAATATGTCCAAATTGGGTCCAATTAGCCATTTTCCCTCCCCCGGTGTGATGTGACTCGTTGGTGTTACAAGGTCTCAGGTGTGAATGGGGAGCAGGTGTGTTAAATTTGGTGTTATCGCTCTCACTCTCTCATACTGGTCACTGGAAATTCAACATGGCACCTCATGGCAAAGAACTCTTTGAGGATCTGAAAAAAAGAATTGTTGCTCTACATAAAGATGGTCTAGGCTATAAGAAGATTGCCAAGACCCTGAAACTGAGCTGCAGCACGATGGCCAAGACCATACTGTGGTAAAACAGGACAGGTTCCACTAAGAACAAGCCTTGCCATGGTCGACCAAAGAAGTTGAGTGCACGTGCTCAGCGTCATATCCAGAGGTTGCCTTTGGGAAATAGACGTATGAGTGCTGCCAGCATTGCTGCAGAGATTGAAGGGGTGGGGGGCTCAGCCTGTCAGTGCTCAGACCATACTCCGCACACTGCATCAAATTGGTCTGCATTGCTGTCATCCCAGAAGGAAGCCTCTTCTAAAGATGATGCACAAAAAGGCCCGCAAACAGTTTGCTGAAGACAAGCAGACTAAGACGATGGATTACTGGAACCATGTCCTGTGGTCTGATGAGACCAAGATAAACTTATTTGGTTCAGATGGTGTCAAGCGTGTGTGGTGGCAACCAGGTGAGGAGTACAAAGACAAGTGTGTCTTGCCTACAGTCAAGCATGGTGGTGGGGGTGTCATGGTCTGGGGCTGCATGATTGCTGCCAGCACTGGGGAGTTACAGTTCATTGAGGGAACCATGAATGCCAACATATACTGTGACATACTGAAGCAGAGTAGGATCCCCTCCCTTCAGAGACTGGACCGCAGGGCAGTATTCCAACATGATAACGACCCCAAACACACCTCCAAGACGACCACTGCCTTGCTAAAGAAGCTGAGGTTAAAGGTGATGGACTGGCCAAGCATGTCTCCAGACCTAAACCCTATTGAGCATCTGTGGGGCATCCTCAAATGGAAGGTGGAGGAGCGCAAGGACTCTAACATCAACCAGCTCTGCGATGTCATGATGGAGGAGTGGAAGAGAAATCCAGTGGCAACCTGTGAAGCTCTGGTGAACTCCATGCCCAAGAGGGTTAAGACAGTGCTGGAAAATAATGGTGGCCACACAAAATATTGACACTTTGGGCCCAATTTGGAAATTTTCACTTAGGGGCGTACTCACTTCTGTTGCCAGTGGTTTAGACATTAATGGCTGTGTGTTGAGTTATTTTAAGGGGACAGCAAAGTTAAACTGTTATACAAACTGTACACTCACTACTTTACATTGTAGCAAAGTGTAATTTCTTCAGTGTTGGCACATGAAAAGATATGATGAAATATTTATAAAAATGTGAGGGGTGTACTCACTTTTGTGAGATACTGTAACTTGGGGGGGCACACAGTAAAATTGGGGGGGACGTGGCCCCCTCAGGCCCCACCCTGGTGACGCCATTGAGCACTGGCACAATGCGGCAGTGAACTTTGTGACATCTGAATGATCAGGGCTCAAAATTTCAAGTCCTGAGCTACTAGCCAGGCCTCAAGGGTTACTTGCCACCAGTTGCCCCGCCAAACCCCTACCATGCCCTGTCCCTAATCCCACCCCTAATCACACCCTCATAAATTATCTCATGAAATGACACTTAAATGTTTTATGCAGAATTACGTTATAAAAATAGATTTTAACAACTTTATCTCTGTCCCCAATGCAGCTATGTGTCCCCAATGCAGCCTGTGTTCCCAATGCAGCTATGTGTCCCTAGTGCAGCCTGTGTCCGCCAGTGCAGCATGTGCCCAACAATGCAACCTGTGCCTGCCAGTGCAGTCTGTGTCCGCCAGTGCAGCCTGTGTCACCAATGCAACCTGTGCCCGCCAGTGCAGCCTGTGTCACCAGTGCAGCCTGTGTCAACCAGTGCAGCCTGTGTCCCCATTGCAGCTCTGTGTCCCCAATGCAGCTCTGTGCCCCCAATGCAGCTCTGTGTCCCCAATGCAGCCATATGCCACCATTGCAGCTCTGTGTCCCCATTGCAGCTCTGTGTCCCCATTGCAGCTCTGTGTCCCCAATGCAGCCATGTGTCCCCAATGCAGCCATGTTTCCCCAATGCAGCCTACTAGGGATGAGCTTCGTGTTCAAGTCGAACCCATGTTCGACTCGAACATGGGCTGTTCGGTCGTTCGCCGAATTCCGAACGTTATGGGCCATTTGCGCCAAATTCGTGTGGCGCGTCACGGCCCACAATTCACTGCGGCATCGCAGTGCATTGCTGGCTGATGATTGGCCAAGCATGCACTATGACCCGCATGCTTGGCCAATCACAGTGCCGTCAGTAGAGAGAACTGTAATTGGCCAAAGCCAGGGTGGCTTTGGCCAATTATGGCTCAGGGGGTTTAGAACACGCCCCACACTATATAAGGCCGCCTGCATGGCAGCCCTGTGTAGTGTGTGTTCCGGCGTTGAAAGAAAGATAGATAGACAGAGAGACAGTGTCATTTCATTTGAGTTAGATAGATTAGGCAGGACAATCAGTGAGTTAGCTGCACTTACAGTGTATTGTGTATATATATGCATCCCAGGTGTTGTATATATATATATATATATATATATATATATATATATATATATATACATATATATATATATATACACTGTATTCAGTTTAGCTAGATCCGTTTCTGTTATCTTCTTACTGACAGGCAGACTTGTCTTGTTACAGTATTTACAGCTACCTGAAGAAAATTGCTGGTGTTCTTTTGATCCTATTAGTACCACAGTCAGGCAGCTAGACTATTTACAGTTAGTGCAGTGCATCCTGCTCACAGTGTTCAGCTAAAACTACAAGTTAGTGTAGTGAGACCTCTGCACAGTGTTCATCTAAAGCTACAAGTTAGTGCAGTGCGTTCTGCTCACAGTGTTCAGCTAAATCTACAAGTTAGTGTAGTGAGACCTCTGCACAGTGTTCATCTAAAGCTACAAGTTAGTGCAGTGCATCCTGCTCACAGTGTTCAGCTAAAACTACAAGTTAGTGTAATGAGACCTCTGCACAGCGTTCATCTAAAGCTACAAGTTAGTGCAGTGCGTCCTGCTCACAGTGTTCAGCTAAAACTACAAGTTAGTGTAGTGAGACCTCTGCACAGTGTTCATCTAAAGCTACAAGTTAGTGCAGTGCGTCCTGCTCACAGTGTTCAGCTAAACCTACAAGTTAGTGGGGTGCGTCCTCCTCACAGTGTTCAGCTAAACCTACAAGTTAGTGTAGCGAGACCTCTGCACAGTGTTCATCTAAAGCTACAAGTTAGTGCTGTGCGTCCTGCTCACAGTGTTCAGCTAAAACTACAAGTTAGTGTAATGAGACCTCTGCACAGTGTTCATCTAAAGCTACAAGTTAGTGCAGTGCGTCCTGCTCACAGTGTTCAGCTAAACCTACAAGTTATTTTTTTGCGAGCTCTGCACAGTGTTCATCTAAAGCTACAAGTTAGTGTAGTGCGTCCTGCTCACAGTGTTCAGCTAAACTACAAGTTAGTGTGGTGCGTCCTCCTCACAGTGTTCAGCTAAACCTACAAGTTATTTTTTTGTGAGCTCTGCACAGTGTTCAGCTAAAGCTACCTGTAGAAGGTTGGTGGTGTTTTCCTGATCCTTTCACTACCGCAGGCAGCTAAGAAAGCTACAAGTTAGTTTTTTGCGAGCTCTGCACAGTGTTCAGCTAAAGCTACCTGTAGAAGGTTGGTGGTGTTCTCATACTACAGGCAGGCAGTTGATTTTGCTAGCTGCAGTATCAGTATATATATATATATATATATATATATATATATATATATATATATATATCCCAGCTTAGTGCAGCTACAGGCCATTAGTATGTCTGGAAGGCCAAGAAGGATAGGCAGACAGTCACAAGCCAATAAGAGAGGGCAAGCAGGCTCTGTGTCTAGTGCTGGTCGTGGAGACGGTGCATCCTCATCAGCACGTGGCCATGGGACACGCTTGGCCTTTTTTTCAGCAGCTGGCCGTGTTGAGCCTCAACATGCGGAAGACTTGGTCGAGATGATGACCAAGCCGTCCTCATCCTCCTCATCCTCTCTCACCCACGCTCAAGGTACTTTGTCTGGCAAAGCAGCGGCCTCTTCCCTCGGCTCAATGTCATCAGTGACTCCTTCCCTAGCCCCACCATGTCCTCCTGAGGAGTCCCTCGAACTGTTTGACCACAGTGTTGGGTAAGTGCTCCAGAAGGATGCCCAGCGTTTGGAAGGCTCTGATGATGATACTGAGCTCGATGAAGGCAGTAACATGAGCACGGACAGAGGGGGTGCCCAAGAAGGACAGCAATCTGGCAGTCATGCTCCCCCTGCTGCAGCATACTGCCAGGTTTGCTCCAGTAATGAGGAGGGAAAGTATGATGAGGTCACTGACTCAACATGGGTGCCTGATAGGAGAGAGGAGGAGGAGGAGGAGGAGGAGGAGGAGGAGGCGGCACATCACCAACGAGGCAGGATGCCCTCCAGGGGCCAGCCTAAGGGCAGCACATTGACTGCATCACACCCCAAAGCTCCACATGTGCAGGGCGCTGCAGTCTCTGCGCGTTATTCAAAAAGTTCTTTGGTGTGGGCCTTTTTTGAGACGAGTGCATCAGATCGCACCGCTGCTATTTGCAACATATGTCTCAAGCGTATCTGGCGTGGCCAAAACATCTCCCCCTTGGGTACCACATGCTTGACCAGACATATGTTGACCTGCCATGCAGTTCATTGGCAAGCGTATCTAAAAGACCCACACCAAAGAACAAAGAGGACCTCTCCTTGCTCCTCATCAGCTGAGATCTCCAACCCCACTATACCTTCAGTCCTCTCTGAGACCCGCACTGAGAGGAATGAAGGTGTAGAATTAGGTGTGTCACAGCCAAGTACTTGTGGGCAATCTGCTTTTGGTACACCGACGTCAGATTGTACCAGGCAAATTTCCCTGCCCCAGCTGCTGCACCACTGAAAGAAGTTTGCTCCCGCCATCCACATGCCCAGCGGTTGAATGCTAGCTTGGCAAAATTGCTAGCACTTCAACTGCTGCCTTTTCAGTTGGTAGACTCTGCCCTCTTCCGTGAGTTTGTGGAATGTGCGGTTCCTCAGTGGCAGGTACCCAAACGCCACTTTTGCTCACGGAAGGCGATTCCGGCTCTCTACCGGCATGTGGAAGGCAATGTCCATGCCTCGCTGGACAGGGCGGTCAGCGGTAAGGTGCATATTACCGCTGACTCATGGTCCAGCAGGCATGGACAGGGACGTTACCTAAGTTTCACGGTGCATTGGGTGACTCTGCTGGCAGCTGGGAAGGATGCAGGACAAGGTGCAGTAGTGTTGGAGGTTGTTTCGCCACCATGCCTCCAAAATGCCACTACTAATGATTGTGACACACCTCTCTCCTCCACCCCCTCCTCTTCTTCTTCCTCCATGGCCTCTTCCTGTGCTTTTTCCTCGGAACCAGCGGTGCTCCGTAGCCGTTCAAGGGGCTACGCAAGTACGCAGGCCAAAAGATGTCATGCGGCGCTTGAGCTGGTGTGCTTGGGGGACAGGAGCCACACTGGGGCAGAGGTTCTGTCAGCTCTGCAGGGGCAGGTTCAGAGGTGGTTGACACCACGCCAACTTAAGGCAGAAATGGTGGTTTGCGACAATGACACCAACCTCCTCTCTGCCCTCCGACAGAGACAAATAACCCATGTGCCCTGTTTGGCTCATGTCCTTAACTTGGTGGTGCAGCGGTTCTTGGGCAGGTACCCGGGCTTACAGGATGTCCTGAGGCAGGCCAGGAAAGTCTGTGTGCATTTCCGCCGGTCATATAATGCCAGTGCTCGGCTGGCGGACCTCCAAAAGGAGTTTAACCTGCCCAAGAACCGCATAATCTGTGACATGCCCACCAGGTGGAACTCAACGTTGGCCAAGCTGCAGCTGCTGCACACGCAGCAGAGGGCCATCAATGAGTACCTGTGCGACTATGGCACCAGGACAGGGTCAGGGGAGCTTGTTTTTTTTCCCCCACGCCAGTGGGCCATGATCAGGGATGCATGCGCTGTCCTGTCACCATTTGAGGAGGCCACGAGGATGGTGAGCAGTGACAGTGCATGCATTAGTGACACTGTCCCCCTTGTCCACCTGTTGGAGCACACGCTGCGTGGAATAATGGACAGGGTACTTGAGGCAGAACAGAGGCAGGAAGAGGAGGACTTCCTTAGCTCTCAAGGCCCCCTTTATCCAGACAGTGTTCCTGCGTGCCCGCCGTTCACACAGGAAGAGGACGAGGAGGAGGAGGAGGTGGAGCCTGGCACTCAGCATCAGCAGCAGTCTTTAAGGGATCAGTCCCAAGAAACACATGGACTTGTATGTGGCTGGGAGGAGGAGGCTGCGGACCATGTCCTCCTTAGTGACCCAGAGGACTCCGGACCGAATGCCTCAGCAAACCTACGCTGCATGGCCTCCCTGATCCTGCAAAGCCTGAGTAAGGATTCTCGTATTCGTGGTATCAAGGAGAAGTACCAAAACTGGCTGGCAACCCTCAATGATCCACGTTACAAGGGTAAGGTTGCGGACCTTATCTTGCCATCGCAGAGGGAGCAGAGGATGAAACATCTTCGGGAGGCCTTGCAGAAAGTTCTGTGCAACGCGTTCCCAGAGACTGGGAGGTTACAAACTCCTGTTTCTGGACAACGTGTTGCTGAGGCTTCGGTCAGTCAAAGAAGGAGCGGTGGAGAAGGTGGCCATCTGACCGATGCGTTCAGACAATTTTTTGGTCCGCAGCCCCAAGGTATGATCGGTTCCAGTAACCATCGCCAGCGTCTGTTTTACATGGTGCAGGAATACCTAGGGGCAAGATCTGACTTGGACACCTTTCCCACCGAAAATCCTCTGGGTTACTGGGTCTTGAGGATGGATCACTGGCCAGAGCTTGCACAGTATGCAATTGAGCTACTGGCCTGTCCTGCATCCAGCGTTCTTTCGGAACGCACATTCAGTGCTGCTGGAGGCTTTGTAACCGATCACAGGGTGCGTCTGTCCACCGACTCGGTCGATCGACTGACCTTCATAAAAATGAATCAGTCTTGGATCACCACCAGCTACCAAGCACCTGATGCTGATGTAACCGAATAATTTTTTTTGAAATCTCAGATCCCTTCAAAGACTGCCTATGCTGATGCTGAGTGACTATCCCTGAGTAATTATCCTCTTCCTCCACAATGATTACGCTGATAGCTTGTAAGAACATTTTTGGTTCTGGGCGCCACCACCAGTGTCTAAGGCCCAATTTTTCAGCCCCTGTTTAACAGGGGCGTGTAATTACAATTTTTGATGCAATACTTTGCAGCAGGGCTCGTTTCTGCGTTACAACTAGAGTATCTGTGAGGGGTTGCAGTGTTGTGGCACCAGCACCAGTGCCTAAGGCCCAATTTTTCAGCCCCTGTTTAACAGGGGCGTGTAATTACAATTTTTGATGCAATACTTTGCAGCAGGGCTCGTTTCTGCGTTCCAACTAGAGTATCTGCGAGGGGTTGCAGTGTTGTGGCACCAGCACTAGTGCCTAAGGCCCAATTTTTCAGCCCCTGTTTAACAGGGGCGTGTAATTACAATTTTTGATGCAATACTTTGCAGCAGGGCTCGTTTCTGCGTTCCAACTAGAGTGTCTGTGAGGACTTACAGTGTTGTGGCACCAGCACCACCACCACCGCCAAAGGCCCAATTTTTCTGCCCTTGTTCAACAGGGGCATGTAATTACAATTCTTGATCTAATATTTCACAGCAGGGCCCATTTCTGCGCCCACCAAGAGCGAGTAAGGACTTACAGTGTTGTGGCACCAGCACCACCACCAGCACCAAAGGCCCAATTTTTCTGCCCCTGTTCAACAGGGGCATGTAATTACAATTCTTGATCTAATATTTCACAGCAGGGCCCTGTGAGGGCTTACAGTGTTGTGGCCACAACAACACCTAAGGCCCAAATTTCTGCTGAGTATATAGGGCAGGCCCCTACTTTCAAACATCTAACTTACAAACGACTCCTACTTGCAAACGGAAGGAGAGAACAAGAAGTGAGATGAAATCTACCCCTAGGAAGGGAAATTCTCTCCTGTAAGAGTTAATATGGGAAAAACATTTCTCCTTTCCACTGATGCTTTCCAATCCTTGTTCCACAAAAACCCCCAAATTTTCAAAAAACATTTGTCATTGGGACAAAAAGTGAGGTGAAATCTTCTAAAGAGGAGGACAGACAGCAAAACAAATGTCACAGGGGTGATAACCCTTCCCTATGTTTTCCAAAAAGATTTTTTGGCTGGAGCTAAACACGTTAAAAATGTACCCGTTCAAAATTACAAACAGATTCTACTTAACAACAAACCTACAGTCCCTGTCTTGTTGGCACCGCCTGTATACTGCTGTTCAGAGTATATAGGGCCTGGTGGCCCCACACCTTTCCTTATTTTAATTTGGGTGCGGGGTTCCCCTTAATATCCATACAAGACCCAAAGGGCCTGGTAATGGACTGGGGGGTACCCATGCCGTTTGTCTTACTGATTTTCATCCATTTTGCCAGGACCCGACATTACAGTAAACCCGCAAGCAATTTTAAATGAGATTTTTTCCTTTAAAAATGACATTTTGTGCAGGGACTGTTCTAAACACGGGAAACACGCGTCACTTTACAGGCATACTATAGACACGCCCCAGGTACGATATTTAAAGGAATATTTCACTTTTTTTTTAACTTAAGCATCATTAAAATCATTGCTCCCAAAAAAAAGTTTTTTTTGCATTGATACATGTCCCCTGGGGCAGGACCCGGGTCCCCAAACCCTTTTTAGGACAATACCATGCAAATTAGCCAAATGAGCACTTTTGATTTCGAACGTTCGAGTCCCATAGACGTCAATGGGGTTCTAAAGTTCGTGCGAATTTTCGGTCCGATCGCAGGTTCTGGTGCGAACCTAACCGGGGGGTGTTCGGCTCATCCCTACAGCCTACCTGTGTAGGGGAAGGGGGAGGTGAGCCTGGTTTTCTTTTCTTTTCTCACACCCCTCCTTTCCACTCTCTACCTACTTTTCTTCTTTGTTTTTTCCCTCTCCCCCCCCCTTTTCTTTTTTCTTTTCCTTCCCCCTGTGTGCAGCTCTTTTTTTTTCCCCAAATGTATTGTTTAATGTATTTCCCCCTTTTTTCACTCCCCTTTCAAATACCTTGTGATTAAATTAACTAGAAAACTGTATCTTCCCTTAGATGTATAAGGTCAATCCCTCCTGAAGAAGCAAGTTTTTTTCACGAAACATGTAGAGGATTACATTTTGGATCTACATCTTCGGAGGCTCCACCAATTTGTGGGGTTCTTATTGTTTAAAGTTTGTATTATCCTGTCTCTGTATGCAATTATGTTTTTATATGTGATTTGTATTAATGTATATTAAGTTGTTTTTCTACAATAAAATATCATTTTTATATGCAATTGTCCAATCTCTGGGTACCGAGATAGTCCATAAAATTTCTTTGTCATGGGGCATTTTTTGGAGAAGCCCCTGACATACCTCCCCCACTTAAATGCACCAATATAAATGGTCTCTTAGTGTTCTGAGGATGCAAGGTATTCCTATCTCTTTGAAATCAATAGACATGTGTCTTTTAAATCTGATTATGTAAAGACATTTAACATTTGGGTGGAAACTGGGCATCTTGCCTACTTTTCTTTAAATAATTTATGAAGGTCATTGTGCAGATACAAGTTCCACATGCAAGGCTGTATTCACTAATCAATCAGTCCTCTATCTAAAGAATTAGCTTCTTATAAATCAATTATATTAGGTCCTACATATTGCTGATAATGAAGGCAGCCAATATTCTACTTTTGTGCCATTATATATAAAAGGGAACACGTCGGGGAAGCTACTATTAGCCAGTGTTAGATCCTTATAGTTTAACTAAAAGCAAAACTTTTTCTTTAGTTTTGGAGAGGGTAGAGAGGGCATTGTGCACAGGGATACAGCCATGCCAGAACAGAAAGGACCTTCCCCAAAATGTTACCACACGATTAGAAGCGCACAGTTGTCTGCAAGATGCCTTTGGAAGCTGTAATAATAACTGTATGCAGGCAGGTGCAGTCAACTTTCTCCACTGCAGGTGGCACTCTTCTGCAGCAGTACAGCAGTTGGAGAGGAAGTCAAGAGGAAGTAGTTCCTCTATGGTTTCCTGGATCACTGTGGACGCATCCAATTGGATTCTGTCACCCCGTGTGACTCTGGCAGCCATCTTGAATCAGGCAGAGCCTATTTAAGACCCTGACTCCCAGGTTCGGTGCGCATTTGGGAGTTGGTAGCGTAGGGCAGGTACCCCACTGGGTATGGACAGAACTAGCGGGAGGGAAATGTTCCTGACGAGGAGGGAAAGCGTAGGGCTCGCAACTTCTGTGGACACCTACTTGTAGGGCATAAGACGGCCAGGTCGCATACCTCTCTCTACAGATGCTGACAGTTTGGCTGCATTCAACTCTGTACCTGCTGTTGGGACTGTGAGCGTTCGTGGTTGGGCTGCCTTTCCACTGGGTTATTTGTGAACTGTTTCATCATTATTTTAATACAAGGTCTTTCATTGCACTGGGACATAGTGTGTTATTCTGCCTGCACCCCACTAGGGTTGCCACCTTTTCTTCAAGCCGAACCTGAACACTTACGGGGGAACGCTATGGACTGTGGTATAAAATGGAACTCTGATGTAAGGAGGTTTCTGCTTACCAAAGCCCCCATTTACATCAGAATTCCTAGCATTCCCCATTAAATCAGGGTTCCCAAAGTTCCCCCTTACATCAGAGTCCACAGAGCACCCCTTACATCGGAGTCCCCCTTAGTGTACTCATTTGCTCAGGAGCAAGACAGAGAAGGGAGGGAGGGGGCCTATGCACTGGGTGGTTGTGGTACTTGGTTAATGGGCATAAGTGAGTGCAATCCAGGCAACAAAGTGAATCTGCACTGCACTGGGTGAATAGGGTGTGCCCAGGCATGCCTTAGTTGGATGGGGGGTTGCAGTCCCATCTGAATAATGTGTCCGGGTTTCAGACAGTCTGAAACCTGGACATATTATCCAAAACCTGAACTGTCCAGGTGAATCCCGGACAGGTGGCAACCCTACACCCCACCTATAAATATCCTTCACCAGAAACACATTTGGAGGGGTGTCCACATACTCTTGGCCATATAGGGTACCTTGATCACCAATCTGCCCATGCTGTGTATAACAGAGGACTGGATCACTCTCCATGCGCACCTTTATATTTTATATATACTGTGATTCTGTACTTTCCAAAAATGCTGCAGAAATCTCCCTCCACTGAGTCTGGCTGCATCCATTTTAACTGTGGGTAGCTGAAGCTGCTGCCTGTGCCTGTTCACTTCCTGGATTTACAGACACACAGAGGCACACCTCCAGCTCTGCAGCTCTCATTGGCCCACTTATGACTCATCCCTTCTACCTGGCAAACTCTCACACAGAGTGAGAGAGAGCTGTGCATGATGTCATTAACCTAGGCTAATGACCAGACAGGAAACAGGAAGTGGGCTGTATAAGGTATTTACTGGCAGAAAAAAAAATGTTTTGCTGTCCAAAGTTAAATGTTTTACTATCTAAAGTTAAAAAAAGATTTTACTATCCAAAGTTAAAACAACAAGGGCAAAGATTTAACAGATGGAAAGTTGCACAAAATTACTGAAGGTCCGCTTTAAAGTGTTACTAAACCCAGGGCCCTGCATTCACAATATCTGGTCTCCCACAGTACACAGAACAAATGCAATTATTTTAGTAAATATAAACTAAGCTAAATAAGCTTAATAAGCTAAATACATTTTCTCATCAGCAGTTAGAGCAGTCTTGTGACTTCTATCAGTGTTCAGCCAAGCACTGGTTAAAGCTTGTAGGAGTAGTTTTCTGACTGTCCTATGAGACTGCAAGACCCCTGACCCTCTGTCTGGACAGTGCAGATTGGCCCTGTGCTGATCACATGCACTCTCCCAAGACAACAGGGGGATCGGGTAGGATTTTTCCCCCCACTGGAGCAAATTGCATCATGTTTTATTTTGGGGTTTTTTTGCCATGCTCTGCATCAACTGTGGTTATAGGATAGTATATATGGAGGTTTTCTATTTGTGTGTGTGCTTTTCTGTTGATTGAACTGGATGGACTTGTATCTTGTATCTTTTTTCAACCAGATTACCTATGTAACTATGTAACTGTCCTCCATAGCTGCAATCACTGTGGAGCAATTCATCCTCAAAGTTAACAATAGGAGCAGTGAAGTCCTTCAAGTCTGGTCTCAGCACTTTTCTCTCTCCTCTCTTCCTCGTGCTCCTGCTCTGTGTTTACATTATTGATTAGAAGGATGGCAGGCTACCCACTCACCTCTGAGAGGGGTTTGGGGGTGGCAGAATGTGCTACGGTGCTAAAATGAAACTGAGCAAAAGTATTAAGCAGCAGTGAACTTTAAGGATAATGAATGCATGAATAAATTAATGAAGCCTTCAAGCGGTGTGTGCAGGCTTAATTGGACACAGAAGCCATTGGCATCACTACTGAAATACAGGCAGAACATAGAGGTGGGTTTGGGTGACCAAACTAGACAATGTGCATGCCAATTAAAGAGCCTTTTTAATTGAGGAATATCTAGTTCTTATATACGGTCTTATATACGGTCTCTTCTGCAATAAAATTCCTACATCAGAATTCCTAGCATTCCCCATTAAATCAGGTGTACCCAAAGTTCCCCCTTACATCAGAGTCCACAGAGCACCCCTTACATCTGAGTCCCCCTTAGTGTACTCATTTGCTCAGGAGCAAGACAGAGAAGGGAGGGAGGGGGCCTATGCACTGGGTGGTTGTGGTACTTGGTTAATGGGCATAAGTGAGTGCAATCCAGGCAACAAAGTGAATCTGCACTGCACTGGGTGAATAGGGTGTGCCCAGGCATGCCTTAGTTGGATGGGGGGTTGCAGTCCCATCTGAATAATGTGTCCGGGTTTCAGACAGTCTGAAACCTGGACATATTATCCAAAACCTGGACTGTCCAGGTGAATCCCGGACAGGTGGCAACCCTACACCCCACCTATAAATATCCTTCACCAGAAACACATTTGGAGGGGTGTCCACATACTCTTGGCCATATAGGGTACCTTGATCACCAATCTGCCCATGCTGTGTATAACAGAGGACTGGATCACTCTCCATGCGCACCTTTCTGTTGCTGACTTCTATTCACGTTTATGCTGAACTAATGCA
This sequence comes from Aquarana catesbeiana, assembly GCF_042186555.1. Classification (NCBI taxonomy): domain Eukaryota; kingdom Metazoa; phylum Chordata; class Amphibia; order Anura; family Ranidae; genus Aquarana; species Aquarana catesbeiana. The sequence continues at coordinate 49,394,437 of NC_133325.1, forward strand.
GCTTAGCAAATGGTATACACACTGTAATTTTCTGTTATGACATCTTCCCAAGAACAGATGCTTCTGACAAACATGTTCACACAGTCTTGCTGTTTATTAAAAGTGATGTTTTCAGCTCCATCGAGCATTCTCTCAAGTACACTTGGCAGCCATTGTTTCGGTGTATCTGGACTGCCCTCTGCTGGCTTTCCGCTGAAAGAAAGTCACATTGGAAGTTTAATATTTCACCAAAGCCAAGACTGTTCTATTCGTTTTGGATAGAGCAGAGAAGGAGGTAGAACTCCCATCAGGTCTTGATTACTGTCTGTGTCTCTGACTCCCTGCTGGGGGGGGGGGGTCATCCTCTCTTTTTGTCCTGGTGCCCATTGTCACTTCAAAGCCTCAATATTACCACTGTATAAAAGGAACAAACCAACATGTATCTGCTGCAGGATGCATTCTTCTCAATAAATGGCATAAAAAAAATAAAAAAAATCGTCATTTTGTATGAGGAATTCTTAAAGAGGAAGTAAACTTCCTCTGCTGACATTTACCTATAATAAGGCTTACCTAAGGGTAGTAAAAATATCTCCTAAACGTGCGCCGTTTAGGAGATATTTACAATACATGCAGCCGGTGACGTCACTGGCTCATGCGCTCTGAAGGAACGACCACTGGTGCCGTTCCTTCCGAGCTCTGTGCTGTGAGCGGCGGCTCCCGCGCACATGCGCAGGAGGGATGTTATCGCTGCTCCGGCCAATCATAGAAGCGGAGCCTGCGAACCCGGAAGAAGCTCCGGGGAAAATGTCAGCCATCTCAATGGTGTGCGGGCGATGCATACTAGCTCATTATGCCTTTGTCTTAAAGGGTTTTTTTCTTTTTTTCTTGGGTTTACAACCTCTTTAAATACTGTTGTATTTGGGTATTTGTCTTATTAATAACAATGCTAAAATTATGCTTCTGGTACAAAGCATGACCTTTTTATTTTTTAGAAAAGAAAAAAGGAGTTGTTCAATTTTTTTTTCAGTTTAACACTACAATAAACACACAAAATGTTAGCAAAAAAAAAAAGCTACGTACAAAACAAAAAAGAAATACAAAATATCAAGGGAAGATTGGCATTAATAATTGTCTAGAGGTAATCCTAATTCATACCTCCCAACTGTCCCTGATTTTGAGGGACTGTCCCTGATTTTGGAGCAATGTCCCTCTGTCCCTCTTTCCTCCTCATTTGTCCCTCATTTTGGTCTGATCTATATAGATGTATATAAAATGAACTTTTAATCTTTCAAAAAGTGTTTCCCAGCGCTAAACCTTTCATCTGATTTCTAAATTGCTGCATTTGTACATTTTAAAGGCCAATATAAAGGAATAATAGTGGTAAACAAAAGTCTTGTGGATTTAATTATCCTTTTTTGGGGGGTTAATTCTCCTTTAAGGGGGTGTGTCAGGGGCGTGTCCTATGCCTACATACATTTGCTAGTAGGTGTCCCTCATTCCAATCTCAAAATGTTGGGAGGTATGTCCTAATTAGGTTAAAGAGAAACTGCAGTCTGCTCACATAATTTGTAATAAAAACATCTTTGCCATTCTGAAGCTTCCCTCCAACCACTTTCCATATTATTTTATATATACTGTGATTCTGTACTTGCCAAAAATGCTGCAGAAATCTCCCTCCACTGAGTCTGGCTGCATCCATTTTAACTGTGGGTAGCTGAAGCTGCTGCCTGTGCCTGTTCACTTCCTGGATTTACAGACACACAGAGGCACAACTCCAGCTCTGCAGCTCTCATTGGCCCTCTTATGACTCATCCCCTCTCCCTGGCAAACTCTCACGAGAGTGAGAGAGAGAGCTGTGCATGATGTCATTAGCCTAGGCTACTGACCAGACAGGAAACAGGAAGTGGGCTGTATAAGGTATTTACTGGCAGAAAAAAAATGTTTTACCATCCAAAGTTAAATGTTTTACTATCTAAAGTTAAAAACTATCCAAAGTTAAAACAACAAGGGCAAAGATTTAACAGATGGAAAGTTGCACAAAATTACTGAAGGTCCGCTTTAAAGTGTTACTAAACCCAGGGCCCTGCATTCACAATATCTGGTCTCCCACAGTACACAGAACAAATGCAATTATTTTAGTAAATATAAACTAAGCTAAATAAGCTTAATAAGCTAAATACATTTTCTCATCAGCAGTTAGAGCAGTCTTGTGACTTCTATCAGTGTTCAGCCAAGCACTGGTTAAAGCTTGTAGGAGTAGTTTTCTGACTGTCCTATGAGACTGCAAGACCCCTGACCCTCTGTCTGGACAGTGCAGATTGGCCCTGTGCTGATCACATGCACTCTCCCAAGACAACAGGGGGATCGGGTAGGATTTTTCCCCCCACTGGAGCAAATTGCATCATGTTTTATTTTGGGGTTTTTTTGCCATGCTCTGCATCAACTGTGGTTATAGGATAGTATATATGGAGGTTTTCTATTTGTGTGTGTGCTTTTCTGTTGATTGAACTGGATGGACTTGTATCTTGTATCTTTTTTCAACCAGATTACCTATGTAACTATGTAACTGTCCTCCATAGCTGCAATCACTGTGGAGCAATTCATCCTCAAAGTTAACAATAGGAGCAGTGAAGTCCTTCAAGTCTGGTCTCAGCACTTTTCTCTCTCCTCTCTTCCTCGTGCTCCTGCTCTGTGTTTACATTATTGATTAGAAGGATGGCAGGCTACCCACTCACCTCTGAGAGGGGTTTGGGGGTGGCAGAATGTGCTACGGTGCTAAAATGAAACTGAGCAAAAGTATTAAGCAGCAGTGAACTTTAAGGATAATGAATGCATGAATAAATTAATGAAGCCTTCAAGCGGTGTGTGCAGGCTTAATTGGACACAGAAGCCATTGGCATCACTACTAAAACACAGGCAGAACATAGAGGTGGGTTTGGGTGACCAAACTAGACAACAGAGCCTGTTTAATTGAGAAATATCTAGTTCTTATATACGGTCTTATATACGGTCTCTTCTGCAATAAAATTCCTACATGTCAGCATTTTTAATTGTTTTTAGGTTTAATTTACCTTTAAAACACGTACTTGTATTTATTCGTACACATTATCAGTATACTTATATAAAACATTAGGGCCCATTTATGTTTAGACGCAATCATTAAAATGCACTAAACCCATGTGCCCATTACAATAATAGTGCCTGTTCACATCTCTACACTGCAATGCGTTTGGAAAATACAAAATGGCATTTTTTTTCTGCAGTTTAGACCATTGAGGGGCCATACATCCAAAGGCACGTAATGTCTTTAAAAGTGGTAGTTACTGGCCTCAGGTGATACACAGAGATGAAACATTTCCTACATATTAGGTTGTACCTGTTTATCTGCATCAAACTCTCCTCTACAGCCTCCTAAAACACACAATTTACACAGCATGTACATAGCTCCAGAAGGAAGAGGGTGGGGATCTGACATCACACAATGCACAGCACAGAGCAGACAGCTGAGTATAAACTGAGACCTGAGTGGAGGGAATGGACACACTCCTCCCTACACAATCTCATAGAGAAAAATGTGCAGCAAACAGCAGACTACAGCTATCTGGCATTGCAGACTTACCCTCTCTTTTCTTAGACTGTCTCCGATCCTCTAGTGCTCGGCTCAAATTAAATGCATCATCTTCCTGAGCCAAGCAGAGAGCCCTGTGGGAACTGTAGTCTCTTGAACAGACATCCTTGATCTGCAGAACTATCCCTGTACTACATGTCCCAGCCAGCCATCTGCTCCAGGTAAAGAACTCTGGGAGTCAGCAGACCAGGCCCAAGTGCTCTTGCTTCCCAGGTTCCGTCAAGTAGACACCCATCCTCTGCTGTGCGAGAGGACTGCGGCCTACCACGCTGCAACATGGCGATCCCAGCTTCGACCCAGGCAGGTCCAACACTGTTTGCTACATGAGGGGCACCATCGAAGAATTGCTGTAACTAGCAGGTTCAGACGACCCACGGTCCCAGCAGCCAGACTGTCATCTCCGCCCATTCTGCAGAAGGAAGAATCGACTTGGATCACTCTTCAGGAGCTTCCTTCACTGTTCTCTAATTTGGTGAGAGGGCATCTGCCCACTAATTTAATCCCTGCCACCATCAAATTTCACAGGACACTGTATATAGACACCTTACACCTGGGATTGCTTTATCATATTTCACAGGACACTGTATACAGACACCTTACACCTGGAATTGCTTTAAGGATTACTGCTGACCGGGCTTAGCTGCTTTGCCTCCACTACATATCACTGTGCCACACTCAAAATTCTTATCCTTTGAGCTCCAACTTGCCGGTGAAGATCATTGCAAGGCCTTGCATCCTGGACACTGCTATTCGATGGCTATTTAAAGGGACACACCACTAATACCTATATTACCTCATCTCTCATTAGGATTAAAGGTATAACAGGCCGGCCAGTGGTATTATAGACAACAACCAGTAGCCTTTCTTAGAGATCCATTCATTTATTGTCTGTTCTGTGTACATTGATAGTCTATATCTGTGATTTCAAACTGTCATTTAATTGCCTTAGGAGACCTTTTCAACTGAGTCTTGGCTGTTTATCCAGAACTTAGCTGACTAATACCCTGTTACAGGACTCTCTTTTCTCCAATCTCTACATAAATGTATAGTTATACACATTTGTTATTGGGGAGTCATTGTTTCCTATCCCCTGCTCTTTCTCCTCCATTGTATTTTCACTAAAATTTAATAAATACATATTCAACCTAAAAATGAACTGAAAACATGTCAATGGGCATCAACAACACATTTCGACGCACAAAGGAAACGCACAAATAATGCAAGACAATGGACCTGCCTAACGCTAAAAAAAATTTACTTCTACATACACACTTAATGGACCCTCAATAAGCAGAGATTTCATTTCTCCAGCAACACTGTAGCTTTAGTATCGCTCTTGCGGGTGGACATATGTTCCCGATCAGACTGTGATTTTTCCAGTAACGCCCTGAAGGAGAGATCATGGATAAAATAATGAGTATGAAAATGAAAACCAGACGCAAGCGTCAGGACAGATCAACAGCCAATGAGAACGGTCATCCAGAACATCTGCTGTTGGATCATCAGCCCACACCCAGGTCGCCCTCTATGATAAACTGCCTGGTGCTATGACAGCCAATGACTAAGCACTGACCAAGCAGCCAATGACGTCACAGCAGCTTATGAAACACTGGTGTGGATGGCATGTAGAATATCTTGAGGTTACAGAAGGATTTGAATAATTGTAGAAAAAGTTTGGGTGAATTATCACGGAAGAAAATAACTATTTCTATGCCAAGGAAGGAAGGAATGAGGCAAGTGTAGTTAAAGTAGAACAAAAGGCAAACCTTCTCCTTTCATTTTGGAAAAATAAGTAAGGGAGGGTTATAGCCCCCATCTGTGTCCCATTGAGGAGGTTTCCCTTCACTTCCTGTTCCACAGCCAAAACAGGAAGTGAGAGGAAATCCCTCCAAAGTGAGGAAATATCTAGCTGTCACCAGAACTAGCGTCCCAATTGGAAGATTTCCCCTTGATTACGGTTCTGGATACAACCCAAAATTTGTGTTTTCTTATACCGCGTACACACAAAAGTCCGACAGCCTGTCCGACAAACTTTCAACGGACTTTCGACTGACTTTTGGCAGACTTGCGGCGGACTTTCTAATGAACGGACTTGCCTACATACAATAACACAAAAGTCCGATGGATTCGTACGTGATGACGTACACCGGACTAAAATAAGGAAGTTGATAGCCAGAAGCCAACAGCTGCCCTAGCGTGAGTTTTTATCCGTCGGACTAGCATACAGACGAGCGGATTTCTGGGTCCGGCGGAGTTACAACGTAAAGATTTGAAGCATGTTACAAATCTAAAGTCCATCAGATTTGCAACTGGAAAAGTCCGCTGAAAGTCCGGGGAAGCCCACACATGATCGGATTGTCCGCCGGATTTGGTCCGTCGGCGTCCGTCGGACTTTTGTAGCCGAAAAGTCCGACCGTGTGTACGTCCCATTACACTTTTACTTTCACTGGTAATGGTCAGCAGGGTGAATCTCCAAACTGCGGGGGGCAGGCAGCAATAAAACCTGACAGGGGTTCTAGTCCCTATCCAAAAAAAAAAAAAAAAGGTTTTGCCCTTAGTTATACTTTAGCCCAAGATTATACAGTACGTGACAGATGAAGTTCAGTAGGGCAACCCACTGAAATGAATGGAAAAGTGCAAAAAAGTGCATGCAGTCGCACTTCCGTGGTGTGACTGGAGTCTTAAAGAGGAGCTTTGCCTTTCTTAGCTAAAATGTTATTTTTATTACCTGGTAATTGTTCCTGTATGTAAAAGAAAAAGTAGATACACTATATTGTCAGTAGTATTGGGACGCCTGCCTTTACACGCAGATAAACTTTAATGGCATCCCAGTCTTAGGTGTCCTTTTATGAAAGTGCGGTAAAATACCGCTTTTCAGTTCTCAGGCATTCTCCGAGGAGATCGCTCTCCTCTGAGTGCCTGTTTATGAAAGTGTGTAGATCGCTTCTCATGTTGAGTTGAGGAGCGATCTACAAACGCCGGGAACTCCTGAGAATGGCTCCTCTCACTGTAATCTCGTGTGATATAGCGGGATTACAGTATGAGGAACCATAAAATACAAAAGTTTAACACAAATCAGCACACATTATTCCCCAACATATTAATAAAATAATAAAGTTAAATTCCCCCTACACAATATACATTAACCTAATTATAAAAAAAACATTGTTTTTATCAATATTTAAAGATCATACATGTCCCTATTTAAATGTGAATGGTGTATAGTAAATGAATGTAATGCACATATGTAATGCAGCTATACACCATTCATATAAATGCAAAATACATTTATAATCATTAAAAAAATAATTTTAATAAAGTATACAAGTATAAATATTTATTAATAAATTAAAATAAAATATATTTCATTATAGATAAACATAAAAATTGATAAACTGGTGCGATGCGAGAACACTGCGAATCCACTGCGGGTTCCCGCATCGCACCGACTCGCATGTCAGTTCACACTGCCATATGCAAATCGCTGGGGAGTGTCAATACATTGTTAAGGACACCCCCAGATCAGCTTGCATATCGCACTGCGAACTGACAGTTCGGACATGAATCGGATCGCATATGTGTGAACACACATGCGATCCGATTCTGGTCCGAACGGAAAAAAGGGTCCTGTGCGTGTTTGCACCGAATGCGGTGCGATATCAGCCATACTATCTGTACAGCTGATATCGCACCGCACTGACATCGCATGTAATGTGAATGGCAGTGTGCTGCAAATAACATGCGATGCCTGTGCGATGTCCGGCATCGCGCAAGTGTGAACTGGGCCTAAAAGTTAACACCCCCAAATCAGTTCACATATCGCAGTGCGATCTGCAAACTCGGACAGTAATCGAATCGCATGGGTGTGAACACCCATGCAATCCGATTCTGCTGTGGACCAATAAAAGGGTCCTGTAAGAGTTTGGTCCGAGGGCAATGCAAATTTAGCAATACTATCTGTATGGCTGAAATCGCATCGCACAGAGATCGGATGTGATTTTGCACTGCGGTGCGAATCACATCCGATCTCGGACACCGCAGCAGTGGGAACTGGCCCTAAATCATATTGCATTTGCACCAAAATGGTACAGGACCCTTTATTTGGTCCGCACTGGAATCGGATCGCATGGGTGTGAACACCCATGCGATCCGATTCCTGCACCATTACATAGTTCGCACTGCGATCTGTGAAATGATCTGGGGGTGTCATTAACTTTACATTGACACCCGCAGTGGTGTGCAGATGTCAATGTAGGTGCGATGTGAAAACCCGCACAGGAATCACGCTGGTTCACGCATCGCACAAGTGTGAACCCAGCCAGAGACGTGAACATCTAAAAAAAAATATATATATATATATATATATATATCTATATATAGATACATATATATATATATATATATATATATGTATCTATATATAGCTATATATATATATATATATATATATATATATATATATATATATATATATATAGATGTATATTTATATATATATATATATATATATATATATATATATATATATATATATATATGTATATATATATATATATATATATATGTATATATATATATATATATATATATATATATTATATATATATATATATATATATATATATATTGTATATATATATATATATATATATATATATATATATATATATATATATGTATATATATATATATATATTATATATATATATATATATATACATACATATATATATATATATATATATATATATATATATATATATATATATATATATATATACACTATAAATTCCTATCCTGCTGGTTTTGGGGTGTGTAATGGTGGGGAAGGTGTGCTCTGACTGTTTGGTGAAAGAAAGAAGTCAAAAGACTTCTTTCTTTCTCCAGAATATCAGCCAGTTTCAGGCTTCTCACTCTGATTCTCCACTTCTGAAATGGTGAATCAGAAAGTGAGAATTCTGTCACAGATCGCCAGTGAGGTGTGGAGATCGCACCTTCATAAACTGGCCGTTTCTGTGAATTCTCACTGTGCTGAGATAATCAGCGGAGAACATGTTCTCCGCTGATTATCTCAGTTTCATAAACTGGTAAAGCGCTGAGATCAGCGGTGAGACTCGGGATCGCCGCTGATCTCAGTTTCATAAAAGGACACCTTAGTCCGTAGGGTTCAATATTGAGTTGGCCCACCCTTTGCAGCTATAACAGCTTCAACTCTTCTGGGAAGGTTGTCCACAAGGTTTAGGAGTGTGTCTATGGGAATGTTTGACCATTCTTCCAGAAGCGCATTTGTGAGGTCAGACAATGATGTTGAACGAGAAGGCCTGGCTCGCAGTCTCCGCTCAAATTCATCCCAAAGGTGTTCTATTGGGTTGAGGCGCAGGCCAGTCAAGTTCCTCCACCTCAAACTCGCTCATCCATGTCTTTAAGGACCTTGTCATGCCACAGGTCCCTGCAGAGTCCTATAGACCCATGGTGTGCCGGCAGATGTGCGAAATATGAACATGTAGCAACCCACCAGCAGGAAGAAAAACCCCCAGCCCTGAGGTGGACTAACATTACCCCAGGGTGGATCTACTGCTGTAGTGCAGGATTGAAATAACGCTGGGCACCAGTCACTTTTTTTATTTTCAAGATATTTTATTTGCTAAAGGCTCACAGGGAGAGAGGCCAAGGCTTTGGATACCTCCTGCGACTTATTGTCCAGACTCCAACCCCACTCTTGCTGTCACAGTGCATAAAGAGAATATGGACCATGGTGTATTGCAAACATAAGGACCACCAGGCAATCACCGGCAGCATTGCCTTCAGATCTCCACAGCCAGGTAGTGGGTGCCAGTGCCACCATGCATCCCCTGCAAGACAGCACCAGGATCCTCTGAGAGCAGACTCCATCCCCCTCCATCAGTACTTTGTACCTGTCTCTCCACCTTGTGTGTTGTACCCTTCCCAACCAGGCAGGACAGCATCAGGATGATTGTGCTAGGCCCAAACAGGCTTCCGGCCTAAGTAGTACAGACTACTACACACACCCTCCCCAGGCCGCAGCCCAGGAGAACAGACCTCACCAGACTGTTCCCAAATATTTGTATCCTCCTCCAGCATGCACCAATGGCAAAAAAAACTCCTAGTGGTTGGCTAAAAAATATTCATAACCCAGCTCCCCTGTCTATTACCAAAGTTGCCAGTGACACGTACTGATAGCAGCCAGAAACAGCAGCAACACTGAACTTAGGTAAAGGCAAGTGAGATGCTACAATTAGCCTGACCAGATTACCACCCAGAAGGATTACATTTAAAGGCCAACTCCGGGAAACTAAGAAATTATCCCTTGCAGTGGGGCTGCGCTCGTTTTGAAATTTTATTTACCCAATCCTCGTCTCCGCCCCGCTGCTAGACTAATTCCTGTAGTTTTTTTCTATCCCATGTTCTAGCGCTCTCGGGTCCTGATGTCAAGACCTGAGCAGGGTCCATAGGAATACAATGGATAATGCAGAGGAACAATCCACCACTGAAGCATGGGGGAGGCGCCATCTGCTAAACCAGTGGAGGATTAGGTAAGTAAACCGGCTTCCCCTCTCCCTTAGACAAAAAGAAGCAATGGCAGTAAGGGCTGTAGCAGCAGTTACATTTTAACAAGACCATAGTTGCCAACATTGTAAAAAAAAATTCCGGGACACTTTTTTTGGCTGTAGGCGGAGTCACACTATAATTAGGGGGTGGGGCATGCGTTTGTAGGCGTGGCATAGGAAAAAGGACAATGGGCATGGTTTACGCGGAAATAGTGGGTGTGGTTTAAATGGGCGTGGCTCAAAAAGGGGTGTGGTTAGAGTCTGAGATGAATGAGGGATGGAGAGGGAAAGGGGGAAAGGGGGGTAGAGGGAGAGGGATGGAGGGACAGCAGACCCAGATCCTACACCACAATAGCAATGTGTATTCCAGAGTTTAATGCCGCGTACACACGGTCGGATCTTTTCGTCTACAAAAGTCCGACAGCCTGTCCGACAGACTTCCTGCGGACTTTCGGCGGACTTGCAGCAGACTTTCTAACGAACGGACTTGCCTACACACGACCACACAAAAGTCCGACGGATTCGTACGTGATGACGTACACCGGACTAAAATAAGGAAGTTCATAGCCAGTAGCCAATAGCTGCCCTAGCATGGGTTTTTGTCCGTCGGACTAGCACACAGACGAGCGGATTTCGGGGTCCGTCGTAGTTACGACGTAAAGATTTGAAGCATGTTTCAAATCTAAAGTCCGTCGGATTTGAGGCTGAAAAAGTCTGCTGAAAGTCCGGAGAAGCCCACACACGATCGGATTACCAGCCAGCTTTAGTCCGTCGGCGTCCGTTGGACTTTTGTAGACGAAAAGTCCGACCGTGTGTACGCGGCATTACAGTCAGCAGATAAAGATACTCCAAACACCTAGTGTTAGCGCTTCAATCATCCCGGCACCATGGTTGTTATGGTGTCAGGATGATTGAAGTGCATTATTTCTATTGTTTCATTGTAATATAGAATGAAATCATTCAACTCACCATAATGCAGAATCAGTGGGACCCCTGAGCGTGTCCGTCCTTACATCAGGTGCCCCCCGCAGAGTCCGTCCTTACATCAGGTGCCCCCAGCAGAGTGCCTCCTTACATAAGGTGTCCCCAGGACAGTACCTCTTACATCAGGTGTCCCCAGGACAGTACCTCTTACATCAGGTGTCCCCAGGGCAGTACCTCTTACATCAGGTGTCCCCAGGACAGTGCCTCTCACATCAGGTGTCCCCAAGACAGTGCCTCTTACATCAGGTGTCCCCAGGACAGTGCTTCTTACATCAGGTGTCCCCAGGACAGTACCTCATACATCAGGTGTCCCCAGGATAGTACCTCTTACATCAGGTGTCCCCAGAACAGTGCCTCTTACATCAGGTGTCCCCAGTACAGTGCCTCTTACATCAGGTGTCCCCAGGATAGTACCTCTTACATCAGGTGTCCCCAGGACAGTACCTCTTACATCAGGTGTCCCCAGGACAGTACTTCTTACATCAGGTGTCCCCAGGACAGTACCTCTTACATCAGGTGTCCCCAGGACAGTGCCTATTACATCAGGTATTCCCAGTACAGTGCCTCTTACATCAGGTGTCCCCAGTACAGTGCCTCTTACATCAGGTGTCCCCAGTACAGTTCCTCTTACATCAGGTGTCCCCAGTACAGTGCCTCTTACATCAGGTGTCCCCAGTACAGTACCTCTTACATCAGGTGTCCCCAGCGGAGTGCCTCTTACGTCAGGTGTCCCCAGCGGAGTGCCTCTTACGTCAGGTGTCCCCAGCAGAGTGCCTCTTATGTCAAGTGTCCCTAGCAGAGTGTTGGCTGCAGATGGAGTGTTGGCTGCAGTCTAGCTACATCTCCTCAAGAGTGGTGAAAAAGGGGGAGAGGTGTGTGGGTGGAGGCATGGTGACTTGGGGTGTTACAGGCTGACTTGGGGAAGGGTGGAGGCATGGTGGTGACTAGACCAGAGGAGGTGCAGGCATGGTGGTGACTGGGGGGGAGGCAGGTGCAGGCATGGTGGTGACATGGGGGGAGGTGGGTGCAGGCATGGTGGTGACATGGGGGGGTGGGGGTGCAGGTATGGTGGTGACACGGGGGGAGGGGGGAAGCAGGTATGGTGGTGACACGGAAGGAGGGGGGGAAGCAGGTATGGTGGTGACACGGGGGGAGGGGGGAAGCAGGTATGGTGGTGACATGGGGGGGTGCAAGTATGGTGGTGACACGGGAGGGAGGGGGGTGCAAGTATGGTGGTGACACGGGGGGAGGGGGTTGCAGGTATGAGAGGTGAGACGGGGGAGGGGGGGAAGCTGGTATTGTGGTGACACGGGGGAGAGGGGGGAAGCAGGTATCATGGTGACACGGGGGAGGGGGGAAACAGGTATGGTGGTGACACGGGGGAAAGGGGGGTGCAGGTATGGTGGTGACACGGGGGGGAAGCGGGTATGGTGGTGACACGGGGGGAGGGGGTTGCAGGTATGGTGGTGACATGGGGGGAGGGGGTTGCAGGTATGGTGGTAACATGGGGGGAGGGGGGTGCAGGTATGGTGGTGACATGGGGGGGAGGGGGTTGCAGGTATGGTGGTGACACGGGGGAGGGAGGAATCAGGTATGGTGGTGACAGGGGGGAGAGGGGGGTGCAGGTATGGTGGTGACATGGGGGGAGGGGGGAATCAGGTATGGTGGTGACAGGGAGGGGGCAGGTATGGTGGTGACACGGGTGGGAGAGGGGAATCAGGAATGGTGGTGACACGGGGAGAGGGGGGTGCAGGTATGGTGGTAACATGGGGAGACAGGGTGCAAGGGGGAGCCAAGATCCTCAGTGCACTGTCCCCAGCCAGTGGAGCCCCAGTCCTTCCATCAGTGTGTCTGTGACTGTGTCCCTGCTCATCGCAAGGGGGGAGCCAGGACCATGATTGCACTGTGCCCAGCTAGCGAGCCCTGCTCCATCCATCAGTGGCGCTCTGGGACACTGTCACACACGGGGCAGAGCCGAGGGTTGGCGGCGGGTGGCGACTGAACATTTCCTTGTGTTCAGTGGAGTGGGGGGAGGGGTCGCCAATCCCTGTAGCCAATAGGCTTCAGTGTACAATAGAATTTTCTATTTGTACACTGAAGAGAGAAGCCGATTTGGCTGCCCCTCTCCCCTGCACTGATCACAAGGGGGAAATACACTCGTGGAGGCAACGGCGGCCATTTTTGTGGAGCCGTTGCCGTTTTTTTCACAAAAACATTCCCAATTTTCTTGGGACAAACCCAAAATCCCGTGAAAACAATCGGGACAAGATTAAATCGGGACGAGGGTCCCAAAATCGGGATTGTCCCGGGAAAATCGAGACTGTTGGCAACTATGCGAGACACTAGAGTTGGGCTAACAGTTCGGACCGAGCAATTAGACAATAATGATAAAAGGATTTTTATAGGATTTTTTTTTTAACAATAAATAAAAGTTAGGTTTTATGAACACTGACGGGGTAGACATGCAACCCTAAAAACATAGGTAAGGGTGTAAAATAAAGGGTAAATAAAGAAAAAAACATACAAATCAAACAATAATGACAAAGGATTTTAAAGTATCTTTTTTTTAACAATAGATACAAATTTGGTTTTATGATGGTATAGACATGCAAATAGGAATAAAATAGGAATAAAAATATCTTCAGATAAATAAAAAAAAAACAAATTTTAAATACCGTAAATATTACACGTGAAGGAATAGAAGCTGTATGTTTAGGTACATGAACTGGACATTTCAATGAGAGAATTACATTAGATAAATACTCAACTTGGTTAAAACAACCTCACAGTTGATTGACACAATTGTCTTATTCACAAAACGTGTTCCTTTCTGTCCCGTCTGGTGGCGTGTCTTCCCAATTCTCAGCCAGTGAACTTTTGTCTCCACAAATCCCTCAAATCTCCATTGCAAGTCTTTTTATAGACACCCAATCAGGAAGCTGCGTCTCATGGGCTTCAGCGGAACATCGGACGCCGTCTTCTGTTCAAGCAGGTCGCCCTTTGTAATTAATTGTGCAAAGATAATGCAGAGTAGACACCTCAGCACAGACTAATTAGTGGCAAAACATTGATGGAGGGAAAGAATATGATTGTTTACGAACGATAGCAATCTTGTGTTTAAATATTTTGTAGAACAGGACTTGTACGTAATCAGGCTGAGCTGCTTAATGTTATCAGCTTATAAGATATAGGTCAGGTGGGTGAGTATAATCGGCACAGACACTTTCCCACAAGGAGAGAAAAAGATACCTCCAATACCTTTAAACCGATACCAGGGTTGGGTGTCTGAAACCGAGACGGCGTGGGTGATATTTATTGATATTGGTTGACAAGTCCTAGCAAATGCTCTGAGCAAAATAAAAACTGCAGCTGTTCATTAAATATTGTTCAAAGTTGCAAACAACACACTCAGCTGAAGAAACAGTAGAAGGGTCAGATCCACATAAATGTTCTGTAGGCCACACCTGTAAATACCTAACTGATCAACTTGAAGCTCATATGAATCCGACTTGCAATATACTGTATGTACCAATGGTACAAACACAATTTTACCACTGTCCTATTACTAAAGAGAGCTACTGTATTACTGATGTTGCTGCATGTTATATTTAGAAGACTGCCCAATAACGGAGAGACTGTCTAATGACAGAGGGAGATTGGCAAAATGACAAAGACTGCCCGATACCAGAGAGACTGACTAGTGACAAAGAGATATTGAGAAAATTACAAAGACTGCCCAATACCAGAGGGACTCCCAGTGACAGAGGGGGATTGGCCAAATTACAAAAACTGCCAAATACCAGAGAGACTGCCTAGTGACAAAGGCATATTGAGCAAATTACAAGGACTTCCCAATACTAGAGAAAGTGCCTAGTGGCAGAGGGAGAGTGGCCAAATTACAAAAACTGCCCAATACCATAGAGACTGACTAGTGACAGAGAAAGATTGGCCAGATTACAAGAGCTGCCCAATGCCAGAGAGACTGACTAGTGGCAGAGGGAGATTGGCCAAATTACAAGGACTGCCCGACACCAAAGATTCTGACTAGTGACAGAGGGAGATTGGCAAAATTACAAAGACTGTCCAATACCAGAGAGACTAACTAGTGACAAAGAGAGATTGACCAAATTACAAAGACTGCTCAATACCAGAGAGACTGACTAGTGACAAAGAGAGATTAACCAAATTACAAAGACTGCTCAATACCAGAGAGACTGACTAGTGGCAGAGGGAGATTGGCCAAATTACAAAGACTGCCCAATACCAGAGACACTGACTAATGACAGAGGGAGATTGGCCAAATTACAAAGTCTGCCCAATACCAGAGAGACTGCTTAGTGACAAAGAGAGATTGGCCAAATTACAAAGACTGCCCAATACCAAAGAGACTGACACGTGGCAGAGGGAGATTGCCCAAATTACAAAGACTACCCAATACCAGGGAGACTGACTAGTGGCAGAGAGAGATTGGCCAAATTACAAAGACTGCCCGATACCGGAGAGACTGACTAGTGACAGAGGGAGATTGGCCAAATTACAAAGACTGTCCAATACCAGGAAGACTCACTAGTGACAGAGAGAGATTGCCTAAATTACAAACACTGTCCAATACCAGAGAGACTAACTAGTGACAAAGAGAGATTTCCCAAATTACAAAGACTGCCCAATACCAGGGAGACTGACTAGTGGCAGAGAGAGATTGGCCAAATTACAAAGACTGCCCGATACCAGAGAGACTAACTAGTGACAAAGAGAGATTGGCCAAATTTCAAAGACTGCCCAATACCAGGGATACTGACTAGTGGCAGAGGGATATTGGCCAAATTACAAAGACTGCCCAATACTAGGGAGACTGACTAGTGGCAGAGGGAGATTGGCCAAATTACAAAGACTGTCCAATACCAGAGAGACTAACTAGTGACAAAAGAGAGATTGGCCAAATTATAAGAACTGCCCAATACCATAGAGACTGACTAGTGGCAGATCGAGACTGGCCAAATTACAAAGACTGCCCAATACCAGAGAGACTAACTAGTGACAGAGGGAGATTGGCCAAATTACAAAGACTGTCCAATACCAGATAAACTAACTAGCGACAAAGAGAGATTGGCCAAATTACAAAGACTGCCCAATACCAAAGAGACTGACTAGTGGCAAAGGGAGATTGGCCAAATTACAAATACTGCCCAATACCAGAGAAACTGACTAATGACAGAGGGAGATTGGCCAAATTACAAAGTCTGCCCAATACCAGAGAGACTGCTTAGTGACAAAGAGAGATTGGCCAAATTACAAAGACTGCCCAATACCAAAGAGACTGACAAGTGGCAGAGGGAGATTGCCCAAATTACAAAGACTGCCCAACACCAGGGAGACTGACTAGTGGCAGAGAGAGATTGGCCAAATTACAAAGACTGCCCGATACCAGAGAGACTGACTAGTGACCAGTGGCGGTGCCTCCCCCACTCTCCAGCCATCCCCCCCCCCTGTGTAGTATGGATAAATTCATACATTGCATGAATCTATCCATGGATGCTGTAGCCACCTCCTATTCAGGTAGCCAGCCCCTTTTTGGACGCTGGGCACCTGAATTACAGTTTTGGGGGGGTGTTTTTGATGCACCTGATTAGAGCCATAGCCTCTAATAGGCTTCAAAAAAGGTGGACTGCGAGCGTAAACCATTGCGCTCGCAGTCCACCTAGGTGTGTCAGCAAACAAATTAATATTTGCTTTGCTAATACAGAACAGCCTCTCAGCCAGTCAGGAGGCGTGAATGTAATACTGGTCACCTGATTGGCTGAAGGCAGAGGCAATCCCATTGGCCGCCTAGTAGAACAGGAAGAAGATGTGCACGGAGGACACAAGAGCCATCGCTGCACTACCCGTCCCACAGCTTACCGTCTGACCCACCACCGTGATGGGGTAAGTGCTGGACAGACAGCGTGAGAGGGGAGGGGCACAGTGGCTGCATAATATTGGCACAGAGTCTGCAATTAATGATGGGCACAGTTGGTTGCATATTTTAGGCACAGTTGGCTGCATTTGCTGGGCACTGAGGCTGCATATGATGGGCACAATGGCTGCATATGATGGGCACAGTTGACTGCATATGATAGACAAAGTTGACTGCATTTGCTGGGCAGAGAGGCTGCATATGATGGGGACAGTTGGCTGCATATGATGGGCAGAGTGGCTGCATATGATGGGCAGAGTGGCTGCATTTGCTGGGCACAGTTGGCTGCATATGATGGACACAGTGGCTGCATATGATAAGCACAGTGGCTGCATTTGATGGCACAGTGGCTGCAATTGATGTTTTTGTTTTAGTATTTTTCAGAATTTTTCAGTTCGTTTGCACCCCCCCCCCCCAAAAAAAAAAATTGTGAGCACCAGCCGCCACTGCTAGTGACAGAGGGATGTTGGCCAAATTACAAACAAAGACTGCCCAATACTCAATGCCCAGATACAGAGAAAGTGCTCAGTTAAAGAGAGAGTGCTCATTTATAGAGAGAGAGTGCTCAGGTACAGAGAGAGAGAGAGTGCTCAGTTATAGAGAGAGAGTGCTCAGGTACAGAGAGGGTGCTCAGTTATAGAGAAAGATTATCGAGGTACAGAGAGATCGCTCAGGTACAGGGAAAACACTCAGGTACAGAGAGAGTGAGTGCTCAGTTTTAGCGAGAGAGTGCTCAGGTACAGAGAGAGTGCTCAGGTACAGAGAGAGTGCTCAGTCATAGAGAAAGATTACCGAGGTACAGAGAGATCACTCAGGTACAGAGAGAGTGCTCAGTTATGGAGAGAGATTGCCCAGCTGCAGAGAGAGTGTTCAGTTATAGAGAGAGATTGCCCAGATACAGAGAGAGTGCTCAGTTAAAGAAATAGATTGTCCACTGCCAGCTACAGAGTGAGTGCTCAGGTACAGAGAGATTGCCCAGATACAGAGAGAGTGCTCAGTTATAGAAAGAGATTGCCCAGATACAGAGTGAGTGATCAGGTAAAGAGAGAGTGATCAGGTAAACAGAGATTTCCTAGATACAGAGAGATTGCCCAGATACAGAGAGAGTGCTCAGTTATAGAAAGAGATTCCCCAGATACTCCCCCTAAAAAAATTTGAGCATCAGCCGCCACTGCTAGTGACAGAGGGAGATTGGCCAAATTACAAAGACTGCCCAATACTCAATGCCCAGATACAGAGAAAGTGCTCAGGTAAAGAGAGAGTGCTCAGTTATAGAGAAAGATTACCGAGGTACAGAGAGATCGCTCAGGTACAGAGAGAGTGTTCAGGTACAGAGAGAGTGCTCAGGTACAGAGAGAGTGCTCAGTTATAGAGAAGGACTACCGAGGTACAGAAAGATCGCTCAGGTACAGAGAGAGTGCTCAGTTATAGAGAGAGATTGCCCAGATACAGAGAGAGGGCTCGGGTACAGAGAGAGTGCTCAGTTATAGAGAGAGATTGCCCAGATACAGACAGAGTGCTCAGTTAAAGAAAGAGATTGCCCACTGCCAGCTACAGAGAGAGTGCTCAGATACAGAGAGAGTGCTCAGTTAAAGAAAGAGATTGCCCACTGCCAGCTACAGAGAGAGTGCTCAGTTAAAGAAAGAGATTGTCCACTGCCAGCTACAAAGAGATTGTCCAAATACAGAGAGAGTACTCAGGTACAGAGAGAGTGCTTGGGTACAGAGTGTTCTGTTATAGAAAGGGATTGCCCAGCTACAGAGAGAGTGCTCAGTTATAGAGAGAGATTGCCCAGCTACAGATGGAGCTCTCAGGTACAGAGAGATTGCCCAGATACAGAGAGAGTGCTCAGTTATAGAGAGAGATTGCCCAGCTACAGAGGGAGCTCTCAGGTGCAGAGCGATTGCCCAGATACAGAGAGAGTGCTCAGTTATAGAAAGAGATTGCCCAGATGCAGAGAGAGTGATCAGGTAAAAAGAGGGTGATCAGGTACAGACAGGTTTTCTAGATGCAAGTGCGCTCAGTTATAGAGAGAGATTGCTCAGGTACAGAGACGCTTCCCAGATTTCAGAAAAAGAGACTCCCTAGTAACAGAGAATTCTTGCCTAAATTATAGTATATGAATGGATTCTTTTCTAGAAAGAGTCTGCTGAATCTATATACAGACAGCTATAGAGGGAGGCCCCCCACTGACGTTGGATGCAGTAGGGGAGTCAGGGATCACCCCTTTTTCTGAACCACTAAGGTCATCCTAATGGAGGAACCCAGTACAGACCTCCTGGTCACATCATTAGTCACATCCCTGTGTCCTCCTATACAAATAATAAACCCATCTGCTGCCATGCAGCCGTTTATACAATAATAGGGCTTGAACAATGCTGTAGACTAATGTGGTCATCAGACATAAAAGGTTCTAACAAGCTGTTTGTGAGAAATGAACAGACTGGTTTCAGAGGACTAATTGAATTATATCCTGCAGAGGCAGCCTGTCCCTGGATACTCATTACGGCTGTTGGAGTAAAGTGGAAGAATCTCATAGAGAACAATTTATTCTATTGCTGCACTTACAGGAGCCGCGCTCATCCCTCTTATCGTTACCCTGTGACCTTCCCCAGTCCCAGTTTGATTTCAAAGATAGTATTTAAAGAATTGCTGTGCTAAGAAATACAAAGATTTTTCTATATTGAGTGTGTGAGTGAGCTGCTAATAGTGTTCACTACTAATGATCTGATCAGATGAATCTCTACATTTACATATATACTGTATATCTATGTGATCTGCTTACAATTACACACTTTTTTCATTCACACAAATAAAACCATTTGCAATCTAAGTTAAATAAAATGTCTGCACTCAAATCCAAACATGATATATATATATATATATATATATATATATATATATATATATATATTAGGATGACCAGATGCCCCCTGTTTTCGGGGACAGTCCCCAATTTTAGGGGGCTTGCCCTAGGAAGAAAATGTCTCCCCTTAAACAAATGTGTCTTCAATTTCTTTCGACCTTTATTATTTGCACCCCTGGTCCAGGCAGCTGCAGGGTGAACCATCTTAGCAACATTTCTGTGATTGGCCTGAAGCAGGAGGGGGTGGGGACAGGTGTGCGTTTGCTCTGGGCTGTGTCCATAGTTATTGATGATGTTACATGCCGATACGATGTGGTCTTCCTAGTTCTTACCCACTTGGCTTGTGGAGACTTCATTGTGGTGTAGCACCCTCTAGTGTGCTAGGTGTAGATGTTTTTTGTAGAGTAGGTAAATTTTGCCTGGCTAAGAGCCAGGCCTGAGTTGAATCTGGGTCAGGGATAAGTGATTCAGGGAGACTGGGTGACTTATCAAGCAGCAACTCTGGTACCTCCCCCTACTTGCTGGAACCTTGGAGAAGCCTCCAGAAGAATGGGTGGGAGGTTAGCAGGAGCTGCTTGTAGTATTGAGGGCTGGCAGGGGGTGGGCACCTCTTAAATACTCGGGTTCATGTCAGCAGCAGCAGTCGGGTGGAAGATGGAGAAGGAGTGAGGGTACCCTCCTAGTTTGGGGGGGGGGTGACCTCAGGTCTGGGGCTCGGGTGCTGGATGGACCCTTTAACAAAACACTGAGGAGTCCTGTCCTGGATGCACGGGAGCAGGTGTGCGGACAGCAGGAGAGAGTCAGCACATCCAGGAGTTTTCCAGGAGAAGACAGCCAGGTGTGTTGGTGAGTGTGCAGTCTGGGAGGACTGAGGAGAAGTAGCCAGGTGGGCTAGTGAAAAGGGCAGCTGCAGCAAGGTGGGCTGGCAGTGCCTGAAGAGGTGGTGCTGGGATCAGTAGTCACAGGGATATAAGCTGAACACTGTATTTGCTACACAACCCAAGGGGCCCGAAATCCCTGCTTGTAAAGGTCTTTTGCTTCAAGATCTGACTGCTGCCTTTTTGTCAGACTATCAGTGTGCCTGCTAGGATTTCTGCAAATAAGTGTGCTGGAGGAAGTAGAAGAGTGTATTTAGACTGTATATAGGAGAGTTGTCCCTGAAGAGTCAAGTCAAGTCAAGTGGGCATCCCATAATACTCCTAATCCTTATGCATGTTTTATCCCCTCAATACGAGGGGAGGCCAATAAGTTCGTACCCTCACTATGATCTAGATGTGCTAGGGATCTGAAATTTTGCAGGTTTATAGGTGGATATCTTAGTAATATACATGGCAATTTTTGTTTATGTAGGTCGTGGTGAATTATAGTTAGAGCCAAGAGAAATGGAGTAGGTGTCATGCCGGACAAAGCTGAATACCGAGCCGTGATTAGGTTGCTCCATCTTCAAGGGAAATTTGCCCAAAGATGAAGAGGACTTTTTAAACAAATTAGTGACCATAGATGGAAGCTGGGTATATCTATATGATCCTGAGACTAGAGAAATTAGTAAAACATGGAAACACCCCCAAAAAAGCTAAGGCAGTCATTACTGAAGTTGATAGCTGGTTTTCCTCAAAATCTGCATACTTCTATGCAGATGGTATTAAAGGTCTGTTCCACAGATGTGAGAAGTGTGTAACCATAGGAGGTGGATATGTGGAGAAGGAAGAGTCAGTGGACTAAATTTCAGATTCCATCCCACATTTGTCTCTGCCGCCCTCTGGGAATTCAGCATGTGACACCCTGGCTTTTCCGAGTGGTGAGTAAGGGGTCTTTCACTTCAAGGCCCCATCTGCCAAAAAATATCCATACTGTGATATATATGTTTTTTTTTGTCTACTTTTTAGATATACCACACACACATCCACCCTTGAAGAAGCGAGCCATGTTTCGCGAAACGCATTGGGTCTTTTAGTCTTTTAGATGCTTGTGTATCCCGTGTTTTATATGTATTATTGTATTTCTCATACCATGTGTATTATCTTATCTGCTTGGCATTTATCTATGCTATTCATGTATGTATGATCATTTTTTAATACATTTTTAGACTGTGTTTACTTTTGTTATTTTTATTGGCCAAAAGTGCGCACCTCATTCAAGGTCCCAGGGTGATTTTCCTTGTTTGTTGTTGTACTTTATAGGGATGGAGGTGTGTCACTGGTGACACCAGACTTTTCTTGTTTTCATTGAACCTGGGTGGAAGACACCCATTAAGCCCAACCTGGTCTGTTGCCACCTTTAGCCATATTACCTAACATACACATTTAACTTACATACATGTCATAACCGAAGATATTTAACACATAGGTAACACTTTTCTTTTTTATGGCTTACATTCCAGCCTCTTTTGCTGTTCCCTGCTGGTGGTGATGGTGTCTTGTTATGCTTGGGAGCTGCAATGTGCTATAAGGGAGGTTTTCATATCTCATATGTCCCCCCTGCCCTCGTGGACAGGCGGGGCCACCTGCACATCGCCAACATGTCTCTACGCCAATCGCGTGATGTCGACGATTGCGTCGTAATCGCATTTTGGCGTAGTGTGTCATCACGGGTGGCTGGGGGTTGATTGTGCATGCACACCCCCACCTGGCGGCGGCTGCTTTTATCGCCAGCATGTCTTGCTATCCTCACATGGCGTTGGGGGCGGAGCCTGCCGGACCCTTCCGGGATACAAATTGGAGGGTGGACATGGCTGAGATTCCCTTTTCCACTGCTTTCCACCTCACATGCGACAGTCTACTCTGCTGTTGGCAGCCATTTATCCTATCCAGGTATACATACTTATCCTTTACACTTGAGCACCACCTTGAGCCTGGTATTGGTTCTTTCCACGTACACACATTTTTTAATTTAAACTTAAATTTTCACTTTTTCTCTTTAGGGATTGCCTTTACAGACATCCCTTTTGTTTTTTGCATTTTCTCCACACTCCTCCTTGGCCTCCATGTCTGTTCACTATTGGACCAGGTTGATTTACATATGCACTCATGTATATAACTGTATATATATATTTTTTACGCTTACCTTGCTACTTTAGCAATCATAGACATACACACTTATGTTACAGCTGACATCTATAATGGACAGTATGAGACCTTTAGGGATACCCATTCCCTCCCATGCCATGTCTGCCTTCCGTTTGTCCCCTTTTGAAGTTGTGGTTAGTTCCATCCCCTCAGCTCCCGTGCTACACATTTGTCTCTGGGAATTCAGCATGTGACACTCTGGCTTTGCCGAGTGGTGACTATGGGGTCTTTCACTTCAAGGCCCCTCTTACCATGTGCCAAAAAATATCCATACTGTGATATATATCTTTTTTGTCTACTTTTTTTAGATACACCACACACACATCCACCCCTGAAGAAGCGAGCCATGTCTCGCGAAATGCATCTGGTCTTTTAGATGCTTGTGTATACTGTATTTTATATGTATTATTGTATTTCTCATACAATGTGTATTATCTTATCGGCTTGGCATTTATGTATGCTATTCATGTATGTATGATCATTTTTTAATACATTTTCAGACTGCGTTTACGTCTGTTATTTTTATTGGCCAATTGTGCTCACCTCATTCCCAGGGCGATTTTCTGTGTTTGTTGTTGAATTTCAGATCCCTAGCACATCTGGATCTTGGTCAGGGTAAGAACTAATTGGCCTCCCCTCGTAAAAATACAAAAAACAAGCACTGGACTGTTTTCTGACTCCGGGGGCCTGTGAAAGTGCGGTGTGCCTGACTGTGCATGGTGGGGGATCCCAATTCACCAGTGGCTCCTACGTGGGGTGCGCTACAGGGGGGTGTAAGGATGTGGATTATTTGCTGCCTTGCCATTGCTTATGATAGCGACCTGCAGTGCACATCTGGGCCTGGACTCTTGACCCAGAGTAAAGTAGACATACCCCTTTAAGCCACTCCTACTTTTAAGTACAGTTTGGCCACACCCAATATTTGGTATGGCACACTTTTGCATGCCACTATTAACCCCACGCCCCAACCTCTGCCCCTGTCCCACCCCCAAGTAAAGTGGGCATGGTCAGCAGGGTTTCTTCAATATAATTTTTGGCCACAATATATACTGTATATACAGTGCCTTGCAAAAGTATTCACCCCCCTTTGGCTTTTTCCCTATTTTGTTACATTACAGCCTTTAATTCAATGATTTTTTAATCTGAATTATATGTGATAGATCAGAACACAATAATCTAAGTTGGTGAAGTAAAATTTGAAAAATATATACATAAAACTAAATATATAAATAAAACAGAAATAAAAAACTGATAATTGGCATGTGCGTATGTATTCACCCCCTTTGTTATGAAGCCCATAAAAAGCTCTGGTGCAACCAATTACCTTCACAAGTCATAAAATTAGTGAAATGATGTCCACCTGTGTGCAATCTAAGTGTCACATGATCTGTCATTACACATACACACCTTTTTGAAAGGCCCCAGAGGCTGCAACACCTAAGCAAGAGGCACCACTAACCAAACACTGCCATGAAGACCAAGGAACTCTCCAAACAAGTAAGGGACAATGTTGTTGAGAAGTACAAGTCAGGTTAGGTTATAAAAAAATATTCAAATCTTTGATGATCCCATCAAATCTATCATAAACAAATGGAAAGAACATGGCACAACAGCAAACCTGCCAAGAGACGGCCGCACACCAAAACTCACGGACCGGGCAAGGAGGGCATTAATCAGAGAGGCAGCACAGAGACCTAAGGTAACCCTGGAGGAGCTGCAGAGTTCCACAGCAGAGACTGGAGTATCTGTAAATAGGATGACAATAAGCTGTACTCTCCATAGAGTTGGGCTTCATGGCAGAGTGGCCAGAAGAAAGCCATTACTTTCAGCAAAAAAACAAAATGACACATTTTGGGTTTGCGAAAAGGCATGTGGGAGACTCCCAAAATGTATGGAGGAAGGTGCTCTGGTCTGATGAGACTAAAATTGAACTTTTTGGCCATCAAAGAAAACACTATGTCTGGCGCAAACCCAACACATCACATCACCCAAAGAACACCATCCCCACAGTGAAACATGGTGGTGGCAGCATCATACTGTGTGGATGTTTTTCAGCAGTCGGGACTGGGAAACTGGTCAGAGTTGAGGGAAAGATGGATGGTGCTAAATACAGGGATATTCTTGAGCAAAACCTGTACCACTCTGTGTGTGATTTGAGGCTAGGACGGAGGTTCACCTTCCAGCAGGACAATGACCCCAAACACACTGCTAAAGCAACACTTGAGTGGTTTAAGGGGAAACATGTAAATGTGTTGGAATGGCCTAGTCAAAGCCCAGACCTCAATCCAATAGAAAATCTGTGGTCAGACTTAAAGATTGCTGTTCACAAGCGCAATCCATCCAACTTGAAGGAGCTGGAGCAGTTTTGCATGGAGGAATGGGCAAAAATCCCAGTGGTAAGATCTGGCAAGCTCATATAGACTTATCCAAAGCGACTTGGAGCTGTGATAGCCGCAAAAGGGGGCTTTACAAAGTATTGATTTTAGGGGGGGTGAATAGTTATGCACATTGACTTTTTCTGTTATCTTGCCCTATTTGTTGCTTGCTTCGCAATAAAAAAAAAAAATCTTCAAAGTTGTGGGCATGTTCTATAAATTAAATGATGCAAATCTTCAAACAATCCATGTTAATTCCAGGTTGTGAGGCAACAAAACACGAAAAATGCAAAGGGGGGTGAATACTTTTGCAAGGCACTGTATACTGGAGATTAAAATTAGAGAACAATTTATAAACAGTTGATTTCTTTCAGAAATAATGTAATCTACATTGGTCAACATTTGATGGAATTTTAGTTGTGGCTATACCATACTAATAGAACAGGGTTTTTCAAAACAACCAAGGCACTTCAACAAAAATAACTTTATTTTGTAGAAAACCCAATGATAAAAATTAGAGAACAGATAAACAGAGAAAGAGTACAACTAAAATTTCTGAAGGTTACAACAATTAACAATTAGAAGAAAGTGGGGGGGGGGGGGGGCCTTGCTTTGGATGACTTCAGCACATCTGCGGCCGCAGGACATCACTAGTCTCTCACACAGCTCTAGTGGGATTTTTTTCCACTCTTCTTCCCATCTCTTCCACATATACAGTTGGGAACTGGCTATGAGTAATCAAGAAGTGACAGCTGACTTTCAAAACCAAGATGGTGGCAATAAAGATCCAAAGCCCTAAAAGGAATTGTCTGCAAGTAAGACAGTTCTGGGCTTCTTGGGCTGATAAGTATCTGTGTCTTAACCACTTGACGACCGCCTCACGCCGATTTACGTCAGCAAGGTGGCACGGACAGGCAAAATCACGTACATATACGTGATTTGCCTTCCGCGGGTGGGGGGTCCGATCGGACCCCCCCCGGTGCCCGAGGCGGTCGTCTTTTGTCCAGCGGTGATCAGAGGTGAGGGGGAGGCCATCCGTTCGTGGCCCCCCCCTCGCGATCGCCGCCGGCCAATCAGATCACTTCCTTTGCTGCTGTATGCTAAACAGCAGCAAAGGAAATGATGTCATCTCTCCTCGGCTCGGTAATTTCCGTTGCAGCGCCGAGGAGAGAAGACAGGTATGTGAGTGCACCAACACTACACAACACAGTAGAACATGCCAGGCACAGTGTTAGCGGGATCAGCCCAGATACCTGCTAGCACCTGCATTTTGCCCCTCCGCCCGGCCCAGCCCAGCCCACCCAAGTGCAGTATCGATCGATCACTGACACTTACAAAACACTAAATGCATAACTGCAGCGTTCGCAGAGTCAGGCCTGATCCCTGTGATCGCTAACAGTTTTTTGGTAGTATTTTGGTGAACTGGCAAGCACCAGCCCCAAGCAGCGTCAGATTAGCGCCAGTACCGCTAACACCCACGCACGCACCGTACACCTCCCTTAGTGGTATAGTATCTGAACGGATCAATATCTGATCCGATCAGATCTATACTGGCGTCCCCAGCAGTTTAGGGTTCCCAAAAACACAGTGTTAGCGGGATCAGCCCAGTTACCTGCTAGCACCTGCATTTTGCCCCTCCGCCCGGCCCAGCCCAGCCCACCCAAGTGCAGTATCGATCGATCACTGTCACTTACAAAACACTAAACGCATAACTGCAGTATTCGCAGAGTCAGGCCTGATCCCTGCGATCGCTAACAGTTTTTTTGGTAGCTTTTTATTGAACTGGCAAGCGCCAGCGGCCTAGTACACCCCGGTCGTAGTCAAACCAGCACTGCAGTAACACTTGGTGACGTGGCGAGTCCCATAAGTGCAGTTCAAGCCGGTGAGGTGGCAAGCACAAGTAGTGTCCCGCTGCCACCAAAAAGACAAACACAGGCCCGTCGTGCCCATAATGCCCTTCCTGCTGCATTCGCCAATCCTAATTGGGAACCCACCACTTCTGCAGCGCCCGTACTTCCCCCATTCACATCCCCAACCAAATGCAGTCGGCTGCATGAGAGGCATTTTCTTTATGTCCTCCCGAGTACCCCTACCCAACGAACCCCCCCAAAAAAGATGTTGTGTCTGCAGCAAGCGCGGATATAGGCGTGACACCCGCTATTATTGTCCCTCCTGTCCTGACAATCCAGTGAGGCCCGAAACGAAAGGACTGCAAGGAGGGATAGTGTAGGGCCGGGCATGACAGTGTGTCTAAGGGAGACACATATGGGGTTAATGTGGAAAGGAGTAATGGGAGTGGCAAGAAAGGGGAAGGTAAGAAAGAAGTTTTGCCAAAGGGGAGTGGTTATATTTATAGAGGGGGCGGTGCAAAGGGTCAGTGTGAAGATGAACTTACAGGAGGAGGCAGTTTTTCCCACCCTCCCGCCCTAGATATATGTGTGCAATGTGTCCGTGTGTACTTGCTGCTCTGTTTTTAATTTATTGCAGGAAAAGGAAGAAGGTCGTCATGACAGCGGATAGGTGCCCTTCAGGGCTATGGCGGTGTTCTTCTGGTGGTCTTTGACGGTGGCAGTAAACGGAGGGATCAAAAAGGGGTGGGGGGCTCATCGTTTGTATGTGCCCCTCCGGTGTATTCCTGAACGGTGGATGGAATACTGGAATGGTTGCACTGTGGGAAGGGGTTGTCTCCGAGCGGTCACAGCTGGAGGCCTATCAGTTTGGAAAAGGTCCCACAGTGCATTGGTGTGGTATGTGGTTATACGTGGTTAAAAGGTGGGTCACCGTCAGAGACCATCAGACTGGGGTTAACAGGTTATGTTATTGTTTATTATATTTATATATACAGTATATATAATATATATATATATATATATAGTGGTTTGGAGTTATTTAGTTGGTTTGTTTTAATAAAATAGGCTGTTATGGCCATTTTACTCCATAAAATATAAGTGTGGTCTCATTATTTGAGGTGGGTAAGGTACGGGTTGGAGATAAGTGGGTAACAGCGATAAGAATGAAGGGGACATTTAGACTACACTGGTCATGGTCTTTGCATTGGTGAATGTTTTGAACGCTACCATTCATTAGTTGAGTATTAGCGTAGGGTACAGCATTGCACAGACTAGGCACACTTTCACAAGGTCTCCCAAGATGCCATTGCATTTTGAGAGACCCGAACCTGGAACCGGTTACCGTTATAAAAGTTAGTTACAAAAAAAGTGTAAAAAAAAAAAAAATATATATAAAATAAAAAAAAATAGTTGTCGTTTTATTGTTCTCTCTCTCTCTATTCTTTCTCTCTTGTTCTGCTCATTTTTACTGTATTCTATTCTGCAATGTTTTATTGTTATTATGTTTTATCATGTTTGCTTTTCAGGTATGCAATTTTTTATACTTTACCGTTTACTGTGCTTTATTGTTAACCATTTTTTTGTCTTCAGGTACGCCATTCACGACTTTGAATGGTTATACCCGAATGATGCCTGCAGGTTTAGGTATCATCTTGGTATCATTCTTTTCAGCCAGCGGTCGGCTTTCATGTAAAAGCAATCCTAGCGGCTAATTAGCCTCTAGACTGCTTTTACAAGCCGTGGGAGGGAATGCCCCCCCCCACCGTCTTCCGTGTTTTTCTCTGGCTCTCCTGTCTCAACAGGGAACCTGAGAATGCAGCCGGTGATTCAGCCAGCTGACCATAGAGCTGATCAGAGACCAGAGTGTCTCCAAACATCTCTATGGCCTAAGAAACCGGAAGCTACGAGCATTTTATGACTTAGATTTCGCCAGATGTAAATAGCGCCATTGGGAAATTGGGGAAGCATTTTATCACACCGATCTTGGTGTCATCAGATGCTTTGAGGGCAGAGGAGAGATCTAGGGTCTAATAGACCCCAATTTTTTCAAAAAAGAGTACCTGTCACTACCTATTGCTATCATAGGGGATATTTACATTCCCCGAGATAACAATAAAAATGATTAAAAAAAAAAAAAATGAAAGGAACAGTTTAAAAATAAGATAAAAAAGCAAAAAAATAATAAAAGCACCCCTGTTGCCCCCTGCTCTCGCGCTAAGGCGAACGCAAGCGGCGGTCTGTTGTCAAATGTAAACAGCAATTGCACCATGCATGTGAGGTATCGCCGCGAAGGTCAGATCGAGGGCAGTAATTTTTGCAGTAGACCTCCTCTGTAAATCTAAAGTGGTAACCTGTAAAGGCTTTTAAAGGCTTTTAAAAATGTATTTATTTTGTTGCCACTGCACGTTTGTGCGCAATTTTAAAGCATGTCATGTTTGGTATCCATGTACTCGGCCTAAGATCATCTTTTTTATTTCATCAAACATTTGGGCAATATAGTGTGTTTTAGTGCATTAAAATTTTAAAAAGTGTGTTTTTTCCCCAAAAAATGCGTTTGAAAAATCGCTGCGCAAATACTGTGTGAAAAAAAAAAATGAAACACCCACCATTTTAATCTGTAGGGCATTTGCTTTAAAAAAATATATAATGTTTGGGGGTTCAAAGTAATTTTTTTGCAAAAAAAAATAACTTTTTCATGTAAACAAAAAGTGTCAGAAAGGGCTTTGTCTTCAAGTGGTTAGAAGAGTGAGTGATGTGTGACATAAGCTTCTAAATGTTGTGCATAAAATGCCAGGACAGTTCAAAACCCCCCCAAATGACCCCATTTTGGAAAGTAGACACCCCAAGCTATTTGCTGAGAGGCATGTCGAGTCCATGGAATATTTTATATTGCGACACAAGTTGCGGGAAAGAGACAATTTTTTTTTTTTTTTTTTGCACAAAGTTGTCACTAAATGATATATTGCTCAAACATGCCATGGGAATATGTGAAATTACACCCCAAAATACGTTCTGCTGCTTCTCCTGAGTACGGGGATACCACATGTGTGAGACTTTTTGGGAGCCTAGCCGCGTACGGGACCCCGAAAACCAAGCACCGCCTTCAGGCTTTCTAAGGGCGTGAATTTTTGATTTCACTCTTCACTGCCTATCACAGTTTCGGAGGCCATGGAAAGCCCAGGTGGCACAAAACCCCCCCAAATGACCCCATTTTGGAAAGTAGACACCCCAAGCTATTTGCTGAGAGGTATAGTGAGTATTTTGAAGACCTCACTTTTTGTCACAAAGTTTTGAAAATTGAAAAAAGAAAAAAAAAAAAGTTTTTTCTTGTCTTTCTTCATTTTCAAAAACAAATGAAAGCTGCAAAATACTCACCATGCCTCTCAGCAAATAGCTTGGGGTGTCTACTTTCCAAAATGGGGTCATTTGGGGGGGGGGTTTGTGCCACCTGGGCTTTCCATGGCCTCCGAAACTGTGATAGGCAGTGAAGAGTGAAATCAAAAATTTTCACCCTTAGAAACCCTGAAGGCGGTGCTTGGTTTTCCGGGCCCCGTACGCGGCTAGGCTCCCAAAAAGTCCCACACATGTGGTATCCCCATACTCAGGAGAAGCAGCTAAATGTATTTTGGGGTGCAATTCCACATATGCCCATGGCCTGTGTGAGCAATATATCATTTAGTGTCAACTTTGTGCAAAAAAAAAAAAAAAAAGTGTCACTTTCCGGCAACTTGTGTCAAAATATAAAATATTCCATGGACTCAATATGCCTCTCAGCAAATAGCTTGGGGTGTCTACTTTCCAAAATGGGGTAATTTGGGGGGGTTTTGTGCCACCTGGGCATTCCATGGCCTCCGAAACTGTGATAGGCAGTGAAGAGTGAAATCAAAAATTTACACCCTTAGAAATCCTGAAGGCGGTGCTTGGTTTTCGGGGCCCCATACGCGGCTAGGCTCCCAAAAAGTCCCACACATGTGGTATCCCCATACTCAGAAGAAGCAGCTGAATGTATTTTGGGGTGAAATTCCACATAGGCCCATGGCCTGTGTGAGCAATATATCATTTAGTGACAACTTTTTGTAAATATTTTTTTTTTTTTTTTGTCATTATTCAATCACTTGGGACAAAAAAAATAAATATTCAATGGGTTCAACATGCCTCTCAGCAATTTCCTTGGGGTGTCTACTTTCCAAAATGGGGTCATTTGGGGGGGTTTTGTACTGCTCTGCCATTTTAGCACCTCAAGAAATGACATAGGCAGTCATAAACTAAAAGCTGTGTAAATTACAGAAAATGTACCCTAGTTTGTAGACGCTATAACTTTTGCGCAAACCAATAAATATATGCTTATTGACATTTTTTTTACCAAAGACATGTGGCCGAATACATTTTGGCCTAAATGTATGACTAAAATTTAGTTTATTGGATTTTTTTTATAACAAAAAGTAGAAAATATCATTTTTTTTCAAAATTTTCGGTCTTTTTCCGTTTATAGCGCAAAAAATAAAAACTGCAGAGGTGATCAAATACCATCAAAAGAAAGCTCTATTTGTGGGAAGAAAAGGACGCAAATTTCGTTTGGGTACAGCATTGCATGACCGCGCAATTAGCAGTTAAAGCGACGCAGTGCCAAATTGGAAAAAGACCTCTGGTCCTTAGGCAGCATAATGGTCCGGGGCTGAAGTGGTTAAAAGTCTGCAGCTGGAGTATTTCATTTTAACATGCCCAGGAAAAGTTCTTCTTTTAACCGCTTGACAACCACCCCACTTAAAAAGTAAGATGGCAAAGCAGCCATGCTGTGCTGGATCACGTATCTGATACGTGATCCAGCACCCCTGGGTAGGGGGTGCACAGGCGTCCGCTGAGCCGGCTGTGCTGTGATTAGTCAAAGCAGCAAGATCGCTTAGTAGACATGTGCACTGCCGAAAAAATTAGTTCATTTTCGTTTCATTCGTTTTTGTTTGTTTTTGTTTTTCAGGCCATTCGTTATGATTGAAATTCGTTATTTCGAATAAATTTGTAACTGCGGAAAAATTTGAATTTGTTATGGTCCATTCGTTTAGATGCAGTATTCGTAAATTCTAAAATTCATAAATTCTAAAATTCATTAATTCGAAAATTCATACATTCGTAAATTCAAAAATTCGTAAATTTAAACATCCATAAATTTAAAAATCCTGAAATTTGAAAATTCATAAATTTGAAAATCCAGAAATTCAAAAATTTAAAAAAACGGAAATTCGAAAATTTGAAAATCAGGAAATTCAAAAATGTGAAAATCCGGAAATTCTCAAATATGAAAATGCTAAAATTTGAAAATCTGGAAATTTGAAAATCCGAAATAATAACTAACTAATTAATAATAACTAACTATTAAATTATACTAAGCGATAGACATGTGCAATTCGTTTCGTTCCAAATTCGTTTTTAGATGAAATTCGTCAAATTCATTCATTCGGAAA
The DNA here is from genome assembly GCF_042186555.1 of Aquarana catesbeiana. Classification (NCBI taxonomy): domain Eukaryota; kingdom Metazoa; phylum Chordata; class Amphibia; order Anura; family Ranidae; genus Aquarana; species Aquarana catesbeiana. The sequence continues at coordinate 49,427,165 of NC_133325.1, forward strand.
TATTCGAATTAACGAAAACCCATTTAACAAATTTTTATGAAAATTCGAAAATGAGAATGAAAATTCGAAAATAAGAATGAAAATTCAAAAATAGGAATAAAAATCAGAAAATTCAAAAACCCTAAAATTCGAAATAATAACTAACTAACTGATAATAATAACTATTACTAACTATTAAATTATAGATATAGGAATTTCCTTTGAAATTTGGCTGTTCTATGAATGTAACGAATACGAATTGATACGAAGCTACAAATTATCCGAAATAATGAATGCCGCATCTAAACGAATGGAACATAATGAATTAATAATAATAATAAATAATAATAATAATAATAAGTTTTTATTAATATTATTATTTATTATTATTAATTTGTTATGTTCCAGTCGTTTAGATGCAGCATTCATTTTTTCGGATAATTCGTAACTTCGCATAAATTCGTATAGGTTACATTCACTAACAGCCAAATTTCAAAGGAAATTCCAATATCTATATTTAATAGTTAGTAATAGTTATTATTATTAGTTAGTTAGTTATTATTTCAAATTTTCGAATTTTAGGGTTTTTGAATTTTTGGATTTTCATTCTTATTTTCGAATTTTCATTCTTATTTTCAAATTTTCGTAAATTCGAATTTGTTAAATGGGTTTTCGTTAATTCAAATATTTCTGAATTAATGAATTTGTTGAATTTCGTTGAAAAACTAATTCGTAACGAAACGAATTGCACATGTCTATCGCTTAGTAAAAGCACCACATAACACATACATTACACAATGTTAGGCAAATATTTAACCCCTTGATCACCCCTAGATGTTACCCTTTCCCAGCCAATGTCCTTAGTACAGTGAAAGTGTATAGTATAAGCACCAATGACTGTATTAGTGTCACTATTGATGTCAGTTAGTGTACCCCCCAGCCAGTGTCAGTTAGTGTCAGATTGCCCGCCATACTATCACAGTCCCACTATAAGTCGCTGATCACCGCCATTACTAGTATAAAATAAATAAATATTCCAGTATCTATACCAGACGCTATAACTCTCACACATATCGAATAATATACACTTATTGGGGTTTTTTTTACCAAAGACATGTAGCAGAATACAATTTGGCTTAAATTTATGAAAAATCCGATTTTTTTATTGGATATGTTTTATAGCAGAAATGAAAAAATATTGTTTTTTTTTTTCAAAATATTTTGTCTTGTCTTTGTACTCCTCACCTGGTTGCTGTCACACACGATTGACTCCATCTGAACCAAATAAGTTTATCTTGGTCTCATCAGACCAGAGGACATTGTTCCGGTAATCCATGTCCTTAGTCTGCTTGTCTTCAGCAAACAGTTTGCAGGTTTTCTTGTGCATCATCTTTAAAAGAGGCTTCCTTCTGGGACGACAGCCATGCAGACCAATTTGATGCAGTGTGCGGCATATGGTCTGAGCACTGACAGGCTGACCCTCTACCCCTTCAACCTCTGCAACAATGCTGGCAGCACTCATACGTCTATTTCCCAAAGACAACCTCTGGATATGACGCTGAGCATGTGCACTCAACTTCTTTGGTCACTAATGGTGAGGCCTGTTCTGTTAAACCACTGTATGGTCTTGGCCACCGTGCTGCAGCTCAGTTTCAGAGTCTTGGCAATCTTCTTATAGCCTAGGCCATCTTTATGTAGAACAACAATTCTTTTTTTCAGATCCTCAGTCCTTTGCCATGAGGTGCCATGTTGAACTTTCAGTGACCAGTATGAGAGAGTGAGCGTGATAACACTAAATTTAACGCACCTGCTCCCCATTCACACCTGAGACCTTGTAACACTAACAAGTCACATGACACTGAGGAGGGAAAATGTCTAACTGGGCCCAATTTGGACATTTTCACTTAGGGGTGTACTCACTTTTTTTGCCAGTGGTTTAGACATTAATGGCTGTGTGTTGAGTTATTTTGAGGGGACAGCAAATTTACACTGTTATACAAGCTGTACACTCACTACTTTACATTGTAGCAAAGTGTCATTTCTTCAGTGTTGTCACATGAAAAGATAGAATAAAATATTTACAAAAATGTGAGGGGTGTACTCACTTTTGTGAGATACTGTACATGCTCTAGTCCCATTGTATACTTAAAAGTGGGGTATGCCTGTATAGCAGTCTTGTGACTTCTATCAGTGTCTGGTAAAAGCTTGTAGGGGGAGTTTACATTCTCCCAGGATTGTCCTATGAGGCTGCAGGACCCCTGACCCTCTGTCTGGACAGTGCTGATTGGCCCTGTGCTGATCACATGCACTCTCCCAAGAAAAAAAAAAAAACTAGCAATTCACACCAAACTTAGCTTGTGCAGCTTGTCCCATAGCCTCTGTTCCATCAGAAGGATTGGGGACTGTGGGAAAAATGGGAGGATCAGAGAAGACAGGATTAAACAGCCTTTTTACACAATACAGAGGAATAACCGCTTAGGATCCACAGTGAGTATAACAAGCAGGCTTCACTGTATATACAGACTGATTTCCCTGTTGTGGTTTTAGTAACATTTTAAGTGAAGATCAATGACGCTTGATTTTAACACAGTGCAATAATGTACAAGTTATTCTGTTTTTCTGTTTTGCAGGTACCAGAAATCGAACACCTAAAAATCCAGAGATATAGGAGGACTTATCCTTAAAGAAAATCTTGTGTGCGTTCGAACAGTTCTTTCTACCACAGTCATATAAACAGCATAAACAAAGCAACAAATAATACATAGAATATAGTGACTGAAGAACCAGCCTTGTTTTCTTGACCACTGACATCTGGCATTTGCCCTACTTTCTATTCTCTATTATAACCTAAATCAACATGTTAGGGGTTAATGAAGCTTTATCTTTTCATCAGCCTAAGGAGAAAAACAATCATCGCCAGCCAAGATCATGTAAAAGGAGGAAGCGGAGCTTATTGTCAGAGATTGTAACATCTGGCACTCCATCAAATCAGATCGCCCCTGCTGTGCTGCAATCCAGGGACTTCACACCACATGCAGAAAGGGATCTCCATCCCTGGAGTGATTCTTGGGGGGCAACCGAGGTCTATGTACACACACTATTGTTAGCCAGAACTGTGACCTCTCTGATTCATCGGGTATAGGGAAATACAGTGTATTCAACAGGAACTACACTATAGTCTTTTTGGGTCAATTTTATTTTCACCAATTGAGCTCCAGAAGGCTTTACCACATTCATGACCGGGTCATTTTTTGCTATTTAGCACTTCATTACTATTATTCAGAATTTATATATATATTTAGCGCCAACAGTTTACTCAGCACTTTACAATGTAGTGGGGGGACAATTACAACAGTACAATTACATGACCGGTGTAGAATAGATGTCACCAACCTTAGCCAATAGCTACTAGGCCACAACCCATACTCCACCCCCATCCCATCCCATAACCTATAATTAATGGAGACCACAAAATTGATGGAGTAACAAAATGAACGTAGCAGCCTCTTTATTACCAAATAAACTTAAATTTAACAAACGAGAGAAAAACATTCCTTATAACAGAAAATATATATCAGTCACTAAGCCTATTTGTCTTTGAAGGCACCCCAAATTACAGTATGTTCCAATTACGCACTGCGGTACCTTTTTATATAATAGGCCTCCAGCCGTAACACACCAGCTTGGAGACAACCCACTAACTGCAGTGCAACCAGTACCATATTCCAGCTAAACCGACGTTAACTGGAATACAACAGAGAGACACATACCACCGATGGGTCTCGAACCCTTCCTTATCCTAGCTTTTTTTCCACCATCAAAGACCAACAACCATCGAGTTGCCACGACATCCTCTCTCTCGATGCTCCCAATACGAAACTGACCAGAATAGGGAGGGTGGGTGGGAAGCTGTTTCCTGCGTCTCTTGAGCTCCACTGGATGAGCATGAAAATTATAAAAATGATTTGCTGATTGAAACGCGTCAGCTAGAAGCCCCTACATTCCCAGCAGCCACCACGGAACCATCTTCACAAAACCCCCCTCCTCCTCCCTATACCTGCCGGTAAATAGTTGTTTTTCTGGGAACAACATGGACTATTGGGACCCATATCCACTACAGCTTTAAGAGATCTGTATTGATTATCTAAGAATCTCACATATCCGGAGAGCAGAGTATGAGTTGTGCTTGACAAGCTTTCGCCCTACGCCTAATCACACGAGCTCTGCTCCCAGCGCCGTATGGCTGAAGCGCCTGGCATGTTAGTGGGAAGCGTGTACAGAGCAGAGTGTGTCGGGCTCAGCGAAAACTTTTTACCGCTCTGGCTGTACCCCCTGGATGGGAACAAACGACAGAATCGTCCCCTTCTTTGGAACTTTTTGGGACGCTTCACCACAGGTGATATTTCCATAATCTCACTAGTACTTCTAGCCAGCAGGCAAGGTAAGCTCATCTCCACTACGTACTGACAGCTCTCTGCATAGCGGAGCGCAGGTACTCGTCTACTCCAACTATACTGTGTAATGGAAATTTGTAAGTTCTGTATATAATTGTATTGTATTTTGTATGTATTGCACACTGCCCTCACTGTGCACACAGCACTAATAATGTTTTCAGTAAATGTTTACATTCTTTCGAGTCCTGATTAGAATAAGCCTGCCTATGTAACGCCCCTTGTTACCATAAATGTACAATTGTAATATTAATGTGATACCTACGTAATCATGTGTATAAAAACCTTCAATTGCGTCATAATAAAGCAGAACAGTAATTTGGAAAGATGCTGAGTGTATCTTTTGTGTCTGTTCCCTACTGTAGTAGTTATTATTAATTTGGAACCACTAATCAATATGAGGATAGGAGTTGCCTATCATCAATTTAACCGAGTCAACTGCTATATCTGATGTTATAATGTTGCTACCTTTACATAACTTTCTTGATCTCCTTCATTGATGCAAATAAGAGAATGTGCAATCTGACTACTAAGGACGTAATTTGAATTTACCTCTATCTGTCCCGTTCTTCAGTGAATCCCACTCCACTTCACTGTATACTGGCAGGATAGACACCAACTATTTTCCAATAGTGACTGCTACCTTAAGCTGAGGATCTACTCATAAACTTTTGTGGCTCACAATGTTTTTTAGCTGCTAAACAATACCCCTTCGGTATTTTTGATCTCACCTGGTAGCTGGCTTCTCCAGGGAGCTTGTATGTATGAGGGGTGCGTGCATGGTGTATGTCTGGAATTTGTTTACTTTGTAACCACTTTATCCATTGGTGGAGGTATCTTTGTATTATTCCTACTGTGGGTAGAATTGTTTGTTAATAAAGAATTTATTTATACTTCTTTATTACCTGTGTGTTCCTCAAAGACGAATCCTTTTTCCAAACCAGGTGGTCTCTTGCTATTGTCTTCCCAGGTTCTGGTTATTTTTACTAAGGTGGAGGTTGGGTCGGCTTTCCTGAATAAGTGAGTTTTCAGAGATTGCCTAAAGGCAGACAGGGTAGGGGGCTGACTGGACATTCTGGGGCAGGGAGTTCCAGAAGAAGAGAAAGGTTCTGGAGAAGTCCTGGAGGCGGGCATAAGAGGCGGTAACAAGGGAGCTAGAAAACAGGAGGTCTTGGGAGGAGTGGAGAGGACGGTTTGGGTGATATCTGCAGAGGAGATTGGTGATGTATCCGGGGGTGATGTTGTGGATTGCTTTGTATGTTGTGGTTAGTATTTTGAATTTTTACAGTGGGGTAGGGGACACCAGTAAAGAGATTTGTAGAGAGGTGCAGCAGTTACGGATCGGTTAGTAAGGTGCGATAGTCTGGACGTAGCATTTATAATAGACTGAAGGGGATAGCCTGTGTAAAGGTAGGCCAGTGAGGAGGGAGTTGCAGTAGTCAAAGTGGGAAATAACCAAGGAGTGAAAAAAGTTTTTTGGGACGTCGTTAATCAGGAAGGGGCGATGTCTGGAAATGTTGTGGAGGTTAAGGTGGACGTGAGAGTTGTAGGGGGCTGTACTGCTTTAATTGGTAGTTGCGTGGTAATGTAACGCTGCACTCTTTATTAAGACTTTATTAACACTGTCTTTTTTACACAAATAGAGCTTTCTTTTGGTAGGTTTGATCACCTCTGGGTTTTTGTTTCTTTATTATATAAATGAAAAAAGACACATACATTTGGAAAAAAGCAATATTTTTTACTTTCTGCTATAAAACATATACAATAAAAAAAATTAAAAAAATAAAATTTCTTCATGAATTGAGGCCAAAATGTATTCTTCAGCTCCGGAAGGTTTTACCCACTTCCTGACCATTTTTTTCGATACGGCACTGTGTCGCTTTGACAATTGCCCGGATGTGTGGTGCTGTACCCAAATAAAATTGATGTCCTTTTTTCCCCCCTCAAATAGATCTTTCTTTGGTGGTATTTGATCACCTATTTTTTGTGCTATAAACAAAAAATACAGACAATTTTGAATAAAAAACAATATTTTTTACTTTCTGCTATTACATATGCAATAAAAAAATGTAAAAAATCTAATTTCTTCCTCAGTTTAGGCCAATATGTATTCTGCTACATATTTTTGGTAAAGAAAATCTCAATAAGCGTATATTGCGCAAAAGTTAAAGCATCTACAAACTATGGGATATACAGTCAGGTCCATAAATATTGGGACATCGACACAATTCTAATCTTTTTGGCTCTATACACCACCACAATGGATTTGAAATGAAACAAATACGATTTGCTATAACTGCAGACTTTCAGCTTTAATTTGAGGGTATTTACATCCAAATCAGGTGAACGGTGTAGGAATTACAACAGTTTGTATATGTGCCTCCCACTTTTTAAGGGACCAAAAGTAATGGGACAGATTAACAATCATCCATCAAACTTTCACTTTTTAATACTTGGTTGCAAATCCTTTGCAGTCAATTACAGCCTGAAGTCTGGAGCGCATAGACATCACCAGACGCTGGGTTTCATCCCTGGTGATGCTCTGCCAGGCCTCTACTGCAACTGTCTTCAGTTCCTGCTTGTTCTTGGGGCATTTGCCCTTCAGTTTTGTCTTCAGCAAGTGAAATGCATGCTCAATCGGATTCAGGTCAGGTGATTGACTTGGCCATTGCATAACATTCCACTTCTTTCCCTTAAAAAACTCTTTTGTTGCTTTCGCAGTATGCTTCGGGTCATTGTCCATCTGCACTGTGAAGTGCCGTCCAATGAGTTCTGAAGCATTTTGCTGAATATGAGCAGATAATATTGCCCGAAACACTTCAGAATTCATCCTGTTGCTTTTGTCAGCAGTCACATCATCAATAAATACAAGAGAACCCGTTCCATTGGCAGCCATACATGCCCACACCATGACACTACCACCACCATGCTTCACTGATGAGGTGGTATGCTTTGGATCATGAGCAGTTCCTTTCCTTCTCCATACTCTTCTCTTCCCATCACTCTGGTACAAGTTGATCTTGGTCTCATCTGTCCATAGGATGTTGTTCCAGAACTGTGAAGGCTTTTTTAGATGTTGTTTGGCAAACTCTAATCTGGCCTTCCTGTTTTTGAGGCTCACCAATGGTTTACATCTTGTGGGGAACCCTCTGTATTCACTCTGGTGAAGTCTTCTCTTGATTGTTGACTTTGACACACATACACCTACCTCCTGGAGAGTGTTCTTGATCTGGCCAACTGTTGTGAAGGGCGTTTTCTTCACCAGGGAAAGAATTCTTCGGTCATCCACCACAGTTGTTTTCCGTGGTCTTCCGGGTCTTTTGGTATTGCTGAGCTCACCGGTGCGTTCTTTCTTTTTAAGGATGTTCCAAACAGTTGATTTGGCCACACCTAATGTTTTTTCTATCTCTCTGATGGGTTTGTTTTGTTTTTTCAGCCTAATGATGGCTTGCTTCACTGATAGTGACAGCTCTTTGGATCTCATATTGAGAGTTGACAGCAACAGATTCCAAATGCAAATAGCACACTTGAAATGAACTCTGGACCTTTTATCTGCTCCTTGTAAATGGGATAATGAGGGAATAACACACACCTGGCCATGGAACAGCTGAGCAGCCAATTGTCCCATTACTTTTGGTCCCTTAAAAAGCGGGAGGCACATATACAAACTGTTGTAATTCCGACACCATTCACCTGATTTGGATGTAAATACCCTCAAATTAAAGCTGACCATCTGCAGTTAAAGCACATCTTGTTTGTTTCATTTTAAATCCATTGTGGTGTTGTATAGAGCCAAAAAGATTAGAATTGTGTCGATGTCCCAATATTTATGGACCTGACTGTATCTATATATCTAGGAACTTTTTTTATTATTGTTTTTACTAGTAATGGCGGCGATCGGTGATTTTTAGTAGGACTGCTACATTGCGGCGGACAAATCTGACACTAAGTGACATTTTTTGGGGACTAGTGACACCAATACTATGATCAGTGCTAAAAAATGCACTGACACAGTATAAATGACACTGGCAGGGAAGTGGTTAACACCAGGGGCAATCAAAGGGTTAAGTGTGTGCCTGGGAGGTGCTTTATAACTGTGTGGGGGAGGGACAGACTGGAGGAAAAGAGAGATCGTGATCCAGCTTAGCTGAGACACAAGATCTCTCTTTTGCTCCCTGACAGATCAGCGTTTTCCCTTGTTTACATGGGCACACCGCTGCTCCGTCTCTCCAAAGAAGGATCGGCGAGTCGCGGCGGCCATCATCCTCACCTAATAAGTGGTGGCGAATGGCGATCGAGAATCCGGAAGCTGGCCGCCTGGAGATGTCAGCGGCCAGGCGGGGAGTTCGGGGGCGCTGCATTGCTGCAACCACAATAAGTATTGTTCCACTTTAATTTTGAAATAAAACGGGGAAACATTTTCCAACCTGAACCTTTTTCATTTTCTCTTCACTACGGTCAGAAACGAATGTCAATTTGTTAACTATCACAAAAAACAAAAAATGTTCCAAAAATAAAAATTGGTGTATGGGCAGCTTTAGAGAGATTTACCTTTCCTGTCCTGCTGATAATAGTTTCATCAAACAGAAATCTGAAACAGTGAAACAGAAATAAAAATCTGATAAACAATTATAAGAAATAATGATGCATATTTTTCTGCTCATCTGCTTTTCCAATGCAAAGTCTCTCTGGTATTCTAAATGATTACACTGCAGGATGGTTCCTCTATGATATCTTGTTTAGTACATGGTGTGATTTGATGGCAGTGCACACACATACCCTGCGGTCTACGGTTTTGCCAATCAGACCAAAGCCAGTCCCATGTGAGAATCACATGCCAGAGAAAGGTCTATTCAGGTCTGTTTCAGCACCATTGAAGAGCCAGCAATCAATGAGGTCCAATACATTATCTGCTAAGGAAAAGGTAAGAAGAAATTTCAACTGTTTTGATTTTTTCCATATTTTTTTTTTCATTTTAAATTTTTTATTCAGAAATTTTGGCAATACAGAGTGAACATATTTTCGTATAACCGTAACTCTTAAGTAGTGGTACAGGTATCCAACAGGTACAATAACGTACAAGGAGTGCATGAAAGGAAAGAAAAGAAAAGAAAAAAACAAACAAAAAAAACAAAACAAAACGAAAAAAACAAAACAAAAAAAACCTCATCGTATGCAGATCATTAGATACGTTGTAGAGTGTGGGCAATATATAGGTTGTTTTTGAATGGTTGAGAAAGGGATATTTCCTATATTAATATAGGATGGCAGTGTCTGAGAGGGTATAAGAATAGGAAGTCCTTTTGGGTGTCGAAAGTTCGTCAGTAGATCAGAGGAGAGAGCGGTGATGGCGGCAGATCAAGGCAGAGATGGGCCTTTAGGGTGAGCAATAAGTTGGCCCCTCATCTCTGATTACCAATGTAAACCGCGCCTTTTATTTTAACACTTTTTTCGACATGTATTATTTTTTATTGTATTTTATTCTTTCTGAAAAAAAAAGTAAAATAATGAGACCAATGAGGAGCATGTGTTGTATGTTTAAAGTATTAGACACTGGTTTCTGTGTATACCAGTGGCGGCTGGCGCGGCACTACCACCCCCACCCCCCCGGGCCACCGGCATTCCGGCACTTACCAGATCTATGTGGCGGGCTGTGGTGTCCTCCAGCGCGGTCCTTGCGGGCAGCGGGGTGAGGGCAGCGGCTTCAGTGTCCGCTCCTCCAGTGGTTTCCTCACTCTTCCGCCTAAGCACTAGGTATCCAATAGGATTGCCTGATGCTTTGGCTAATCGGGAAACAGGTCTCACGACCTGCCTCCTGATTGGCGGGGAGAAACTTTAGTGTGAAAATAGTGAAAATGAATTCGCTAACGTCACACAACTAGGTGGGCTCGGAACGCAATGCTCTGTGCTCCGAGCCCACCCTTTTTTGAAGCTTATTAGAGCCTCTGGCTCTATTCAGGTGCTTCAAAAAAAACACCCACCCTGCATTGGAATCCATAGTCCGGTGCCCCGATATGTAGATCAGGGGGCTGGATGCATGGATAGCAGAGTCGGCGCCTGTGCGCCCTCTATGGACGGGCCACCACTGGTGTATACTCATAGTTTCAATTTATTTATGAACACTGGAGCAGTCATACTTGCTTATTAGGAATGCAAGCATAGCTTTCTTAGCGCCATGCTGATCTTTTTAGCTTATTGCACATCTTCTAGACAGAGATTGTCTCATTTGAAAGTAATAGACTCTACATTCTCGAATGTCATGAAACATTCACAAGGCTCCCGGTAACCAGAGACCTTGTGATCTAGGATGCCTGGCTGGGAGCTCGGCAGCAGCGGTTTTAATGATAGATAGAATGAGGTGGATTTTTTTTCATTTCAAAACACTTTGAAAATACCCACATGTGTCCTACTAATACAAGCGTGAAATTTAATATTTTGCCTTTAAAGTGTAGGCAAAACATTAGTTCTAATTTTTGATGGAGTGAGCAAGGGTTAGACCACCTAAAAGTTTTTTATTGTTGTCTGTGTCCCTGATGGGGAGATTTACCCTCTCTTTTCGTGTTGAGCATTGTCACTGGTAAAGAAATTGATGGAAAAAAAAAAAAAAAATATATATATATATATATATATATATATATATATATATATATATATATATATATGTAGCGCTTACCCCCGAAGGAGCGGCTGAATATTGTTATATCTGTAATTCACATTTGCCACCCAACCCTCGCGCAGCCCATAGATTTAAAAGTCACAGTCCTTAGTGCTTTTTCTCAATGCTTTATTCATCAAACATAAATTGGGATGGGAGAAGGATTTTCTTTGAGATGCTCTTCTGTTACATTGTCACTTTTCCATGAGTCATACAAGAGAAACTGTGCATAATTGCGGACAATCAAGAAATCATTTCTCAATGATTTCTTCAATCAGGGACGATGGAAGTAGATTTAATAGAGAATGAGTGGATAAAGAGTCACTCTGAATAACTTCTTCATCAGGATAACTTTTAAAGAACGATCCATATCTCTATATGTGTGCTTGCAGCTTCACCGCTACCCTTTTACCACTACTTCCCACCGACATGGTACTTCCAGGTTTAGCTAAAGGAGAGCCAATCTGGATAACTCCTCCCGCTTGACTGATTGGAATCCCGGGGCAATGCTGAACTCAAAGTCATAGGCCATCACCGCCTGTCTCACTGACTTGTGCACCAACAACCCTCAGTCTCTGGCAGTACCTTTCCCTTGGGCTTTCACTCACGTGACCGATAGTCCATGTGCCACTCATAAACGATCAATCGCCCAGTTTCCTTCCGCTTTGTTGCTACTTCATCCGCAATGTTTCTCAGTTCCCATTATCTCTTTGTGGCCCGTTCCCCACCCCGCAGGGGCGGCCTATGACATCCACGACTACACGCGGCAAGATGTCATCTGTTCCTCCACGAGGACCGGATCTCTACCCTTCTCGCTAGGGCGAAGCTCCGTTGGCTCCCCGGAGGGGAACCTCCAACTCCCCCTCTGGGAGCCAGGCTGGCTCTCCCGCTCTTTAGAGCTGGACTGGACCCGAACTGGAACTAGCACTCCCGGGCACCACGTGACCCCCCTTTTTATATGAGAGTCCCGGGATTACCAAACAAATTAATGATTGGCTGAGACCAACACATAAACACCTGTCACTCAAATAAAGAAATCAACAATACAGGCCTGCTGCAAATAGCATCAGCCTGTCTAAATTTACCTAATATAGTAAGCTAACAAGAAAGGTCACCTACCTAAAAGTAGGTGCCCGCTACATACATATATATATATATATATATATATATATATATATATATATATATATATATATATATACCATATTTATCGGCATATAACACGTGCCGCCTTATAACACGCACCCCAAGTTTAGGAAGGAATTTTAAGGAAAAAAACTTACATTTAAATGCCCATCAATGCAGCCTTATCAGTGTCCATCTGCAGCCTTGTAGTGTCATTTGCAGCCTTGTTGTGTCATTTGCAGCCTTGTTGTGTCATTTGCAGCCTTGCCCAGTGACACTGAAGACTTGTCAGGGTCACTGCAGTTTTTAAATATGGTGCCGAGAGAGCCGGTCCTGTGTATCTCGGCAGCTCTGGGCCGCTTTTGGCTCCTCTAATAATCCTGTGGGCGGAGCCGAGCGCCGCCGATATCCAATATCAACTAGCTCCGCTCACAGTCACGCCCAGTCCCTGTGTTATGTCCATCATAGGGCGGGACTGGGCGTTACTGTGAGCGGAGCTAGCTGAACCTAGCCGAGTACACTCGGCTATGTATGTATGTCGGCGGCGCTCGCTCCTCCACTCACAGTCAGCGGGGGATCGGTGGGGATCGGCATATAACACGCACCCGCGATTTTCCCCTGATTTTAATGGGAAAAAAGTGCATGTTATAAGCTGATAAATACGGTATATATATATATATATACTGTGGGGACGGAAAGTATTCAGACCCCCTTACATTTTTCACTCTTTGTTATATTGCAGCCATTTGCTAAAATCATTTAAGTTCATTTTTTTCCTCATTAATGTACACACAGCACCCCATATTGACAGAAAAACACAGAATTGTTGACATTTTTGCAGATTTATAAAAAAAAGAAAAACTGAAATATCACATGGTCCTAAGTATTCAGATCCTTCCTAAGTATTCAGATCCTTTGCTCAGTATTTAGTAGAAGCACCCTTTTGATCTAATACAGCCATGAGTCTTTTTGGGAAAGATGCAACAAGTTTTTCACACCTGGATTTGGGGATCCTCTGCCATTCCTCCTTGCAGATCCTCTCCAGTTCTGTCAGGTTGGATGGTAAACATTGGTGGACAGCCATTTTTAGGTCTCTCCAGAGATGCTCAATTGGGTTTAAGTCAGGGCTCTGGCTAGGCCATTCAAGAACAGTCATAGAGTTGTTGTGAAGCCACTCCTTCCTTATTTTAACTGTGTGCTTAGGGTCATTGTCTTGTTGGAAGGTAAACCTTCGGCCCAGTCTGAGGTCCTGAGCACTCTGGAGAAGGTTTTCATCCAGGATATCCCTGTACTTGGCCGCATTCATCTTTCCCTCGATTGCAACCAGTCGCCCTGTCCCTGCAGCTGAAAAACACCCCCACAGCATGATGCTGCCACCACCATGCTTCACTGTTGGGACTGTATTGGACAGGTGATGAGCAGTGCCTGGTTTTCTCCACACATACTGCTTAGGATTAAGGCCAAAAAGTTCTATCTTGGTCTCATCAGACCAGAGAATCTTATTTCTCACCATCTTGCCATCTTGGAATCCTTCAGGTGTTTTTTTTAGCAAACTCCATGCAGGATTTCATGTGTCTTGCACTGAGGAGAGGCTTCCGTCGGGCCACTCTGCCATAAGGCCCCGACTGGTGGAGGGCTGCAGTGATGGTTGACTTTCTACAATTTTCTCCCATCTCCCAGCTGCATCTCTGGAGCTCAGCCACAGTGATCTTTGGGTTCTTCTTTACCTCTCTCACCAAGGCTCTTCTCCCCCGATAGCTCAGTTTGGCTGGACGGCCAGCTCTAGGAAGGGTTCTGGTCATCCCAAACCTCTTCCATTTAAGGATTATGGAGGCCACTGTGCTCTTAGGAACCATAAGTGCAGCAGAAATTTTTTTGTAACCTTGGCCAGATCTGTGCCTTGCCACAATTCTGTCTCTGAGCTCTTCAGGCAGTTCCTTTGACCTCATGATTCTCATTTGCTCTGACATGCACTGTGAGATGTAAGGTCTTATATAGACAGGTGTGTGGCTTTCCTAATCAAGTCCAATCAGTATAATCAAACACAGCTGGACTCAAATGAAGATGCAGAACCATCTCAAGGATGATCAGAAGAAATGAACAGCACCTGAGTTAAATATATTAAATATATGAGTGTCACAGCAAAAGGTCTAAATACTTAGGACCATGTGATATTTCAGTTTTTCTTTTTTAATAAATCTGCAAAAATGTCAACAATTCTGTGTTTTTCTGTCAATATGGAGTGGTGTGTGTACATTAATGAGGAAAAAAATGAACTTAAATGATATTAGCAAATGCTTGCAATATAACAAAGAGTGACATATTTAAGGGGGTCTGAATACTTTCCGTCCCCACTGTATATACATTGTACTCTGCAAGTGGTTTACCGGGATTATGGCTGAAGATATCAGCCATAACCCCAGTACCGTTTTTTTCTGCAGGCAGACGACTTTTCCCTGGAAGTCGGTCTTGAGCCGCTGGAACGGTCTCCGATGCAGCCGGGAGGGGACGCCCCCCTCCTGCCGCTTGCTAATGCTTCTCGAGCTTACAGTTACTGCCGGTTTGCCCTAGAAACGATCCGGCGGGGGGGGGCTGGCTGCTTCCATAGGCGATCAAAAAGTTAACACTCTTTGATCGACTCTATGGCCTTGGAGGACTGGAGTCCAGTCACTGGATTTCCAGTCAAGTCACTGGAGTGACTGGAGTGGAACGGTCTCCGATGCAGCCGGGAGGGGACGCCCCCCTCCTGCCGCTTGCTAATGCTTCTCGAGCTTACAGTTACTGCCGGTTCGCCCAAGAAATGATCTGGCGGGGGGGGGGGGGGGGTGGCTGTTTGCTTCCATAGGCGATCAAAAAGTTAACACTCTTTGATCGACTAGAGGACTAGAGGACTAGAGTGACATCATAACGTCACTTCTGGTCCAGGCTGGAAGAATTTTTTTTTTTTTTTTTTAAAGCGAAAGCTTTTTTTTGCTTGGTCTTTTTGACTTTAGATCTCTTCATAAAGAGAACCTGTCATTCTTATTTCAAGGGATGTTTACATTCCTTGTAAAAGGAATTAAATTGATTTAAAAAAAAATTTAAAAAAATAAAAAAATGTAAGGGACAGTGTAAAAATAAAAAATAGAGAGTAAAATAAATAATAATAATAAAAAAATTTAAAATTTAAGAAATTTAAAGCGCCCCCATCCCTCCGTGCTCGCGCGCAGAAGGGAATGCATACATATGTCGTGCATGCATATGTAAACGGTATTCGACCCACATATGTGGGGTACTGCTACAAACATCACAGTGAAAGCAATAATTCTAGCGCTAGACCTCTTCTGTAACTCTAAACTGGTAACCTGTAAAAAGTGTTGAAGTTTGTCGCCATTCCATGAGCGTGCGCAATTTTAAAGCATGACATGTTAGGTATCCATTTACTCTGCGTAACATCATCTTTCACATTTTATAAAAAATTAGGGTAACTATTGTGTTTTTTTTTTATTATTATTAAAGTGAATTTTTTTCCAAGAAAATTGCGTTTGCAAAAAATGCTGCGCAAATACCATGTGACATAAAAAATTGCAATGATTCCCATTTTATTTTCTAGGATCCTTTAAAAAAAAACCAAATAATGTTTGGAGGTTATAAGTAATTTCCTAGCAAAAAATACTGATTTATATTTGTAACCAAAAAGTGCCAGAAAAAGCCTGGTCGGCAAGTGGCTATAGAAAAGGTGATAAATGTTACATTGGTCGATCAACTTTAAAGCTGAATTTTGGGGGAAAATAAAAACAAACAAAAAAAAAAACTCTTGCAGTGGGGCTTCCCATTTATTCCTAGGGTACAGAGAAAAAGACATTTGCATACCTTATTCCTTGTTCCCCTTCCCTTCCTCCACCAGCCAGCGCCCAGTTCTTCTTTCAGATCACCTTAGAGAAGAGGCTTCTGGGGCCAGTCTTATAGTATAGATACAGTCTACAGCAGGGGTCCTCAAACTTTTTAAATAGGGGGCCAGTCCACTGTCCCTCAGATTGTTGGGGGGCCGAATCAATGCAGCCTCACCAGTGCCCAGCAATGCAGCCTGACCAGTGCCCAACAATGCAGCCTGACCAGTACCCAACAATGCAGCCTGACCAGTGCCCAGCAGCGCAGCCAGCCTGACCAGTGCCCAGCAGCGCAGCCAGCCTCTCCAGTGCCCAGCAGCGCAGCCAGCCTGACCAGTGCCCAGCAGCGCAGCCAGCCTCTCCAGTGCCCAGCAGCGCAGCCAGCCTCTCCAGTGCCCAGCAAGGCAGCCAGCCTCTCCAGTGCCCAGCAAGGCAGCCAGCCTCTCCAGTGCCCAGCAAGGCAGCCAGCCTCTCCAGTGCCCAGCAAGGCAGACTGACTTGTGCCCAGCAAGGCAGCCTGACCAGTGCCCAGTAATGCAGCCTGACCAGTGCCCAGTAATGCAACCTGACCAGTGCCCAGTAATGCAGCCTGACCAGTGCCCAACAATGCAGCCTGACCAGTACCCAACAATGCAGCCTGACCAGTGCCCAGCAGCGCAGCCAGCCTGACCAGTGCACAGCAGCGCAGCCAGCCTCTCCAGTGCCCAGCAGCGCAGCCAGCCTGACCAGTGCCCAGCAGCGCAGCCAGCCTCTCCAGTGCCCAGCAGCGCAGCCAGCCTCTCCAGTGCCCAGCAAGGCAGCCAGCCTCTCCAGTGCCCAGCAAGGCAGCCAGCCTCTCCAGTGCCCAGCAAGGCAGCCAGCCTCTCCAGTGCCCAGCAAGGCAGACTGACTTGTGCCCAGCAAGGCAGCCTGACCAGTGCCCAGTAATGCAGCCTGACCAGTGCCCAGTAATGCAGCCTGACCAGTGCCCAGTAATGCAGCCTGACCAGTGCCCAGCAATGCAGCCTGACCAGTGCCCAGCAAGGCAGCCTGACCAGTGCCCAGCAAGGCAGCATGACCAGTGCCCAGCAAGGTAGCATTACCAGTGCCCAGCAAGGCAGCCTGATCTGTGCTCAGCAAGGCAGCCTGATCTGTGCCCAGCATGGCAGCCTGATCTGAACCCAGTAATGCAGCTAACCTCTCCATTGCCCAGTTATGCAGCCTGACCTATGCCCAGTTATGCAGCCTGACCTGTGCCCAGTTATGCAGCCTGACCTGTGCCCAGTTATGCAGCCTGACCTGTGCCCAGCAATGCAGCGTGATCTGTGCCCAGCAATGCAGCGTGATCTGTGCCCAGCAATGCAGCGTGATCTGTGCCGAGCAATGCAGCGTGATCTGTGCCCAGCAATGCAGAGTGCCTCTTGCTTAGGTGTTGCAGCCTCTGGGGCCTTTCAAAAAGGTGTGTATTGGTAATGACAGATCATGTGACACTTAGATTGCACACAGGTGGACATCATTTCACTAATTATGTGACTTCTGTAGGGAAATTGGTTGCACCAGAGCTTTTTATGGGCTTCATAACAAAGGGGGTGAATACATACGCACATGCCAATTATCAGTTTTTTATTTCTGAAAAATAGTTTTATGTATATATTTTTCTAATTTTACTTCACCAACTTAGACTATTGTGTTCTGATCCATCACATATAATTCAGATTAAAAAAAAAACATTGAACTAATGGCTGTAATGTAACAAAATAGGTAAAAAGCCAAGGGGGTGAATACTTTTGCAAGGCACTGTATCTCCAGAATTCTTTGTACTTAAAGATAAACTCCTGGGAAAAAAATAAAACGACATGCTAAATTTATGCTTAGAGTACCAGTAACCTCACGTATCTATTCGCTTGTTCCTGTAGACCAGGTGTTCTCAAACTACGGCCCGCGGGCCAAATACGGCCCGCCAAGGTCTTTTACCCGGCCCTCCCTGCCTTTCGGGCACTGGAGCCCCCACAACGGTCCGCCCGGAGAGACGCTTTCCCTGCAGACCCCGCTTCATAGGGGGAAACTGTATTAATTTCGGGCACTGTCCAGAGTGGGGGCGGAGACACAGAGCCCGCTCCAGCGCGGGAAAGCTTCACAAAGATTCTCCTCGCGGCTGCCTGTTCATAGCGGTAAGTCCCGCGGCGCTCATCTCACTAATCCCCGTGCACTGGACAGGCTGGCTGCATTGCTGGGCACAGATCACTCTGCATTGCTGGACACAGATCACTCTGCATTGCTGGGCACAGATCACGCTGCATTGCTGGGCACAGATCACTCTGCATTGCTGGGCACAGATCACTCTGCATTGCTGGGCACAGATCACTCTGCATTGCTGGGCACAGATCACGCTGCATTGCTCGGCACAGATCACGCTGCATTGCTGGGCACAGGTCAGGCTGCATAACTGGGCACAGGTCAGGCTGCATAACTGGGCACAGGTCAGGCTGCATAACTGGGCATAGGTCAGGCTGCATAACTGGGCAATGGAGAGGTTAGCTGCATTACTGGGTTCAGATCAGGCTGCCATGCTGGGCACAGATCAGGCTGCCTTGCTGGGCACAGATCAGGCTGCCTTGCTGGGCACAGATCAGGCTGCCTTGCTGGGCACTGGTAATGCTACCTTGCTGGGCACTGGTCATGCTGCCTTGCTGGGCACTGGTCAGACTGCCTTGCTGGGCACTGGTCAGGCTGCATTGCTGGGCACTGGTCAGGCTGCATTACTGGGCACTGGTCAGGCTGCATTACTGGGCACTGGTCAGGCTGCATTACTGGGCACTGGTCAGGCTGCATTACTGGGCACTGGTCAGGCTGCCTTGCTGGGCACAAGTCAGTCTGCCTTGCTGGGCACTGGAGAGGCTGGCTGCCTTGCTGGGCACTGGAGAGGCTGGCTGCCTTGCTGGGCACTGGAGAGGCTGGCTGCCTTGCTGGGCACTGGAGAGGCTGGCTGCGCTGCTGGGCACTGGAGAGGCTGGCTGCGCTGCTGGGCACTGGTCAGGCTGGCTGCGCTGCTGGGCACTGGAGAGGCTGGCTGCGCTGCTGGGCACTGGTCAGGCTGGCTGCGCTGCTGGGCACTGGTCAGGCTGCATTGTTGGGTACTGGTCAGGCTGCATTGTTGGGCTCTGGTCAGGCTGCATTGCTGGGCACTGGTGAGGCTGCATTGATTCGGCCCCCCAACAATCTGAGGGACAGTGGACTGGGCCCCTATTTAAAAAGTTAGAGGACCCCTGCCTTAAAATGATTGTTATCCATGTGACATTGCGTTGATTACTTCACATTTGGGGCACAACCACTGTTTACAAACACATGCATGCCCTACGTGTGCGTTTGCATTCAAGCGTGTGCGGGGGGGGGGGGGGGGGGGGGGGCAACAGGGGTGCTTCTAAATGGTATTTATTTTTTTATTATTTTTAACTTTTTTATCTTTATTACTTTTAAAGGGGGCTAACACCCCTATGCATACCTCCCAACTTTTTGAGATGGGAAAGAGGGACACCTATCAGCAAAAGTATGCAGGCATAGGACACACCCCTTGCCACATCCCCTTAAAGGAGAACTGTATAAAAAAAATGTTTAGTTAAGTGCTTTTTTTACCACTAATATTCCTTTATATTGGCTTTTGGAATTTCCAAATGCAGCAATTTAGAAATAATCAGATGAAAAGTTTAGCACTGAGAAACACTTTTTGATAGATAAAAAGTGCATTTTATATACATCTATGTGGATCAGACCAAAATAAGGGACAAATGAGGAGGAAAGAGGGACAGAGGGACATTGCTCCAAATCAGGGACAGTCCCTCGAAATCAGGGACAGTTGGGAGCTATGGCTATGTAATAGCAACAGGCAGGTGATAGGTCCTTTTCTTTGAGACATTGGGGGTCTATAAGAGCCCCAAATCTCTCCCTTGCTCTCCATTCCAGCTAATCAAGCTTGATTAGCTGCTTTCTCAGCTATAGCAGCAGGGAAATGACAGCTTGGAACCCACAATTGCCAAATTCTTTGTTGCTTCCGGGTTCATTCATCGCAGAGGAGATGTGGGAAATAGATGTTCCTTGATCTCCTCCCGCTTGGCATCCTGAAGCTGTTTACTGTGGTCCAAGGCTCCCTGGAGGGACTGAAGAATCTTGGAAACATCACAGGTGGCACCAATGGGACGATCCATAACTAAGCTACGGGGAGCAGAGTGAACCATGTTGGGGGCATGGCCTAGTGGGAGCCCAGGCCGAGGTTGTCTCTCTTACATCACCATAGGACTCCGTGGATGTGTGGCACCAGGGATCTTTCCTCTTTTCTTTTCCAGTGACTACAGGAGCTGGGACAAGCTCCATCCCTTGCTGGCACTCCTGCAATGGTTGCAGCATCACCCACACTGCTCCCCATAGTGATTGAGCCTAAGTGGCACACCATGGAAAAAAATTGTTGAAGACTACCTATTAGATTAGGGCCTGGAACCCAAGCCACATCCCATATCAAACGAGAGAGCAAAGAGAGAAGGTGCCCCAGGGATTTTCGACCCTCGCCCGTAAAATCCCTGGGGCATCCTCTCTCTTTGTTCTCTCACCAAACACACCATGGGTAGGGATGAGCTTCGTGTTCGAGTCGAACCCATGTTCGACTCGAACATCGGCTGTTCGATCGTTCGCCGAATTGCGAACGTTATGGGCCGTTCGCGCTAAATTCGTGTGGCGCGTCACGGCCCATAATTCACTGCGGCATCGCAGTGCATTGCTGGCTGATGATTGGCCAAGCATGCACTATGACCCGCATGCTTGGCCAATCACAGCGCCGTCAGTAGAGAGAGCTGTAATTGGCCAAAGCCAGGGTGGCTTTGGCCAATTATGGCTCAGGGGATTTAGTACACACCCCACACTATATAAGGCCGCCTGCACGGCGGCCCTGTGTAGTGTGTGTTCCGGTGTGCTGAGAGATAGAGAGAGAGAGAGACAGTGTCATTTGATTTGAGTTAGATAGATTAGGCAGAACAGTCAGTCAGTTAGCTGCACTTACAGTGTATTGTGTATATATATGCATCCCAGGTGTTGCATATATATATATACACTGTATTCAGTTTAGCTAGATCCGTTCCTGTTATCTTCTATCTAGACTATTTACATTTAATGCAGTGCGTCCTGCTCACAGTGTTCAGCTAGATCCGTTCCTGCTATTTACATTTAGTGCAGTGCGTCCTGCTCACAGTGTTCAGCTAGATCCGTTCCTGTTATCTTCTAGACTATTTACATTTAGTGCAGTGCGTCCTGCTCACAGTGTTCAGCTAGATCCGTTCCTGCAATTTACATTTAGTGCAGTGCGTCCTGCTCACAGTGTTCAGCTAGATCCGTTCCTGCTATTTACATTTAGTGCAGTGCGTCCTGCTCACAGTGTTCAGCTAGATCCGTTCCTGCTATTTACATTTAGTGCAGTGCGTCCTGCTCACAGTGTTCAGCTAGATCCGTTCCTGTTATTTACATTTAGTGCAGTGCGTCCTGCTCACAGTGTTCAGCTAGATCCGTTCCTGCTATTTACATTTAGTGCAGTGCGTCCTGCTCACAGTGTTCAGCTAGATCCGTTCCTGTTATCTTCTAGACTATTTACATTTAGTGCAGTGCGTCCTGCTCACAGTGTTCAGCTAGATCCGTTCCTGCTATTTACATTTAGTGCAGTGCGTCCTGCTCACAGTGTTCAGCTAGATCCGTTCCTGTTATCTTCTAGACTATTTACATTTAGTGCAGTGCGTCCTGCTCACAGTGTTCAGCTAGATCCGTTCCTGTTATCTTCTAGACTATTTACATTTAGTGCAGTGCATCCTGCTCACAGTGTTCAGCTAGATCCGTTCCTGTTATCTTCTAGACTATTTACATTTAGTGCAGTGCGTCCTGCTCACAGTGTTCAGCTAGATCCGTTCCTGTTATCTTCTAGACTATTTACATTTAGTGCAGTGCGTCCTGCTCACAGTGTTCAGCTAGATCCGTTCCTGTTAAATTCCTACTGACAGGCAGGCTTGTCTGGTTACAGTATATAAAGCTACCTGAAGAAAATTACAGGTGTTCTATTTGATCCTATTAGTACCACGGTCAGGCAGCTAGACTATTTACATTTAGTACAGTGCGTCCTGCTCACAGTGTTCAGCTAGATCCGTTCCTGTTATCTTCCTACTGACAGGCAGGCTTGTCTGGTTACAGTATATAAAGCTACCTGAAGAAAATTACAGGTGTTCTATTTGATCCTATTAGTACCACGGTCAGGCAGCTAGACTATTTACATTTAGTACAGTGCGTCCTGCTCACAGTGTACAGCTAGATCCGTTCCTGTTATCTTCCTACTGACAGGCAGGCTTGTCTGGTTACAGTATATAAAGCTACCTGAAGAAAATTACAGGTGTTCTATTTGATCCTATTAGTACCACGGTCAGGCAGCTAGACTATTTACATTTAGTACAGTGCGTCCTGCTCACAGTGTTCAGCTAGATCCGTTCCTGTTATCTTCCTACTGACAGGCAGGCTTGTCTGGTTACAGTATATAAAGCTACCTGAAGAAAATTACAGGTGTTCTATCCCAGCTTAGTGCAGCTACAGGCCATTAGTATGTCTGGAAGGCCAAGAAGGAGAGGCAGACAGTCACAAGCCAATAAGAGAGGGCAAGCAGGCTCTGTGTCTAGTGCTGGTCGTGGAGACGGTGCATCCTCATCAGCACGTGGCCATGGGACACGCTTGGCCTTTTTTTCGGCAGCTGGCCGTGTTGAGCCGCAACATGCGGAAGACTTGGTCGAGTGGATGACCAAGCCGTCCTCATCCTCCTCATCCTCTCTCACCCATGCCCAGGGTGCTTTGTCTGGCAAAGCAGCGGCCTCTTCCCTCAGCTCAATGTCATCAGTGACTCCTTCCCTAGCTCCACCATGTCCTCATGAGGATTCCCTCGAACTGTTTGACCACAGTGTTGGGTACATGCTCCAGGAGGATGCCCAGCGTTTGGAAGGCTCTGATGACGATACTGAGCTCGATGAAGGCAGTAACATGAGCACGGACAGAGGGGGTGCCCAAGAAGGACAGCAATCTGGCAGTCATGCTCCCCCTGCTGCAGCATACTGCCAGGTTTGCTCCAGTGATGAGGAGGGAGGGGATGATGAGGTCACTGACTCAACGTGGGTGCCTGATAGGAGAGAGGAGGAGGAGGAGGAGGAGGAGGCGGCGGCACATCACCAACGAGGCAGGATGCCCTCCAGGGGCCAGCCTAAGGGCAGCACATTGACTGCATCACACCCCAAAGCTCCACATGTGCAGGGCGCTGCAGTCTCTGCGCGTTATTCAAAAAGTTCTTTGGTGTGGGCCTTTTTTGAGACGAGTGCATCAGATCGCACCGCTGCTATTTGCAACATATGTCTCAAGCGTATCTCGCGTGGCCAAAACATCTCCCGCTTGGGTACCACATGCTTGACCAGACATATGTTGACCTGCCATGCAGTTCGTTGGCAAGCGTATCTAAAAGACCCACACCAAAGAACAAAGAGGATCTCTCCTTGCTCCTCATCAGCTGAGATTTCCAACCCCACTAGACCTTCAGTCCTCTCTGAGACCTGCAGTGAGAGGAATGAAGGTGTAGAATTAGGTGTGTCACAGCCAAGTACTTGTGGGCAATCTGCTTTTGGTACACCGACGTCAGATTGTACCAGGCAAATTTCCCTGCCCCAGCTGCTGCACCGCCGAAAGAAGTTTGCTCCCAGCCATCCACATGCCCAGCGGTTGAATGCTAGCTTGGCAAAATTGCTAGCACTTCAACTGCTGCCTTTTCAGTTGGTAGACTCTGCCCCCTTCCGTGAGTTTGTGGAATGTGCGGTTCCTCAGTGGCATGTACCCAAACGCCACTTTTTCTCACGGAAGGCGATTCCGGCTCTCTACCGGCATGTGGAAGGCAATGTCCATGCCTCGCTGGACAGGGCGGTCAGCGGTAAGGTGCATATTACCGCTGACTCATGGTCCAGCAGGCATGGACAGGGACGTTACCTAAGTTTCACGGCGCATTGGGTGACTCTGCTGGCAGCTGGGAAGGATGCAGGATAAGGTGCAGTAGTGTTGGAGGTTGTTCCGCCACCACGCCTCCAAAATGCTGATTGTGACACACCTCTCTCCTCCACCCCCTCCTCTTCTTCTTCCTCCATGGCCTCTTCCTCGGAACCAGCGGTGCTCCGTAGGCGTTCAAGGGGCTACGCAAGTACGCAGGCCAAAAGATGCCATGCGGTGCTTGAGCTGGTGTGCTTGGGGGACAGGAGCCACACTGGGGCAGAGGTTCTGTCAGCTCTGCAGGGGCAGGTTCAGAGGTGGTTGACGCCACGCCAACTTAAGGCAGGAATGGTGGTTTGCGACAATGGCACCAACCTCCTCTCTGCCCTCCGACAGGGACAAATGACCCATGTGCCCTGTTTGGCTCACGTCCTTAACTTGGTGGTGCAGCGGTTCTTGGGCAGGTACCCGGGCTTACAGGATGTCCTAAAGGCAGGCCAGGAAAGTCTGTGTGCATTTCCGCCGGTCATATAATGCCAGTGCTCGGCTGACGGACCTCCAAAAGGAGTTTAACCTGCCCAAGAACCGCCTAATCTGTGACATGCCCGCCAGGTGGAACTCAACGTTGGCCATGCTGCAGCGGCTGCACACGCAGCAGAGGGCCATCAATGAGTACCTGTGTGACTATGGCACCAGGACAGGGTCAGGGGAGCTTGTTTTTTTTTCCCCACGCCAGTGGGCCATGATCAGGGATGCATGCACTGTCCTGTCACCATTCGAGGAGGCCACGAGGATGGTGAGCAGTGACAGTGCATGCATCAGTGACACTGTCCCCCTTGTCCACCTGTTGGAGCACACGCTGCGTGGAATAATGGACAGGGCACTTGAGGCAGAACAGAGGCAGGAAGAGGAGGACTTCCTTAGCTCTCAAGGCCCCCTTTATCCAGACAGTGTTCCTGCGTGCCCGCCGATCACACAGGAAGAGGACGAGGAGGAAGAGGAGGAGGAGGAAGATTGTGTCAGTATGGAGGTGGAGCCTGGCACTCAGCATCAGCAGCAGTCTTTAAGGGATCAGTCCCAAGAAACACGTGGACTTGTACGTGGCTGGGAGGAGGTGGCTGCGGACCATGTCGTTCTTAGTGACCCAGAGGACTCCGGACCGAATGCCTCAGCAAACCTACGCTGCATGGCCTCCCTGATCCTGCAAAGCCTGCGTAAGGATCCTCGTATTCGTGGTATCAAGGAGAAGGACCAATACTGGCTGGCAACCCTTCTTGATCCACGTTACAAGGGTAAGGTTGCGGACCTTATCTTGCCATCGCAGAGGGAGCAGAGGATGAAACATCTTCGGGAGGCCTTGCAGAAAGGTCTGTGCAACGCGTTCCCAGAGACTGGGAGGTTACAAACTCCTGTTTCTGGACAACGTGTTGCTGAGGCTTCGGTCAGTCAAAGAAGGAGCGGTGGAGAAGGTGGCCGTCTGACCGATGCGTTCAGACAATTTTTTGGTCCGCAGCCCCAAGGTATGATCGGTTCCAGCAACCATCGCCAGCGTCTGTTTTACATGGTGCAGGAATACCTAGGGGCAAGATCAGACTTGGACACCTTTCCCACCGAAAATCCTCTGGGTTACTGGGTCTTGAGGATGGATCACTGGCCAGAGCTTGCACAGTATGCAATTGAGCTACTGGCCTGTCCTGCATCCAGCGTTCTTTCGGAACGCACATTCAGTGCTGCTGGAGGCGTGGTAACCGATCACAGGGTGCGTCTGTCCACCGACTCGGTCGATCGGCTGACCTTCATAAAAATGAATGAGTCTTGGATCACCACCAGCTACCAAGCACCTGATGCTGATGTAACCGAATAATTTTTTTTGAAATCTCAGATCCCTTCAAAGACTGCCTATGCTGATGCTGAGTGACTATCCCTGAGTAATTATCCTCTTCCTCCTCAATCATCACGCTGATAGCTTGTAAGAACATTTTTGGTTCTGGGCGCCACCACCAGTGCCTAAGGCACAATTTTTCAGCCCCTGTTTAACAGGGGCGTGTAATTACAATTTTTGATGTAATACTTTGCAGCAGGGCTCGTTCCTGCATTCCAACTAGAGTGTCTGTGAGGGGTTGCAGTGTTGTGGCACCAGCACCAGTGCCTAAGGCCCAATTTTTCTGCCCCTGTCTAACAGGGGCGTGTAATTACAATTTTTGATGCAATACTTTGCAGCAGGGCTCGTTCCTGCGTTCCAACTAGAGTGTCTGTGAGGGGTTGCAGTGTTGTGGCACCAGCACCAGTGCCTAAGGCCCAATTTTTCTGCCCCTGTCTAACAGGGGCGTGTAATTACACTTTTTGAAGCAATACTTTGCAGCAGGGCTCGTTCCTGCGTTCCAACTAGAGTGTCTGTGAGGGGTTGCAGTGTTGTGGCACCAGCACCAGTGCCTAAGGCCTAATTTTTCAGCTCCTGTTCAACAGGGGCATGTAATTACAATTCTTGATCTAATATTTCACAGCAGGGCCCTGTGAGGGCTTACAGTGTTGTGGCCACAGCAACACCTAAGGCCCAAATTTCTGCTGAGTATATAGGGCAGGACCCTACTTTCAAACATCTAACTTACAAACGACTCCTACTTGCAAACGGAAGGAGACAACAGGAAGTGAGATGAAATCTACCCCTAGGAAGGGAAATTCTCTCCTGTAAGAGTTAATATGGGAAAACAATTTCTCCTTTCCACTGATGCTTTCCAATCCTTGTTCCACAAAAAAACCCAAATTTTCAAAAAACATTTTTCATTGGGACAAAAAAGTGAGGTGAAATCTTCTGAAGAGGAGGAAAGACAGCAAAACAAATGTCACAGGGGTGATAACCCTTCCCTATGTTTTCCAAAAAGCTTAGAAAAGATTTTTTGGCTGGAGCTAAACACGTTAAAAATGTTCAAAATTACAAACAGATTCTACTTAACAACAAACCTACAGTCCCTGTCTTGTTTGCACCGCCTGTATACTGCTGTTCAGAGTATATAGGGCCTGGTGGCCCCACACCTTTCCTTATTTTAATTTGGGTGCGGGGTTCCCCTTAATATCCATACAAGACCCAAAGGGCCTGGTAATGGACTGGGGGGTACCCATGCCGTTTGTCTCACTGATTTTCATCCATATTGCCATGACCCGACATTACATTAAACCCGCAAGCAGTTTTAAATGAGATTTTTTCCTTTAAAAATGACATTTGGTGCAGGGACTGTTCTAAACATGGGAAACACGCGTCACTTTACAGGCATACTATAGACACCCCCCAGGTACGATATTTAAAGGAATATTTCACTTTTTTTTTTTTTTACTTTAAGCATCATTAAAATCACTGCTCCCGAAAAAACGGCCGTTTTTAAAAGTTTTTTTTGCATTGATACATGTCCCCTGGGGTAGGACCCGGGTCCCCAAACCCTTTTTAGGACAATACCATGCAAATTAGCCTTTAAAATGAGCACTTTTGATTTCGAACGTTCGAGTCCCATAGACGTCAATGGGGTTCTAACGTTCGTGCGAACTTTCGGTCCGTTCGCGGGTTCTGGTGCGAACCGAACCGGGGGGTGTTCGGCTCATCCCTAACCATGGGGCACCAATGGGAGGAAAGGGGGTCAGGCCTTTCGATGTACTGTAAAGTCAACCAGATCACTTTTATTTGACAGCTGTGAGTTGGCTGAAGAAATCAATGCCAGCTCATGTCTGCAGCTAGAGCCATGACCTTGCCTGAAAACAATGTTAAACCCAAAACCAAAAATGTAATATATTGCAGCTTACCAATCATTAGATGGGGTGGCTGCTCCCTCTGTTTTCACCTGGTGATTTGGCCAGTAACACAGCTTGTGTATTAGATTGCCTCCACTTTGGATGAAGCAGCACAGTGGGCACAGCAGACAGCAGCAGTGTCAGTCTGGGGGAGGGGAGTGTTGGATGTACTAGCAGATTTAAATGCACTAACAAATTGAAGCCAAACCCCGGATCACACTTTATAAGCAGATACAGCAGTCTTTTTTGGGATAAAGGTTTTTACACTGATAATTTTAAGCATTCCTGCCCGTGTTAAATGGCTTGTCTCAACCCTGTAGACTGATACATTCTTCTGGAGAGCTTGTGCTTTTGAAAAAAAAAAAGAAAAACCGGTTCAAGCGGTTGTATTGTCTGCGTGGTCATTTTTACCTACAGGTAAGCCTACAATAAGGCTTACCTGTAGGTAAAATGAAAATGTACGGTTTAGGAGATATTCACCTTGCATTCAGCCGCTGATGTCAGTGGCGCATGCGCAGTGAAGGTCCGATGAAGGTCCGGTGAAGGTCTGGCGAAGGTCCGGGGTATTGTGCCAGAACTTGACGGAACGGAGTGATGTCGTCGCGGCTCCAGCCACTAACAACGCCAGAGCCGCAAACCCTGAAGAAACGCCAAGGGAACATGTCGGCTCCCTCATCGGTGACCGGGCGGCTCTGTGAGAGCTTCGTTCTAAGGTAAGTATTTCATAATGAGCTAGTATGGGGTGCGTACTAGCTCATTATGCCTTTGTCTTACAGGTTTTTGTTTTGTTTGTTATTTTTGTTTTTTGGGCATACAACCGCTTTAAGTTGAGGGGTGGGGGGAGAATGAGACAGAAATGCTGCAGCCCCAGAATGATATAACAAATGGGTCAGAAACTTTGAAGTATCTACACTGCTCAAAAAAAAATTAAAGGAACACTTTGAAAACACATCAGATCTCAATGGGGAAAAATATCATGCTGTATATCTATACTGATATGGATTGGGTAATGTGTTAGGAATTAAAGGATGCCACATCGTTTGATGGAAATGAAAATGATCAACCTACAGAGGGCTGAATTCAAAGACACCCTGAAAATCAAAGTGAAAAAAATGATGCAGCAGGCTAGTCCATTTGCCTTAAATTTCATTGCAGCAACTCAAAATGGTCCTCAGTACTTTGTATGGCCCTCTTGTGCTTGTATGCATGCCTGACAACATCGAGGAATGCTCCTAATGAGACGACGGATGGTGTCCTGGGGTATTTTCCTCTCAGATCTGGACCAGGGCATCACTGAGCTCCTGAACAGACTGAGGTGAAACCTGGCAGTTTCGAATGGGCGATACATAAAGTGGGACCCGGAGAAGAAAAATGGGCGCAGGGTCGGCATGACTAAGGGAGGAACAAGTCTGGGGAAGGGTTAAATAAATAAGTAGTTAGTGGGGGTAGGGGCGTAGCTTACCTGATTGGTGTATTATGGGTCAGATGGTCAGGGTGGAGCCGCAGGAGGTTTTGTCCGTGCAAGGGCTGATGGGTAATCACTCTGGAAAGTTCTCTAGATTGAAGAGTTCCCATCCGCCCTGTATTCTGGTTTAGGGGGTAGTCTGGGTGGGGGGACAATTCTGATGTTTCATTTAAAAAAAAAATGAATAAATAAATAACTAAACAAATAAAATAAATAAATAAGAATAAATAAATAAAATAAAAAAAAATAAAATAAAAAATATATTTTTTTTAAATATTTTACACTTTTGTCACAGCAGCTGGCGGGTCAGGGGGTCTTTCGGGGGTCAAGGATTAACCAGATTGTAGAATCGGGGGCCCATCTAGGGTATGGCGCCCCCACCTGGTTGGTTGTTTGTTAAATAAAAGGGCTGTTGTGGCCGTTTAAACCCATGTCACGCAGTGTTGTGTTTCTATTATAAGTTTAAGGACCGTAAGTTGACGAATCCTATAGTCATGTCCCAGAGGTGTTCTATTGGATATATGTCAGGTGAGCGTGGGGGGCCATTCAATGGTATCAATTCCTTCATCCTCCAGGAACTGGCTGCATACTCTCGCCATATGAGGCTGGGCATTGTCATGCACCAGGAGGAACTCAGGACCCCCCCAGCGTAGGGCCTGAGAACGGGTTCAAGGATTTCATCCCGATACCTTATGGCAGTCAGGGAGCCATTGTCTAGCCTGTAGAGGTCTGTGCGTCCCTCCATGGATATGCCTCCCCAGACCATCACTGACCCACCACCAAACCGATCATGCTGAACGATGTTACAGGCAGCATAACGTTCTCCACGTCTTCTCCAGACCCTTTCACGTCTGTCACCTGTGCTCAGGGTGAACCTGCTCTCATCTGTGAAAAGCACAGAGGAAGAGTGGCAGACCTGCCAATTCTGGTGTTCAATGGCAAATGCCAATCGAGCTCCAAGGTCAGTGAGCACAGGGTTCACTAGAGGATGTCAGACCCTCAGGCCACCCTCATGAAGTCTGTTTCTGATTGTTTGGTCAGAGACATTCACACCAGTGGCCTGCTGGAGGTCATTTTGTAGGACTCTGGCAGTGCTCATCCTGTTTCTCCTTGCACAAAGGAGCAGATACCGATTCTGCTAATGGGTTAAGGACCTTCTATGGCTCTGTCCAGCTCTCCTAGAGTAACTGCCTGTCTCCTGGAATCTCCTCCATGCTCTTGAGACTGTGCTGGGAGATACAGGAAACCTTCTGGTAATGGCACATATTGATGTGCCATCCTGGATGAGTTGGACTGCCTGAGCAACCTCTATAGGGTCCAGGTATCCTCTCATGCTACCAGTAGTGACACTGACCCTAGCCAAATGCAAAACTAGTGAAAAACAGAAAGGATGAGTAGGGGAAAAAAATGTCAGTGGCCTCCACCTGTAAAATTATTTCTGTTTTGGAGCTCGTTGTTGTTGCCCATCTAGTGTACCTATTGTTAATTTCATTATTAACACCAAAGCAGCTGAAACTGATTAAAGTGGAGTTCCACCCATAGAAAAAACTTACTTACTGTGCAGCAAATAATATAATATATATATAATAAATGACATTTGGAGAGTTTTTTTTTTTAAATTACTTTGCATGCCTGTTGCTATGTGGTCCCTTCAAATCTTCCCCTTCCTCACCGCGGCTCCTTACGTCACTTCCCTCGGCGCCTCCTCTCACTACTGCTCCTGGGGGATGTGTGTCATCATTTCCCAGCAGTCAGTTGGCAGCGCCGAGGGCTTCGTTGCCATCACAACGGGGCGGGCACTTCCGACACCGACGCCCGTTGTGATGGCAACCTAAGAAGTTGACGGCGCTGCGATTCTGTGAAAATGCACATGCGCGAAAACGGGCAGTGCATGCTGGTCGCTCAGCTGCACCGTATCCCGTAACGTTATGCTTGTGGGCTTCACATGCCCACAAGCAATATGGGAACGGCCTGGAAGCAATTTTATAAGTTGATTTTTTATATTAAACCGGACATCGGGGGACACATTTTTCTAAAGACGTGAGTGTTAAATGTCTATGTTATGACCTTAAGAAATGTTAAATAAAAAATTAAAATATTACATGTCGTTGGAACTCCGCTTTAACAACCCCCAGTGCTACTTAACTGATCAGATCAATGTCCCAGGAGTTTAATTGACTTGATGCTATACTCAGGAACTAGAAAGTGTTCCTTTATTTTTTTGAGCAGTGTATTAAAACTGAACTAACAGGTTTGGATGGACTGACCCTTTAATCTAGTGAAGTTTTACTTTCCAGTTCTCAGTCAGCATTGCTCTATCAAAGTAAATCGTTAGCAATTATGAAGGACGTATGAAATGGGATCAAAGCATCACCATGTAAGATTGCTGACTTATCTCTCTATAATGCAGCAGAACGTTTTGTCTGGCTGTTCAGGTGATTAAGATGTGTGGATGAATCCTTAATGAACTCCCCATGTGTTTTTCTGCTGACTTCTCATAATTCACTCCTTAGTAAACAAAGCTTTGTCATCAGCAAAGGTGTCCTGGGAGAGGGGGCAGGAGGGAGGGCTTATTACACTTGGGAGTTATCACAATCTCTGCAGAACATGCCTGTGAATCTTCAAATAACAGACAAAATTGTCATCCCATCTTTTTTAAAGATAAACTCCAGGCACAAAGACTTTCAGTTAAATAGATTCCTAAGAAGCCACAAAGAATATATATCCACTTTGTCTGCAGCAAATGACTTTAAAAATCCAGATGTTATCTTGTAAAAAACAGCAGTGACGTCATCATGCTGTACATAGCCTGTGCAGGGAGTAGAGCTATGGGAGGGGCCCAGCAGCTCCACCCACTACAGGCTCCCTGCAGAAAACTACCGGAGGGGGCGGAGACAAGACCAGTCCCCCTGCACAAGGAGAGAGAGCAGCAGTGAGCGGTTTTTATTTCAGGAAGTTCCTGTACAGAAGTAAAGTGTCACACTGGATTACTGCACAGATCTGGAAGAAAAACACAAAGCACACCGAGATTCAAGGAAGAATACACATCTACTGTATTTAGATATATTTGCATATCCTGGAGTCCACCTTTTTCTCAGAAGCATGATATTATAAAGCAGGGCTGTGATATTATTACTATTATACACAATTTAACTACTTGCTGACTGCCTGTCGCAGATTTACTGTGGCAAGGTGGCATGGCTGCTCAAAACGATGAACCTGTATGTCGTTTCCTAGCCTGTGTGGGCACACGCATGCCGATTGGCCAGAGGGGGAGCCAATCAGCGGGTCCAGTGGATGCGATGTCTGCCAGCCACTGGCGACCGTTCCCCACAAAGGCAGAGCAGTGATCTGCCTATGTAAACAAGGCAGATCGCCATTCTGACAGGGGAAGACATAGGGATCTTGTATTCCAGCTAAGCAGGAACACGGATCTCTGTGTTGTCCCAGTCAGTCCACCCCCCACACAGTTAGAAAACACTCCCAGGGAACACACTTAACCCTTTGATCCCCCCGTGGTGTTAACCCCTTTTCTGCTAGTGTCATTAGTACAGTAACAGTGCATATTTTTAGCAATGATCACTGTAATAATGTCACTGGTTATCAAAAAAGTGTCACTTAGTGTCATATATATAACAAGAAGTGCAGCGCTGGATATGTAAAAAAACAAAATTTAGTGATAATTGATAAGTGAAATGATTAATATACGTGATCCATAAAAAGTGAAAAATAAAACACAAAACAAGTAAGTGCTTCACTGTAGGGATATGTGCGTGGTAAATAACACCACATTCACTTATTTTGATCAAACCAGTATCAGCTTTGTCTGCCGTAATGTCGCAGTCCAACTAAAAATCACAGATCGCCACTATTACTAGTAAAAAAAATCATAAATACAAAATTCCAAAAAATTTCCCATAGTTTGTAGACGCTATAACTTTTGCGCAAACCAATAAATATACACTTATTGGGATTTTTTTTACCAAAAATATGTAGCAGAATACAGATTGGCCTAAGTTGATGAAGAAATTTGATTTTTTTTAAACATTTTTATTGGATGTGTTTTATAACAGAAAGTTAAAAAAAAATTGTTTTTCA
Source organism: Aquarana catesbeiana (assembly GCF_042186555.1). Lineage (NCBI taxonomy): Eukaryota > Metazoa > Chordata > Amphibia > Anura > Ranidae > Aquarana > Aquarana catesbeiana. Next base: position 49,460,600 of record NC_133325.1, read on the forward strand.
ACATTGTCTCTGTTTTTGTTTATAGCGCAAAAAATAAAAACTGCAGTGGTAGTCAAATACCACTAAAAGAAAGCTCTATTTGTGGGGAAAATTTTTTTTTATTTGGGTACAGCGTCACACGACCGCACAATTGTCAGATAAAGTAACCGTATCACAAGAAATGGCCTGGTCAGGAAGAAGGTAAAACCTTCTGGTCCTTCAGGTCCTTATATAGCGCTAATCTTAAAGCAGCCTTTCTCATCCTTTTTAAGACATAGGAACCCTTGAAATAACTTTCTGTTCTCAGGGAACTCCTGCTAATCTACAACTCATAACACATTAGTGTGATGGTCAGTGCGCAAAATGCTCCTTACACTGGTGGATATTGAGAAGAATTACCCCCTTACAGATAGCTAAAAAAAAGGTCAATGGTGTCAGTGGGAACCTATCTGAGAGGCAGAAATTGCTCATTGCTGGAGGAACCCCTAGCAACCTGTGGAGGAACCCTAGGGATCCATGAAAACCTGGTTGAGAAGCCCTGATCTAAAGAAAGAAAGTACAGACAGCAGTGAGTTTGCAACCCTAAACATCAACCTTGTTTTCCTGAGCAAGGAAAGAGTTAATCCCTTACTTGTGGTCTATGAAAATTCAATACCATGAATTTTCATATACCCTAATGCAGGGGTTTCCAAACTTCTAAATAAGGGGCAAGTTTACTGTTCTTCAGACTTTAGGGGGGCCGGACTGTGGCCATTGGGTTTAAAAAAGGTCCCAACATCAGCAGGGAAAAAACAATGTCCCATCTTTGGTGTCAGTGGGAGGGTTTGTGCCTCCGTTGTTGGTGTCATTGGGAGGATTTATGCCCCATCATTGGTGTCATTGGGCCCAGTTGTTGGTGTCATTGATAGGAATTGTACCCTATCGTTAGTGTCATTGGGAGGAATTGTGCCCCATCATTGGTATCATTAAGAGCAATTGTGCGAATTCACTGATGTTAGTAGGGAGGAAATTATGTCCCACTGTTGGTATTAGTGGGTTAAATATTGCCCCAAGGGCCAGATAAAAAGCAAGTGAAGGGCCACATCTGGCCCCCAGGCCCCAGTTTGGAGACCACTGCCCTAATGCATAGTAAATCCACAGATTCTCAAGATGACCTTGTATTACATGTCAGAAACTTCTGGCCATAAACAATAATACATATCAAATAGAAAAGTTTACCCACTATGTCTTCTCAGCTCTCTGCTTTTTCAAAAAGGAAAGAAAAAAAATGACCACTTACTCAGAAATATTCTATATAGTGCCGATAATAAATGTATGTTGTTTGTAGGAATACATTGCAGAGCCCCAACAGTTTTTTTTTTTTTTTTTTTTTTACATATTTTTAAGAAAAAAACAAGAAAAAAAAACAAACACCAAAAAACTAAAATAAAACCAGAAAGAAAGTAAACAATAAGAATAACATTTACCCACTACGTCTACTCAGCTCTGTGCTTTTTCAAAAATTGAAGAAAAAAAAATAATATTCTATATAGTACCGATAATAAATGTATGTCTTTATTAGTTGGGTTTTTTTGCCCATGTTTTGATTTAAGATAATGTGTATTTTGCATTTTTTAGGTAAAAAAATGCTGTATATTGCTTTGTACTTCAAAAGTCCTTATAAAATGATATTGTTCACTGATTTTTTTATACATATTAAATCCACAGATTCTCAAGATGCCCTCATGTATTACATGTCAGAAACTTCTGACCATAAACAATAATACATATTAAATAAAACTGGTATTGCATTTACCCACTATGTCTACTCGGCTCTGTGCTTTTTTCAAAAAGGAAAGAGAAAAATGACCACCTACTCAGAAATATTCTATATAGTACCGATAATAAATGTATGTTGTTTGTGGGGATACATTGCAGAGCCCCAACAGTTTTCTTTTTTTACATATTTTTAGGGGAAAAAAAGAAAAAACACAATAAAAAAAAAAAAAACACAAAAAAACTAAAAAAGAAACCAGAAAGAAAGTAAACAATAAGAATAACAAAGGTGGAAAAAAATTGTTATGTGCCACCGAGTTAGTATGCTTATGCAACTATAGACTCATTTAGCGCCACACCATTCATGTTACATTCATGTTGCCCATGTTTTGATTTTAGATGATGTTTATTTTGAATTTCTGGGTAAAAAAAAATGCTTTGTATTGCTTTGTACTTCAAAAGTCCTTATAAAATGATATTGTTCTCTGTTTTCTTATGAGCACAAAATTATTTAAATAGAACAACATTACAAAAAAAAAAAATCAAATATATTTTATTCTTTTTTAACATAAGTCATATTTCTATCAAGTTCAAAAAGACAAATCAATTAGCACAAATTAGTGGAAGTTTTAAGAACTAGTTTTCAGATACTTTAATCATAATAGATGTCCTTGTGTTTGTTCAGCTCTAATTAATTTATTTAAATGCCCCAGGTGTCATGTTTTTACAATATAAAAAAATAAAATAATTATGCAGTGATTATGGTTTGCCGTCACTGATTATCTCCCGTCTCTTTGTGGCTCTGTCTGTAGAGTGCACATCTGTTCCTCCAAACCCAGTTTTGTACACGTTGATGCTTTGTATGAGGCTCTTCGAGCAATAGAGAGGAATACATATAGCAGGGAAGAGTTTAAGGTGTGAGAGACACACAGCATCAACAATCTTCTTATGGAGCTTCCTACACAAAGCAGGGATTAAACACACTCACAGCTCCAAGTAAGCCGTGTGCCTGACCTAGAGGTTACACTTATGAAAACAGCAGCAGATACATTTCAACCATCTGAGTTATGAAACAATTTGAACTGGGAATTATACAAACATCAAAACAGAAACATCAAAACAAAAAATCAGCTTTTGTCACTTAGTGGGATTCTACCGGGCTGGAGCGAACTAAGAACGGTTCGAAAAATTGTTTTACCACCACCGTACGTTTTGGAAGAAGTGGTGAAATGTAATATTTATTGATACAGATCGAGTTTAACCTTTTTTTATTGAGAAATATATATTTTTTGCAATGTTACTTTGGTTCTGGTGCACTTCTATTCATGGCTGGAGCATTGACCCTTTGGTATGGAATTTGCTGACAACTTAATTGAAGATAAAGAAGATAAGACACTGAGTAGATACAGGACACCGGGGAAAGGACCAGGACCTTCGCGTTTGGTTCCTGAAGCTACGGAATAGTCATTGGTTAAGGACATGAAAGGGAACGTTGTCCGGACAAAAGGATCTATGACTAAATTTACACAGAGTTGTCCATGGTGCTGAAAGTTTGGTCCCTTGAGGAGACCGAGAAGACATCAATGTCAGATTGTGGCTGCTCTGTTCTGCACTTTACCTAATATGTCCTTCCTACAAAATTCATAATGGGCCCTTGAATGGTAAGTTAACCCAATCCCAAATTGTGTCAAAGTGTACCTATCTTTTAACCACTATAAAACAATTATAAATTGGCCATAAAATGCACTTGTTTGGTTTACATGTTTTGTTAAGGTATAAAAATAGATAGGTATTTCATGAGAAAAAAAAGCAAGATATATAAAACTGTATTTATTTGCTGATGTTTAGTAAACTGGTGCAAATTAATGGATATTATTTATCCTGTTTTATTAATTTTTTTTTTAGAAAATGAATCATTGTAAATCGTTTGTGATATTAATAATTCCATTAATAATATTAATAATTCCAGAATATTAGCATCTTGAATTATTATGGATCTTTAATATTCAATTCAAGTCTTTCCAGTGTTTTCTACAATATAGAATCACAACTATAGGTTTGAGATTGAATATTTTATCTATTAGCCGGTGAAGAGATTCCATTTTAGAAGATCACCCTAGATCCTCTTAGTAGAATATCTAATAATTTACGTGGGACAAAGGAGTTAATTTACTAAAACTAGAGAGAGCGAAATCTGCATGGTTGCCAATCAGCTTCTAACTTCAGCTTGTTCAATTAAGCTTTGACAAAAGAATGGAATCGGATTGGTTTCTATGCAGAGCTGCACCAGATTTTTCACACTCCAGTTTTAGTAAATCAACTCCAGGGATCTCCAAACTATGGCCCTCCAGCTGTTGCGGAACTACATGTCCCATGAGGCATTGTAAAACTCTGACATTCACAGACACAACTAGGCATGATAGGAATTGTAGTTCCTGAACTACTTAGTTTGGAGACCCCTGGTCTATAGAATTTCACAGTGTACATGGTATCGTTACATCAGTCAGTGCACCATAGAAGGTTCAACTCTAATACCCATACCATGGTCTAACACCCATACCATGGTCTTTAGAGACACAAGCACTAGGGTCAGGTTGAAGATGATTAGCCTCTCACTATACATTTAGATGGCAGAATGAAACCAAGATACCAGGAGAACATAAAAATCCCACCAAGATACCAGGAGAACATAAAAATCCCACCAAGATACCAGGAGAACATAAAAATCCCACGTATACAAAGATCCTGGGATAATTGAACTTAAGACTTCAATGCTGTACGAATGCAGTCCCAATAACTCCTCTGCAAATTGGTCATGTCCAAGAGTGTCATGTGACTGGGAAAAATGCATTGCAAAGGAAGGTGACTAGGTAGAAAAGTGATGCCATTTGTTTTTGAAATTTTTAATAAAAAGTTTTAAAAGGTGCAGAAACTTTTTGAGGAACCCTCATATGTAAAGCCCAAACTTTTTTCTATTTTTTATGAATAGAGGACGGAAAAGCTAGAGCCCATCAGTTTGCTATTGACATCTGTGTTCTTATTGGGGAGTATCACCCTTACCTTGGCTTTGTTAACCATTGTCCCCGGTACAGAAAGCGATGGGAACACTTTTGAGTTGTCACAATAAAAGGAGATGAGGGGAAATCTTTCAGTGGAGAAATGTGTTCTGATGACAACAGTTCAAAAATATTCCCTCACTTTGGAGAGATTCCCTCTTACTTCCTGCTGTGTCTCTGACACAGGAAGTAAAGGGCGATCTCCCCAACGAGACACAGAAAGGGAAAAAAAAATATTCGATACTTTATCCGAAAAAGTCTGGGCATTACATACACTTTAAATAATATTTGGAATCTATATATTATATAAAATAAATGACTACACATAAAACATGTAATATCATTTACCCTCCTAGGGCATATTACAAAATTATCTTATAATGCTATGGCTGAACATTTCCAAGTTTACATAAGAGCTGTTTCTGTAGGACTAAATGTGCTTTTAATATGATATATATATATATATATAAAGGTTATCTTCATGCTTTTCCATCCCTTAATGACTTCCTTTTAATGAAGACAAAACTGGTAGCTTGTGAAGAAGAATAATTCCAATAGAGGGTACAGAGAAGTCCAGGGAAGATAATTAAATCACTGAGACCTGACTCTGTTGCTTAAATGTTTAATAAAATCTTACGGGTTGGAGCTATTACATTCTGAATGTTGAAGAATATGGAAACCAGGACAGGTGACATCACTTGGGCTTGGACTAGGCATATGGCAACTCTGGCAAACACCAGGAGTATACTTAAAAGGGCTACATTACCTATAATAGTCTTGATTTCTAGGGATACTATACCGGACAACATTTTTACTTAATATTATAAATCTACTTTCTCACTCTCCCTTCACTCACTCCCTTCACTCTCCTTGGCACCACTGCGGGTGCCTCTGGACCAAAAGCCAAGCTAGATCCTACAAGTCACAACCCTTTTGGCTTGAGACAATCTTGGTAAATCATGCCAACTTGGGTTTGTGATGAAATCACTTCTAATCTACTGTTCTGTGCTTTCCAGAAGATTCTGCTGTGATCCCAACTGGAGTAGCACAAACTGGAGACAATGTAATTTCACCAATGAATACTCAGAAGATTACATAGATGCCAACACTAAGTGAGAAAGTGTTCAGGGCCCCAGACCTCACAGGTACCACTAGCACCCATTGTGAAGCCTGGGTGAGTCAAGAGAAAGGAACCCCCATATGCAATATTACATGAAAATGTAAACACAAGGAATAGAGTTCCTTGAACAGAACATCTCAGCTTCAACTAATTTTATATCCAGCTCTTGGGGGATATTCTTTTAAAGTGATACTAAAGGAAAAACAAATCTAAATAAATAACAAACATGTTATACTTACCTGTTCTGTGTAATGGTTTTGCACAGAGCACCCCCAATCCTCTTCTCGGGCATCCTTGGCTCCTCCCCTCAAGCCACTTTCTATGGGGGCACTCGTGCATGCTCACTTCTGAGCCCCGCTCTGTATGTCCATTGACACGCACAATGGGGCTCAACCCCGCCTCCTACTCCCTCCTCATTGGCTGTGATTGACAGCGGCAGCAGCAGCAACCCGGCACTTTTGGCTTCTTCCCCCTGCTGAGTGCCCCCTTGGCAAGCAGCTTGTTTTGGGGGAACTGGTGCCTGCTCTCTCCCAAGCCCCGTTCTGTGTGTTCATTGACATACAGAACTGGGCTCAGCCCTGCCCTCCACTCCCTCCTCACTGCTGTGATTGATAGTAGCAGGAGCCAATGACTCCCGCTGTTGTGTCTGAGGTAATGAGGAGGGAGAGAGCGAGGAGAGCAGCGGGATCAGGCTCAGGTAAGTATTAGGGGGGTTTGGGGGGGTTGCTGCACACAGGTTTTTTACCTTCATGCATTGAATGCATGAAGGTAAAAAACCTTCAGCCCTTAGAACCACTTTAATGCACAAAGAGAAAGAAAAAAAAAAGGAAAAAATAAAACAGCTCAAGAGGGAAAAAAAACATCTTTAAATAGCCAACTTAAATGTGTTGCAGGAATGAGATAAAGTTACTGAATATGTTAAACTTAATAAATAGTGACCAGGACTGAGGCCAAGGCATTGGTCATAACTGTCTCCAATAAAGGATCTTGTTGGACTGACATTTAGAAAGAGCCATAGGCTGTGTCAAGACTATGATTGTCCCCTTCTGCTGAGACCAAGAAACAAGCAATAGTGGCCAAATGCTTGAATCACCATTTTCTATACCAAGGTACTAGATTGAACCTAGGGTGCACAGAGGCCTAAGTTAGTTATGAGTTTGGGCCTGCATACAATGGAAGAGCTCTGTATCAGTGCACAGCTTTGGCGGTGGTTCCGCTGAATGTTGTCAAAAAATGACATTTAGGCAGAACTGACAAATCACAAACCCCCTGACAAACCACAACTGTGCTGAAGATAATCTGAAAAGGTGCGTAGGTAGGTATTTGACAGCTTTACACATTAGACTAGGTATTAGAGTAATGAGGGGAAGAGAATTTTGTATCCGTTTGACCTTTTTTGCCAACAAGTTTGTTTGAAAACAATTAAAGTAGATATTCTTACCTATTCTTCATGATAGTTTCATAGCAAATCATGGCTAAAGGGGTGAAGGCCCAGCAACTTTCCTCAATAGAGCCCTGCAGGAGCACAGCTGAATGAGAATTATGAAACCACTCCTGTTAGACTCACTTTCCCATATGGATACAGACAAACACACAGGGATTTCTTCAGAATAACAAAAGGTAGGAATCTGCAACAAAGTTTGTTAACATCTTTGTAATGTACATAGATCACCCAGAGGGTTACGCTTCAAACTAGCATAACATTTTATTGGAAAAGGATGGCCCCGACTTTTGGTCTAAGGCCCACTAACCACTCTCTACCTGTCATTGATTAATAAGTGATTAACAAGGGCACTCTGATTGGATAGGGGAAAAAAAACAGAATAGAGCTAACAGAAAGTGATGCCAATATTCAAAATAAATGATCAAGATAAATCACAAGCATAAATGAATGCCAAAAGGTGCATTAGAATAAAAAACTCAAGCATCTGTATGTGCACATATAAATTAATAAACTAAAATATGTGCTTTACAGAAAAAATGTGGTACACAAATATGAGAATCACTAGTTCATATAAGGTCCCGTGAAAAGAATAAAGTATATAAATGTTGATAAACTGATGATAAACATCTAAACACCCGTGCAAAATTTGAAAATTAAAAAGTTCATAAAATGTCAGCTACATGTCATCAGAAAGGTGTTGCGTGAAGGTAGTTGAATCCACCACCAAAACAGCAGGAATGGACTCTTACCAGAGCTCCATGATCCCCCTCTGATTGGATAGCAGAATGGCGATTAGTAGGGCTTAGGGCAGAAGTCAGAAATTTTAAATCTCCATAAAAAATGAATCCAAACTGAAGACAGCTACTTCTATTTGGGTTTGTGCAGGTATCTCAACTTGATTAAACTCGTTTCATTTGTATAATTCAGCTATGAAAGATTTATAGGTATATATATAGCTTTTTTCACTATTAGGGTTGAGTGAATTTTTTTTTGCAAAATAGTTTTCGCTGAAATGTTACAGGTTTTGGCAAAATTTTGGCAAATGGGGAGACTCATAATTACACTTATTCAGCTGCTCAGGGGAAACCTGGCTGGCAACTAATCTACTTTTTTTTTCTTTATTTACAGTGGGTTTTTTTGTTATTATTTTTTGTATTTATGTATTTATTGTATTGTATTTAGTGTAGTTTTGAAAAATAATTTTTTATTGAGTTTACAAAAACTGGCAAATACAATAGAGATCGCCTTAAGTTGGCAACGCAGAGCCGTGTAATAAAAATACATACATCAACCTAATAAAGTTCCCCCCTCCTCCACCCTATCAAACTCCAACCTATCGAACCCCACAACTGTTTCCTTTCCAACTATGAAGCCCCGATGGGCTGGAGTGGTAAAGCTGTAAAAATCAGGTCCCATAGCAAGTGTATAAAGGGATGGGTGGCCCTCAGCCCACCTAGCTCCGCAAATGTCACATACATTTGAGTCAAAAAATACAAGAGTAATCACTAATACCTTATAAGTAAAGGACACTGATGATAAGCCCTCTATCGATTATTGTTATCTGAGCCTCTGTCCCGCCTGCTATACAAGAGTAAATCGTCTGGGAGTTTCAATCCTCATCTGTCCCTTACCCCACAGTGGAGGATGAGTCCATCCACTCCTGCCAGACCTTTGTAAATGTCTTCTCACAACCCCTGGAGATATATGTGGCTCTATAGAAGGGGATCATGGAATTAACCAATCCCTTCCAGGAGGATGCCGTTGGAGGAGTTGGTTTTTTCCAATGTAGCAGAATGGCCTTAATAATAAAATGTTAAGAAGGGTCCTGTGTGCATTAGACAAGACCACAGCATCAACCAAGTCAAGAAGATGCATACCAGTCACAAGCCCTGTCGCATGCCCCTGCCTATGGGAAAAAAAAAGAGAAACAGAGAATCCAAGTCTGATTGCTACCTGGGGAGATCTATATAATAGTGTCACCCATCTGAAAATTGCGGACCAAAACCCATCTTTTCCAGGACCTTATGCATATATTGCCAGTCCACAATGTCAAATGCTATTTATATGTCAATTGACACTAGAACTTTTGTGGACTGGCCAATATACGGAAGTTGAAGGTGTGTGAAAACCCCATGGAGGTTCGTGTCTGGATTTTCCAGGCATAAAGCCAGTCTGATCTATGTCTACTAGGGAAGGAATGACCTTAGCTAGTCTCGTGGCTATAAATTTAGTAAGAATTTTAAGGTCAGCATTTAAAAGTGCAATCAGCCTGTAAGAGGAGCATTCAGTGGGGTCTTTCCCAGGCTTTGGCACTAACACCATGTAGGCCTCCAGCATGGAGTCTGATGGTCCAGACAGTATTCAAAAAGTGTGCATAGTCTGGGAGATACCTGCTCCATGTAGGTCCGATAGAACTCGATTGGGAAGCCTAACTAACTATTAGGGTTATAGAAGTCCAGATTGACATCTAGAATATGTTAAAGTTCCCCATAAATATCATAGGGTGCTGGGCAAAGGGGGCTAACTTTGGCAACAACTCATATAGTACCTTCGATTGAAATGGGGGCAGCACATAAACATTCACAATAACCATTTTATGATAAACAATATCTAATACCACAGCCAGATATCGACCTCCTGGATCAGAGATCACCTGATGAATAGTGCAGGAAACTGATTTGCTAACAAGAATTGAAACTCCCCTATCCAGGGAAGAGTGGGTGGCATGCAGTGCACGCTGCACCCAAGGTCTGCGGAGGGCAACAATTCTACTTCCATCAAGGTGAGTCTCCTTAACTAGTACCACATGTGGCTTTAGTGGCTTACTATAAGAGACTGAAGCCCTTTTAAATGTATCATTTAGTCCTCTAACATTCCACAAGACAATTTTAACATTATTAGTATCAGAACAGTAAGTATCAGAACAGTAAGTATCAGCCAGGATACTTGAGAAGAAGGTACGGTACCAGTTGACCTTAAGGGCCAGTCATTCAGCAGTGCAATAGAAAAGTAGGGACCTGAGACAATCTAGACTAGGGAAAATAAAAACAAAAACTAAAATCCATCCCTGCTGCTTCACTAGAAACCAAAACTAAAGAAAAACAGTTCTATTGACAGCTTTTACCCAAAACTTGACCAACAAAAATGGGGAGTTCAACCGGATTTTCAAGTAGCAGCTGAAGAACCTACGTGGGAGACTGCGCAAATCAGTCAGGCAAAAGTTAACAGGGCCCCATCCCTTAGTTTAGAGAGGGTCTAATCCAGCTCCCCAAAGAAAAATGGTAAGGCACATACCAGGTGGTAGAGCAAGTAAGGGACTCAGGACAGTCATAAGGATTTGCAGAAAACAGCAAAAAAGAAGAACTTGCAGTAGATATCTGTATTCAGATCTCAGATAACTTTAAGGGACATCATCCAGCCCCCTTCCCGCGGGGTGTCAAAGAATTTTACAGCACCATTATGCTGCACTCTAAGCTTGCTGGGGTAAAGCATACTATATTGTAGGCCTTTCTCTCTCAAAACGCTTCTGAATATTAGTGGAAGAGCGCAGTCTTCTCTGGGTTTCAGCCCAAAAAATCAGGGAACATCATAACTCTTGCATTCTCATAGCATAATTCAGGATGTTTCCTGGCTTCTGCCAATATCACATCCCTAACTTGGTAATTCAGAAATGGCACAAGGAAAAGACTAGGAGACACACCAGGGGGGCGATTACCTGTGGGAACCCGATGGCCTCACTCCACAACATAAGTTGAAGGGAGATTTTCTAGAGCCAGTACACTGTAGCTGTTTAAAGAACTGTTCAGCGAATGTAGTGGTCTTAGAACCTTCAACCCCTACAGGGAACTCCACCACCCGCACATTGTTTCTCCTCTGCCGATCCTCTGTGTCATCCGCCCTGTGTTGCACTGCCCTTACCATATCCTGCAGTTCGGATAGCTGGGCTGTATGGGAGGTGGAGTCCTCCACATCCGAGATGTGACCTTCCGCAGTCATCAGTCGGCCCCTTATTTTGTCAACGTCATGGCGGATGAGCTTGCATTCTGATGCCAGGTGATCAATTCTGACCATTAATTCCGCCTTGCTGGCAGTTATAGCCTCTAGTATGGGTTTAGTGATTGCCTCTATGCCAGCCTCAGGGGTAGAAGGGGGCATAGCACTCTCAGAGGGCCCCCGCCGGAACTCTGTGCAGCCCAGGAGACTCCATCCTTGTGGCGTGTGGTGAAGAATGAGGAGAAGCCGCAGTCTTCGACAAAATGGCGGCGGTGGCGCCCGAGTCCTTGCCTTATGTGGAGCACAGATGCCGCGGGTCCAACTGTGGCTTACCCCTGACTTTGGAAGCCATAAAAGATGTGCCTGTAGTGTCCGGATATGTCGGGGAGCAGCTGCAGAGCAATATTGGGGTGTTCAGTGCCCTGGAGACAGGATATACTACAGGAGGCTTGCGGAGCTCACGGGAAGTACGTCCATCCCCACTCACTTCCCGACCACACCCCCTGTATTTACTGTAGTTAAAGCGATTGTAAAAACATTTTTTCTTTAAAATAATAAACGTTATACTTGCCTGCTCCGTGCAGTGTTTTTGCACAGAGCAGCCCCGATTCTCCTCTTTTCGGGTCCCCCATTGACACTCCTGGCTCCTTCCCCATGCTTGTTATTGAGGGCACTCCTGACTGCTCCCCCACTTGCTATGGGGGCACTCGTGTATGCAAGGATAGTTTAAGGTCGTTTTCCAGGCCCCCCCCCTCCAATTCAAAGTCAACAGGTACAAATACTGCCAACTGGACACGGAAGCGAATACCTGTCAAAACCAAGTTCTCCTCTCCCCTCCCCCCTCCCAAAATTCCCAAATGTTAAAGAGGAGGGGAAATGGAGGAGTAGGATGCAAATATGTGGATCTTTCCTTTTTGAGTGAAGTTCCACTTTAAAGGAGCTTCCATAACCCTCAGTAATCATTTAACCACTTCCCAACTGCACTATAGCCAAAAGACAGCTACAGCACGGTCATCCAGTTTTGGGAGTGTGTCCATAGATGTCCTCCTAGAACCCCGCCCCCTTGCACGCCTCCTGCGGCGCGCATCAGGTGTGCTCTGTGACCGCTCATCACAGATTGGGGTAAAGGGTCATTTACAGCGATCCTTTACCATGAAATCAGCTGTGTCCAATCACAGCTGACCACATGTAAACAGACTTGCCGGTTATCAGCAGTGCTTTCCTCCCACGCGGTATCTGAGAGCCATTAACTGGCAAGAATGTGAGCACATTGTTTACACTGGGCTCTAATCATCAGTGCCATGAGTATCAGTGCAGCCCCATCAGTGCCCATCAGTGCAGCCTATCAGTGTCTATCAGTGCAGCCTATCAGCGCACATCTTTGAAGAAGAAAAATTTGTTATTTACAAAATTTTATAACAGAAACATAGAAAAACTAATTTTTTTACCCCCTTCCTGACCAGAACACTTTTTGCGATTCGGCACTGTGTTGCTTTAACTGACAATTGCGCGGTCGTGCAACATTGCACCCAAATAAAATTGATGTCCTTTTTTTCCCACAAATAGAGTTTTCTTTTGGTGGTATTTGATCACCTCTGCGATTTCTATTTTTTGTGCTATAAACAAAAAAAAGAGTGAAATTTTGAAAAAATGCATTCTTTCTTACTTTTTGCTATAATAAATATCACCCAAATATATATATAAAAAACTATTTTTTTCCTCAGTTTAGGCCGATATGTATTCTACATATTTTTGGTAAAAAAAATCAAAATAAGCATATATTGATTGGTTTGTGCAAAAGTTATAGTGTCTACAAAATAGGGGATAGTTTTATGGCATTTTTATTATTAATTTTTTTTTCACTAGTAATGGCGGCGATCTGCTATTTTTATCGGGACTGCCACATTATGGCGGACACATCGGACAATTCTGACACATTTTTGGGACCATTTGCATTTATACAGCAATCAATGCTATAGAAAATGCACTGATTACTGTAAAAATGTCACTGGCAGGGAAGGGGTTAACACTAGGGGGCGATCAAGGGGTTAACTGTGTTCCCTAGTTTGTGTTCTAACTGAAGGGGGGAGGGGACTGTGCAGGGGAGATGACAGATCGCTGTTCATACTCTGTATGAACAGAAGATCTGTCTGTTCTCCCCTCAGAGAACCGGAAACTGTGTGTTTACACACACAGATCCCATTTCTCCATGTGTCAGCGGCGTTTGCGGGAGCCCGGCGGTGATCGTGACCGCCGGGCACTCGCATCGGTTCGGGGGGCGAGCGGGGGGGTGCGCGTGCACCCCCTAGTGGCCACAGGGCGAAGCGACCTAACATAAAGTCGTTTCGCCCAGCTGTGCCATTCTGCCGCAGTACAACTGCGGCGGCTGGTCGGCAAGTAGTTAAATACCACCAAAAGAAAGCTATATCTATCTCAAAAAAATGATAAATATTTCACATGTGTTCAGTGTTCCTTGACTGCGCAATTATCATTCATAGTGTAACAGCGCTGAAATCTGAAAATTGGCCTGGGCAGGAAGGGGGTGAAAGTGCCCGGAATTGAAACGGTTAATGCCTATTGTACCTTTAAAATCCACTAAAACCCAAGTTAATTTTTCTTGCCACTTTGATGCAATGCATGTTGACAAAATGGCAACATTTTGTGGAAATCTCCTAATTTTCACGAAAATTTCAGGAAATTCAGAACTCAAAGGGGTTGATTTACAGTACTAAAGGCAAATAGACTGTGCACTATTCGAAGTGCAATTGCACTCTGCAAGTGCAGTTGCTCCAGAGCTTAGTAAATGAGGTAAAGCTTCACTTTGCAAAGAATATCCAATCACATACAAAGAAGATAAAAAAAAAAAAACAGCATTTTTGCTTGCACGTGATTGGATAATGGAAGTCAGCAGAACTTCCAATCATTTATTAAGCTCTGGAGCAACTGCTCTTACGGAGTGCACAGTCTATTTTACTTAAGTAAGTCAACTCCAAAATGTCTTCCCTGTTATTTAGTTATATTTTGGAATAATGAACAAAGGACTTCAGTTGGGTTATAGTTATAATAATGAACAATAGCATGGTAAAACTGCAGGACCTAAGAAGGAAATAGTATAATAGTTCATCTTTATAGAACATAAAAAATTCTATTATTTTCTTATTAAGATATTTGTATGCTGATGGCAGTGGGTTCTGGAGCTCCTTTTTGTTTCTGAGCCCGTTAATGAGTAATCTGCAAGCACCATTAAAAATTCAAAGGGGTAAGTGAGCAGTGGGCTGTACTTGTCAACACAATGGTCCGCGGAAGTAAGATTCAAGACCAAAACATTGTGAAGGAGCCTCTATAAAATATTCAACAGGTAATAAAGCCTAAATGTTAAAGTGGAAAAAACATAATTAAAAATGTTTTAATATACTGCTAGCATAACTGCCTGCAATCATGCTTCATATTAAAGCAGAACATGTCCTCCAACCCATACGAAATCACCAGATACGTATTCCTAACAAAACAATGGAACTCCTTATCCTGTACTTAAATCTTGATAAATGGGTGGATAGAGGCTTCCTATCTGTAGACGAGCTCTTGAATTGGTACTGTATTGAAAACTATAGAGATACTAAAACAAACTCATGGTTTTACTAATACAGATGAATTTACATGTATCTGCATAGGGAAATTTCTAAACACCTTCTCCCCACGGTTTTCAGTTGACTTGAAAGTGCACCTGGAAGTGCAGTTGCTGTAGATCTGAGGGGAAGATCTGAAATGAGGGGAAGCTCTGCTGATTTTATTATCCAATCATGTGTAAGCTAAAATGCTGTTGTTTATTTTCCTTGCATGTCCCTCTCGGATCTACAGCGACTGCACTTCCAAGTGCACTTTCAAGTGCACTTGCAGTGCGCTTGTAGTGCAAAGGGGCTTTTCCTTTAGTAAATAACCCCCAATGATTTACTGTAGTCATGTTAATTTTTTTTTTTACATGTTTCGCCGTATGGCTTCTTCAAGAAAGAACATGAAGGCTCATTTGTTTTAAATATAAGAACCTAAAATTCGACAACTTTAGTTGTGCAACAGAAACAAAGAAAAATACAAATTAATACATCACGTATATACAAAATATGTCTTTTGTATATCTATGACTGCACTTAAACAAACGGCAAGAGACATTCACTAAAGCAAAAACCAAAAGCCTTTTGGTTTTTGCTTTAGTGAATGTCTCTTGCCTTTCATTTAAGTGTATATATATATATATATATATATATATATATATATATATATATATATATATAAGACATATTTTGTTTATACTTGATGTATGAACTGCCTGAAGAGCTCAGAGACAGAATTGTGGCAAGGATCTGGCCAAGGTTACAAAAAAATTTCTGCTGCACTTAAGGTTCCTAAGAGCACAGTGGCCTCCATAATCCTTAAATGGAAGACGTTTGGGATGACCAGAACCCTTCCTAGAGCTGGCCGTCCGGCCAAACTGAGCTATCGGGGGAGAAGAGCCTTGGTGAGAGAGGTAAAGAAGAACCCAAAGATCACTGTGGCTGAGCTCCAGAGATGCAGTCGGGAGATGCGAGAAAGTTGTAGAAAGTCAACCATCACTGCAGCCCTTCACCAGTCGGGGCTTTATGGCAGAGTGGCCCGATGGAAGCCTCTCCTCAGTGCAAGACACATGAAAGCACGCATGGAGTTTGCTAATAAAAACACCTGAAGGACTCCAAGATGGTGAGAATTAAGATTCTCTGGTCTAATGAGACCAAGATAGAACTTTTTGGCCTTAATTCTAAGCGGTATGTGTGGAGAAAACCAGGCACTGCTCATCACCTGTCCAATACAGTCCCAACAGTGAAGCATGGTGGTGGCAGCATCATGCTGTGGGGGTGTTTTTCAGCTGCAGGGACAGGACGACTGGTTGCAATTGAAGGAAAGATGAATGTGGCCAAGTACAGGGATATCCTGGACGAAAACCTTCTCCAGAGTGCTCAGGACCTCAGACTGGGCCGAAGGTTTACCTTCCAACAAGACAATGACCCTAAGCACACAGCTAAAATAAGGAAGGAGTGGCTTCACAACAACTCCGTGACTGTTCTTGAATGGCCCAGCCAGAGCCCTGACTTAAACCCAATTGAGCATCTCTGGAGAGACCTAAAAATGGCTGTCCACCAACATTTACCATCCAACCTGACAGAACTGGAGAGGATCTGCAAGGAGGAATGGCAGAGGATCCCCAAATACAGGTGTGAAAAACTTGTTGCATCTTTCCCAAAAAGACTCATGGCTGTATTAGATCAAAAGGGGCTTCTACTAAATACTGAGCAAAGGGTCTGAATACTTAGGACCATGTGATATTTCAGTTTTTCTTTTTTAATAAATCTGCAAAAATGTCAACAATTCTGTGTTTTTCTGTCAATATGGGGTGCTGTGTGTACATTAATGAGGAAAAAAATGAACTTAAATGATTTTAGCAAATGGCTGCAATATAACAAAGAGTGAAAAATTTAAGGGGGTCTGAATACTTTCCGTCCCCACTGTAGGTTTTTTACATATTGTTGTCTCAATGCTTTGCACCTATAAAGTCCCATATCTCCTAAATGTTTCTTCCGACACTATTTTACAACTTACTACATCAAAAGTTGTTTTTTGAGAAAAAACATTCCAATCCTTAAATGGGAATCAGACGTTGGACAATCTTTCTCCCCCTCCCGGTAGCTTTCTGCCTTTAAAACTATTTACTCATCATCTCACTGCACTAACCACTGGGAACTGCAACAAAAATAAATCACAAGATGACATTATTATATTCCCTACCAACTGTCCAAATTCTCCCCACAGAACTCCACCTTATGCTGGAGAGGCTGTGGACAGACGGGTACCCTTTACCATATATTTTGGCCCTCCAGAAATCTCTCTAGTTTCTGGAGAGAAATATTTAAATTGATTTCTAACATCACAGGGACCTTCCTTAAACCCAACCCTGCTCTAGCAATCCTGAACTTACAAACTGATAACCTTCCGCCAGCTTTTTCGCACTGTGACGACCCACATTTTTGTTGCCGCAAGAACGGTAATAGACAAACACTGGAAAGCTTCTCAAGCCCCTAGCAAATCCGAAGTCTTATCTCTAGTCCAAATGAATTACTCCTATGAAAAATCCCTATCTACCAGTACAGGCAAGAGCCAATTATTTGACAGTTCGTGGAAACCGTGGACAGACTGGTGTCATAATTGATCCTGATAATCCTATACATTACCGTTATTACCCTTTATTTCTCTCTGTAAAATCTTAAGATCTCTATTCTCGTTTAAATTTAGAGTGGACTATGTATGGATTTTCCTGACATGTTATTTCTTGCTTTCGTTAGAATATAATAACTACCTATATTTTCTTATTTTGTTTTGTTTTATATCCTGTATTTTCCCTTGATACTCAATAAAAATTTATTGAAAAAAAAAAAAAAAAGCAGAACATGTCACTAGGGCAGAAAGTAAAAGGAAATACAAAATGTTATGGTTGTCCCGAGAGAGAAGGGAAATCTTCCAATGGAAACACCTGCTTCAGTGATTACTGTCTAAGCCCACTGGTGCGATTTGTCAAGTCGCACCTTATTGCTGGCTATGGAACCATTTGAAAAAAAAGGTTCCTGCAGTACTGTTTTCCAATTTCAGCTTGCGTTGCCTTCTGTTAAAAGAAGTCGCAAGTCACAGTGTAATCGGATGTACAAATCGCACTGATGGGTGACTTTAAAATTGCGCTGTAGAAGCGCGATTTCAATGCTGCACCAGTGTGAATGGGGGGCTAAGGGTGATGTTCTCCTTTCTTAGGTTTGATTCCTTCTTGCTTCCTCTTGTGTCTTCAGAGAACTTTGCTTTGTGCACTGGTGTGTAGTCATGTTGGAACAGGAAGGGGCCATCCCCAAACTGTTCCCACAAAGTTGGGAGCATGAAATTGTCCAAAATGTCTTGGTATGCTGACACCTTAAGAGTTCCCTGCCCATCCCCTGAAAAACGACCCCCACCATAATCCCCCCTCCACCAAATGATTAGGACCAGTGCACAAAGCAAGGTCCATAAAGACATGGATCGGATTGTTGGCCAAAAACGTGGACTTTTGTCCAAAGGGCCAAACTTGTCTTGCATACACACGGCAAGGAATTGTCAGCCAACAAATACGAACGTAGTGACGTGTTACGTTGTTCTTCAGCTTTTTTAGCGCCACCCTTTGGGCTCCTTCTGCTAATTTCGTGTTAGTAGAAGTTTGGTGAGTGTTGATTCGCGCTTTTCATTTCACACTTTTCATTTCACACTTTTCATTTCATGCTTTTCAGTTTGCTTCTGAACGGCCGTTCGTCAACCAGACATGTTTGCTGAATCGGAGGAGATAACATGTTATTTATTATTGGCCTTGGAGTTATTGCTTTGACATTATTTTTTTTGGTTGAATAATGATTTCATTTGGTATATTTTCTATATTTTTGGATGCATAGAATGCACTTTTTGGTTAAGTTCTATTGGCAGATAGCATGTCTAATTTTATTTGTTTTCTTTTTTTAATGCACAATAAAAAAAATTGTGTAGAATAATACTTGGCTATGTGTTTTACTTCTAATGACAGTTTGGGAGTAGGCAGTTACATTTAAAAAAATACAATGTAAAATAACAAGGGACACCAACTTAGCTGTATCTTTGATCTGAAAAACTACGGGATAATGGTGTTGTGGTAAGTTGCCCAAACCCCCCCCAAAAAAGCATAATAATATTATTCTTGATATCACTAGAAAAAAAAGACCTTTGAAACTTCGTTTGCAATAACTCCATCAGTATCACCAGCAAAGCAGCTTCATTATTATCCCATTAAAGAAGAAGAGAATTGTGTGCTGCATTTCGAGATTTCATAATTTGCCATGTCACGAATGTTAATTCTCCATTACGAACGCTAGTTTACAAGACCGACCGCTTCCGGCTCGTCCTTGCTTCTGAGCATGTGTGTTATTACTTTGGACTTTGTCCGACGGACTTGTGTACACATGCTAGGAAAATCCGACAACAGACATTTGTCTGCGGAAAATTTTAAAACCTGCGATCCAACATTTGTCCGTGGAAAATCCGACAATTGTCCGATGGAGCATACATGCGATGGAGCAACAGCCTGTCATCACACATTTCCCTCGGAAAATCAGATCGTGTGTATGAGGCTTAAGGGTGGAGACTACGAGCCAGGCCTTCTCCTCCAACATCAGTGCCTGACCTCACAAATGCTCTTCTGGAAGAATGGTCAAACATTCCCATAGACACACTCCTAAACCTTGTGGACAGCCTTCCCAGAAGAGTTGAAGCTGTTATAGCTGCAAAGGGTGGGCCAACTCAATATTGAATCCTACAGACTAAGACTGGGATACCATTAAAGTTCATGTGTGTGTAAAGGCAGGCGTCCCAATACTTTTGGTAATATAGTGTATCTTCAATGGGTACACAGCTAAAAAAACTTGAATGGAGAGAAATAAGTTATTAGAAGGTCTATGTCTGCTCTTGCAGAGGTTTGGTCTGTTCTGTCCATGTGTGGCGTGTTACACGTGCAAGACGGATCATGGCCTCTTAAAAGCATTCAAAATACCAAGATCTGTGTTTTTGAATTCTTTAGATTTATTTCCTTTAGATTTATAAAAATTGGTGTTGATGGTTTCCGAGTAAACCGGAAGTGATGTCATCACTTCCGGTTTACTGCTATGAACAGCCGATCCCGACTTTGCTTGGCCGATCAGACGGGAGAGCTCAAGAGAGCCGCGAAAGGTGGTGGGGGGGGGGGGCGGCTAGTTAGAAACTCCGATTGCTATTAGTAAGACATGTGCAAGACGAAAAAATGTGTTTCATTTCATTTAGATTCGTTAATCTAGTTATTTAATTTTGTTAAATTTCGGTTGATTCCTTTAATTAGCATACGAAATTCGTTTTATGCATTTTATCAATTTTTCTTTTTTTTAATTTACCGTTTTTTTTAATTAGATTTGAAACACGAATCAATAAATTTAGAATGAGTCGAATCAAAAATTTTAGATTTTTTTTTTTTCGATTCAAATGCGGCAGTTGAAATGTTTACATTTAAATAGTGCATTTTGATTACAATGACAACTTAGATCACCTTTGGCTTAACTAAAACAGCGTTATTTTGAAATGTTACTCTAATAACACACACAGTCATTGATTTCAGAAATGTGTTTACAGTTCGAATTCGAATGGAATTCGGTGTAAAATTCTATTCAAATTTTAATTCAAATTTTGGAAATTTGGATGAGTTTCGTTTCGTTATTTGGAGCATTTGGTAAAGGTAGTTTATACTGTAATTCGTCCCAATATTTATTCGGAACAAAATGCATGGTATGGCCTGGCGGTATCTTTTCCCTGGTGGATCCACTGCTTCCACACTGAATATCGAGGTGTTTACATGCGAGTGTACTATTCTGTTTTATTCAGTAAATTGTATTACTATGCTAACAAAGATCTCACGCTGCTATTCCATTGTCTTTAGTTTTGACGTCCTTGTGGGTGTCTGTGCCTGAACTGCATATGGGGACACACACCCACACAGATGTCAAATTGAGAGTAGCGTTTTTTTGTGTTTTTCTCTTTTTCTTGTGACAAAAAATATAAAAGAATGAGAGAATGAGGCTAGCAAGGGGCCAATTTTTTTAGAGCGAGAACAGGTCCAGGATAGTTGAAAGGAGCTTCTGTAACCCTTAGGGGCCATTTCAAGCTCATCGCAGCCTTAAAAACCCACATAAAATTCCTTAAAGCCATACTCCACAAGGTTTAGGAGTGTGTCTACGGGAATGTTTGACCATTCTTCCAGAAGAGCATTTGACACCCTCCTAAACCTTGTGAACAGCCTTCCCAGAAGAGTTGAAGTTGTTATAGCTGCAAAAAGGGTGGACCAACTTAATATTGAACCCTACGGACTAAGACTGGGATGCCATTAAAGTTCATGTGTGTGTAAAGGCAGGCGTCCCAATACTTTTGGCAATATAGTGTACATCCCCAAGTGAAAAATAAAGTAAAGTATACTGATAACAATACTTAAAGTAGAACTATAGGCAAAACTTTTTTTTTTTCATTTTGGATAGAGTAAGGGAGGGTTATAACCCCTGTCAAAAATGTTTTCACCATCTTTGTCCCAGTTTCATAGATTACCCTTCACTTCCTGTCCTATAGCCAAACAGGAAGTAGGAGGAAATCCCTGAAAATTAAGGGAATTCCTTGGGGACCCCCAAGCAGTGGCGTATCCGGGGTATGGTACATATGGTACGTGCCATGGGCGTCATATCAAGGGGGTGCTCGTGAGTGGCTGGGCAGCAAGGCACGGATTTTACACACAATTACCCTCCAGCCGCCAGCCGCTACATTGCCTTGCAGTCTCGCCAGACAGCTGAATTATAGGCCCAAGACAGTGAGCCGGCCCGCGGCGGTGGTTGCTACATACATTACCTTGCAGAGAACACTGCACTGCATAGCCTCTGTACTAGTGCGCTGAGGCTGAGCACGCTCCTCCCCCTGATGTCCTGGGCGGCATGACGTCATCCAGAGTCCGGACTAAGAGGCTGGTGGGAAAGGAGTATGGGCGGCACCGGCGCCGCTGCAACCAAGGAGGAAGAAGCGCCGTACAAGTACAAGAACGAGTAAGCTCTGCCTCTGCATGGGGCTGGGGAAGTTGGGCAGATAAGTGCAGCTCAGTGTACTGGCTCTGGCTGAAGTGAGTTAACTGTTTGGGAGGGAGGGCGACCGGGGGGGCTGTCAGTGCCTCCTAGGCCTATCACTACCAGTGCTCATTAGTGCAGCTCATCAGTGCCAGTGCCACCTATAAGTACCAGTGTCACCTATCAGTGCAACCTATCACATAGCTCCCAAAGTCCCTGAGTATGAGGGACTCTCCCTTATTTGGAGCAATGTCCCTCTGTCCCTCTTTCCTCCTCATTTATCTCTCATTTTGGTCTGATCTATATAGTTGTATATAAAATGCACTTTTTATCTTTCAAAAAGAGTTTCCCAGTGCTAAACCTTTCATCCAGTTTCTAAATTGCTGCATTTGTACATTTTAAAAGCCAATATAAAGGAATATTAGTGGTAAAAAAAAGCCCTTGTGGATTTAATTAATCCTTTTTTTTGGGTTAATTCTCCTTTAAGTGGGTGTGGCAGGAAGTGTGTCCTATGCCTGCATACGTTTGCTGGTAAGTGTCTCTCATTCCCAATCTCAAAATGTTGGGAGGTATGCTATCAGTGCAGCTCATCCGTGCCACCTATCGATGCAGCTCATCAGTGCCACCTGTCAGTGCCAGTGTCACCTATCAGTGCCACCTATCAGTGCAGCTCATTAGTGCCACCTGTCAGTGCCAATGTCACCTATTAGTGCCTATCAGTGCAGTTCATCAGTGCCGCCTATCAGTGTTAGTGTTGCCTCATCAGTACTGCCTTGTCAGTGCCCATAAATGCCGCGAATCAGTGCCCATCAGTGCTGCCTATCAGTGACCATTAGTGCAGCTCATCAGTGCCAATCCATAATTTGTTAATTGAAAGATTAAAGAGCTTGACTTGTGGTTTTGTTAGTTGTTTTTTTTGTTTTTTGTTTTTGTTAAGGTTATCTGAAAGATGGGTTTCAAATGTTTTGACGTGCGCAGTCCAGGGCTTGATATAGGCGCCATTTTCACTAGATATTTTCACTCTCTGAGGATCTGAAAAAAGAATTGTTGCTCTACATAAAGATGGTCTAGGCTATAAGAAGATTGCCAAGGCCCTGAAACTGAGATGCAGCACGGTGGCCAAGACCAAACAGCGGTTTAACAGGACAGGTTCCACTCAGAACAGGCCTCACCATGGTCCACCAAAGAAGTTGAGTGCACGTCCTCAGCGTCATATCCAGAGGTTGTCTTTGGGAAATAGACGTATGAGTGCTGCCAGCATTGCTGCAAAGGTTGAATTGGTGGGGGGTCAACCTGTCAATGTTCAGACCATACGCCGCACACTGCATTAAATTGGTCTGCATGGCTGTTGTCCCAGAAGGAAGCCTCTTCTAAAGATGATGCACAAGAAAGCCTGCAAACAGTTTGCTGAAGACAAGCAGACAAAGGGCATGGATTACTGGAACCATGTCCTGTGGTCTGATGAGACCAAGATACATTTATTTGGTTCAGATGGTATCAAGTGTTTGTGGCGGCAACCAGGTGAGGAGTACAAAGACAAGTGTGTCTTGCCTACAGTCAACCATGGTGGTGGAAGTGTCATGGTCTGGGGCTGTATGAGTGCTGCCGGCACTGGGGAGCTACAGTTCATTGAGGGAACCATGAATGGCAACATGTACTGTGACATACTGAAGCAGAGCATGACCTCCTCCCCTCCGAGACTTGGCGCAGGGCAGTATTCCAACATGATAACGACCCCAAACACACCTCCAAGACAACCACTGCCTTGCTACAGAAGCTGAGGGTAAAGGTGATGGACTGGCCAAGCATGTCTCCAGACCTAAACCCTATTGATCATCTGTGGGGCATTCTCAAATGGAAGGTGGAGGAGCACAAGGTCTCTAACATCCACCAGCTCCGTGATGTCGTCATGGAGGAGTGGAAGAGGATTCCAGTGGCAACCTGTGAAGCTCTGGTGAACTCCATACCCAAGAGGGTTAAGGCAGTGCTGGAAAATAATGGTGGCCACACAAAATATTGACACTTTGGGCCCAATTTGGACATTTTCACTTAGGGGTGTACTCACTTTTGTTGCCAGTGGTTTAGACATTATTGGCTGTGTGTTGAGTTATTTTGAGGGGACAGCAAATTTACACTGTTATACAAGCTGTACACTCACTACTTTACATTGTAGCAAAGTGTCATTTCTTCAGTGTTGTCACATGAAAAGATAGAATAAAATATTTACAAAAATGTGAGGGGTGTACTCACTTTTGTGAGATACTGTATATTCCATAGTTTGTAGACGCTATAACTTTTGCGCAAACCAATCAATATACATTTATTCATTTTTTTATCAAAAATATGTAGCAGAATACATATTGGCCTAAATTGATGAAGAAATTTGATTTTTTTACAATTTTTTATTAGATATGTTTTATAGCAGAAAGTAAAAAAAATATTGTTTTTTTTTCAAAGTTGTCACTTGCATTGGTGGTCAGTGGGAAGAATGCTCCTTACATTGGTGGTCAGTGGGAAGAATATTCCTTACATTGGTGATCAGTGAGAAGAATGCCCCTTACATTGGTGATCAGTGGGAAGAATATTCCTTACATTGGTGATCAGTGAGAAGAATGCTCCTTACATTGGTGATCAGTGGGAAGAATGCCCCTTACATTGGTGGTCAGTGGGAAGAATGCTCCTTACATTGGTGGTCAGTGGGAAGAATGCCCCTTACATTGGTGGTCAGTGAGAAGAATGCCACTTACATTGGTGATCAGTGGGAAGAATGCTCCTTACATTGGTGATCAGTGAGAAGAATATTCCTTACATTGGTGGTCAGTGAGAAGAATGCCACTTACATTGGTGATCAGTGGGAAGAATGTTCCTTACATTGGTGATCAGTGGGAAGAATGTTCCTTACATTGGTGGTCAGTGGGAAGAATGCCCCTTACATTGGTGATCAGTGGGAAGAATGCTCCTTACATTGGAGATCAGTGAGAAGAATGCCCCTTACATTGGTGATCAGTGGGAAGAATGTTCCTTACATTGGTGGTCAGTGGGAAGAATGCTCCTTACATTGGTGATCAGTGGGAAGAATGCTCCTTACATTGGAGATCAGTGAGAAGAATGCTCCTTACATTGGTGATCAGTGGGAAGAATGCTCCTTACATTGGTGATCAGTGGGAAGAATGTTCCTTACATTGGTGATCAGTGGGAAGAATGCTCCTTACATTGGAGATCAGTGAGAAGAATGCTCCTTACATTGGTGGTCAGTGGGAAGAATGCTCCTTACATTGGTGATCAGTGGGAAGAATGCTCCTTACATTGGAGATCAGTGAGAAGAATGCCCCTTACATTGGTGATCAGTGGGAAGAATGTTCCTTACATTGGTGATCAGTGGGAAGAATGCTCCTTACATTGGTGATCAGTGGGAAGAATGTTCCTTACATTGGTGATCAGTGGGAAGAATGTTCCTTACATTGGTGATCAGTGGGAAGAATGTTCCTTACATTGGTGGTCAGTGGGAAGAATGCTCCTTACATTGGTGGTCAGTGGTAATATTGCTATCCTTACAAATATGCTCAAAAGATCATTGGTTTCAGTGGTAACTGTAACAACCTATTGAGTAACCCTAGAGTTCCTTGTAACCCTAGTTGAGAAAGGTAGCTCTATAGTATCCTACTCTCCTTCCCCGGCAGCAAAAGTTATGCAGAAAGGTTTTAGGAAAGAGGAGCTGGGCCAGCACAGAAAATAATTAGACACTCCCAGAAGAGGAGAGGGCTATAACATGCACTGATGGAGAGCCTGTGCTAGAGAATTGACTAATCAATTTTTCTAGTAAATTCATAGGCACATGCAAGTGCATAAGTATAATTTATGGAAAGGAAAAATTGGACAGGTCCTGGGGTTACATAGAAGTTTGAAGATCTAAAGGAGATTGTATGCTCAAATTGTAACATGTGTGCTGAGTAGACATGTGCACAATTTTTCATAACGAATCGAAATTCGGTTGAATTTTGCATCTTTCAGACATTCGGATGCACCTGAATGTCCGAAGAAAAAAATAACGAATTTCAACGAATACGAAAGAAATTATAGCGAACATAACAAATTAATTCAACATGATTCGTTCAATCGTTAAAGGTCTAATGAAGCAAAAGGTCAACTCAGACTTAAGCCCTGTACACACGATCGGATTTTCCCAACGGGAAATGTTGAATGTCAGGCTGTTGGTGGAAAATCCGACCATGTGTACACTCCAACCGACAATTGTTGTCAGACTTTCTGCCAACAAATGTTGGCTATCATGTCCTCAAATTTTTGAAAAAGTGTTTCCCAGAGCTAAACCTTTCTTCTGATTTCTAAATTTCTGCATTTGTACATTTTAAAAGCCAATATAAAGGAATAGTAGTGGTAACAAAAAGTCCTTGTGGATTTAACCACTTACGGACCGCCGCACGCCGATGTACCTCCTAACTTTGAAGAGGAATATCATTGTTATGGCAACCCCTGTATCCTCTTCTTCGGCCAGCGGTTCGCTTTCCGATAATAGTGGTCTCTGCGGTGGATTTGCCGCGAGATCACTTTTATCTGCCGCGCTCCGGTGCCCTCTGCCGCCTACCGGAACCATCGGTAGCCGTGAAGGTGATCGGATCCTTCTCCCTGTGTGGTATGGAGACGAGTGAGAGGTAGATGGGCCCCCACCCGTCTCCATACCATTGCAGGGCGGAAGCGACGTCAAATCGTCCCTTCCGCCCCATCCCGCCGAGCTCGCGTGCAGAAGCGAACGCATACGTGAGTAGCGCCCACATATGAAAAATGTGTTAAAACCACACATGTGAGGTATCACTGCGATCGGTAGAGTTAGAGCAATAATTCTAGCCCTAGACCTCCTCTATAACTCAAAACATGCAACCTGTAGAATTTTTTAAACGTCGCCTATGGAGATTTTTAAGGGTAAAAGTTTGTCGCCATTCCACGAGCGGGCGCAATTTTGAAGCGTGACATGTTGGATATCAATTTACTTGGTGTAACATTATCTTTCACAATATAAAAAAAAAATTGGGCTAACTTTACTGTTGTCTTATTTTTTAATTCAAAATGTGTGTTTTTTCCAAAAAAAGTGCGCTTGTAAGACCGCTGCGCAAATACGGTGTGACAGAAAGTATTGCAATGACCACCATTTTATTCTCTAGGGTATTATTAAAAAAAAATGTATAGTGTTTGGGGGTTCTAAGTAATTTTCTAGCATAAAAAACTGTTTTTAACTTGTAAACAACAAATCTCAAAAAGAGGCTCGGTCTTTAACTGATTAATTAACTTATTTTTTGGTTAAGTCTCCTTTAAGGGGGTGTGGCAGGGGGCGTGTCCTATGCCTACATATGTTTTTTAGTAGGTGTCCCTCATTCCCATCTCAAAATGTTGGGCGGTATGCATATGTAATACATATAATACATATAATATATTAATGGACAATAATAAAATATAGTAATACATATAATACATATAATATAATAATAGACAATAATAAAATATAGTAATACATATGTGCAGTATATCAGCTTGACATAAATAAGGTTATTATTATGAGTTTAGTGTTTTAAATACCTTATATGGGGGCAGCCATATTTGCTCAATACATAGTCAGGCTCTGCTTCCTGCCCCACCCTTCCTGCTCACAATTGAAGTCTATTTGCAAAGTCAATGATCACAAAGCTTAGTAAAAACACTTGTTGTGTTCATGTTAATCATCCAATCATGGGCAAAAAAAAAAAAAAAATCTATTTTTTTTTTAAATTTCCCTTGCTCACGATGGCCATTCAAATAAAAACATATCCGTTTAAAGTATAGCGAAAGGCATTTAGTATTTGCTTTTTTCTTTTTATGGCTGTCTGTGCCCCCATTATGGAGCTTCCCCCTCTCTATTTGACCTATTTACTATCATCACCAAAAGTGAAAGTAAAAGAAAATCCCAAATATTGGTTTGACACCAGAACAGAAATAAAGGGGAAATCCTCCAATGGGGACACTAGTTCTGGTGACAATCAGGGATTTCCTCCCTTTAGAGGGATTTTCTCTCACTTCCTGTTTTGGCTATGAGACAGGAAGTGAAGGGAAATCTCCAGAGTGGGCAAAAAAACTGTCAGGGGTTATAACCTTCTCTTGCTGTATCCAAAAAAATAAAAATGTGCTTTTAGTTACACTTTAAGATGAGTGAACAGTTGATTATTTAGTAAATCAAGCCTGCTGAGTCAGCTGTGTGGCTGATATCTTACTCAGCAGGAATCAGTGCACTCTCTAATCTTCACTGTAACAAATAACATAAAAAAGTTTAATAAAAATGCTGCAGTAATATTTCAAAATTGGCACTCACTGAAAATAAACCGTATTGTCCCTTTAGGCCCCCTTAACACCAACTTCCTTTAGAAGGCGCTATAGGATTGATTTACTAAAGACATATAGACTGTGCACTTAGCAAGAGCAGTTGCTCCAGAGTTTATAAATGAGCAGAACCTCTGCTGACTTCCATCATCCAATCATGTGCAAGCAAAAATGCAATTTTTAAAAATATTCCTTCAACATGATTTGGTACTTTTTGCAAAGTGAAACCTTACCTTATTTACTAAGCTCTGGAGCAACTGCACTTTGTAAAGTGCACAGTCTCTTTGTAAATCAACCCCTGTGCTCATTCTCCATGGTCTCACTGTATGTAGCAACGTAGCCATCCTTTCTTGCTCACTCATGAGATGGACTGTGGGCAGTGGGAGAAGAAAATGTCCTGTGTCAATGGGAGTAAACAATGCCTCATCATTGGTGTTGAGGGGAATAATAGTGACCCATCATTAGTATCAATGGGAGGAACAGTGCCCATCGTTGGTGTCAATGGGAGGAATAGTGCCCCATCCTTGATATCAATGGGAGGAATAGTGCCCCATCATTGGTATCAATGGGAGGAAATGTGCCCCATCATTGGTATCAATGGGAGGAAATGTGCCCCATCATTGGTATCAATGGGAGGAAATGTGCCCCATCATTGGTATCAATGGGAAGAATAGTGCCCCATCATTGGTATCAATGGGAGGAAATGTGCCCCATCATTGGTGTCAATGGGAGGAATAGTGCCCCATCATTGGTATCAATGGGAGGAAATGTACCCCATCACTGGTGTCAATGGGAGGAATAGTGCCCCATCATTGGTGTCAATAGGAGGAATAGTGCCCCATCATTGGTGTCAATAGAAGAATAGTGCCCCATCATTGGTGTCAATGGGAGGAATAGTGCCCCATAATTGGTGCCAATGGGAGGAATAGTGCCCCATTGTTGATGTCAGGAACTATGCCCCTCTGTTGCTGACAACGGGGGGGGGGGGGGGGGACTAATGTCCCATGGGCTGGAGAAAAGCAGACAAAGGGCCATCTGGCCCTTACCAAAATTGTTCCTTACCAAATTTATTCAGTACACACAGGTATTATTTAACCACCAGCCCCGAGCCTAACATTACATATGGGTTTTTTTCAGATACCCTAGAGAATAAAATGGCGGTCATTGCAATACTTTATGTCACACCGTATTTGAGCAACGGTCTTACAAGTGCAATTTTTTTGGAAAAAAATACACTTTTTTGAGTTAAAAAATAAGACAGCAGTAAAGTTAGCCCAATTTTTTTCTATATTGTGAAAGATAATGTTACGCCAAATAAATTGATACCCAACATGTCACACTTCAAAATTGCGTCCGCTCGTGCAATGGTGACAAACTTTGGCACATACAAATCTCCATTGGCAACGTTTTTAAAATTTGTACAGGTTACCAGTTTTGAGTTACAGAGGAGGTCTAGGGCTAGAATTATTGCTCTCGCTCTAACGATCGTGGCGATACCTCACATGTGTGACTTACATATGCGTTCACTTCTGTGCACGAGCTTGGCCGGACGGTGCGCTTTAACCTTTTTTGTTATTTTTCCTTATTTATTTCACTTTTTATTTTTTATTTTTACACTGTCCTTTTAAAAAAAAAAAAATTGGGTCACTTTTATTCCTATTACAACGTTCCAGTGTAAAAGCCCTCGGGGCTTTCATACTGGAATCAAAGCAGCGGCACTTTCGTGTGGGTTTGCAGGCGCTATTATTAGCACAATAGCGCCTGCAAACCGCCCCAGTGTGAGAGGACCCTTAAATGCAATAAAAAAATAAAAAATAAAAATTAAATGTCATTTAAAAAAAAAAAAAAAAACTTTAAGAGCTTTGGGCAGAAGTGACGTTTGACGTCGCTTCCGCCCTCCAATGCTATGGAGCCAAGCGGGGGCCATCTTTCCCTCACTCGGTATCCAGGCAGTGAGGGGAGCGGACGCGATCGTCCCCATCGCTACCGACAGCTCCGGTAAGCGGCGGAGACGACCGGAGCGCGGCAGAGAGGGGGGTGGGGCTCTCTCCTGCCACCAATAAAAGTGATCTCGGAGCAAATCCGTAGCTGAGACCACTTTTATCCGAAAGAGAAACGCACGCCGTTCCTGAAAATACCGGGGTTACGGCAGCTAGCTGCTGCCATAACAACGGTATTTAGCGTCAAAGTACCGACATACAGGTACGGCGATTTGTGTGAAGTGGTTAAAGGAGAAGTACAGCCAAAGCTCGTACGAGAAAGAGAGCCGCTGAGAGCCTGAGCCGGCCGCCCCCTCCGCAGCGAAGCGCTCCAATGAGCGAGGAGGGAGCAGAGCAGAGAGCGGTGACTGACAGTCAGCAGCTCTCCGCTCGGGGAACTGTGAGAACCGAGCGATCGGCGATGTTCGGTTGCTCGGTTCTCAGTGTGGAGGCATCCACCTAGGTAAATATGATACTAAAGAAAAACCCCAACCCCATACTTCTATTTTAAAATAAAGTTGCCAGGTCTCTATTACCTAAAAAAGGGAATAAACCATCTGTCCATCGGAGCAATTTTTAAAATTTTTGAATTTTTGCACATGTGGTAAAATCTGGATATTTGCTAGAAATTGCTGTAACACCAACCCCCCCCCCCCCCCCCCAAAAAAAAAAAAAAAAAAAAAAAGTTTATATTTTATGATAAAGTTGCATTTTTTATGGTGAAAAATATTTGCACAGTTATTTATCAACTACACATTTTTAGGCTGGGTTCACACTGCCGTGACCTGAAAGCCATGTGACTTACAGTACGACTTTGCCAGGTGACTTAGCTGCGACTTGAAGTCACTTTGAAGCAACTTCAGGTATTCTTTTCTGTAGTTTTGGATCCAAATCACATCAATTAAGTTGAGGATCCGACTCGCAGGCGACTTCCATTAAAGTCTATGGGCACAAGTCGGATAGAAGTCGCCTTGAAGTAGAACAGGAACCCTTTTCCCGTTCAAAAATTTTATTTTGAAATTTTAAACAATAACAAATACAATATATCTGACTATTTTCTGAATATTATTCTATATTACAGAAAATACAGGTAAATATATTACTCTATGTTTATGACTGGTAGAGATGATCCATTTTAAGAGAGACTTTTACTTTCAAGGTGTTATAATAAACTTTCTGTGTAATAATAAAATATTGGATTGTCATATGTAGATATATTGTTTTCCAGTTGAAAAGTTGAAAGTCTCAATAAGTTACAGTTAACATGGACATATTTAATTTAATGTTTTGTAGCTATCTACAATATAAACCATAACTACGATTATGTAAAATTACCTGTTGGTAACAAATATTATGTGTAAAAGATTGAATTGAGAAAGACAATAGTTACAGGAACCTTTTTTAAAGTCAGAGCGACTTCAGTAGTGCTAATCAGGACAGCTCTCGTGGACTAAAGTGGGATTTCACATATCACGCTACTTGGGGGTCTCACAAGTTGTATCCCAAGTTGCAACAGTGTGAACTGAGCCTTATGCCGCGTACACACGGTCGGACTTTTCGACCGGACTTGTCTGACGGACGCCGACGGACCAAATCCGGCGGACAATCCGATCGTGTGTGGGCTTCACCGGACCTTCAGACTTTTCCAGTCGCAAATCTGACGGACTTTAGATTTGGAACATGCTTCAAATCTTTATGTCGTAACTCCGCCGGACCCAGAAATCCGCTCGTCTGTATGCTAGTCCGACGGACAAAAACCGACGCTAGGGCAGCTATTGGCTACTGGCTGTCAACTTCCTTATTCTAGTCCGGTGTACGTCATCACGTACGAATCCGTCGGACTTTGGTGTGATCTTGTGTAGGCAAGTCGAGTCGTTAGAAAGTCTGTTGAAAGTCCGACAAAAGTCCATCGAAAGTCTGTCGAAAGTCCGTCGGACGGGCTGTCGGACTTTTGTAGCTGAAAAGTCCGATCGTGTGTATGCGGCATTAGGAAAAAATACACTAAAATTAATTTTAGTACAAACAAACACAATTTTTGATAAAATATAAAAGATGAGGTTGCGTTGAGTAAATAAATACCCAACATGTCAAGTCTTAAAATTGCACATGCAAGAAAGAAAGTTCCAAAAGCTGCACATCACACAAAACCCCCTGTGTAAGAAATAGGAGCAGCCTCAGCCTAGACGCCGTTAGGAGTCTCTGTTTTGCCTGTTACAGGGGAAACGCGTCGGGTAGAGTCACATCTATGACGTCATCATGCACAGGTCTGCTAGCGAGTACCCCTGCCGTGCTTGTGGAATTGTATACTGCTGTTAGATGTTTCTAAACATGTAAGTGCAATTTAATAAGCTGCATGAGCAGGGTCCTCCTGTTCCTTCTGTGTTGAGCTATATAGTAATCGTACTGTGCTCCTTTATTTTGTAAAGAGCTGTGTAAACTGTTGGTGCTTTATAAATCCTGTATAAGAACAATAATACCGACATACTGCGCTATGAAGCTTAATCTATACCCTGCCTCCTTATACAGGGCAATCTTATGCCGTGTACGCGCGACCGGACTTTTCGACCGGACTGGTCCGACGGAACGAATCCGTCGGACAATCCGACCGTGTGTGGGATTCATCGGACCTTCAGCTGACTTTTTCTGTCGAAAATCAGACGGACTTTAGATTTGGAACATGTTTCAAATCTTTCCAACGGACTCGAGTCCGGTCGAAAAATCCGTTCTTCTGTATGCTAGTCCGACGGACAAAAAACGACGCAAGGGCAGCTATTGGCTACTGGCTATGAACTTCCTTATCATAGTCCGGTCGTACGTCATCACGTTCAAACCAATGGGGTCGTTGTCCTGCTGGAAGGTGAACCTCCGCCCCAGTCTCAAGTCTTTTGCAGACAGAGAAATGTCACCAGCACACGAGGATATCCAAAAATGGGTTCAAAACTTTAATCAAGGATCACATAGTTACAACAAAAGGTGAAGTTTCGGAGCCTCGCAGGACCCCTTCATCAGGCATGTGACCTATTTCACATACCTGATGAAGGGGTCCTGCGTGGCTCTGAAATGTCGCCTTTGTTGTAACTATGTGACTTTAGTCCGTTTGTGTGTGGGCAAGTCCGGTCGTCTGTCCGTAAGTCCGAAAGTCTGTCGTGACTGCGTCAAACGTCTGTCGGAAAGACCGTCAGATCTTTGATGCTGAAAAATCTTCTCGTGTGTACACGGCATAAGAAGAAAACCAGTTGGAGTCTGCAAAAGACTTGAAATGTAATATTCCCAACGCACACGTTCCTGCAGAAATGGCTGTATTTTCAATTGGGTGCTGAAGCAACCACCGGCTGGAACCGTGAAGAGTCATAGAGAGAAATGTCACCAGCACACGAGGATCTCCA
The DNA here is from genome assembly GCF_042186555.1 of Aquarana catesbeiana. Lineage (NCBI taxonomy): Eukaryota > Metazoa > Chordata > Amphibia > Anura > Ranidae > Aquarana > Aquarana catesbeiana. Next base: position 49,494,366 of record NC_133325.1, read on the forward strand.
AAAATGGGTCTAAAACTTTAATCAACGATCACATAGTTACAATAAAGGCGACGTTTCGGAGCCACGCAGGACCCCTTCATCAGGTATGTGAAGTAGGTCACATGCTTGATGAAGGGGTCCTGCGTGGCTACAAAACTTTACCTTTTGTTGTAACTATGTGATCGGTGATTAAAGTTTTGGACCCATTTTTGGAGATCCTCGTGTGCTGGTGACATTTCTCTGTCTGCAAAAGACTGGAGACTGGGACGGAGGTTCACCTTCCAGCAGGACAACGACCCTAAACATACAGCCAGAGCTACAATGGAATGGTTTAGATCAAAGCATATTCATGTGTTAGAATGGCTCAGTCAAAGTCCAGACCTAAATCCAATTGAGAATCTGTGACAAGACATGAAAATTGCTGTTCAGACGCTCTCCATCCAATCTGACAGAGCTTGAGCTATTTTGCAAAGAAGAATGGGCAAAAATGTCCCTCTCTAGATGTACAAAGCTGGTAGAGACATCCCCAAAAAGACTTGCAGCTGTAATTGCAGTGAAAGGAGGTTCTACAAAGTATTGACTCGGGGGGGGCTGAATACAAATGTACCCCACACTTTTCACATATTTATTTGTAAAAATGTATGAAAACCATTAATCATTTTCCTTCTACTTCACAATTATGTGCCACTTTGTGTTGGTCTATCACATAAAATCCCAATAAAATACATTTACATTTTTGGTTGTAACATGACAAAATGTGGACAATTTCAATGGGTATGAATACTTTTTCAAGGCACTGTATATGAATTTGATATCATTTATTCAGTTTATTACTTTATTACTTATGAGATTTAAGGGGGATATGCCCACTTTTATGTTGGTTTACATTTAATTGTGTTGCATTCGTAACTAAATTTATTTTGTTTAGTTTAGTTTATTTATTTTCAAATGGATTCAAATTTGAATCGAAATGATCAAATCGATCCAAATTAATTTGATAATAGCTGTTTGTTACGCATCCTTAACAACCATGACTCATCTGTTCTCAGCAGGATTCCCCGCTGACAACACAATGTAAGCAAAAGAGTAGCGGCTTTAACCACTAACCTACTGGGCACTTTCACCCCCTTCCTGTCCAGGCCAATTTTCAGCTTTTAATTGCACAGTCATGCAACACTGTACCCAAAGTAAATTTTTATAATTTTTTTTCACAAAAATAGAGCTTTCTTTTGGTGGTATTTAATCACCACTGGGTTTGTTGTTTTTTGCTAAATAAACATATAAGGATCAAAAATTTTGAAAAGAAAAAAAACTTTCATAGTTTGTTATAAAATTTTGGAAACAGGTAATTTTTCTCCTTCACTGATGTGTGCTGATGAGACTGCACTGATGAGGCGGCACTGATGGGCACTGATAGGTGACACTGATGGGCACTAATAGGTGGCACTGATGGGCACTGATAGGTGAAATTAATGGGCTGCACTGGTAGGCAGCACTGATGGGCACTGGTAAGCAGCACTGATAGGTGACACTGATGAGGCGACACTGATGGGCACTGATAGGTGACACTAATGGGCGCTAATAGGTGGCACTGATGGGCACTGATAGGTGACACTGGGCACTGATGGGCTGCACTGATGGGCACTGGTAGGCGGCACTGATGGGCACTGGTAAGCAGCACTGATAAGTGACACTGATGAGGAGGCACTGATGGACACTTAGTGACAGCACTGGTGGACACTGATTGGCAGCACTAATGGGCACTGTTTGGACTGCACTGATAATCAGGACACTTGATTATCAGCGTAGATGTCCCTTTAACACAAGCCAGTTATCGGCTCTCTTCTCCTTTCCTCATGCTGTCAGTATGAGGAAAGGAGTGCTGATAACCAGCTTCTATTTACATCCGTGATCACAGTGTCCTCCGGGCACTGATCACAGAGTGCACCGCCCGCACCCAGCAGTGGGCGCGATTACAGAAGGTAGTCAAATGACGGTTTCCCAGAACTTGCCAGTCTCGCTGTAGCCATCATTCAGCTATAGTGCGGTTGGAAAGTGGTTAAAAATGAAAAAAAAACATTTTTTTGAGGGGTACCCATAGCCAAAATGGAAAAAAATGGCGTGGGGTCTCCCCCTAAATCCATACCATACCCTTATCCAAGCATGCAGCCTGGCAGGCCAGGAAAGTGGGGGAAGAGTGAATATCCCCCCCGTACTATATCAGGCCACATGCTCTAAACATGGGGGGCGGCCTTTTCCCTACAACCTTAGGAGTTATTTGTGGGGGTCTGCGGACGGGGGGCTTATTAGAATCTGGAAGCCCCCTTTAACAAGGGAGCCCCCAGATCCCGGCCCCCCCTTCCCATGTGATTGAGTATGGGGTACATAGTACCCCTACCCATTCACCAAAATCAGAGTCAAAAAGTAAATAAAAACACAAACACAGTATTTGACAAGTCCTTTATTAAAAAAGTTTAAAAAACAAACAAACAATGTCCCCTGAAGTAAATCCAGCGTCAATCATGATGAACGCTGACGCTGACTCGAACCAAAAAAAAAAAAAAACGGTGTACAAGTGACACTTGCTTCCTGGTGACTGACATTTCTGGTTCCCACGAACGGGAAATAAACAATGGGGCCCTAGCGGCACTAGGCACCTGCCGGCATTTTTCTTTGTTTGTTTTTTTCAGGCTGGCGGTGGCACCGTTCATCAGGATTTACGCTGGATTTACTTCACGGGGATATTTGTTTTTTTGTTTTTTGTTTTTTGTTTTTTTTAATAAAGGACTTGTCAAAAACTGTGTCAGGCACACAAGACCTCTCTGGGCCTTAAAACATATCTAAACCCTAATAATGAACTTCCCTTTATTGCTCCCTTTTTCCCTGTTAAATATATGATTAAAGGGTGATTTCACCTTTACTAAAAAAACTGCCTATACAGATAAGGGGCGTCTGTAGATAAAAAAAACTGCAGCTCTGACTAAAGTTGAATAATGCCCTTGCTATAGGTGTAGGACATTTACGCATCTCATGAATCCTGACTGAAAAACTCCCAGGACGTTGCTAAAAGACTTCGAGCTGTTACTGCTCACCTCCACCATGTGTTGGTGGAGGTGAGCAGTAATAGCTGGGAGTCCCTTAGCAACAGCCCAGCAACAAGGCAGGACATGGGAGCTTTTCAGTCAGGCTTCATGATGTACGTAAATGGCCTACACCTATAGCAGGGGCATTATTCAACTTTAATAAAAGCTGCACAGTTTGTTTTCATCTGCATCCCTCATCTGCATTGGCAGTTTTTTGGTAAAGGTGAACTAACCCTTTAAATAGCATAGACATTCCTGTGCTCTCTGTCTGTGCTGCACTCGTATCAGTTACTGTACATCAAGGGTCCTCAAACTTTTTAAACAGGGCCAGTTCACGGTCCCTCAGACTGTTTGGGGACCAGACCATAGTTTGAAAAAAATATGAACGAATCCCTATGTCTTATTTGTAGTGCAAAATAAAATACAATATTTAAAATAATGAACAATTTTAATCAACATAAACTTATAAGTATTTCACAGAATCCCCTTATCACAGCCCCCCCCCCATCACAAAGCACCCACATCACAACTCCCCCCATCACAGACTCTCCCCATCACAAAGCCCCCCCATCGCAACCCCCCCATCACAGACTCCCCTCCCATCACAGACTCCCCTCATCACAAAGCCCCCCCATCACAACTCCCCCCATCACAGACTCCTCTCCATCACAGACTCCCCCCCCCATCACAACTCATCCCCATCACAGACTCCCCTCATCACAAAGCCCCCCATCACAGACTCCTCTCCATCACAGACTCCCCCCATCACAACTCCCCCGCCATCACAGACAGACTCCTCTCCATCACAAAGCCCCCCCATCACAACTCCCCCCATCACATACAGACTCCTCTCCATCACAAAGCCCCCCATCACAACTCCCCCCATCACAGACTCCTCTCCATCACAGACTCCCCCCCCCATCACAACTCATCCCCATCACAGACTCCCCTCATCACAAAGCCCCCCATCACAGACTCCTCTCCATCACAGACTCCCCCCATCACAACTCCCCCGCCATCACAGACAGACTCCTCTCCATCACAAAGCCCCCCCATCACAACTCCCCCCATCACATACAGACTCCTCTCCATCACAAAGCCCCCCATCACAACTCCCCCCATCACAGACAGACTCCTTTCCATCACAGACTCCCCCCATCACAAAGCCCCCTCCCACATCACAGACTCCCCCATCACAAAGCCCCCCCCCCACATCACAGACTCCTCTCCATCACAGACTCTCCCCCATCACAGATCCCCCCATCACAAAGCCCCCATTACAAAGCCCCCCACCCCCATCATAGATCCCCACCCCCATCACAGATCCCCCCATCACAGACTCCCCCCCAATCACAGACAGACTCCTCTCCATCACAAAGCCCTCCCCCATCACAACTCCCCCCCATCACAGACAGACTCCTCTCCATCACAGACTCCCCCCATTACAAAGCCCCCCATCACAGACTCCCCCCATCATAGATCCCCCCATCACAAAGCCCCCCCATCACAACTCCCCCCCATCACAACTCCCCCCATCACAGACTCCCCCCATCACAAAGCCCCCCCATTGCAACCCCCCATCACAGACTCCCCTCCCTTCACAGACTCCCCTCATCACAAAGCCCCCCCATCACAACTCCTCCCCCATCACAACTCCCCCCCATCACAGACTCCCCCCATCACAGACTCCCCTCAACACAAAGCCCCCCATCACAACCTCCCCCCCTCACAGACTCCTCTCCATCACAGACTCCCCCATCACAAAGCCCCCCCATCACAACTCCCCCGCCATCACAGACAGACTCCTCTCCATCACAAAGCCCCCCCATCACAACTCCCCCATCACATACAGACTCCTCTCCATCACAAAGCCCCCCCATCACAACTCCCCCCCATCACAGACAAACTCCTCTCCATCACAGACTCCCCCCAATCACATACAGACTCCTCTCCATCACAAAGCCCCCCCATCACAGACACACTCCTCTCCATCACAGACTCCCCCCCATCACAAAGCCCCCCCATCACAGACTCCACCATCACAAAGCCCCCCCACACATCACAGACTCCTCTCCATCACAGACTCTCCCCCATCACAGATCCCCCCATCACAAAGCCCCCATTACAAAGCCCCCTCATCATAGATCCCCACCCCCATCACAGATCCCCCCATCACAGACTCCCCCCCCCCCCCCAATCACAGACAGACTCCTCTCCATCACAAAGCTCCCCCCATCACAAACCCCCCATCACAGACTCCCCCCCAATCACAGATCCCCCCATCACAAAGCACTCCCCCCCCCTAATCACAGACTCCTCTCCATCACAGACTCTCCCCCATCACAGATCCCCATCATAGATCCCCCATCATAAAGCCCCCCAATCACAGACCCCCATCACAGACACCACCATCACAAAGCCCCGCCATCATAGATCCCCCCATCACAGACTCCCCCATCACAAAGCCCCCCATCCCTGTTGCCTGGCTGAGTGTGTAAAGGCAAGGCCTGTAAATCCAGCGGCCCTTACTGGGGTAGCGATACAAGTGAACAGATGGTTTTAGATTTAGGGTATGTATAAAGTCGCTGGCAGTTTATGTTTTTATTGTCTGTGCCCCATTGGGGAGATCTCCTTTCAATTTCTGTCCCAAAGTTGTAACAGGAAGTCAGACAAGATCTCCACAATGTGATTTTGATTAGACAGTAATCACCAAGACCTGTGTTCAGGTATCAAAAATTATCTTTTTTTGGGGGAGAGTGATGTCCCTGAATGGCAGTTTTGGAAAATGTGGTCACCTTATTTCTCATTGGAAGATCTCCCCTCACTTCTTGTTCTGGTGACAACTGTAAAACTTCGATTTTCGATCACTTTCTCTCTTTTTCTTCTCTTCTCCCTAAACCATCTTTTTGAAATGGGAATGAGGGACACCTATCAGCAAAAGTATGCAGGCATAGGACACACCCCCTGGCCACGCCCCCTTAAAGGAGAATTGTACAAAAAAACACAAGATTGGTTAAACCCACAAGAGCTTTTTTTTACCACTTCTATTCCTTTATATTGGCTTTTGGAATTTACAAATACAGCAATTTAGAAAACAGATGAAAGGTTTAGCACTGGGAAACACTTTTTGATAAAAAGTTCATTTCAAAAACATCTATATAGATCAGACCAAAATGAGGGACAAATGAGGAGGAAAGAGGGACATTGCTCCAAATCAGGGACAGTTGGGAGCTATGCGCTTATCAGAGGAGTGGCTATGTTAGTCCCACAAATGAACAAGCACTAAGTCACTAAGAAAAGAACTGAAAACCAAACACATGAGCTCATACACACTATTACAGATGCAAAAATCTATGCAAAGCCCGCCATACACATACAGATTATTGTTCCTGCAGGTTAAACAGAAAAAAAAATTAAAGTAGAACTATAGGCAACACTTTTTTTTCTTTTTGGATAGAGTAAGGGAGGGTTATAACCCTCTATCTGAGTCCCATTGGGGAAATTTCCCTTCATTTCCTGTCCCATAGCCAAAACAGGAAGTTAGAGGAAATCCCTGAAAAGTACACAATACAACATTGTAATAATAAAAAAAAAAAAAACGCTCTGCATTGGAAAGAAGTCACCTGCCTCTGCTGAAAGCAAAAGCTGGCCATACACATAGATTTCTCTCAGTAAGCCCCCCCCCAGACATGTGCGATTCGTTTCGTACAAATCAAAAGTTCGTACGAATTTCCGTAAATTTTTCGTACATTCGGGAGGATCCGAAATACGAATTGCTATGCTTCCGAATTTTGTACAAAATTTTGTTTATGAATTTCGGATCCAAATTCCGTTACAACGGAAACGAGAATATTCGTTTAATTACGATTATTCATTATGATGAAGTTAAATAACACAGGAAGTCAGCACAGCGCAGGGATGGTGGGAGCCCCTCATAATGATAAATTCATCATAACCAACATTCGTAATTGTTACGAAAAGTTAACGAAAATTCATATTTCGTACGAATCCAAATTGAATTTCGGACACGAATTACGAAATACGAATTAATTCTAATACAAAACGGAACAGAACGAAACGAAAAAAATGTATTGACGACGCACATGTCTACCCCCCTCCCCGGGTGAACAAGAGAAATTGATCAATTCCTCCATCCATGCTAAACAGAATAGATCAGGGATTTTTCAACCTTTTTGCCTTGGAGGAGTTTGAATATAAACCCCTGAAATAATGTTCTCAGAACATTGGTGTGATCAATGATCTTTTAACCGCTTGCCGACCAGCTGCTGCAGTTTTACTGTGGCAGAATGGCACGGCTGGGCGAAACGGCGTTAAGTAGCGTCGCTTCGCCCTGTGGCCACTAGGGGCCACTGCTTGCCCCCGGAGCCGATGCGAGACCGGGCTCCCGCGATCACTCGTAACAAACTGAGAACCAGGATCTTTGCACTGCAAGTGCACTTAGAAGTAAAATCGCTGTAGATCCGAGGGGGACATGCAAGGAAAATAAAAACAGCATTTTAGCTTGTACATGATTGGATGATAAAATCAGCAGAGCTACCCCTCATTTCAGATCTACCCCTTAGATTTAGAGCGACCGCACTTCCAAGTGCACTTTCAGTGCAAAGTGGATTTGCCTTTCGTAAATAACCCCCAGTTTCCGGTTCTCTGAGGGGAGAAGAGACAGATCGTGCGTTCATGCAAAGTATGAACAGCGATCTGTCATCTCCCCTGCACAGTCCCCTCGCCCCTTCAGTTAGAACACACACTAGGGAATACAGTTAACCCCTTGATCGCCACCTACCTAGTGCTGACCCCTTTCCTGCCAGTGACATTTTTACAGTAATCAGTGCATTTTTATAGCACTGATCGCTGTATAAATGCCAGTGGTCCCAAAAACGTGTCAAAAGTGTCCGATGTGTCCGCCATAATGTCGCAGTCCCGATAAAAATCGCAGATCGCCGCCATTACTAGTAAAAAAAATAAAATAATAATAAATATACTATAAATATATCCCTTATTTTGTAGACGCTATAACTTTTGTGCAAAAGAATCAATATATGCTTATTGCGATTTTTATTACCAAAAATATGTAGAAGAATACATATCGGCCGAAACTGAAAAAAAAATGTGCTTTTCTAAAAAAAAAAAAAATGGGGGTATTTATTATAGCAAAAAGTACAAAATATTGTGTTTTTTTCAAAATTGACGCTGTTTTTTTTGTTTATGGCGCAAAAAATAAAAACCACAGAGGTGATCAAATACCACCAAAAGAAAGCTCTATTTTTGGGAAAAAAGGGACGTCAATTTTGTTTGGGTGCAACGTTACACGACTGCGCGATTGTTAGTTAAAGCGACGCAGTGCCGAATCGCAAAACATGGCCTGGTCATTCAGCAGCCAAATCTTCCGGGGCTGAAGTGGTTAATATACCAACAATTATTTTTAGAAATAGCAGAAAATAATGAAGGAAATATTAAAACATACCTATTTGATGTGAAATGTGTACTTGCTTTTTTTTCTGCACAAATGCTAAATTCTGGATCAAACTTGAGATCACGGTGTTCAGGGGGACAGCAGGGTGGGGCACAGGGGGTCAGCTGAGCAGAGTATAAGGGGGCACAGGGCAGAGCACAGGGGGTCAGAATGGCAGAGCATTGGAGGCTCAAAGGGCAGAGCACAGGAGGCCAGCAGGGCAGAGAATCGGAGGCCCAAAGGGCAGAGCACAGGAGGCCCAAAGGGCAGAGAATCGGAGGCCCAAAGGGCAGAGCACAGGAGGCCAGAATGACAGAGCACAGAGGGACATCATGGCACAATACATGGGGGGCAGCAGGGTACATTACGTTGGGGGCAGCAGGGCACATTACATGCAGGCAAGTATGACGTGTTTGTTATTTATTCCTATTTTTTTAAACAAGACATTGCAATCACTTTAAGTGCCTGTATGATGGGAACTGTGCACAGTTTCCACTGGCAAAGCAACCAATAAGAATCACCCCATTCATGTTTTAAATGCAGGGACCCTGATTCTAGTTGTTGAGCCCATACGGACTGTCCTTCCTTCACAAGGCCTCTGTCTGTCATTGAGTACGGTATAAGTGACAGTGAGGCAGAGATTTGTTCTTCGTATGTAACTGGTGAGACTCTCCAGTAAATCCTGTGTGCTTACTGCTGACAAAGCGAAGAGTATAAGATGCTTATGTTCCATTGAGTTAATTGAGATGTAATGTGTTCTACATCATCTCCTATATTCCTGTATGCAGAAACTAATAGGAAAATGTTTCCAGATGATCCAAAACTAAGACTGGTCATCTCCTCTGGATTAGGAAAGTGAAATGAGTGCTTTTGCTAAGTAGATCAAATCTACAGTATATATCTATCTATCTACTGTATATCTATATCTACTTATCTTAAGTCTTAAGGATGTTTCCCATAATATATATATATATATATATATATATATATATATATATATATATATATATATATTCTCAAAAGTATTGGGATGCCTGCCTTTACACACACATGAACTTTAATAGCATCCCAGTCCTAGTCTATAGGGTTCAATATTGAGTTGGCCCACCTTTTTTTGCAGCTATAACATCTTCAACACTTCTGGGAAGGCTGTCCACAAGGTTTAGGAGTGTGTCTATGGGAATGTTTGACCATTCTTCCAGAAGCTCATTTGTGAGGTCGGGCACTGATGTGGACCAGAAGGCCTGGCTCGCAGTCTCTGCTCTAATTCATCCCAAAGGTTTTCTACCAGGTTGAGGTCAGAACTTTGTTGAGGCCAGTCAAGTTCCTCCACCTCAAACTCGATCATCCATGTCTTTATGGACCTTGCTTTGTGCACTGGTCCAAATCATTTGGTAAAGGGGGATTATGGTGTGGGGTTGTTATGCCAACATAATTTACCAAATCACCTATTGGCTCTTGAAATATATTGGGACTCAAATGGTGACATCTCTCTCCATACTTCCTGGCCTTGTTTCTGCCTTTTTTGAGTTTTTGGATGGTTCTGCCTTCTTTGAGATGCTCCCACTCTCCTTTTGTATTCTCCATAATATAAAAAGAAATCTAGGAATCCACCACCATCATAATGGTTTACGCAGACTTTGGTTTCTAGCATGTGCGTTGTTTTGCTCAATAACATGGTTGCCTTAAGGCGACCAATTTACTTTGGAATGGGCTGCCAACACACCCAAAATGCACATGACCCTTTTTGCCAACATAGCTCACCAAATCACCTCCTGACTTTTGATATATATTGGGACTCAGATGGTGAATTCTCCTTCCATACGTCCTGGCCTTGTGCCTGCCTTCTTTGAGTTTTTGCTGTTGTTGCCCACCTTAAGGTGTTCCTACTCCTCTTGTTGTATTTTCCATAATACAAAAAGAAATCTAAGAGTCCAGAAGGGGGAAGTAGACCCTAACCACCATCATAATGGATGCTGCAGACCTGGGAATTCCAGCATGCATGTTGTTTTGCCCTGTGCACTGGTTGCCTTAAGGCTTAAGGTAACCCCATTTACCTTGAAAGGGTTGCCAACACACGCAAAAACCCACACACAACCAACATATCTCTCCAAAACACAGGAAATGTATTTTGTGATGTACTGTTGTGCAGGTGCATTGGCCACTACTGTACAGTGCATTTGGGTGCGGATGATTGGACATATACTTTGAAATACGTTGCAGGACCTTGCGTTTTACCGTACTTTACCATAGCACCATAATTCTAATGGACCTTTGGCATGCCCAGTACCTAAATACAAAGGCCAGTACTAAATAAAGACAGGGAAGACGGTACTGTATAACATGTACTATATTTTGCTCATTAATCCCAATGATGAATTGCTTGTCTTCGATGTTAGCATACTTTTAATCTAAAATGTGCTGACTCTGTATTTCCAACACTTGAAACAAATTAAATTATAATCTTGACATCTCTGATATTCTGTTCTTGTGTTCATTCTGATTTAATAGAGATTTTTCAGTGAGTTCAATGGACTGAGACCAAAGCAGGTGGATTAACCATCTCATCTCTCACACACTGGGCAGGGATGGCATTGCAATTATATTTTGTTTTATTTAGTAATTATAAAAATAATGTGTACAAATACATTATGGAAATGTTACCTATTTTTGAAGAGATTACTTTTTCTTATATATATAAGGTGGCTTGCAGGGAATGTGAGATTATACAGGAAGGAGGTTGACATTAAACATGACCTGGTGCTTTGCCCTGCATTGGCAAAATACAACTTCAAGCAAACCTAAGATGACCACACTGCTCCTCTATAGAAACAGTAAAGCGTGTGAGCCTTGTCACCTAGTAAACATGTTATTAGCAGGATCATCGGGTGAATATAAAGGAAAATAGACTAAAAAATAGAAAACTAATGCAGTCATCACACCTAATGTTTTTGGATTCAGATACTCATTAAAGCAGACCTTCACTCAAAAGTGAAAGTGCTGCTATTATTTTTGTTCAGGATTTATACAGCGCCAACAGTATGCACAGCGCTTTACAACCTGGGGGCAGACAGTACAATTAGAATACAATTCAATACAGGAGGGATCAGAGGGCCCTGCTCATTAGAGCTTACAATCTAGAAGGGAGGGTTAGGTGGAACAAAAGTTAAAAGCTGTGGGGGATGATCAGATGGAGAAAATGAAAATACAATTCTTAGGTGTGGGTAGGGTAGGCTTCTCTGAAGAGAAGGGTTTTCAGGGATTGTCTAAAAGCTATTAGAGTAGGAGATAATCGGACAGATTGGGGTAAGGAGTTCCATAGGATTGGAGAGGCGATGCAAAAGTCCTGGAGGCGAGAATGGCAGGAGGTGATGAAGGAGCTAGAGAGCAGGAGGTCTTGAGAAGAACGAAGAGAAGGATTTTGTTGGTATTTTGAGACTAGGTCATTGATGTAGCTGGGGGCAGAGTTGTGGATAGCTTTGTAACTTATTGTTAGTATTTTGAATTTAATTTGTTGGGTGAGCGGAAGCCAGTGGAGGGATTGACAGAGAGGAGTAGCAGACACAGAGCGGTTGGTAAGGTGGATGAGTCTGGCAGCAGCATTCATGATGGATTGAAGGAGGGATAGACTATGTAGAGGTAAGCCAATGAGGAGGGAGTTGCAGTAGTCTTTCTCCCACCCCTGCAACTTAACTTTAGACTTTTTTTTGACAGGTACCCGCTCTCACTTCCTCAGTTCTCATCTAGGCGGGAATGATGTGGGATTAGGCATGTCCCCTGCCCATACCCCCCACCCACAGCCTCCTGTGACATGTCACATGTCCCGGGAACCTGCAGTCCTACAGATCTTGAGCATCTTTCTCAGAACCAGCTGTGGGAAGGCAGCGGTTGACTCCAGGCACTGGTATCTGATTTCCAAAAAATGATCAGCTACCTTGCTCCTCTTTGTGTTTTTGTTTTGTAAAGGTTGTTTTTTTTTCAATAACCTCTTTAACGCTAAGATAGTTTTCTACTTTAACCTGTAGATTTTACCAAGCTGAAGAATAAAGAATCCTCATGGTAACTGAACAGTGATTGGACTTCCAACTCAAGTAGAGCAGGGTATCTTGTGCTTTTCTTCTGAGGGTTGAGATCATTAATTAGCTGTGGACTTTTGAAATACCAGACATGCCCTCAAAACTTTTGGCATGTGTGGCATACCCTGCTCCTCCTCCTCTGTTTTTGGCTGTATTCACTGGAAAATCCCTGCTGTTATTTTGACAGCCGGGACTTGTTTTTGTATCACAAAAGCAGCTCCTGCGTACATTGACACGTGCAGAGCAACACTGTCAGAAAGAATTACAATATAGCATTTATTTTGCAACATTGTAATTACTCTGGTTTATCCATTGCAGATCAAAGGGGTGACCTTTGAACTGCATATGATGGCAGTTAAAGCAAACAATAAATAAACTGTGTTTCTATTTAATCCCTAAGGGCTCACTTACACTTGGCTTCAACACACATTAACGGCTAGTTTACACTTGCTTCAAAACAAGGCTTCTGACACACTCTGTTAAAGCTTTCTGAACACTAGTCAAAGCTCCTGTCACTAAATAAAATAACTTACAGTCCTGTTTACACCTTGCTTTTGCTTTGGTTTCGCTTCAAAAATTATACCCCATGTACAGTAGCTTTAGTTGTGCTTCAAAGCATCTTCAAAGCCTTCATAGAAGTCTATGGCAAAGCTCGCTTGAAGCCCCACCGAAGCCCCACAAAGCCTCACTGAAGCCCCACCAAAGGCTCATCAAAGCCCCACCAAAGGCTCATCGAAGCCCCACCAAAGGCTCATTAAAGCCCCACCAAAGGCTCATCAAAGCCCCACCAAAGGCTCATCAAAGCACCAAGTTAAAGCAAGGTGTAAACAGAACTGTAAGCTAAGCATTTTATTTAGTGACAGGGACTTTGACTGGCGTCTAGAGAGCTTTAACAAAGCCTGTCCGAAGCCTTGTCTTGAAACAAGTGTAAACTAGCCCTTATTACTAACACTTATGCTGGCCATACACTATACAAAAAAGTCGGCAGTTTGTTCATTTTTCAGCCAGTTTATGGGCTCAAATCAGTAATCGGTTGGGACCTTTTTGAGACCAAAAAAACGAAGGAAAAGTTTGGAAATTTTCTGCTGAATGAACAATAAATTGAAAGGTTGATCCTCATCCAAACTGTTTGCATTAGGTATATGTGAAAAATGCGAACAAAAAATTGATGAAATAATGACCATTGAACGATTTATTGGTCATTACATGATGGCACTCTCGTTTGCTCTCACGGCCGAATGTTCGTTTTTCGAAAATGGGTTTGAACAATTTTTCATATAGTGTATGGCCAGCATTAGGCTGGCCATGCATGGCTGTTTTTTTTTTTTTTTCATTCAGCCAGCACATTTGAGGTGGATGGGGAAATTCTCCCTGGTGTGTCTTTGTATTCTGATAACAGGACTCCACAGCTGTGAGAATACAATGATCAGTGCTGCAGCCCACTGGCTGCATGCACTGATCGCTTGTTGGTTAGACCAGCTCCTGTTGAACAAAGAGGGATACATACAGATTAAAATTTGGCAGGTTTCTGCTGAGCTGTAGGTTAGTCAGCTTTAGTTACCCTAATCAGCCCTAATTTACACTTTTCTTCACTTCTCACCCTAGCTATTAATTTGCTGCTGATTTTCATTTATTATTATTCATTAAAACAAAAAATGCTTTTTTGCAAATAACATATGCTTTGTAGCTTTGTAATATTATATGTAATACTCCTGTCATCATAAAGGGCAAACATTATAGAAAGAAATGTATATCTTTTATTTGCAGTAATACTAGTTACTACTGCAGTGCTAATAATAATACAGTACTTCAAAATAACGCTGATCAAGTAATAAAAAAAAAATACATATTTTGGAAGCTAATATTTCCAAAAGAAAGCCTTGTTTTTAATAATTATTTATGCGCTATTTTGTCTATCTTAAAGTGGAATTTTATCCATAGCAACTTATTAAAACATAATGTTCTTTAGGAAAGTACATACATTCCACATGAATAATTATTCTACCAAAATGAGTGTGTGCTGTAAATTGCCTCCAGCATTACTCCTGTCCCGGAACGAAACCCATCGACTTACAGTTTCAAAAAACAGTTACATTCCTATCAACCATCAACCTGGCTGGTGTGATAACTGATCACCATGGCAGTTGCAGATCAAACAGAAGCAGATTCCTTGGCTGTAAGGCTCAGTTCACACTTGTGCGATGCGGGAACCCTGCGAATCCACTGCGGGTTCCCGCATCGCACCCGACTCGCACAGCAGTTCTCACTGCCATATGCGAACTGCCGGGAGTGTCAATGCATTGTTAATGACACCCCCATTTCAGCTCGCATATCGCACTGCGAATTGACAGTTCGGATATGAAACGGATCGCACGGGTGTTCACTGATCTGATTCTGGTGTGAACCCAAAAAAAGGGTCCTGTGCGAGTTTTTTGTCCGAATGCGATTTGATACCAGCCATACTATCTGTATGGCTGAAAGCGTATCACACGGACATCGCATGTGAATTGCAGTGCAGTGCGGTGCGAATAACATGGGATCTCGCAGAGCGCACTGGTGTGAATCGGCACTAAGGCTGGGTACACACCACAGCACGCTCCGGCTCACAGCAGGAGGTCCGGTGCATCTTCATTCACAGTTTAAGGTCCAATTTCAGCCTGAATTTTTTGGCTGAATTCGGACCTGAAACAGACCAAAAGAGGCAAAGGACTCCTGTGCAATTTGTACCGGAGCCACTGCGGAGATGTGTGAACCGGCTCCATAGGGAGCCGGTCACAATCTCCTGCTATGCGAATTGGATGCGGAGAAATCATCATCCAATTCGCATAGGTGTGAACTCAGCCTAAAGGATAGGAGGGTTCAAAGTGATTGTAAAGGTTCGTTTTTTTAAAAAAAAACAAACATAAAAAGGGTTTTGCACAGAGCGGCCCCGATCCTCCTTTTCTGGGGTCCCCCTCCTGGCTCCTCCTCTTCATGGAGTGCCCCTACGGAGAGTCTCTTTCCATGGGGGCACCTGTGCGGGCGCGCTCCCGAGTCTTGCTGCTGCGTCTATTGACACAGACAGCAGGACTTAATCCCGCCCCCCCCGACTCTTGTGTCACTGGATTTGATTGACAGCCGCGGGAGCCAATGGCTCCTGCTGCGATCAATCTATCCAACGAGGATCTGAGACAGCGGCTGAAGCTGCTGGGCTCGTTCTCATAGCTGGAACAATTGGGGGGTCAGGTAAAAAAAAAAAGGGGGGGGTCTGGGGGGCTACAGCACAGAAGATTTTTCACCTTAATGCATTCTATAAACCCTCCTTTAATTTCACTTTAAGGCTGTCAATAGAGCTGCCTCTACAAACTCGGCAGTGCCTAAAAATGCCTAAAAATAGAGCAGGGGAAGAAATTGTATTACTGCATTATAAACAGTAGAGACACGTATTTATAATGTTTCATATAACTATACCTGGAAAAGGGATCAACCTGAAGACATCTAGCAGGACTTCATTTTTTGACTAAAGTTCCACTTTAAAGCGGCATTAACCACTTAAAGTGGTGTTCCGGCCGAAATTATACTTTTTAAATACAAATACCCCTATAATACACAAGCCTAATGTATTTTAGTAAAAATAGTCTGTAAACTAAGGTCTGTTTTGTTAGTTTATAGCAGTAGTTTGTTATTTTATAAACTTACAGCAGGCCGTGGCCATCTTAAGTGTGGGCATCTGAAGCCAGACTGTATTTCTTCCTGGATCTCATCCTTGCAGATCTCGCACATGCTCAGTGCAGCACAAGCTGTGTAATAGGTTTCAGGTCAGGTTTCCATAGCAACGGCAGTGTCAGAGGAAGTTGCCGCCCCTTCCCAGAAGGCATTGCAAACAGGAAATGATGCGATGGGCCGCGGCCAGGGAGGAAGAAGTGAAAAATGAATACAGCAGATATACAGTAGGTGCTGAGAAAAAATATATATATATCCAATTTGTTTACAGTGCACAGTTTAGTGAGGGATGCTGAAGAGTTGTAAAAGTGGGTGGAACTCCACTTTAAGGACCGGGCCTATTTTTTCACCTTTGGTGTTTACAAGTTAAAATCATTTTTTTTTTTGCTAGAAAATTACTTAGAACCCCTAAACATTATATATTTTTTTTCAGAGACCCTAGAGAATAAAAAGGCGTTTGTTGCAAAACTTTATGCCACACCGTATTTGCGCAGCGGTCTTACAAACACAATTTTTTTGGACATAATACACTTTTTTTTAATTAAAAAATAAGAAAACAGTTAAGTTAGCCCAATTTTTTTTGTATATTGTGAAAGATAATGTTATGCCAAGTAAATTGATACCCAACATGTCACGCTTCAAAATTGCGCCAGCTCGTGGAATGGCAACCAACTTTGACACTCCATAGGCGAAGCCTAAAAATTTAAAAAATTTCTTTTTTTTTTTTTCAATAAAAAAAAAATTCTGCTTTAAGACCATTGGGCGGAAGTGATGTTTGACGTTGCTTCTGTCATCCAATGGCATTGAGTCGAGTGGGGGCCATCATTCCCTCACTCGACTTCCAGCCTCTGTGGGGAAAGGATCGGATCGGGACCGGCACGCGGCGGGAAGGGTTTGGGCACCTCTCTCGCCACCGATAAAAGTGATCATGCGGTGAATCCGCCGCAGAGACCTCTTTTATCTGAAAGCAGACTGCCTGCCGTTCCTAACTTTGAAGGGGGATATCGTTGTTATGGCAGCAGCTAGCTGCCATAACCCCAGTATCCTCTTCTTCGGCCTGCGGCCCACTTTCTGATAAGAGTGGAGTCTGCGATTCGCCGTGAGATCACTTTTATCGGCAGCGGGAGAGGGCCCCCCTTCTGCCGCGATCCGGTGCCCTCCGCCGCTTACCGGAGCCGTCGGCAGTGGCGGAGGCGATCAGATCTTTACTCTTGCTGGGCATGGAGACGAGTGAGGGGAAGATGGCCCCCACCCGTCTCCATAACAATGCAGGGCGGAAGCGACATCAAAACGTCACTTCCGCCCATAACTCTTAAAGGGACATTTTTTTAATTATTTTTTTAACTGGCACATTTTTTTTTTTATTGCATTTTAGTGTAAATATGAGATTTGAGGTCTTTTTGACCCCAGATCTCATATTTAAGAGGACCTGTCATGCTTTTTTTTTTCTATTACAAGGGATGTTTACATTCCTTGTTATAGGAATAAAAGTGACACCATTTGAAAAAAAAAAAAAAAAACAGTGTAAAAATAAAAAATGAAAGGTAGAATAAATAAGAAAAAAAAATTTTAAACACACCCCGTCCCGCCGAGCTCGCGTGCAGAAGCGAATGCATACGTGAGTAGCGACCGCATATGAAAACGGTGTATAAACCACACATGTGAGATATCGCCGCGATTGATAGAGTGAGAGCAATAATTCTAGCCCTAGACCTCCTCTGTAACACATGCAACCTGTAGAATTTTTTAAACGTCGCCTATGGAGATTTTTAAGGGTAAAAGTTTGTCGCCATTCCACGAGCGGGCGCAATTTTGAAGCGTGACATGTTGGGTATCAATTTACATTATCTTTCACAATATAAAAAAATTGAGCTAACTATACTGTTGTCTTATTTTTTAACTCAAAAAAAGTGTATTTTTTCCACAAAAAGTGCGCTTGTAAGACCGCAAATACGGTGTGACAGGAAGTATTGCAACGACCGCCATTTTATTCTCTAGGGTGTTAGAAAAAAATGTATAATGTTTGGGGGTTCTAAGCCCCTTTCACACTTGGGTGGGGTCGGCGGTAAAGCGGCGCTATTTTTAGTGGCGCTTTACCGTCATATTTGCGGGGGTATTCGGCCGCTAGCGGGACGCTTTTACCCCCCCGCAAGCAGCCGAGAAAGGGTTAAAACCACCGCAAAGCGCTGCTGCAGCAGCGCTATGCCGGCGGTATAGCCGCGCTGCCCCATTGATTTCAAAGATGCTGCTAGCAGGACTTTTATTAGCGACATGCCAGCGCACCGCTCCAGTGTGAAAGCCCTCTTTCAGGACCCTGATCTACCTGACACGCACTGACCTACCTGACATACATACACTGACCTACCTGACACACTCTGACCTACCTGACATGCATTGACCTACCTGACACGCACTGACCTACCTGACACGTACTGACCTACCTGACACGCACTGACCTACCTGACATGCACTGACCTACCTGACATGCACTGACCTACCTGACATACATACACTGACCTACCTGACACGCACTGACCTACCTGACATACATACACTGACCTACCTGACCTCTACCTGACACGCACTGACCTACCTGACACACATACACTGACCTACCTGACACACACTGACCTAACTGACACACATACACTGACCTACCTGACACACACTGACCTACCTGACATACATACACTGACCTACCTGACACACTCTGACCTACCTGACATGCATTGACCTACCTGACACGCACTGACCTACCTGACATGCACTGACCTACCTGACACGCACTGACCTACCTGACATGCACTGACCTACCTGACACGCACTGACTTACCCGACATACATACAATGACATACACTGACCTACCTGACACGCACTGACCTACCTGACATGCACTGACCTACCTGACATACATACACTGACATACACTGACCTACCTGACATACATACACTGACCTACCTGACACACACTGACCTACCTGACATACATACACTGACCCACCTAACACACATTGACCTACCTGACATACATACACCATACCTCCCAACTGTCCCTGATTTCGAGGGACTGTCCCTCATTCCACCTCATTTGTCCCCCATTTTGGTCTGATCTATACAGTTGTATACAAAATGCACTTTTTATCTTTCAAAAAGTGTTCCCCAGTGCTAAACCTTTCATTCAATTTCTAAATAGCTGCATTTGTACATTTTAAAAGCCAATATAAAGGAATAGTAGTGGTAAAAAAAGCACTTGTGGATTTATTTAATCTTTTTTTTGTGTCAATTCTCCTTTAAAGGGGTGTGGCAGGGGGTGTGTCCTATTCCTTCATACATTTTCTAGTAGGTGTCCCTCATTCCCATCTCGAAATGTTGGGAGGTATGCATACACTGACCTACATACACTGACGGTAGTGACACACACTGACCTACCTGGTCCCACCATTGGACCAGTGGGACGTCCATCAGCGCTGAAGGCTCCAGAAGGCAGGACCTGATACGTGACTTGGCGGCGCTTGGGGGCTATTATTAGAACCATGCCCACTCTAGACCCAGGGCTTTTTGGGGACCCAATCAGGGCTTCAGCCAAGGTCAGTCCCCCCCCCTGCCAACGCCACTGGGTAAGAGGTTTGTTCCACGGCTCTAACTGCTACTTTGGCAGGACAACTTGATGTGTTAAAGTAAAGGTGCCCATGGTTCAGCAGGGACCAAGTCGCATTTTGATCCCTGTACAGACAGTCCCTGGGTTATGAACAAGACAGGGTCTGAAGGTTTGTTCTTAAAGTGTAAGTAAACCACGCTATAGTTTTCAGCCAAGGAAGCTGCCATCTTTGCCTCTGTTTAATCTACAAACTGCCATGATGCTGCACATGTGATCAGTTATGACACCAGCCATTGGATGGTTTGCCAGTTTGGTTGAGAGCACAACCAATGAGAGTGTTACATTTCCAGCACGTGCTGGAAACGAAACTGTTTTATGGATGGGTTTACTTCCGCTTTAAGTTGAATTTGTATGTAGGTCGGAGCAGGTCCATTTTTTAAGTGTAACTCCAGCCAAAAAAATAAGTTTTACATTTTTTTGGATAGCATAGGGAAGGGTTAACACCCCTGTATGGTTTGTTTTGCTGTCTGTGCCCGTCTTCGGAAGATGTCACCTCACTTTCTGTCCCTGTGACAACTGGATTTTGAAAATGTTGGGTTGTCATGGAAACAAGGGTTGGTGATAAAGCTTCAGCGGAGACACCTTTTTACCCATGATGACTCTTACAGGAGTGAATTTCCCTTCCTAGGGGGAGATTTCCTCCCACTTCCTGTTTTCTCCTTCCGTTCAGAAGTATTTGAATGTTCATAACTCAGGGACTGCCTGTGTGGGCACTGTGGTTGTAGCAAAGTGAATTAGTGTTGGGCCAACGATTTGGCCCGGGTATCAGTTTGGGCCGAACATTAGCTGTTCGCCCCGTTCGTCCAACACCCAAATTTGCAGGGGGATTGGCGGGTGTTTTTTTTTAACAGTGCTGTTGTTATGGAGATGGGTAGGGATGCCGGCCACGGTGTCCATAACAACCAATGAGTCATCAGCTGTCAATGAGTTTCCCCGCTGAAATAAAAAAAAAAAGATTTGCTGGTTAAATAAAAAAAAAAAAAACTGCGTGGGCCCGCCCCCACCCCCCAGTCCATACCTTCGGGTCTGGTATGGATTTTAAGGGGCCAAAATAAAAAAAAGAAAATCTTGGGGTTCCCCCAAAAATCCATACCAGACCCTTATCCGCGCATGCAGCCTGGCAGGTCAGGAAAGAGGGGGGGGTGAGCGAGCGCCCCCCCCTTAACCATACCAGGCCACATGTCCTCAACATGGGGGGGGGTGATTTGGGGACAAGGGTCTCTTCCCCACAACCCTGGGCTGTGGTTGTGGGGGTGAGCGGGCGGGGGGCTTATCGGAATCTCAAAGCCCCCTTTAACCCCTACTCATTCACCAAAAAAGTGTCAAAAAGTATTAAAAACACAGAGACTGTTTTTGACAATTGCTTTATTAAAAAATAAAAAAACAGTAAATCCATCATCAGTCACGCCGGGTGATGGCAATTACAATCACAAGTCAATTTAAATGTGATTTGACTCGTTTTTTTTGTTCAGAAATGTCATTTTTGCTGCAGCATGTTCTATGCATGCTACAAATGTGCCACGTTACAGGCAGACTAAGGGGACCCCCCAGACACTATATATTTAAGGGATTTTTTTTTATTGCTGCACTTTAACCGCTTCAGCCCAGGAAGCTGCTGAATGACCAGGCCATTTTTTGTGATTCGGCACTGCGTCGCTTTAACTGACAAGTGCGCGGTCGTGCAGAGCTGTACCCAAAC
This sequence comes from Aquarana catesbeiana, assembly GCF_042186555.1. Taxonomy (NCBI): domain Eukaryota; kingdom Metazoa; phylum Chordata; class Amphibia; order Anura; family Ranidae; genus Aquarana; species Aquarana catesbeiana. The sequence continues at coordinate 49,516,034 of NC_133325.1, forward strand.
AAAATTGACTTCCTTTTTTTTTCCCACAAATAGAGCTTTCTTTTGGTGGTATTTGATCATCTCTGCGTTTTTTATTTTTTGCGCTATAAACAAAAAAAAAGCGACAATTTAGAAAAAAAACACAATATTTTATACTTTTTGCTATAATAAAAATCCCCATTTTTTTTTTTTTTTAAAAGCGAATTTTTTCTCAGTTTAGGCCAATATGTATTCTTCTACATATTTTTGGTAATAAAAATCGCAATAAGCGTACATTGATTGACTTGCGCAAAAGTTATAGCATCTACAAAATAGGGGATAGATTTATAGCATCTTTATTATTATTATTTTTTTTACTAGTAATGGCGGCGATCTGCAATTTTTATTGGGACTGCGACATTATGGCAGACACATCGGACACTTTTGACACATTTTTGGGGCGATTGACAATTATACAGCGATCATTGCTCTAAAAATGCACCGATTACTGTTAAAATGTCACTGGCAGGGAAGGGGTTAACACTAGGGGGCGATCAAGGGGTTAACTGTGTTCCCTCTCTGTGTTCTAACTGAAGGGGGGAGGGGACTGTCTAGCATAGATGACAGATCGCTGTTCATACTTTGTATGAACACATAATCTGTCTCTTCTCCCCTCAGAGAACCGGGATCTGTGTGTTTACACACACAGATCCCGGTTCTCGGTGTAAGCAATCGCGGGAGCCCGGCAGTCATCGCGCCCGCCGGGCACTCGCATTGGCTCCTGGGGCGAGCAGGGGGGGGGCATGCGCCCCTAGTGCCCACAGGGCGAAGCGACATAACATAACGTAGTTTCGCCCAGTCGTGCCATTCTGCCGCAGTAAAACTGTGGCAGCTGGTGGGCAAGTGTTTAAGCATCATTAAAATCACTGCTCCTGAAAAAACAATTGTTTTTAAAAAAAATGTTTTGCATTGAAACATGTCCCCCAGGGGCAATTGATTTTTCTGTACGGTTCCCATAGACTTCAATGGGGTTCGCCGTTCAGGTTAGAACTTTTCTCCTGATGGGAGTTCTACTGCGAACCGAACAGGGGGTGTTCCGCCCATCCTTAAAGGGAACCTATGGATCCCCTTCTGTACAACAGGCCTGCTGGAAAATGTGCTTTTGTGTAGGGAAGCCATCACGCTGTCAGAATACAATGACACAGTGAGGAGGATTTCCCCATCCACATTGAATGTGTGAATGGGGGAAACAGGTCCGTTTTTTTATTTAATCCGCTGGTTGACTCATCGATGGCCAGCCTAAAGGGGTTGTAAACCTTCGTGTTTTTTCACCTTAATGCATCCTATGCATTAAAGTGAAAAAACACCTGGCAGTGACTGGCCCCCCAGCTCCCCCGTTTTACTTACCTGAACCCTGGAACTTGAGCCGGAGGGGACGCACTGTCTCTCTGCCCGGGGTTCTCAGCTCTTGATTGGATAGATTGATAGCAGGGCAGCCATTGGCTCCCGCTGCTGTCAATCAAATCCAACGACGCGAGTGTTGGGGCCGAGTCCCTTGTTTCCACTCTATGGACGCTGAATGCTGGACTCGGGAGCGCGCCTGCAAGGTAACCCCCTCGGGGAAGCGCTTCTCTGAGGGGGTTATCAGATGTGGGGAGGAGCCGCGAGAGCCGCCAGGGACCCCAGAAGAGAAGGTTCGGGGCCACTCTTTTTTTTTTCTTTTTAATTTACCTTTACAATCACTTTAAGTTTAAAAACAACAAGAACTAAAGCAGCCACCACATCTAATGCAGTGTACACACGATCGGATTTTTCAACCGGACTTGTCCGACGGACGCCGACGGACCAAATCCGGCGGACAATCCGATCGTGTGTGGGCTTCACTGGACCTTCAGCGGACTTTTCCAGTCGCAAATCTGACGGACTTTAGATTTGGAACATCTTCAAATCTTTACGTTGTAACTCCGCCGGACCCGGAAACCTGCTCGTCTGTATGCTAGTCCGACGGATAAAAACCGACACTAGGGCAGCTATTGGCTACTGGCTATCAACTTCCTTTTTTTAGTCCTGTGTACGTCATCACATACGAATCTGTCGGACTTTGGTGTGATCGTGTGTAGGCAAGTCCGTTCGTTAAAAAGTCAGTCGGAAGACCGTCAAAAGTCCGCTGGAAAGTCTGTCGGACCAGTCCGGTCGAAAAGTCAGAAGGTGTGTACGCGGCATTAGAATTGAATTGGTGAGCTGCAATTTATTAATATTTAGTTTTTGGGTTTAATACCACTTTAAGTTATGACAAAGTTACTGATGAATCAATAGTCCCATAGCAGATATATAAAAATTGCTCTGGTCTATAAGAAATATACAGGTGCGATCGCTGAACTAGTTAAACATTTCAGTATTCATTTGATAATATTTCACCTAAAAGCTATACATCAAATTGCTTTGGTAACTGACTTGTATTGCTTTGGAAAGTATCATATAGGGGAAAGTACAGAATACCATGAAAGTATTTGAAGAAACGATCCTTAGAACATAAATTATAACAGTTAGTTTGCTTAACAGCATGTAGAGTACAACGTGGTACCATGGTTTTTGCCCCTTCTTTATTGTGTGAAAACCTTACGTGAGCTTGGTTCCACTTTACAAAGAAAATATTTTATTCTATTCATCTCATGTTTTATGTATTATTTATGTTGTTCTTTCATCTTTTACAGGTAACACTGTAGATTCATGGCCTGTGAAGGACTTTAGCGTGGCCGTAACAAGCTACAATGTTTTATCGTTGTCCACATCTTGGAGACTTCTTGTGGAAGAAATCAAGACTCCAAGGTTCCCATCATCTACCAATCCAGAGACCTTTAAGAACGTTCCCGTTTGATGTGCTCCTCTGTTTAATTCTAATAGCATTACTCATGAAACCTTTGGGCGTGCAGAGTGTGAACTTCACAGTGGGTGTGGTTGGTCCATGGAAGTGCGACACCCATTTCTCTAAGGCCTTGCCAGAATTGGCTGCTCGATTGGCAGTGACCAAAATCAACAATGACTCATCGCTACAGCTGGCTCACACGCTGGATTACAAAGTTCTGGAGGAAAACTGCGAAACCTCCAAAGCGTTAATGGAATTTGCAAACTTTGACAAGTTTTCTTCTGCATTTATAGGTCCGCAGAACCCTGGATACTGTGATGCCGCATCGCTTTTAGGAAAAAACTGGGACAAAGCCATTTTTTCCTGGGCTTGCATTAACCATGAGCTGGATATGAGAGATAGCTTTCCAACATTTGCCAGGACTATGCCAACTCCAACCAAAGTTTTGTTTCTTTTTATGAAGTATTTTAGATGGGCTCATGTTGCGGTGGTGTCTTCCAATGAAGACATCTGGGTGGACACTGGAAGGAAGGTAGCTAGTGCGCTAAGAAATCAAGGACTTCCCATTGGTATTGTCACAAACATGGGCAATGGAGAGCGTGGTCTTATAGATACATTGACAGCTATAAAGGACATGCATGATATCAGAGGTAAGAAAACTATGCACTGTATACTGATATACAGTAAACCTTGGTTTGAGAGTAACTTGGTTTAAGAGCCTTTTGCAAAACATGCAAAATTTTTAATACAATTTGACTTGATATACAAGCGATGTCTTGATATAAAAATAGCGTCATATGACAACTGAGTATAAAAGAGAAGAGAGGCACCTCTAAGTGTAGCAATATGGTTACATTTCATGAAGGTACAACATTTAGGCAGGCATTCGGGGAAAAGCTGTCCACATAGACCATCCTTCTCACCACCATCGACGTCATCCCTTCCATGCTGTGCTCCATGAGAGGTTTAAGCCTCGCTTTCAGATCGCTCTACTGCAGGGTAGTCTGCATGGTCATGATTGCAGACTGACATCGGTGAGAGCCAGCAGTGCGGGGGATGATCTATGTGTACAGCTTTACCCTGGATGTCTGCATACCTAGATGTGCCTCTTTTAATCATCAACCATGTAAGTTGCTAAATGTACCTTCATTAAATGTAACCATATTGCTACACTTAGAAGTGGCTCTCTTCTTTTTTAAACTCTGTAGCTCCTGCTGGATTTTGCTTCTAATAACTGTGGATGCTTCCATTTGTGGATGGACATTTTATGGTTACACAACCTACCACATTGCTATAATTACTTTTATATGGACTATAAACTGAAGAAGGCCTTATTAATAAATGGTTGTGGAATGAATCATTTGAGTTTCCATTATTTCTTATGGGAAAATGTGCTTTGATATAAGAGTGCTTTGGATTACAAGCATGTTTCTGGAACTAATTATGCTCGCAATCCAAGGTTTTACTGCACTGTATACAGTAAAACCTTGAATTGCGTGCATAATTTGTTCTGGAAACGTGCTTGTAATCCAAAGCACTCGTATATCAAAGTGAATTTCCCCATTAGAAATAATAGAGACTCAGATGATTCGTTCCACAACCATTTATTCATATAAAAATGAGTACCGTACCTTCTTTAAATATAACCATATTGCTACACTTAGTCTGGGTTCACACTGGTGCGACACGACAGCCGTCCTACTTTGGAACTAATCCGACTTTGCTCTGAGACATGAAGTCGGCATGTGTCCGACTTTCAATGAACGGGGATCCGACTAGGATCCCCGCCAATGGCCGGCACTGTGTTTGGTATGAATATTGAGGCTGAACTCCGTGCCAAATTTTAAATACAAAGCGAGCGCCCCCCCCCTCCTGAACTGTACCAGGCCGCAGGCCCTCAACATGGGGGGTGGGTGCTTTAGGGCACCCTGCAGGCCTCCCCACCCCAAAGCACCTTGTCCCTATGTTAATGAGGACAAGGGCCTCTTCCCGACAACCCTGGCCGTTGGTTATCGGGGTCTGCGGGCGGGGGGCTTATCGGAATCTGGGAGCCCCCTTTAATAAGGGGGCCCCCAGAGCCCGGCCCCCCACCCTTTGTGAATGAGTATGGGGTACATCGTACCCCTACCCATTCACCTAGGGAAAAAAGTGTCAATAAAAAAACACACTACACAGGTTTTTAGAGTAATTTATTAGACAGCTCCGGGGGTCTTCTTCCGGTTTCGGGGGTCTTCTTCCGACTCCAGGGGTCCTCTTCCGACTTCGGGGGTCTCTCCGGCGTCTCCTCCTGGTGTCCTGATCTTCTGCCGGCTCCTCAGCTATCTTCTGCAGCTCTTTTGCTAGCGGTGGCCCGGACTTCTGCCTTCTTCTCTTCTTCCAATGTTGACACAACGCATTCTCCGGCTGGAATGCTCTCTGAGCGCTCCGATGTGACTTATATAGGCGGTGACCCCGCCCCCTTATGCCGTCACAGTCCCTGGGCCACCCACAGACCCGACAACCAACGGCCAGGGTTGTTGGGAAGAGGCCCTTGTCCTCATCAACATGGGGACAAGGTGCTTTGGGGTGGGGGGGCCCGCAGGGTGCCCCCCTGCCCCAAAGCACCCACCCCCCATGTTGAGGGCATGCGGCCTGGTACAGGTCAGGAGGGGGGTGGGGCGCTCGCTCGTCCCCACCCCCATTCCTGACCCGGCCGGGCTGCGTGCTCGGATAAGGGTCTGGTATGGATTTGGGGGGGACCCCCACGCCGTTTTTTCGGTGTAGGGGGTTCCCCTTAAGTTCCATACCAGACCCAAGGGCCTGGTATGCTCTTGGAGGGGGAACCCATGCTGGTTTTTTATTTAAAATTTGGCGCGGATTTCCCCCTCAAGATCATCTGAGCACAAGTCGCATGCCGAAGTCGGATCATGCGAGACGGCGATCTGACTTTGAATCCGACTTCAGTGTTGGTCAATGGGCTGAAGTAGAATCAAAGTCGGACCAAAGTAGTACAGGGAGCATTTCTAAAGTCAGCACAACTTGTGTCGGACCAGTTAGGACGGCTCCCATAGGGAAACATTAAATTTCACACGTCATGCGACATGAGCTCCCAATGTAGGAGCATTTGTCGGACCAGTGTGAACCCAGCCTTAGGCCCCTTTCACACTTATACGACTTCAAAGTCGCGAGATTTTACTGCGATTTTGCGGCCGCTATTTTGCCGCGATTTACTGCCAATTTACCGCAATTTTGCCGCGATTTGGGAGCAGTACTACTTTGTACGACTTTGCCACAACTTTGGCATTAACCATTTTCAGCTTGTGCTTGCAAAGTAGTGCTGAAATCGTGTCTATATTATTCAGGTACGATTTGCATGCTACTTGAGGGTTTAACATTGAGGTCTATGGAGTACATATCGTATGGAAATTAGAGGCACAAAAAACGCAGGTTATTGGCGCACTCCAGCTGGGGTTGTTTCTCTTAAAAAGTCCTAATCAGGTGACACAAAGAACACAAAGCATAGTTCCCAATTCTCTGATTTGGAGCAATGTCCCTCTGTCCCTCCTTCCTCCTCATTTGTCCCTCATGTTTGTCTGATCTATATAGATGTATATAGAATGCACTTTTTATCCATCAAAAAGTGTTTTCCAGCCCTAAATCTTTCATCTGAGTTCTGAATTGTTGCATTTGTAAATTCCAAAAGCCAATATAAATGAATAGTAATGGTAAAAAAAAGCATTTTGTGGGTTTAACCAATCTTGGTTTTTTGTACAATTCTCCTTTAAAGGGGCGTGGCCAGGGTGTGTCCTATGCCTGCATACTTTTGCTGATAGGTGTCCCTCATTCCCATCTCAAAAAGTTGGGAGGTATGCAAAAACAGCAGCGCCATCTAAGTCTACTGTAGATCACAGCTGGAATGTAAAAAAAGTGGAATGACACTCACAATGTTAAAAACAATATCCAGCGTTAAGGAGTCTGGTGCTCATCCACGTAAAGCCGCTGGTGTATAGAGACCAGAGACCTGGGGGTGCTGGGGGCTCCCAGCGCTTCCTGGAGACACTCGAGACACTGGGGAACTGTTCCGGGTGCTCTGAACGGACGCTACACCCGCCCCACCTGGATGGGAGTGTCTCCGAGTTCTCCAGGAAGCGCTGGGAGCCACCAGCGCCCCCGGACTTCTGGCCATGTATACACCAGCGGCTTTACATGGATGAGCACCAGACTCCTTAACGCTTGATATTGTTTTTTACATTGTGAGTGTCATTCCACTTTTTTACATTAATACTGTCATCATACTACAGTACACTTAGATGGAGCTGCTTGACACTACTCGTATTGCAAGACCTCACTTGTATATCAAGTTAAACTTTTTTTTCAATTTTGCTCGTCTTGCAAAACGCTCGCAGACCAAGTTACTCGCAATCCAAGGTTTTTCTGTATATATATATATATATATATATATATATATATATATATATATATATATAGATTATAGATTACCATCGCACATCAATGTTCTCACTATCCCATTGTAATCACCATCCCACTAGGTGTTATGATGATTTTTAATTTTTTTTTATGCTTGTCTTTACTTATTTTCTATGCCACTGAAGGTACAAAGGAAGATCAAACTAACTAACGTAACACATTCAGTTTTTGAGTCACATGACCTATAAAAACACACCTTAAATATAGAAAAATTGCGTCAAATTTGCAGCCAAATCGGGTGCATTTTCGGTGTTATTATCAGCACCTTTTTCCTCTTATCGGCAAAATGCCGATAACACCATTTTCGCCCGATATGTTTCCGCCGCCGAAATTTCGGTACATCTCTAGACACTAGCTCTAGTGACAACCTATTTATTTTTATCAATCTATTTATAAATGTTTTTCACACAAGATTCACAGAGCGTTCCCCCAAAGATTCACAAATGTTTAATTAGGAGTAAATTAGGAGTAAATCGATCCGTAATTGACTTATAAAAGAATACAGAGCCGCATTTAAATTTAGTTTAGATTTCTTGTAGCACTCACCCCCAAAGGGGCTGCAGGAAGCAGACAGGTCCTCTCTGAACAGTACAGTGGCCACCAATCACATCAACACACCAACAAATCACAGTCTAGGCCTCTAGGGGGATGTCTTTTTAGGATTTATTGCAGCAGAACATTAACAGTAGGAAGGGGTTTAGAGTCACAGGATACTCCATAACGATCGGCGACAACAGCAAAAGTACAAGCTTCTCTCTGGTCTCTCAGTAGCAGCTTCTCTGTAGGTAGCTGGGAAATGAATGGTCAGCATATCTGATACCTCACAGCTGTAGACCTGTAGAAGCCGTTAGCAGCTGGTTACCTTTCGCTTCTACACAATCAGCCCCAGTATAATTTTTACTCGCTGTGTGCCAAGAGCTGTTTTCAATGCAGTCTCCATGGGCATATCCTTGGCAAAGTCCTGCTTTAGGCCCAAACGTGAGTCGCTTGTCTTAGTGATACTTCTCCTAGGGGCAACAGCCCCAGAAGTACTGGAACCTTCCCTGAAGAAGAAAGAACAATCTGTTTAGGCCTCCTGTCTCTTTATCACCTCCCCAGCTACCTTTTGGATACCCCCTTCCAGGGATTGGCCGGGGAATGATAAATATTCACCCAATCATTTGAATCTCCCTTCCTATGTTCTGGACGCTTCCTCCAGAGGCAGGGGAAAGCAAACAAACCCTCAGGAACCCAGAGCAGACTAAATTATCTCTTCAAGACAGCGCTATAGCCGAAGGATGGCTACAGCGCAGTGGCACATTGCTGGGAGGGCATCTATGGACATCCTTTTATGATCATGCTTCTTGTGTGCCCCTGCGGCATGCATCAGCAGGGATCTGTAAGCACTGTATCCTTAGGACACAGCTCATCCCAGATCGGGGTAAAGAGCCAATCACAACAGCTCTGTACCACATGATCAGCTGTGTCCAATTACAGCTGATCACACGGTCTAAACAGGATTTGCCGGTTATCGGCATTCCTCTCCTCATGCTAACAGCGCGTGAGGAGAGGAGAGCCGATAACCGGCAAATCCACACAGAGGACATCTATACTGATAATCAGGGCACTGATCATCAGTGTCCTGATGATCAGTGCAGCCCCAACAGTGCCCACTAGTGCTGCCAATCAGTGTCCACCAGTTCTGCCAATCAGTGCCCACCAGTGTTGCCATGCAGTGCTGCCTGCCAGTGCCCATCAGTGCAGTCTATCAGTGATGGCTATCAGTGCCCATCAGTGCTGATTATTAGTGCCCATCAATGCCACATATCAGTGCCGCCTCATCAGTGCCTATCAGTGCCCATCAGTGCAACCTATTTTATTACAGAAACTAAGAAAAACTTGTTTCCAAATTTTTAGTCTTTTTTTATTTGTTTAGCAAAAAATGGAAACCCAGTGATGACCAAATACCACCAAAAGAAAGTTCTATCTGTTAAAAAAAAAAAATTACAAAAACTTAATTTGGGTACAGCACTGCATGACTGCGCAATTGTCATTCAAACTGCGACAGCGCTGAAAGCTGAAAATTTACCTGGGCAGGTAAGGGTTGAAAGTGCCCAGTGGGCTAGTGGCTAATCAACAAACACTTCACTCACTACTTTGGATCCAAACTAAATTTACCTAACAGTCTAACTGTAAGCAACCACTCCACTCACTATCATGGAGCCAATAACTAAAATTTACCTAACTGTCGAACTGGGAGGGCGCCACATCTACATAACCTGCCCTACCTACAGTGCAGCATTATATTTTCTATATAGTGCTGCCATTTTCCCACCTAAGCTCACCCCCCTCATTTCTGGTGCCTAGGATGCAGAGCATATCAACCAGAGCCTTGGTCGAATTCTTTAGCCCTCTTTATGCTAATGGTATAACTGATACTGAATTAATTAAGAGCAAGCACAATTTATGCCATGAACTTTTGTATCCGATAAGCTGAAAAACTTGACACCAGTAAATGATTGAAGACTTCACTGTAACCTTTGGCTTAAAATGCCATTCCTTTTGCTCTCCTACGCCTCTCTGCCAATCCGCAAAAGGCAACATTTCCTATTCTTTGACAGTCGTGCTCTTGTGCGGTTATAGAAAAAAATTAAGGAAATAATAAATATTCCAAAGACCAAGAAATCTGAAATGAGCTTACATGTTAAAAGGATTGACAGAGAATAAACAAGTATTGCAGCTCTGAGCCAGGCGTTAGTTCTAAAAAGATGTTTTTCATATTTATTAATGTGTGATAACTCGTGGGCAAAATTGGATTTCATAGTGTACCCGTCCATACTAAGATAAACATGGAGTAAGGTGATTAATTGGATTTAGATTGTTAATTTGTGTCTTTTTTTTTTTGATGCCCTTCAGCTTTTAAAATGATTCAGATCTATATTTATATCCAAAGCACATCTAAACCCAAGTAAAACAAATTTCATTTATCTCAGCTTACTAGTCCTACTCCTTAGATGTGGTGACTGCATTTTCATTTTTTCAGGCTTTTTTCCTTTTTTTTTTTTATCCTGTGGATCCTTCCAGTAACACACTTCCTGTACCAGGGTAACAATGCTAACTCATCATACTATATCTATAAAGCAGAAGCATTAAAATAGATAAATATTGCTACTAATTGGTATGGATAGGTGACAGTGTCAACAAGGAGGCACCACCATCCCTGAATAATGTATGTAAACAGGAGGATAATTTAATGGGATTTTGTGGGTGCCAGGCAAATAGAATTAGACATACACCAAGGTAAAAAAATATATATCACATTTTATTAGACATAGAAAAAGTTTAAACAATTATGCTGGCTATACATAAATAACGCAAACAGCAGTACATATCAGATTGTATGGTAAAAAGGGGGTCACCCAGCACTAATATCCCGACATGTTTCGCCCGCTGGGGCTTCCTCAGGGGATGTTTTTTCCTCTTCCCTCCCCTTCCCTTCCACACCTCACTCCTATTTTTCCCTTCTTTTCCTCCCTGCCCTTTCCCTTCACCTCCTTCCCATTCCTCCCTTCCCCTTTCCCCTCCACCACCCCACTTCCCTCTCCCTGTTCCCTCATTTTTGGTCATCACATTCATATTCCTTTCTCCATTGGGCAGAGATTTATCCGATGACCTTTTCCTGGGCTCATCTAGGCCAACTTTTTCCTGTGCAGCGCAGTGTCCGTTTTCCTAGTGCGGCTCTACATTTACCGCAGGTTACTATCTAATGGCTGGCAGTTGAATTTTTGGCTTTGGACGGTCGTTGACATCATTTCCTAAGTGTACATTTTTTGTTGTAATTTGTTTTTGATAGTCCTTAATTGTACTCTGTTTCATGCAGTGACATATCTACTTTAGTCTCTCAACAAACATCCCCTGAGGAAGCCCCAGCGGGTGAAACATGTCGGGATATTAGTGCTGAGTGCCCCCTTTTTACCATCTGATATGTACTGCTGTTTGCGTTATTTATGTATAGCCAGCATAATTTTTAAACTTTTTCTATGTCTAATAAAATGTGATATATATTTTTTTACCTTGGTGTATGTCTAATTCTATTTGCCTGGCACCCACAAAATCCCATTAAATTATCCTCCTGTTTACATAGATAAATATTGCTGCGCCTCCTCCTAAGGACACATATGTAAAGTGAAAACTTCTAGAAAAAAAAGAATAAATATTAGTGTGAATTAGACATGTGCACAACAAAAAAATTTGTTTTGTTTTGTTTCTTTACGTTTCCGTTGATTCGCAACGATTCGTAATTTCGTAAGACGAGAGTTTTTATATTCGGACTCGTTCGTATTTTAGTAACAGATATATTTTCGTTGATACGAAATGATTCATAATTCCGTTAGTCTAACAATTTGTAATTCCGTAAGGCGTGAGGTTTCATATTCGGACTCATTCGTATCAGTTATATTTTCTTTGATACGAAATGATTCGTAATTCCGTAATTTTGTTAGATAATAATTTTCGTTTATTCGGTACACTAATAATTTAGTAACCGGTACTTTTGTGAGATTTGCCTTTTTCGTTGATTCGTACTTTCGTAGGAGATAAAGAAAATTTAATCCTATGCTTGTTTTTATAAAAAGTCCTGTACTTACTCCAGTCCACTCCCTCACTCACGAGACCTGACTCCGTCTCCTCCTCAACTGAATCTAAAAAGATTCAGGAATGCAGTGTGACTCAGACACAAAAGAGATAAGCTGATTGGCTAAAGATATTAAGTAAGATACATCACTCACTAATACAAATCAGACTCCACTTTAAACCTCCTCCACCCCCGTTCGCATTAATGGGGTCCACTAGTCACTCCTTAGCCACAATGTCTGGCCCTTTAAGACCGCGCCGTCTCCACTGCAGGTAAGCTCACACAAGACAAGACAAGGAAACCCCTGAGGAAGTCACGTGACCGTGACGAAACGCGTTGGGCAGAGCCAGGTGACGTAGCCGAAACCAGAAGTGACGCGGATGTCACGAGCCCTGCTAGGAGAATTTGTCTAAGCTGTGTTTTCATTATCTTGATGTAAGTGCAATAATTTTAATACACTATAAGGTTCCCTTGTCTTGTGTGAGCTTACCTGCAGTGGAGACACCGCAGTCTTAAAGAGCCAGACACTGCTCTCGTACATCTAACGCCGACAATGGAACCGTTCATATCGGCGCTACTCATATCGCAGCAATTATGAAAAAGGTTCCTGCGCTACTTTTTTAAAATGTAATTGCGACTTACATAGACTTCTGTTAAATGAAGTTGCACGCTGCCATGAAATCGGCAGTGCAAATCACGCGGCTTTGAAATTGCGCTACAGTAGCTTGATTTTAAAGCCACACCGGTGCGAACGGGTCCTTAAGTGGTTGTAAACCTCAGACATGAAATATTAAAAAAGCATATACTTCTATAGAGTGTACTTGTCTCAATTAAGAGCACTAAGGCTGGGGTCACACTAGTGCAAATTAGATGTGGGCTCCCCATTCAATTTGCAACAGCAGGAGATTGTGACCGTCTCTCTATGGAAATGGTGGAATCAACCTGCGCTAATGAGCAATACGTGATAGGAAAATATATATGTACAAAAAGTGCAGCTGCAAATAAAACTCCAAATATCTATGAAGTGGTAAACATATAAATAAACTTAATTGCGCTAGCAGTGAAAAAATTGGAAAGTGCTTAGGAGACACAATGTGTATGTGAATCCCACCCAAAATAACAATAAGTGCATAGAATCCTTATTCAGAAATACAAAAAATATGTGTTAAAAAGTCAGTGATCATAGACCGAAAACACTTATAATCAGTCCATAATAAAATGAATTGTATTGGATAAAAAGAAAAAAAAAGAAAAAAGTCCGCTTAATATGTTTCATCACCAAGCACTAAGGACTGATGAGCCGAAGTACTTCTTATCAGATGTACATTGATTGCAGAAAGAAGAGTAATAGGTGTGCGCTTACCCCAAATGTTGGACCTCCACTGTGGCAAGGTCTTATGGGCTTGCAGATTTCACCCTCTGCGGGGACAAGATGTTGATCTCCAGGTCTTGGCAGCGTATACCGCCGACTTCCGTGTGGTCTGGATAGCCCAACTGCTCCAACATCAGAGGGGGGACTCAGGAATGGAAGAGCCCATATACAAGAAAAAAAGTATAAGGAGAAGAAACTCCAATAGTGTGATAACGTTTAGGGTTTTATTGGTTAAAATAAACCACAAGTAAATATTAAAAGATTCCAGTAAAAAAGTAGTATCATAAAAAAGCCGGCATAATCAAAGGCAGAACGCCCGTGCAAATAAACACTTCGGAACACGTGATGGCAAGCAGTGAGTCCCCCCTCTGATGTTGGAGCAGTTGGGCTATCCAGACCACACGGAAGTCGGCGGTATACGCTGCCAAGACCTGGAGATCAACATCTTGTCCCCGCAGAGGGTGAAATCTGCAAGCCCATAAGACCTTGCCACAGTGGAGGTCCAACATTTGGGGTAAGCGCACACCTATTACTCTTCTTTCTGCAATCAATGTACATCTGATAAGAAGTACTTCGGCTCATCAGTCCTTAGTGCTTGGTGATGAAACATATTAAGCGGACTTTTTTCTTTTTTTTTCTTTTTATCCAATACAATTCATTTTATTATGGACTGATTATAAGTGTTTTCGGTCTATGATCACTGACTTTTTAACACATATTTTTTGTATTTCTGAATAAGGATTCTATGCACTTATTGTTATTTTGGGTGGGATTCACATACACATTGTGTCTCCTAAGCACTTTCCAATTTTTTCACTGCTAGCGCAATTAAGTTTATTTATACGTCTCTCTATGGAGCCGGTTCACATATCTCCGGAGCTGCTCCAGTACGATTTGCGCAGGGGCTCTGTGCGTATCTTGGTCCATTTCAGGTCCTAATTCAGCCAAAAATTTGGGCTGAAATCGGAACCTGAAATGGTGAACAAGGACGCAAGCTCAGCATGACACCATAATGACAGGGTGTCACAGCAAGTGATAGTAAAACTGTACAAAAGGAACAGAAAGGGCCACAAAAACACTTGTGAAGAAATGAAGAGAAGAAGTGAAGAAAGGTTAGTACATCTGTCAGGTTTTATAGCTGTTTGAGTCTTGCTGTTCTGTTGGGACTAGTTCCCTTAATTCTTGATCGGACGTCCCAGGGACAGTAAATGAAGGGAAATATTTCCAAATAGCACGCCAGGATCTCCAAAATCGGGTCCAAATTTTGACCACCTGCCTGATGAAGGGGCCCTGCGTGGCTCCGAAACATTGCTTCTATTTATTTTTTTGATACTATGTGATTAAAATTTTGGACCCAATTTTGGAGATCCTGGTGTACTGGTGACACTTCCTTCTCATGATTGCAGTCGGTTCCAGCCGTTGGTCATCAGCACCCAATTTAAGATACAGCCGTTTGTGCAGGAACGTGTGCGTTGGGAGTATTGCATTGGATCTTTCCAAATAGGTCACAGAGAAATAAAACCTATTCAAAATCAAATAAAAAAAAATGGGAAGAGTTGGGCTTTAGTCATAACAAGAATAATTCTTTGGAGAAACCTCAGCCTCTTGTATCTGTGATATTGTTCTTTCGGTCATTACCCAAAGCTCATGATTATTGGTGTAGAGGTGGTGTACCAGTAGTGCAAAGACATAATGTTGCCCAGAAGACGGGGTATCATCACACATACTGTAAAAATACTCAAATACTCAAAAAGCCAAGACCACTCACAACAGAAGCTTCCAGGGCCACACACCCTTAGGTGTCTCAAGCTCAACCTTCAGTACTCAGGAGCTTTTTAAGTGGAGGTGCATGAGCCCCTAGCTTTCTCTGCAGACATGAACCAGCTTTGGTGGAATCAACCATTACCCTCCAGGTTGTATTGGGGAAAAAAAACAATATTTTTAGAATAATCTTAACCACTTGCTTACTGGGCACTTAAACCCCCCTCCTGTCCAGACCAATTTTCAGCTTTCAGCGCTGACTTTGAATGACAATTGCGCGGTCATACAACACTGTACCCAAATGAAAGTTTTTTCACACAAATGGAGCTTTCTTTTGGTGGTATTTAATCACAGCTAGGGTTTTTATTTTTTGCTAAACAAACAAACAAACAAAAAAAATAGAAAATTTTGAAAAAAAAAAAAAAATCATGTTTCATAGTTTGTTATAAACAGGTAATTTTTCTCCTTCATTGATATGTGCTGAAGAGGCGGCACTGGTGGGCAATGATAGGCTGCACTGGTGGCTGAACTTATGGGCACTGATAGGCACAGATAAGGTGGCACTGATAGGCACAGATAAGGCGAAATTGATGGGGACAGACAAGGCGGTACTGATGGGCACAGATAAGGCGACACTGATGGCCACTGATAAGATGGCACTGATGGGCCCTGATGGGTGGCACTGAAGGGTACTGACAGGTGTTACTGATAGGTACCACTGATAGATGGCACTGATGGGCACTGATAGGTGGCACTGATGGGCATTGGTAGGTGACACTGATGGCAGCACTGTTGATGAGGCACGGATTGGTGACACTGATAGATGGCATTGTGGGCACTGATGGGTGGCACTGTGGGCACTGATGGGTGGCACTGTGGGCACTGGTAGGTGGCGCTGGTGGGCACTGGTAGGCAGCACTGTTGTGCACTGGTAGGTGGCACTGGCAGGTGGCACAGGTGGGCACAGATGAGCTGGTGGCAGCTCTCCTTGATCTGGACCGATGTCCCGCTGACAGCCGCCGGTGATCGGCTTTTTTTTTTATAGCCTGATAGCGTGAGTAGAAAAAATAGCCGATTACCGGCTCTGTTTACATCTCATGATCAGCTGTCATTGGCTGACAGCTGATCACGTGGTAAGGGATCAGGATCGACCCCATACTCCGACCTGTGATCAGCCGAGTCTCATAGACTCGCTAATCACAGAGCACGCGGCGCGCGCCCTGCAGGGGGCGCTCAGGCCGCTCAAGCATGGGAGGACATCTATTGACGCCCTCCCGGCAAAATAGGTCCACGCTGTAGCCGTCATATGGCTATAGCGCGGATCTAAAGAAGTTAATAAATAATAACTTATATTGGGTATCTCCTATTCCCTAGCTATTTCCCTCTCTTTTTCTTCTCTGTATTTTTTTTGGGATATTTCTGTCAGAAGCATGCACCCCCAGGATTTAGGAAGAGGGTTTAGGTTTGGCTACAACCATGAAGCAACTCAAACACTGCTCTCTTCACTTTTCCTTTCCTTTCTTCACAAATTTATTTGATAACCCAAGTGAAGGCTCAGAACTTAAAGTGGTGTTCCGGCCGAAATTATACTTATAAAAAAATATTACTAAATAAAAATACCCCTATAATACACAAGCTTAATGTATTCTAGTAAAGTTAGTCTGTAAACTAAGGTCTCTTTTGTTAGTTTATAGCAGTAGTTTGTTATTTTATAAACTTACAGCAGGCCGTGGCCATCTTAAGTGTGGGCATCTGAAGCCAGACTGTATTTCTTCCTGCATCTCATCCTTGCAGATCTCGCACATGCTCAGTGCAGCACAAGCAGTGTGATAGGTTTCAGGTCAGGTTTCCATAGCAACAGCAGTGTCAGAGGAAGTTGCTGCCCCTTCCCAGAAGGCATTGCAAACAGGAAATGATGCCAGGGAGGAGGAAGTGAAAAATGAATACAGCAGATATACAGTAGGTGCTGAGAAATTTTTTTTTTTTTAAATATCCAATTCGTTTACAGTGCACAGTTTAGTGAAGGATGCTGAAGAGTTGTAAAAGTGGGTGGAACTTCACTTTAACCACTTCCCGCCCGCCCACCGTCATATGACGTCCTGGGCTTTGGGCGGGTATATTCCGGCGAATCTCTACACCATAGGAACAATCATAGCAGCCGTTCCGCCGCTTGATTGTTCCTATGGGAGGCGAGAGGGGACGTCCCCCTCTCCCGCCGCCCTCCGGTGCTTGCTCCGACTCACCGTTATGATCGGTGAGGCGGAGAGCGGATCCGCCGACGCCGGATGTAGATCATAGGGATTGTCGCCGGAGTCTCTATGATCATCGGAGGCCGGGCGCGATGTTATGACGTCACGCCCGGCCTCTCCATTCAAAAAAACGGCGCAGCTTCGGCTGGGAAGCGGTGAACGTTTTATTTTATTTTTTATTTCAGGCTTCCCAGCCTAGTGGTGAGATATGGGGTCTTATTGACCCCATATCTCACTATTAAGAGCACCTGCAATGTCATATTCCTATTACAAGGGATCAAAAATTTTTTTTTTTCAAAAAAGTGTCAAAATAAAAAAAACAAAATATAATTATCAATAAAGAAATTTTTTTTTTAAAGCACCGCTGTCCCCGTGTGCTTGCATGCAGAAGCAAACGCATACGTAAGTCCCGCCCACATATGAAAACGGTGTTCAAACCATACATGTGAGGTATCGCCATGAACGTTGGAGTGAGAGCAATCATTTTGTCACTAGACCTCCTCTGTAACTCAAAACATGTAACCAGTAAAAAAATTTCAAGTGTCGCCTATGGGGATTTTTAAGTACCGAACATTGGCGCCATTCCACGAGCGTGTGCAATTTTGAAGCGTGACATGTTAGGTATCTATTTACTCGGCGTAACTTCATCTTTCACAAGATGCAAAAACATTGGGCTAACTTTACTGTTTTTTTTTAAACACAAAACTGTTTTTTTCCCAAAAAAAACGCGTTCGAAAAATTCCTACGCAAATACCGTGTGAGATAAAAAGTTGCAACAACCGCCATTGTATTCTCTAGGGTCTTTGCTAAAAAAACATATATAATGTTTGGGGGTTCTATGTAATTTTCTAGCAAAAAAATGATGATTTTTACATGTAGGAGAGAAATGTCAGAATTGGCCTGGTAGGGAAGTGGTTAAAGCGGAACTAAACCTTCCTATCGTTTTCAGCTAAGGAAGCAGCCATCTTGGCCTCTGTTTGATCTTCAACTGCCATGGTGCTGCACATGACACCAGCCATTTAATGGTTTGACAGTTTGGTTTAGAGCACAACCAATGTTACAGTTAGATTCCCGGTAGGTACCAGGAATGTAACGTTTTTTTAAACTGTGAAATCAATGGGTTTAGTTCTGCTTTAACCGAAGACTTCTCAGATGTAGAACATAACAGTAGATCTGGCACATGACTTAAAGGCAAAAAAGAAATCATTCAGTGGTAGATGCATAACTTTGCTTAACAGTTTTTGCCCACAGGAGCCTCTTTCAAACTCCCAGGGTCTCTAAAAGTCCTAATTTCTGACTTCTCCTGTCTGCAATGCCATATTTAGATTTCATACTGCCTGATCGCCTTCCCATGACTTTACCATTGAGATCAACGGCACAACAATTGGTCCCTCCACACATGCCAGGGTGCTGGGTGTGATCCTCTGATCTCTCCTTCACATCCAATCACTGGCTAAATCTTGCCACCTCCACCTCCGCAACATTTCCAGAATTCGCCCCTTCCTGACTAACGGCACCACAAAACAGTTTATTCACTCCTTGGTTATTTCCCGCCTTGACTACTACAACTCCCTCCTCACTGGTCTACCCTTACACAGGCTCCCCCCCTTCAACCTATTATGAATGTTGTTGCTAGACTCATACAGCTTACTAACCAATCCGTGACTGCTGCTCCTCTCTGCCAATCCCTTCACTGGCTTCCCCTACCCCACCGTATAGAATTCGAAATACTAACCACAACATACAAGGAATCCACAACATCTCCCCCAGCTACATCACCAACCTCCTCTGCAGATATCGCCCAAATCATCCTCTGTGCTCCTCCCAGGACCTCCTGCTCTCTAACTCCCTTGTTACCTCCTCCCATGCTCGTCTCCAGGGCTTCTCCAGAGCCTCTTCCATCCTCTGGAACTCCCTGCCCCAGTATGTCTGATCAGCTCCTACCCTGTCCACCTTTAGTAGAGAACAACAGCACATTTCCATAGGACTTTTTAGGTGCAGCATAATGATTGAACTACAGATTCTTTAAAATAGTTAATTTTTATTAAACATTAGGCTAAAATGACATGTTCACGTAAAAACATATACAAATATGACCCATGTGGTGTGGTCCTTGTTATTAATAGCAGCATATATGTAGATTCCGATATGTTTCGCCCAAAAGTGGGCTTCCTCAGGAGACGTTAACTGCTTAGGGCCAAGGCCTTCTAATAATTGCACATCAAATGCTTCTCTTAAGAAAAATGTATAGAACTTGCAGGGGTTGAATGTAGAAATTGGAACACGGAGGCAAGAAATACACACCCAGGGAATGCTCATACAGAAAATGAATGTGCAATTGAAAATAAATGTAAAATTGAAAATGTATTTAAATTTGAAAACTAATTTGAATTCGAAAATGAATGTGAATTTGAAAATTTATTTTAATTCAAAAATGTATTTGAAATGAAAACATATTGCAATACATACAGTAAGATATAAAAGTAAAATAAGATGATGACTCCTACTAGGCTGCTTTATAGAATAGAATAGAATATAAAAGAATAGAACTGAATAAAACAGACTAGAATAGAATATAAAAGAATGGAATAAAATCAAATAAACCAAATAAATAGAATAAATAGATTAGAAAATAAAAGAATAGAAAAATGTAATAGAAAAGAATAGACTAGAATAGAAAAAAATAGAATAGCATTAAATAGATTAGAATAAAAAAAGAATAAATATAGCCATCTTCTGAAATGTACATTTTGAAAGACAGCTCTATTTGTTCTATTTTATTCTATTCTATTCTATTCCCATATTTTCCATTCTATTGTATTCTGTTTTATTCCATTCTATTCTATTCTTTTATTCTCTATGCTATTTTATTATATTCTGTTTTGTTCTATTATTTTCTATTCTACTCCATTCTGTTCTATGTTTTCTTCTATTCTATTCTATTCTGGTGTATTCAATTCTATTATTTTCTATTCTATAAAGCAGCCTAAGTAGGAATCATTATGTTATTTCACTTTTATAACTTGCTGTATTTATTGCAATATTTCTCCATATCAAAATTCAAATTATTTTTCGAAATAATTTTCAAATTCAAAGTCGGATCATTTTGAATCGATTTGAAAATGACAAATATACAAAACAAATCCGAAAATACGTAACGAATTCTGAAACCGAATCCTTCTAACACAACGAATAGGATGAAACAAAATGATCAACTTAACAAATTTGAAACTATACTAATTTTTCTGTTGTGCGCATCTCTACTTCGAACCAACCTCAAACCGAACACAGGTATGTTTGGTTCATCCCCACTAGTTATATGTAAAAATACAATACAGTATACACTGATAAACCATAACATTATGACCACTGAAACGTAACGTAATTACCACTGATTATCTCCCTTTGACAATGGTAAAATTGTAATGGCTGGATGAGGGGGTCAAAGCATCTCCAAAACTGCAGATCTTGTGGGATGCTCCTGGTCTGCAGTGGTCAGGACCTACCAAAAGTGGTCCAAGAAGGGAGAACCGGCAAACTGGCGACAAGGTCATGGGCGGGCAAGGCTCACTGATGCCCATGGGAAGCGAAGGATGGCCCATGTAGTCTGATCCAATAGAAGAGCTACTGGAGCTCAAATTGCTGAAAAAGTTAAAGCTGGTTCTGATAGAAATATGTCAGAACACACAGAGCATCGCAGTTTGATGTATATGGGGCTGCGTAGCAGCAGACCGGTCAGGGTGCCCATGCTGACCAGTTTCCATAGCCAAAAGTGTCTTCAATGGGCATGTGAGCATCAGAACTGGATTATGGAGCAATGGAAGAAGGTGTCTTTGAGGTGTTGAATTGACCTCAAAATTCTCCAGATCTCAATCCAATCGAGCATCTGTGGAATGTTCTGGAAAAACAAGTCCAATCCACGGAGGCCCCACCTCACAACTTACAGGACTTGAAGGATCTGCTACTGATGGCTTGGTGCCAGATACTACAGGATACCTTCAGAGGTCTAGTGGAGTTCATGCCTCGATGGGTCAGGCCTGTTTTGGGGGGGGGGACCTTCTCAATATTAAGAGGGTGATCATAATATTATGGCTGATTGGTGTATGTAAACCCAGTGCCGTCTTTAAGGCAGGGTAAAAGGGGCAGCTGCCCTGGGCCCTGTCATTGTTGGGGGGCCCAAAGCAGCTGCCTCATACTTGACAACTATCTCAGTTTAAATTCCCTTGTCCCTTGAAGTTTTAGTCCTGTGCTGTGTCCCGATATCTCAGTGTAAAGTGCTGTTACTAATGCTGCCCAGCTCTGCCCTATTGTTGTGTACAGATGACTCACCTGCAGACCCTATGTTTACATGTAAATAACCTGCATTCATAAGTAAATAGCTGTGGTCGGCGGCATTGATATGTAAATAAAGGCGGCATTCATATGTATATCATGCCCCCCTGCAGTGAGGAGATGATGTGCTGTAACTTCTAGCAACCAATCAGTGAGCAGTATCACTGTACAGTAATCTCTAGCAACCAATTAACAAGCAGAAATCATTTGCTATAACCTCTAGCAACTAATCAGTGAGCCGTAATGTGTGCTGTAACCTCTTGCAACCAGTCAGTAAGCAGTAATGATATGCTGTAACCGCTGGCAACCAATCACAATTGCTGCCTGATCTGATACAGTAATCTGATTTTAAGTCTAGCTGCTATTTATTGTATGTCTCAGAGCAGGTGGGGAGTGAAATTGCATGGGGGGGGGTTAAGAAAATTTTTGCCCAGGGTCCAATCAATATTAAAGATGGCCCTGTGTAAACCCAATCACTAACCATTTTTTATATCTGCAGCTGTTATTAAAATAATACCAGGTGATCCTGCCATTAAAATCTACAAAAGTCCTCCCTTGCCACGCAACCTTTGCTGGAGTACATGCAGGCTGGAAGTTTCCACAAAAGAGTCCTTAGGAGATCAGCAACACTGAAATGCAGAAGAAGATGAAAGAAGTGTTTATAGTACACAATGGGGGTTATTTACGAAAGGCAAATCCACTTTGCACTACAAGTGCAAACTACAAGTGGAAAAGACACTTGAAATTGCACTGAAAGTGCACTTAGAAGTGCAGTCGCTGTAAATCTAAGGGGTAGATCTGAAATGAGAGGAAGCTCTGCTGATTTTATTATCCAATCATGTGCAAACTAAAATGCTGTTTTTTTATTTTCCTTGCATGACCCCCTCGGATCTACAGCGACTGCACTTCCAATTGCACTTTTAGTGCAATTTCAAGTGCCTTTTCCACTTGTAGTTTGCACTTGTAGTGCAAAGTGGACTTGCCTTTAGTAAATAACCCCCATTATGTCTTATTAGCTAAATGTTATTCAGTTAGGGTTCACATCTTCTTTACCTCATTTTTAAAGAAATATTTAGTTGCAATAATTAGTGTTATTTCTGCATGACTTAGGCCCCTTTCACACGGACGGATAGAATTGTGCTTTTAGCTGCGGATTTTCTAGTTTTCTACCACAGCTAAAAGCACACAATGCTTTCCTATAGCCCCATTCACACACTGCGTTTAGCTGTGATTTAGTTACATGTGGTTTGGTGCGGATAGAAAAAAATAGAATTGACTGCATCCAGGAGCGATTTAGCGCAGCTATCTGCACATAACTGCAGGTAATCGCAGTGTACTATTTCTCCTGCGGATAGCAGCGGCAACAAGGAAAGAAAAGCAACAGGAAGCACATTAGAAATGGCAAGAATGTTCCAAATGCACGTAAACGCAGGTAATCTCACTGTACAAATGCAGCTGATCGCAGTGTCTGGAGTCTTGAATTTCACAGATCATATTATATGCTTTTAACTGCGGCAGAACAGCCGTCCGTGTGAAAGGCGCCTTAAAGAGGAGTTCCGCCCACCGCTGCAAAAATTTAAAGCCTGCAGCTGCACAAACTGCAGCTGCTGACTTTTAATAATCGGACACTTACCTGTCCTGGAGTCCAGCAATGTCAACACCGCAGCTGATGTTTCCATCAGCTGTCCGGTGCATGCCACCTCCATTGCGAGTAAGGGAACCCGGCAGTGAAGCCTTACTGCTTCATGTCGGGAACCCTACTGTGCATGTGCGAGGCTCCACTCCTCTCTCCTACTGGCCCGGGGGCTGGGGAAGGAGGAGGGAGGAGGAGGATGCCCGGGCAGTGACGTCAATACCCACGGGCGGCTGAAGCTCCCAGAAGTGGGAACAGGATACCTTTGAAAGACAGGTATCCTGCCCCCCTAAAGGTGCCAAATGTGGCACCTGAGGGGGGAAGGAGTACAAGGAGTAGAAGTTCCACTTTTGGGTGGAACTCCGCTTTAAACTTCAAAGAAGGGTTCCTTTCACTTCATGTGAAAAATTGTAAGGGTATCATTTAGCACCTGAGCTCTTTTTTCTGTTCTCAGGTCTAGCTTATGTTCCAGTAAACCTAATAAGCTTATTAGATGCTCTTACATCAGATAACAGTATAGAGGAAGGGATGTGCTTCATTCTGTTCCAAGTTTAACGTAAGCATAGAGCAGATAATTAGTGGCCTACAGCAGTTGTAATTTAGCTCCCTGATGCTGTCATGGATGTACCCGTTGTAACCAATATAATTACTCCTTCGTTGTGCTTTCTGGAGGCTGATGCCTGTCAAACTTTTTACAAAATAATGTATGTCTTCCCACTTCCAAGGCACTTTAGCACTTTGGAAGTCCTAGTCTATATAGTAGATGAACTGATGCATTCGTTAATTGCCGTCCCTTTGTTGAAACCCCCAATAAAACATACTGACTGCACTCCATGGGTTTAAATGGCCACAGAAGCCCTTTATTTAACCACCAAATAAATGAACAGTTCCAATTAAAAAATAACATAACAATTGTTGATTACGAGAAGGGAATCTTTGGTGTCCAGCAGCCAAGAGAGAACAATCTAACAACATAGGACTTTTCAGGTACCAATACAAAACACTAATGTAGACAATTCATAGGTTTTTTTATTCTCCATAAAAAGTTTTCTCAAAATTATAAGGCCAGCACAAATATTCAGATCACACAACCTAGATCGTTCCATCCCCTTATATATATGAACCCCTCTGCAATGGATTGTGTGTTTATGCAAGAATATCCAAAGATCTTCAATGTGCACAGCGGAGGGAGCTACTCGACTCATTTCATGGACAGTGATTACTGTATTTATTGGCGTATAACACGCACTTTTCACCCTGAAAATCGGGTGCAAATAGTGTGTGCGTGTTATACATGGATACTGCAATTTTGGCTGCCTAGGAGGGAACAGGGAGGGGGGAGGGATGAGCTCCATCAGATTACTTACAGCAAGAATCTCCTGTTTACTCAGCGGCCTCTGTAATAGGAAGTCCCGTTTCCTGGACCAGAATTGGACTAGTGTTTGGTCTATCATAGAAGCTGGTCCAGGAGGCAGGACTTTGTATTAAAGAGGCTGCCGAGTAAACAGGAGATTCTCGCTGTATGTAATTTGACGGCACTCGTCCCACCCCCCCCTCCCTGTCCCCTCCAAGGCAGCAGTAATCTGAGATGAGGCTGCAAATGGGCCTTGATCAGGCTGCATTCAGGGCAATGGTGAGGCTGCATATGGGCATTGATTAGGCTGCAATGGTGGGCAATTGTGGGGCTGCAGATGGGCATTGATCAAGTTGCATTGATGGGCAATTGTGAGGCTGTAGATGGCATTTATCAGGCTGCAGATGGGCAATGGTGAGGCTGTAGATGGGCATTGATCAGGCTGCCTTAATGGCAATGGTGAGGCTGCATACAGTATGGGCATTGA
This sequence comes from Aquarana catesbeiana, assembly GCF_042186555.1. Taxonomy (NCBI): domain Eukaryota; kingdom Metazoa; phylum Chordata; class Amphibia; order Anura; family Ranidae; genus Aquarana; species Aquarana catesbeiana. The sequence goes on from NC_133325.1 coordinate 49,541,125, forward strand.
TCAGGCTGCAGATGGGCATTGATCAAGTTGCATTGATGGGCAATTGTGGGGCTGCAGATGGGCATTGATCAAGTTGCATTGATGGGCAATTGTGAGGCTGTAGATTACATTTATCAGGCTGCAGATGGGCAATGGTGAGGCTGTAGATGGGCATTGATCAGGCTGCCTTCATGGCAATGGTGAGGCTGCATACAGTATGGGCATTGATCAGGCTGCAGATGGGCATTGATCAAGTTGCATTGATGAGCAATTGTGAGGCTGCAGATGGGCATTGATCAAGTTGCATTGATGGGCAATTGTGAGGCTGTAGATGGCATTGATCAGGCCGCAGATGGGAAATGGAGAGGCTGCATTGATGGACACAGACCCTTATTTTGCTTCAAAGTTCTTTATTTAAAATTTAAGTTTTTTCCTGAAACTTCCCTCCTGAAATGAAGGTGTGTGTTATACGCCTGTGCGTGTTATATGCCGATAAATACGGTACCACTTCCTTAGGAGATTAAAGGGGTACTGCAAGTATAATATATAGCATGCAATGTAGCATCAGAATAAGGCCAGCCACATTAAAAACACTGATGTTTGTGCACCAAAATGATCCAAAATTAGCAGTTATACAATCATCAGAAAACCCATGTGGAAAATCCAACATATACAGTGCCTTGAAAAAGTATTCATACCCCTTGAAATTTTCCACATTTTGTCATGTTACAACCAAAAATGTATTTTATTGGGATTTTATGTGATAGACCAACACAAAGTGGCACATAATTGTGAAGTGGAAGGAAAAAGATAAATAGTTTTCATTTTTTTTACAAATAAATATGTGAAGAGTGTGGGGTACATTTGTATTCAGCCCCCCTGAGTAAATACTTTATAGAACCCCCTTTCACTGCAATTACAGGTGCAAGTCTTTTAGGCTGTATAAGGAGGAGAAGAACTGGCGCCTGGAGTTGTATTCAAACAGTCAGAGCAACTGGGAGAAATGTCTCTAAAAACATATAAACATGATGATATGGGATTAAGAGGCAGTCCATAAGGATCACTGGGCTGTGTTGATGGGTATTTTCTGAGATGAGAAAAATAAGGGGACTAGGGGAAAAAAGGGGGACAATGGGGACTTTATATGAAACACATCACTAGGGCAGGCTGAGTCATCAGATGTAAAAAAAATGTAAATTTATTGATACCACATGAGAAACAAGGTGCAATAGATGATACTCGCATATAGTCAATAGATAAGGTACAAAGTATGTAAAACATGGCAGTAGAACATATAATAGTAGCATAGTAACATGTTATACATTGTAACATAGGTAAATTGCAGCATCATCAAAATTACACCCCACATGTGTATACGTAATTCATATTGTATTAAAATCCAACTGATGGCTAAAACACTAAAATGCCCATGGTAGATACATATTCGTTGTGACATGTCAAGAAGTTATGAATGTTCAGTTGTATTGCTCGATGCGTTTCGTGGAAGTTTGTCCACTCATCAGGAGCAGCTATCTGGAAATATCTAAAGTAACGTATAAAGTAGTAATTAATCATATTTAATTATAACAGGAAGAGGGGAAGCAAAACCGCTAATCCTAACACTCTTACCTGTAGATATATGGTATAATAATAGTAGGGCATATATAGGAAAGTTCATGATGGTAGGAGATAACCAGGGGTGGACACAACAACCCCACGGGAGCTGAGGAGGCAACCAAGAGGCGGCAGGGCGAGGCAGCTCAGGACGCCGTAGAGCAATGGGTAGTGAAAAAGTTCACCTAGGTTTCCAACAAGGTGGTGTAAGATAGAGCATTGACCCAAGGTAACTGTAGATAAATAAAATAAAATACGTATAGGTAAAAAACAAGTAATGTTGGATGACCACTAGGTGGAAGATCAAGTGTGGGACAAGGTGAAGTGACAGTGAAGTGAACATAGGAAAAACAGACAGATAGTGTCCGGAAGACCGGTGGAATGAAAGAACAAAGAGAACCCATCACCACACCAAGCGAACAGGGTGAAGGGATAGTGCAAGGCAGGTTTGGTGAGGATGGGTGTGTAAAGGGGGATGAAGAAGGCATGGTGCAAGGAGATCTCCGGTTACCTAAGATGACAGAGTCTCAGCCCGCCAGCCAACGAGGTGAACCCCCAACGTCACGCTCAGACATGCTAGGAGGGAGGAGAGGAGGCAGCCCACTAAGGAGACTCGCGCCTATATAGGCAACCTCCGGCCTCCATCAGTATGCACGCCAGAAGGAAACAGCGTCACGATGGCACGTGACGTCAATTGACGCCAAACGTGCCGACGTGCGGGGCGTGACGTCGACGCACAGCGGACACCCGCCCCCGATCCCATGACTGGTGAATCAGGGGGATAGGGGGATAGCAACGGTGCGCGTCGCAGCTCCCAGAGGTTGGAAAGGATCCACCCCCGAGTATCAACCTGGATAGATAACATGACTAGGATAAAACAAAGATATTCCAGTGATAGCAAGTAAATATAATAACTAGACATATGACACAAGACCACAGCAATGGTATATATAGTATTTAGTGTGTGTTTCCATCCCATATTAATATTGAAACAAGAGGTATAGGTTAGGACTTTATATGAGACCATGACCATCTCAGATATAATTGGATGGAGACCTGTGTACCGGATGGTCATGGTCTCATATAAAGTCCTAACCTATACCTCTTGTTTCAATTTTCTGAGATGATATATAAGAGACCACCTGTGGCTGCTGTCCTCAGAGTTGTGACGGCTCTGTTGAAACCAAAGGAAGCAAGGAGAGAGAGGGAAGGAAGCGCGTCCTCCCCTCCCTCTCCAAGTCTTTTAGGCTATATCTCTACCAGCTTTGCACATCTATAGAGTGACATTTTTGCCCATTCTCCTTTGCAAAATAGCTCAAGCTCTGTCAGATTGGATGGGGAACGTCTGTGAAAAGCAATTTTCAAGGACTGCCATAGACTCTCAATTGGATTTAGGTCTGGACTTTGACTGGGCCATTCTAATACATGAATATGCTTTGATCTAAACCATTCCATCGTAGCTCTGGGTGTATGTTTAGGGTCGTTGTCCTGCTGGAAGGTGAACCTCCACCCCAGTCTCGATTCCTTTGCAGATTCTAACAGGTTTTTTTACTAAGATCGCCCTGTACTTGGCTCCATCCATCTTCCCATCAACTCTGACCAGCTTCCCTGTCTCTGCTGAAGAAAAGCATCCCCACAACATGATGTTGCCACCACCATGTTTCACAGTGGGGATAGTGTGTTCAGGGTGATGTGTAGTGTTTTTCGCCACACATAGCGTTTTGGTTTTAGGCCCAAAAGTTGAATTTTGGTCTCATCTGAGCAGAGCACCTTCTTCCACATGTTTGCTGTGTTCCCCACATGACTTCTCCTAAGCTGCAAACGGGACTTCTTATGGCTTTCCTTCAACAATGGCTTTCTTCTTGCCACTCTTCCATAAAGGCCAGATTTGTGGAGAGCACGACTAATAGTTGTCCTGTGGACAGATTCTCCCACCTGAGCTGTGGATCTCTGCAGCTCCTCCAGAGTTACCATGGGCCGCTTGGCTGCTTCTCTAAATAATGCTCTCCTTGCCCGGCCTGTCAGTTTAGGTGGACGGCCATGTCTCGGTAGGTTTGCAGTTGTGCCATACTCTTTCTATTTTCAGATGATGGATTGAACAGTGCTCTGTGAGATGTTCAAAGCCTGGGATTTTTTTTATATTCTAACCCTGCTTTAAACTTGTCCACAACATTATCCCTGACCTGTCTGGTGTGTTCCTTGGCCTTCATGATGCTGTTTGTTCACTAAGGTTCTCTAACAAACCTCTGAGGGCTTCACAGAACAGCTGTATTTATACTGAGATTAAATTACACACAGGGGGACTCTATTTACAAATCAGGTGACTTCTGAAGACAATCGGTTCCACTAGGTTTTAGTTAGGGGTATCAGAGTAAAGGGGGCTGAATACAAATGTACCCCACACTTTTCAAGTATTTATTTGTAAATAATTTCGAAAATCATTTATCATTTTTCTTCCACTTCACAATTATGTGCCACTTTGTGTTGGTCTATCACATAAAATCCCAATAAAATACATTTACATTTTTGGTTGTAACATGGCAAAATGTAGAACATTTCAAAGGGTATGAATACTTTTTAGTCAAGGCACTGTATTCTGAGCACTGTCCGTGATACTTTTTTAATTTGCACTAACATACTGTACATCGCGTATCACTGACAGTTGTTTTTATCGCAAGTGCACTAATATGGCTATAATCACCTCAAGCAATATATATTCTGAATACTAAAGCTGACTCGAGGTGGATATAAAAGACACACATGAATGCAGCTTTTTACCAGTTAATATATCATTAAATGCAATGTTTTAATGTACAGTAAGCCATGTTAGTACCTGAATTTGACCTGGTATCGGCCTTTTGCAGTCTACTGTACAGCAGAGCTACAAAAAGGGAGGAGAAGCAGCACAAGGAGCCAATCGGGTGTGCTAAAGTGCAAGGGGCATGGGGATAGGAGGCGAGGAAACCTGTGAAGTGAAAGGGAAACTGTAGGAGAAAATTATCAGAATCTAAAAAAAAAAACATTTTTCTTTTTCTTTCCACTTCACAATTATGTGCCACTTTGTATAAAATACATTTACGGTTTTGGTTGTAACATGACAGAATGTGGAAAATTTCAAGGGGTATGAATACTTTTTCAAGGCACTGTATGTTGTCCTGGCTATTCATTATAGCTTTGATTACGTGCTCCAAGTTATTATGTATTTATTACAGGTACTTATATAGCACTTACATAGTGCTTTACATATATGGTACATTTACATCAATCTCTGCCCTCAAGGGGCTTACAATCCAAGGTCCCTAATTCACATTCATATACTAGGGCCAATTTAGACAGGACCCAATTAACCTACCAGCATGTTTTTGGAGTGTGGGAGGAAACTGGAGTATGTGGAGGAAACCCACACAGTCAGAACATGAAAACACCAAGCAGGTAGTGCTGTGGTTGGGATTCCGATGACCCTAATGTTGCTAGGCAAAAAAACTAACCACTTAGCCACTGTGCTGCTGGTAGGGTAGCTAGGACCTGCTTTTTCGCTGGTTAATTGGTGTCAACACCATGATGTATACACTGTCATCTCAAGAAAATTCATAGCCCAAGACTTTCACATGAACCCAACCCCTTTCACCACTCACAGGCCACCCTGTATCCCCCTTGATTCCCTGCAATCAGCAGAGGTGCCAAGCCCCTGGAGTTGACTCTTGCTCCACTGTAGTCCATTATCCAAATAATGGACATCAAAGACATTCAACTCCAGCCAAGGTTTATTGCAATGATAGCACACATGATTAAGCCCCACTGTGGATGAAATATGTCGGGGGCATGGCTTTTTGGTGGACGTGAGCAGTGTGCCATAATTTCAGTAAACCTTGGCTGGAGTTGAACATCTTCAGTGTGCCCCCCTGATATTTGGATGATAGTCTATGACTTGTCAGGAACCCAATAACAGGGTATATAGGGAATGGTACAAACAAGGCCATGGATAAATCCAAGGAAAAAAAACAAGCTTAACTTACCACCAGCCCGCAGACAACCAAATAACCTGTCTAACAGTATGTGTTAAAAATATAGGGAATGGGCTGGCAATCCTCCTAAGGCAGGGTAGCAGGTATCTCTGCAGCTCCTCCCTACCACCAATCAGGTAGGGACTAATGTTTATACTTAACAAAGCTCATCAACACAAGGCTTTATATATGTGAACAAAAAAAGAAAACACCCGAGGAAAAATTATACAAAATACCTTATACACAGCTTCCTGGCAAGGATGACTTTACAACACTTCCGGCAAGATCAGTAGACCAGGTCAGAGAAGTCACACCATTTTATTTCTGAACTGTAACGAAGAGACTAGCCTTGGCCATGGAGTGTTGAACAGATGTTGCGCTGTACTTGGATAGAGAACCCAAGATGGCCAGGAAGACAGGGAGTGTAGGGAAAATAGAGTGGCCCAAGCGCTGGGGAGTGATGTTGGTATCACAGAAACTTTGAGAGCGCAGTCGTGAAATGATTTGAAGTGAGCAGGAGATGTAGTACCCACTGAGACCTGGTCAATACACAAGCCCAGGTCAGCAACAGGCGGGACATGCAGTGCCAAGTCATCAGGCAGGGAAAAGCCAGGTCAGTAACTTGTAGGGCTACAAGAGGGATGAGCATTCAATGAGCAGAGAAGCAGAAGTTTCAGATCAGTATGAACAGGTGCTCGAGCTTGATTCCAACTATGCAGGCTGGCAGCGTTTTCTTTAAATCCTCGTACACACGATCGGATTTTCCAACTGGAAATGTTCGATGACAGGCTGTTGGCGGAAAATCCGACCGTTTGTACTCTCCATCGGACAATTGTTGTCGGATTTTCCGGAGACTAATGTTGGCTGGCAGGTTTTAAAATTTTCCGTGGACAAATGTCTGTTGTTGGATTTTCCAAGCGTGTGTACACAAGTTCGTCGGACAAAAACCCAAAGTACAAACACGCATGCTCGGAAGCAAGGACGAGCCAGAAGCGGTCGGTCTTGTAAACTAGCGTTCGTAATGGAGAATTAACATTTGTGATGCGGCAAATTATGAAATCTTGAAATGCAGCGCACAATTCTCTTCTTCTTTAATGGGATAATAATGAAGCTGCTTTGCTGGTGATGCTGATGGCGTTATTGCAAACAAATTTTCAAAGGTTTTTTTTTTTCTAGTGATATCAAGAATAATATTATTATGCTTTTTTTTTTTTTTGGGGCGAGTTACCACAACACCATTATCCCGTAGTTTTTAAAATCAAAGATACAACTATGTTGGTGTCCCTTGTAAATTTTACTGAACTGAAAAGCACGAAATGAAAAGTGCGAATCAGCACTCACCAAACTTCTGCTAACACGAAATTAGCAGAAGGAGCCCAAAGGGTGGCGCTAAAGAGCTAAAAAAACTACGTAGTACGTCACTACGTTCGTGTTTGTTGGCCGACAATTCCTTGCCGTTTGTATGCAAGACAAGTTTGGGCCGACGCCCTTCGGACAAAAGTCCACGGTTTTGTTGGCCAACAATCCGATCGTGTGTACGAGGCTTAAGGGGTGTAAATAGCAAAATATATTTTTGCAGGCTAAACTTTTCACATGTATACATTGTAGCTTTTTGTTTTGGCATTGAGTTTTGTCGACCCATCCTTTTTGTCCCCATAGTCATGATCTTTCCTCTGTACAGATCATTGTTAACCTTACGTGTTGTTTTTTATGTTTTAGTCATCATTATGTGCATGCATTCTGTCTTCATTGGAGGGGAAGAACAAGCCATCTTTCTCATCAAAGCGCATGAAATGGGACTGACCGATGGAAGATATGTCTTTGTACCCTACGACACTTTACTTTACAGCCTTCCATACAAAAACAACTCGTACCCTATTTTTGACAAGAACAGCAGTCTGCAGGCGGCCTATGATGCTGTACTGACCATCACCATGGACTACGAGGAAAAGTCGTTTTATGAGGTTTTTGCCGAGCTTAAAGAGAAGGGGGAAATAAAAACCAATCTGGAGCCACAGCAAGTATGTAACCAAAAAACTATGCTCTTAAAATTGTACTGTGTCCTTCAATTGTGAAATATGCAAAAGTAGAGTGAAAATACTTACCTTTCCCAATCAGTGTTGCCAACCGTCAGTATTTTTACTGGCAGCCAGTAAAAAACAGGCAATTTTCTCCTGACAGTAAATGCCAATAAAAAGAAAAGGTTGCCAGTAAAAAATATGGCTAAGACACTCGGCCCGGAGCCAGCTGAGACCATACAAGTGCCTGATACAGTGCTCTGGCGGAGGCGGTGCCTGAGCATGTCCTGTGATGTCATAGTGCAAGGGAGCCAAGCAGATCGGCAAGAGCCTTGTGTGTGGGTCTGCGGGATGGGAGCAAAGCAGGCCAGGAGCGGGATCATCAGTTCTTTTTGGACTGGAGGGACCACCTGGCTTAGAGAGAGACTGTCACTGTGACTCTGGAGGGGACGTGTCGTGTCAGTAATCTGTACTGCTGCACAATGCTGTCAGTGTCACTGTGAGAGTCAATTTCATGTGTGTGCCGCCCATTCTAATTTCTTGCCCTCCTCAGTCCTGTCCCTGAGCTACTTACTTAATATATCGAAAATAAAATAAGAAATATGTTTTTTCCCTCATTATCTACCTTAAATCACATTGCTAATTACATATTATACTTGTAGCCTAAATAGTGAAATTTGTACTTAAAACTGATATTTTGTAACTTTTGGAAATGCCAGTAAAAACGTGGCTGTGCCAGTAAATTTTGGGTGTTGTGTCAGTAAATTTCAATCCGTTATGCCCCGTACACACGATAGGATTTCCCAACAACAAAACCGTGGATTTTTTTCCGAAGGATGTTGGCTCAAACTTGTCTTGCATACACACGGTCACACAAATGTTGTCGGAAGTTCTGAACGTGCTTACCCGCTGACAGCTGAATGTAAAAAAAAAAAGAGTTGCCAGCTAAAAAAAGAATTTGTGAAAAAAACAGCGTGGGGTCCCCCCAGGTCCATACCAGGCCCCCATACCAGGGCTCTGCACCCTATACCCCAAAGCACCTTGCTCCCATGTTGATGGGGACAAGGGCCTCTTTCTGACAACCCTGGCTCGTGGTTGTCGGGGTTCCCGGGGGGCGGGGGGCTTATCGAAATCTGGAAGCCCCCTTTAACAAGGGGGCCCCCAGATCCCAGCCTCCCCCCTATGTGAATGAGTATGGGGGACATTGTACCTCTACCTATCCACCAATTTTTTAACACTACACAACAAAGTAGTGTAGTGTTAAAAAATACAGTAGACAGTTTTTGACAAGTTTTTTATTAAAAATATCTTCTTCATTGCTTCTTCCTCCAGTCTTCCTGCATCTTCTCCCACATCTTTCTCCTCCGGGCTTCTCCTTCTCCCGCTTCTTCTTCTTTCTCCTGTCTTCTTTGTCCGGTGTGTTTCTTCCTCTGCTGCTGCTCCCGCCACTGACTCTCCTCCGTCCCGCTGATCTGCCTCCTTGTGATGTCACCGCCCGGAGCATGATGGGTCCGTGATGGAGGAAGATGGAGGCCACATGCTGAGGGCATGTGGCTTGGTACGGTTCAGGAGGGGGGGGGGGCTTGCTCGTCCCCTCCCTTTCCTGACCTGCCAGGCTGCATGCTCAGATAAGGGTCTGGTATGGATTTTGGGGGGACCTCACGCCATTTTTTCACATTTTGGCATGGGGGGGTCCCCTCCAAACCTGAAGGGCCTGGTATGGACCTGGGGGGGGGGACCCAAGACTGTTTTTTTCAAGATCTTTTTTTCCAGCAATTCTTTTTTTTTACCTTTAGCTGTCAGCAGGGAAGCCCGCTCACCGCTGATTGATCATTGGTTGTTAAAGATGCAGCGGCCGGCTTCCCAGGCCCCCTCCTTAGCAACCAGTTATATACAGCTAAAAAAAACAAAAACCACAAATCGCAAAATGCAAATCGCGGCAAAATCACATAAAAAACGCAGTACTTGCGTTTTGGATGCGGGTCCATTGAAGTCTATTACATGCAAATAGCTGCATTTTGCAGAAAAAAGTCCCTGACCCTTTCCAAAAATGCAGAGGCACAAAAATGCAATGATGTGAATGTGTTCCATAGGAACCCATGTTAAAAAAATTCCCTGCATTTCTGCAAAATGCATCAAAAAACGCATTAGTGTGAATGGAGCCTTAACCACTTGCCTACTGGGTACTTTCACCCCTTTCCTGTCCAGGTCAATTTTCAGCTTTCAGCGCTGTCGCACTTTGAATGACAATTGGGTGGTCATGCAACACTGTACCCAAACTACATTTTTAGAATTGTTTTGAGACAGATAGAGCTATCTTTTGGTGATATTTAATCACCATTAGGTGATTAAATAAACGAAAAAAGACCAAAAATTGAGAAAAAAACAAAAAAATGTTCTTTGCTTAATATTCCTTCCTAAATTCTAGAATCTTCTGACTTCTCCTCACATCTTTTGCACTCTGCTCCCCTACAGTTCTATAGCTCTTTTGTCTAGAGGTGGGCAGAAGTAAATGAAAAAGTTGTCACAATTGATAAATATGAATTCTTGGTGTTTCCCGCTCCTGCTGTCCAAGTCACAAGTCACTCCTCCATGACTTCGATTATTAATAATGAAGCCCTGGGTGCAAATACAGTTGGAGTTTTTAAGGCTGGACAATTCCCATTGCTTTCACCAACAGAAGTATGTATTTGCAGTGCTCGTGCAAGATGGTTATAGCACAAGACACATCAAAGCATACTTTAATGCAACATTAAAACGACTTACCTTGCTAGGATGCAGCTGTTGCGGTCTACTTAGAGGGTGATGTGGTATTGGCCTTCTTCTCTCAGTTATCTGCTTTCTCCCTTCTCCAATGACAGCAGAGATGCCCTTATACATTTTCAGAGTTCTCCACATGTAGCAAAATGGCGGCACATGGTTCAAGATGTTTAATCTGCTGCTACATGAGGGATCACAATGTATCTCCTTTTCACCACCCTCCTGAACCACAGCCTAACCAACTGTAATAATCTCAAGATGCAAAATATGAATGGCCCTTCAGCTCTAATTTTCTGACAACAAATGTTGGATGTGAGCTTCGTGGCGGAAAGTCCGACCGTGTGTATGCTCCATCGAACATTTGTTGGCGGATTTTCCGCCAACAAATGTTGGCTAGCAGGTTCTCAAATTTTCCACCAACAAATTTTTGTTGTCGGACTTTCGGGTCGTGTGTATACAATTCCGTCGCACAAAAGTCCACACATGCTCAGAATCAATGCTCAGCAAACACAACTTTAGCAGAAGGAGCCCAAAGGGTGGCGCATGACTATTGAACTTCCTTTTTATCGGCTCGCCGTACGTCTTGTACATCACTACGTTCGGAATTGTTGGCCAACATTTGTGTGACTGTGTGTATGGAAGACAAGTTGGAGCCAACAGCCTTCGAACAAAATTCCACGGTTTTGTTGTCGGAAAGTCCGATCATGTGTACGAGGCATAAGTGCTAATTTACCAATTATTTTTTTTTTTCACAATTAGGTTTTATTGAGGTTGTAAAGCAAACACAATGTACAAAATCATACAAATATATAAATGTATGAAAAATAAAGGATAATAAAATACATTATAACAAGGTAAACTATGTGACATAATCAAAGAGAATATGTGTTAAATGGGAAAACATTACCAACAGAAAAATAAATACAGGAATGTACCATAATATAACGTGTTGGTAATAAAATCAAAATACTGATACATTTTGTGTTTCATCTGTACTTTTTAAAGCTGACAAAAACAATCTACTACAAATATACACATTTCAGATTAATTGTTACCTCTAACTGCTACACAGAAAAATTGGAATGCATGTGGATTTGAAATTAGACTGACCAATCAACTTGATCCAACAGGTCTCACCGCTGTTTGGAACCATCTATAATTCTATGTACTTAATGGCCAAAGCCATGAGCAGCGCCTGGAAACAAGGGGCCTGGATGTCGGGAACCAATCTTGTGGAATACACAAAAAACCTGGACTACCCCGGATTCACACATATGTTGTATACAGATGGCAAGGGGAATGGGCTCAGCAGCTTTGTAGTCTTAGATACTGATGGGAAAATCAACCAGCTATTCCCGACCTACTCAGTGGAAGTTGGCATCAATTTAGTGCGCTTTTTAGGAAAGACTATACGGTTTCCAGGTGGGACGCCGCCGACTGCAGATTCCAGCTGTTGGTTTGACCCAGACACGCTCTGCATTGGAGGTAAAAAACTTTAATGTCATTGATTGTGCAATATTGTAACAATATAGGCTCTGTAAATGTGACCGCTGGTTGTTACCACATACCTCAAATTAGAGTTTTTAATTCCCACTGCTGTCCTGCAACAGACCTATTGCCAGCAAGGACACCTACTTAAAGCGGAGTTCCACTGTTTTTTTAGTTTATTAAAAGTCAGCAGCTACAAAAAGTATAGCTGCTGACTTTTAATAAACAGACACTCAGCTGTCCCACGGTCCAGCGATGCCGCCGCCCGAAGCCTCCGTTCTCTCCCCCCCCCTCTCCGCCGGCGCCGACATAGTGAGTGTGGGCACCCGGCTGTGACAGTTTGCGGCTTCACAGCCGGGCGCGCATTGCGCATGGGTGAGCCACGCGCTACGCATGCGTGAGCTGCGCTGCTCTCCGTCAATGGCCAGGCAATGTTCTGGGACCTGTCACGTGTCCCAGAACATTGCCAGGAGGGAGGGACCGCCTAGGAATCGCCTAGGCGGTTAGAAGCCCGGAAGGAGGAAATGGGACAGGAAGTCCCACTCCAAATCAGGTACCCAGCCTCCCCCCAAAAAAATGACAATTGTGGAATGTCAGGGGGCGAGGAGTACTTAAAGCGGAGGTTCCATTTTTTTACCCTTTAACCGGTTCAATACAGGGCAATTTCACCCCCTTCCTTCCCAGGCCAATTTTTAGTTTTCAGCGCTGTCGCACTTTAAACATCAATTGCGCGGTCGTGCGACGTTGTACCCAAAAAAAATTGACGTCCTTTTTTCACCACAAATAGAGCTTTCTTTTGGTGGTATTTGATCGCCTCTGCGGTTTTTATTTTTTGCACTATAAACAAAAGAAGAGCGACAATTTTGAAAAAAACACAATATTTTTTACTTTTTGCTATAATAAATATCCCAATTTTTTTTAAAAAACAAATTTTTTCCTCAGTTTCGGCTGATACGTATTCTTCTACATATTTTTGGTAAAAAAAAATGCAATAAGCGTATATTGATTGGTTTGCGCAAAAGTTATAGCGTCTACAAAATACGGGATAGATTTATGGCATTTTTTAAAAAAAAAAATTTATTTTTTTTTTTTGCGGCGATCGCAATTTTTTTTCGTGACTGCGACATTATGGCGGACACATCGGACACTTTTGACACATTTTTGGGACCATTCACATTTATACAGCGATCAATGCTATAAAATTGCATTGATTACTGTGTAAATGTGACAGGCAGTGAAGGGGTTAACCACTAGGGGGCGGGGAGGGGTTAAGTATGTTTCCTAGGGAATGATTCTAACTGAAGGGGAGGGGACCCACAAGGGGAGGAGAGCGATCAGTGTTCCTCCGTTCTGGGAACACAGATCGCTCTCCTCAGAGCTGACAGGCTGTGGATCTGTGTGTTTACACCCATAGATCCACATGCCGGCCCGGTTAACGGGCAATCGCGGGTGCCCGGCGGACATAGCGGCCGCCGGGCACACGCACCGGGTCCCGAGTAACGTGGCCGGCGCGCGCGCGCCCCCTAGACGGCCGGGAATCCCAGGACGTCATATGACGTCCACCCAGGATGGGAGATCCCATCTGTGGACGTCATATGACTATGGCTGGGTATTGAAGTGGTTAAAGGGTAAGTTCACCTTGGCACACTTTTTTTTTCTAAATTCCAGCTCCCCTATGCACCAATATAGCATTCATGTACTTTTTTAGCAAAAATATCAAAGCTTTCCATTAAATCTAGAGTCACTTACTTTTCTTGTCTTTAGTAATGTCTTCTTCCTGATCAGACTTTAGTGTCAGAAACTATTAATCAGACCGAGACAGAAGTACAGTTAAATCACACTTGTTGAATAAAAGTAAATAGAATAAACGTAGTTAAAACATAGCCAAATTTCGATAACCGGAACAGATATTCAGACAAGCCAGAAAGTCGGGATGCCAGAGATCAGCATAGTGGAACAGCAAGCAGGATCTGGAGCCAGAAGAAATGTCAGCCAAGCAAGTCTTTAACATGAACGCAGGAGATAGTCTCTCTGATGTTGACCAAGGCAAGGGCAGAGATTATCTGGGCTGGACGGCTTCAGTAGGCAGGACTGACGAGCAGGATATCATCAACAGGTGAGTCACTGTGGACAGATAGGAGCTGGCAATTAGCCGACAGCTGAGCGGGCAGCTCAGAGGAAGGAAGGGCTGAGCCCAGCCCTGACATTTAGGTCACGACACAGGAAGGAGTTGACCAGCTGATCTCATTAGCACACACCCCACATCATCCACCCTCCCATTCCCAGGTGCACGTTTTTTTCTCACTAAATTCACAATATACAATGAGCATGTTTATACACCTAAAATTACTAGTTGCGCTTTCAGTGCCATTAATTGTTAACAGCACACCAAACACCGAAGCAAACACACATTTTACCATGTGAAACGAGGGTCAAATGCTGCACGCACAGTAAAAAACATACAACCCACGAAATGCCAAAATGTCCCATTAACCACAAGTAGTGCAGCAAATTTAAATCAACAGGTTGCCCTATGGGTATCACATGAAAATTGAGACACAAAATGTGCTCTCCCACTATGCTAGATGTGAATTCGACCTGAAAGTGAAATTGGTGCGATAACACAAGAACAACGAGGCTCCATTCACATCTGTGCGTTTCCTTGCATTTCAGAAATGCGCTACACCAAAAATCGCAGTAAAAAATGCACCAAGCTCCACTCTAAAAAAAAGTTCTGAAGCTTCTTTGGGGCAATTGCTGTGTGTACGGCCGCCCATTCAGGTGGATGGGCTGCCCTATGTATGATGAGCGAAAATGCTCCAAAACGCCTCCCCCCCTCGCTAAAAAAAAAAAAAAAAAAAGCATGTAGGAATGCGAGTTCCCACTATGCAGAGTTGTGAATAGGGCTTGACAGCTGTGCGTTTCTGTCCACTCCTTCCTATGTACTTGTATAAAGATGGCCATACACTATGCAATCTGATTGTATATTGTGTATTTAGTGAGAAGGGTAATCACTGATTGATTGCATTTCATTTAAAAAATGTGCACCTGGGAATGGGAGGGTGGATGATGCAGGGTGTGTGCTAATGAGGTCAGCTGGTCAACTCCTTCCTGTGTCATGACCTAAAGTCTGATCAGGAAGAAGACATTACTAATGGAAACGTCTGGAAACATGGATTTAGACAAAAAAAATTAAGTGACTCTAGATTTAATGGAAAGCTTTGATTATTTTGCAAAAAAGTACATGAATGCTATATTGTTGCATAGGGGAGCTGGAATTTAGAAAAAAAAAAGTGTACAAAGGTGAACGTACCGTAACGTGACGAATATCTGCAGTCAGTGATGATGGAGGAATACAGGAAGGAAAGTGGGTGTATATAGCTGTATACGGGACAGGACAGATGATATGATCTTTCCGGCAATAGCTGTTCCTCTTCCAACTTTCCAATATATATTATGTTCCTCCTAATGTAACTGCTGTTACCTGTGGTTCTTCACTGCTGAAAGGTATGCCACTTGACTTCAGGATTTCCTCTGATGAGGCCTAGGCAGCCACGAAACCTCCTTGCTTCCTCCTCATCCAGTCCTCCATAAGCGTTTCTACACCACTCCAGTCCACTTGAGTGAGCGTCGCCGGCGCTGTGCCAGCCGGATCTATATCTGACAGTCTGCATTCTGCACAGGGACTGGAGGCCGGAGCCGAGCGGCCAAGCCATCGCATCGGATGATCGGGGGTGAGGGAGGGATGGACGATCAGAGAGCAGCAGCCAGCAGTCACTCAGCAGAGTCTTCAGCAGACCCATTGCCGATTCCGGGGTGGGGCACTCGCCCCCCCTTGCCCCTACCTGCGGACGCCCATGAATAGTGCCCCATTGTTAGTGTTAATAGAAGGAATTCTGCGCCATTGTTGGTGTCAATGAAAGGAATTCTGATTCTGCCCAATCGTTGGTGTCAATAGAAGGAATACTGCCCCATCATCTGTGTCAGTGGAAGAAATTTTGCCCCATTGTTGTTGTCAGTGGATGGAATAGTGCCCCAGATAAAGGCAAACAAAGGGCCACCTCTGGCTCAGACCTTTGGGGGGGCCAGCTCACCATAATCACTTGTAAACAAAGAAGTCCGGTTTCTGTGTTTACAAGTGACAGCACTTCACCTGTAGTGTTAGGGAAATGGGAAGGTATCATGGTTTGCCTGTTGGACTGTAAAATGCCTATTCCTGCAATTTTGCCAAACATCGTCTGTGTGTGGTCTGAAATGATTAAAGAGGTGTATCGCAAATGACTGGCACACACATGGTTCACCTTGTGGGTCCTAACACATTGGGGTACTGTATGAAGACTTCAGCACAGAGTGAAGTGGTGTGAAGACATAAGTGGTTATCCAGAATAAGGGTAGTTTAACAAGCAGTCAGTCAGTAGTGTGTACCCATTATAGGTGGCACAGCCTCTAGCAGGGAGGGAGATGTTGTCTGCACTCTTTCTGCCAGCGGTCTGTCTCCCATAGCAACAGGAGCGGATTGCGCTACAGAGGTTCCCCATCCTATGCAGGGGCACAGAAGTTCAAGTGTCAACTTGAGTGCACGTGTGGAGCCCGTGCAGAGTGCACGGCGGGGCCTACTCCGTTACCGGGAAGTAGTAGTGGAAAACGCTGGACAGGTGGTTGTGGACAATGGCTCAGTGTGTCCTTCCAAAATGCAAGTTACTCTGAAGGTGTCAGGGAGAACGGAGAGTTAACTTGAGAACTGTTGCAGTGCTATGTACATTATTATTATTATTATTATTATTATTATTATTATTAATTTACAGGATTTATATAGCGCCGACAGTTTACTCAGCGCTACAACATGAGGGCAGACAGTACAATTACAATACAATTCAATACAGGAGGAATCAGAGGGCCCTGCTTGTTAGAGCTTACAATCTAGGAGGGAAGGTCAAGTTATACAAAAGGGCAGGGGCGTTGCTAGGTCTGAAAAGATCTGGGGCTAGAGCCCATAGCAGTGGTCACCAACCTTTTTGCATGCCCGTGGGGGGGGACCAGTGGTAAGCAATTTGTCACGGGCGATGGCTGGTGTTGGCGCTTCAATCATAATGGCATAATGGTTGATATGGTGTCAGGGTGATTGAAGTGCATTATTTCTATTGTTACATTCTAATATATAATGAAGTGGTTCAACTCGCCATACTGCAGAATCATTGGGAGCCCTGGGCGTGTCCCTTACCACATCTCCTGCCACCAGATGCAGCGTGTCACTTGCCACCGTCGCCTGTCACCAGATGTGGATTGTCACTTGCCATGTCGCCTGCCACCAGATGTGAATTGTCACTTGCCACTTTCACCTGGCAGCAGATGTGGATTGTGACTTGCCACGTCACCTGCAGCAGATGTGGATTGTCACTTGCCACGTCACCTGCCACTATTTGCAGATTGTCACTTGCCACGTCACCTGCCACCATTTTCAGATTGTCACTTGCCACGTCTCCTGCCACCATTTTCAGATTGTCACTTGCCACGTCTCCTGCCACCATTTGCAGATTGTCACTTGCCACCATTTGCAGATTGTCACTTGCCACGTCTCCTGGCAACATTTGCAGATTGCCACATCTCCTGCCACCATTTGCAGATTGTCACTTGCCACATCACCGGCCACCAGACGTGGGTTGTCACTTGCCATGCCAGCCAGTGCCACCAAATATGGCGGGCAGTGAAAGATGATGTCATCTCTCTGCTGCTTGCCGCACCTCACTCCCAAATTGAAGAGGTCTGGCTGTGAAGAGCGCTGATGTGAAGCGGGCGGAGAGAGATGGCATCTCTGCTCGTCCGCCAGCTCGCTTCTCTTATCCGCCTCTCTCATGCAGCCAGCCCGC
The DNA here is from genome assembly GCF_042186555.1 of Aquarana catesbeiana. Taxonomy (NCBI): domain Eukaryota; kingdom Metazoa; phylum Chordata; class Amphibia; order Anura; family Ranidae; genus Aquarana; species Aquarana catesbeiana. The sequence continues at coordinate 49,558,855 of NC_133325.1, forward strand.
CTGCCCCAGTAGCTGCAGCCTGCTGGTTAAGCAGGGACCCTGCGGCAAGAGACTCGGGGCTATGGGCCCCAGATTGGGGGATATAGCCCCAATAGCCACCCCCTAGCAACGCCCATGCAAAAGGGTAATAGCTGTGGGGGATGAGCTAATGGAGAAAATAGTGCAGTTGTTAGATGGAGGCAGGATAGGCTTCTCTGAAGAGGAAAGTTTTCAGGGATCGCCTAAAAGTGGATAAAGTTGGAGACAGTCTGACAGATTGGGATAGGGAATTCCAGAGGATGGGCGAGGCTCGGGAGAAGTCCTGGAGGTGGGTATGGGAGGAGGTGATGAGGGAGCTAGAGAGCAGGAGGTCTTGGGAGGAACGGAGATGGCGATTAGGTTGGTATTTTGAGACTAGGTTAGTGATGTAGCTGGGGGCACAGTTGTGGATGGCTTTGTAACTTATTGTTAGTATTTTGAATTAGTTGGGCGAGTGGCAGCCAATGGAGGGATTGGCAGAGGGGTATAGCAGACACTGAGCGGTTTGTAAGGTGGACGAGTCTGGCAGCAGCATTCATGATGGACTGAAGGGGGGATAGTCTATTTAAAGGTAAGTCAATGAGGAGGGAGTTGCAGTAGTCAGACACCATGTACATGGTGTCTGTTCATCTCTAAGAGCCCTTTCACACTGCCAGCGCCTGAAAACGCTGGTAAAGCGCAACTTAAAATAGCAGCTCTTTACCAGCATTTTTCGAGTGCTAGTGGGGCGCTTTTAACCCCCGCTAGTGGCCGAATAAAGGGTTAAAAGCGCCAACAAATCGCAGCTGGCAAAAGTGCTTTGCAGGCGCTTTGCAGGCGTTTTGCAGACACTTTGCAGGCACTTCCCATTGATTTCAATGGGAAGGGGTGCTTTAGGAGCGGTGTATTCACCGCTCCTAAAGCGCTGCAAAGAAGCTGCTTGCAGGAATTTTCTTGACGCCCTGCCAGCGCAGCGCCTCAGTGTGAAAGCACTGGGGCTTTCACATTGGGATTGCAGATGAGGCTTCTTTCAGGCGCTTTACAGGTGCTTTTTTTAACGCTAAAGCACCTGAAAAGCGCCCCAGTGTGAAAGGGGTCTCAGGGTAGAGGTCCGCCTTAAGGTTGTGTATTCCCCACAGCAGCCTCAGCCTTGTCCCAGGGCATTGATGAAGATGACACAAAACAAAGGTACCACATGGTACAACAAAGGGGCCTTTAGTTGTGCTTTAACCACTTGCCATCCAGCTGCCGTCATTATACTGTGCCAGGTCGGCACGATCCCATGAAACGCCGTAGCTGTACGTCGGTCCCTTTAAGCAGGATAGCAGGTGCATGCGCCCGCTGCAAAGCGGGGGTGCCGATGCTCGTGACGGGCGGTCACGATGACCGCCGGCCACAAGTGATCGCAGGCACGAGAGGCAGAACAAGGACATGTGTGTGTAAACACACAAATAAATTCCTGTTCTGTGAGGAGAGGAGAGAGAGAGATCGTAAATTCCTACGAGCTGGGAACCAAGATCTGTCATCTCCTATAGTCAGTCCCCTCCCCCCACAGTTAGAAAACACACAGGGAACACAGTTAACCCCTTGATCGCCCCCTAGTGTTAACCCCTTCCCTGCCAGTGACATTTATACAGTAATCAGTGCATTTTTATAGCACTGATCGCTGTATAATTGTCAATCGACCCAAAAATGTGTCAGAAGTGACTGCTGTGTCCGCCATAATGTCACAGTCTTGATAAAAATTGCAGATCGCTGCCATTACTAGTAAAAAAAAAAAAATTATAATAAAAATGCCATAAATCTATCCCCTATTTTGTAGACGCTATAACTTTTGCGCAAACCAATCAATATACACTTTTTGTGATTTTTATTACCAAAAATATGTAGAATAATACATATCAGCCTAAACTAAGGAAAAAATTTGCTTTTTTTAAAAAAAATTGGTGCTATTTATTACAGCAAAAAGTACAAAATATTGTGTTTTTTTTCAAAATTGTCGCTTTTTTTTGTTTATAACGCAAAAAATAAAAACCGCACAGATGATCAAATATCACCAAAAGAAAGCTCTATTTGTGGGAAAAAAAGGATTTTTTTTTGTTTGGGTGCAGCGTCACACGACCGCACAATTATCAGTTAAAGTGACGCAGTGCCGTATCGCAAAAAATGGCAGCCAAATCTTCAGGGGCTGAAGCAGTTAAAGGATAAGTTCACATTTGGTAATATGTTACATGTTCCACCTATTTTTAGGGTTAAACATATAACATGTTCCCGCTCCTGCAGCCGCCGTCTGCTGCCCTCTTTCCCTGTGACAGCAGTACAGGGAGAAGTTCCCCGTCCAAGATGTTACTTTTGTAAAACAGCGCGAGTCATTCACTCACACAGTTCTATGAATCCTTTGCGGCTGTCGGCTTGTAGTTCTCAATGAACTACATTCAATTCACTTTTCATTTCAGAGATGTCTCGGTTGCACACAATATACATTTAGCATTTGTACCTAAGCATGCATTTTATATCATTTTTTGGGACAGATAGGGCGATAGGGATTTCATTTTGAAATTATATATATATATATATATATATATATATATATATATATATATATATATACAGTGGGGGCGGAAAGTATTCAGACCCCCTTAAATTTTTTACTCTTTGTTATATTGCAGCCATTTGCTAAAACCATTTAAGTTCATTTTTTTCCTCATTAACGTACACACAGCTCTCATTTGCTCTGATATGCACTGTGAGCTGTAAGGTCTTATATAGACAGGTGTGTGGCTTTCCTAATCAAGTCCAATCAGTATAATCAAACACAGCTGGACTCAAATGAAGGTGTAGAACCATCTCAAGGATGATCAGAAGAAATGGACAGCACCTTAAATATATGAGTGTCACAGCAAAGGGTCTGAATACTTAGGACCATGTGATATTTCAGTTTTTCTTTTTTAATAAATCTGCAAAAATGTCAACAATTCTGTGTTTTTCTGTCAATATGGGGTGCTGTGTATACAATAATGAGGAAAAAAATGAACTTAAATGATTTCAGCAAATGGCTGCAATATAACAAAGAGTGAAAAATTTAAGGGGGTCTGAATACTTTTCGTCCCCACGGTATATATATATATAGTGGAACCTCGGATTTTGAGCATAATCCGTTCCAGGAGCATGCATGTAATCCAAAGTACTCGCATATCAAAGAGAGTTTTCCCATTGAAGTCAGTGGAAATGAAAATAATTTGTTCCGCATTGACTTCAATGGGATGCAATACTGCATGCGGCGGGGGGTGCCGGAGAGCCTCGGAAACGGCCGAAAAGGCCCGAGCACACTTCGGCTGACCTCAGCAAACCTCGGAAAGACTCCGTTCACAAGCTTTTCCGAGGTTTACCGAGGTCAGCTGAACTGTCCTTGGGCCTTTACGTGCATTTCCGAACGCCGACGCCGATCGCTGTTCGGCTCTGGCGCCCCCCACCTCAGGCCAAAAGCTGTACTGCACACCGCTTTTGGCCTGAATCCTTCTCGTTTTGCAAGACAACACTCACAAACCGAGTTAGGATTTTTAGAAATACAGTGCTCTTTTTGCGAAACGCTCGTTAACCACGTTACTCGCAAACCGAGGTTCCACTGTGTGTGTATATATATATATATATATATATATAATGTGTGTACATACACATATAATGTGTATAATGTGTGTACATACAGTATGATCTTTTTTATTATTATTTATTCGTTAGAGAACATTTTTAAAAACATTCTCCTGCAACCTTTTATGTAACATTTATGTAATTTGCACACCTCCAGATTTTTACCCCAAATAATAACCATTCGACAATTAAAATGATATCAGTAAGAGCCCTTTCACACTGGGGCGGTTTGCAGGCGCTATTGCGCTAATAATAGCACCTGCAAACCGACCCGAAAGTGCCGCTGCTGTGTATCCAGTGTGAAAGCCCCGAGGACTTTCACACTGGAGCGATGCGCTGGCAGGACGGTAAAAAAAGTCCTGCTAGCAGCATCTTCGGAGCGGTGAAGGAGCGGTGTGTATACCGCTCCTTTACCGCTCCTGCCCATTGAAATCAATGGGACGGTGCGGCTATACCGCTGGCAAACCGCCTCTGCAGAGGCACTTTGCGGTGGTATTTAACCCTTTCTCGGCCACTAGCGGGGGGTAAAACTGCCCCGCTAGCGGCCGCATACCGACGGTAAAACGCCGCTAATAATAGCGGCGTTTTACCGCCGACGCCGCCCCCCGCTCCAGTGTGAAAGGGCTCTAAGTGTGATTTCTACGTAACATGAGATGAATAGCCACTGTCCCTTTACCATTTAAAAATGGCACCTGGGATTCAAGTACAGTACAGTGGTGATCGGTAGTGCGGGCAGGGGGGAAAGGAAAGTATTATTTAATTCTTTGCAGAGTACATTTTTTTTTTACATTTTTATTCTAACAACTGAAAGCATGTGGAAAGTCTATGGAGTGGTGGCTTTGGAGGTGTTTGTTACTTTTGTTAAAGCGTATCTCTAGGTAATATCTTTGGTTTTAGTTTTAGATGGCATAGGGAAGGGTTAGAGGTCAATGTTTTGGTAATAAAGTTTTTATTGTGGTTGTAAAAGACATGGACAATGCAAAACCCAGATACAACAATTCAGAAAAATGTATCTGGGTGGAAGAGATCACATGTAACATATGGTACATAATATGACAATGTACATATTGGGGGTTAGTTATGAAAGTAAGGAATTAATAGAATCGCGCTAAGCATTAGCATAAATAATAATATATGCATGCACTAATCCATTGACAATAGTGATGTACCATGTACCAGGTACCATATGATGTGAACAGATTATCAAACAGTAATGTAACACCAAAACAATGATAATTCAATATGTGGTGATATAAATAAATATCATATAATAAAGTGTCCAAAAGTTTGGGATGATCAAACGCCCGTGAGCTAAATATAATTAGTGAAATGAAAAAAGTCCATCCAAGAAATAAAGATCTTCAGTAAAGTGAAGAAAAACTGGTGCTCAGTCCGCCACCATTGGTAGAGATTTGCCGCTTACCAGAAACCCATGATCCCCCGCTACAGAGGATCAGGGGAAGCCTGTATAGAAAACGCCCTCCGGAGCATAGCAAATGAAACCAGAATTTGAAGTCTTTGGTGGTAATATGATATCCACAAACACCAAACAGGGCTAATTGACCTCAGATCCCATCATGAAATTCCCAGCTCGTAGGGTAAACGAGTATGGCATGTAAAGATAAGAGAAGCAGGTTTAATCGTTCAGAACGATCGGATTTTCCGACAACTTTGTGTGACCGTATGTATGCAAGACAAGTTTGAGCCAACTTCCGTCGGAAAAAATCCATGGATTTTGTTGTCGGAATGTCCAATCAATTTCCAACCGTGTGTACAGGGCAATATGGTACAGGTACATGGTACATCACTATTGTCAATGAATTAGTGCATGCATATATTATTATTTATGCTATTGCTTAGCGCGATTCTATTAATTATTTATTTTCAGACACTGTATTTTGTTGTGCAGAAGAATTGCTGCTTTCATCACTCTATTTCATATTTAATACTCTATATTTATTTCATATTTACTAATACGGTTTATGTTTAGGTACAATATTTAATTTTACCCTAGCGCAGTTTCTTTCTTTTTTCTTTTTGTTATTTATGAAAGGTAAATCCACTTTGCACTACAAGTGCAAACTACAAGTGCAAAGTGCACTTGAAATTGTACTGAAAGTGCACTTTGTAGTGCAGTCGCTGTAGATCTGAGAGGTAGATTTGAAATGAGGGGAACCTCTGCTGATTTTATTATCCAATCATGTGCAAGCTAAAATGTTGTTTTTTATTATCCTTGCATGTCCCCCTCGGATCTACAGCGACTGCACTTCCAAGTCCACTTGCAGTGCACAGTGGATTTGCCTTTAGTAAAAAAAAACCTTTGTGTTTGTGACCATTTTTTCTTCTTTTGCTTTGGTTAAAGCTCAAAAAATGTTGGTTTATTTTGAGTGACAGAGAAGCTTGTACATTTTATGCTTCTCCTTTCACTGCCTAGTCACGGACTAGACTTTCATGTATGACTGTACTGCAAAAGAGAGAAATCATGTCTCCTGCATTGGCAGACTGTGTAAATGTAGAATTGGATGGGTAAGAATACATATCCTTTGGCAGGTAAAACAGCTCACTTTTATGTATTATTTTCTGAATTTAGCTGTTTGCCTGGAGTTTAGTTTTCTTATTGTGTATTTTTTTTGTATTTAAAAAAAATCTATGGTTAGAGCTCTCTATACTTGTCCATCACTTGCTCATTTCCAGTTACGTGGCAAAAAAATAGAAGCAGAATGTAAACAGGAGGGGTATAAGCACAGAGATTTTGGCTTCAAATACTTATGCCCCGTACACACGGTCGGACTTTGTTCGGACATTACGACAACAAAATCCTAGGATTTTTTCCGATGGATGTTGACTCAAACTTGTCTTGCATACACACGGTCACACAAAGTTGTCGGAAAATCCGATCGTTCTGAACGCGGTGACGTAAAACACGTACGTCGGGACTATAAACGGGGCAATAGCCAATAGCTTTCGTCTCTTAATTTATTCTGAGCATGCGTGGCACTTTGTCCGTCAGATTTGTCTACACACGATCGGAATTTAAAGGATTGGATTTTGTTGTCGGAAAATTTTATAGCCTGCTCTCAAACTTTGTGTGTCGGAAATTCCAATGAAAAAAGTCCGATGGAGCCCACACACGGTCGGAATTTCCGACAACAAGCTCCGATCGCACATATTCCGTCGGAATGTCCGACCGTGTGTACAGGGCATTAGTGTGATTATCTTTCAATGCAGTATCATTGGTGGGAGAGTTTTCAGTAGATAAAGCTTAGCACAAATGAATTGCATACTGCAATAATTGTCATCACAATTTATCTGTCTCCTATGCTTATAACACATATGTATGATATTGAACAGAGATATTCCAACCTAAAAACGTGCTATTCATTTAACCACTTGAGGACCAGAAAATTTTCCCCCTTAATGACCGCGCCATTTTATTTGTGATACGGCACTGCGCCGCTTTAACTGACAATTGCGCGGTCGCGCGATGCTGTACCCAAACAAAATAGAGCTTTCTTTTGGTGGTATTTGATCACCTCTGCGGTTTTTATTTTTTGCACTATAAACAACAAAAGAGCGACAATTTTGAAAAAACAAAACAATATTTTTTACTTTTTGCTATAATAAATATGCAAAAAAAAAGTGTAAAAAAAAATGTCTTCATCAGTTTACACCAATATGTATTCTTCTACATATTTTTGGTAAAAAAAAAAATCGCAATAAGCGTGTATTGATCGGTTTGCGCAAAAGTTATCGCGACTACAAAATAGAGAATAGATATAGGTCCCTTTTTTTTTTTTTTTACCAGTAACGGCGGCAATCAGTGATTTTTAGCAGGACTGCGACATTGCGGTGGACAGATCGGACACCTGACTGACATTTTTTACACTTTTTTGGGAACTAGTGACATTATTACAGTAATCAATGCTAAAAATATGCACTGTTATTGTACTAATGACACTGGCAGGGGAGGGGTTAACACTAGGGGGCGATCAAGGGGTTAAATGTGTTTTCTAACTGTATGGAGGACTGTGTCACTGGGGAAATACACAGATCCATCTTCCTGCATAACAGAAAGACAGGATCTGTGTGATCTCCCCTGTTAGAACAGAGATTTGCCTTGTTTAGACAGGCAAATCCCTGTTCTGTCACTGCTGGGAATGATCGCGGGTGGCCGGCGGACATCGAGTCCGCCCCACCAGCTGATTGGCTCCCCTGCTGGCCAGTGGTCGCGCGCGCCCACAAATCGCTGTGTGTGAGCCGACGTACAATGATGGCCATTTGCGGGAACCAGCCACATCGCCGCAGTACAACTGGTCCTTAAACGGTTAACCAAGTCTCATCCAGAACTTCTGTCCCTCAATCTAAAAAGGAACTTCACCGAGTTGTAAAAAAATGGAAAGTCAGCAACTGCAAATTACATAGCTGCTGACTTTTAAGAAGCAGATACTTACCAGTCCAAGGAGTCCAGTGCTGTCTTCCCGCAGCTAAATCTTTGCTGGGCTTAAACTCTCCAGGGCCGCCATCTTAGATTTCGGTGCCGATGACCTGATGTCTCACAGCCAGATCCCCACTGTGCCAAGCACGGCAGTATTGTGAGACCTTTCATGTAGCCTTCTGGGACATGTCAAGGCCAAGAGGATTGAGAAAGTGGCAGTGGGCACTTGTCAAAAAAATGGCAACCTCCTGCAAGTTGTTAGGGGTTGGGGGGAGGAAGAGGATTAGCTGTACTTTCCTTTTTGGGTGAAGGTCTGCTTTATTCTCTAATGCCGCGTACACACGGTCGGACTTTTCGTCTACAAAAGTCCGACAGCCTGTCCGACAGACTTTCGATGGACTTTTGTTGGACTTTTGGCGGACTTGCGGCAGACTTTCTTACGAACGGACTTGCCTACATACGATCACACAAAAGTCCGACGAATTCGTACGTGATGACGTACACCAGACTAAAATAAGGAAGTTGATAGCCAGTAGCCAATAGCTGCCCTAGCGTGGGTTTTTGTCCGTCGGACTAGCACACAGACGAGCGGATTTCTGGGTCCGGCGCAGTTACGACGTAAAGATTTGAAGCATGTTTCAAATCTAAAGTCCGTCAGATTTGAGGCTGGAAAAGTCAGCTGAAAGTCCGGGGAAGCCTACACACGATCGGATTGTCAGCCAGCTTTAGTCCGTCGGTGTCCGTCGGACTTTTGTAGATGAAAAGTCCGACCGTGTGTACGCGGCATAACTCCTATCTTCAACCTGACCCATAACCCTTAACCACTTGTTGTTCCAGGTGGACAGCCTATGACGTCCTCCCAGAACGCTCCTCGCACGCGCCCCATGGGCCACTCTTGGTGCAATCTGTCAGCTGATGAATGATCGGTGTACTGGCCCTCTGCCAGTACCATGTGATCATTGTGACCAATCACAGCAGATCACATGACAATTGTAAACAATGAATGGCTTTCGTTCATACCATGCATTGTGTACACTTGTGTTGCTAACTGTGATTGGTCACAGTGATCACATGGTACAGACAGGGCAAATTACAGCCCATCTGTACCATGTGATTAGCTGTGGCCAGTCACAGCTGATCACAACAAAACACACTGAATTAATCAATTTAATTCAGTAAAAATGGTTCCCGATCACTTCCCCAGCAGTAAAATGTTACTATGGTAACGTCGTATTGCTCTGGTCACAGTGTGTTAAAAAAAAAAAAAGGAATTGTAAAGAAGAAAAAAAAGAAAAAAAATAGAAAAAAATATTACTATTATTATTTATTTTTTTACATACTGTCACCAGTTAAAGTCTCTGATCTCTGCCACACCAGTTATATAATGATGCTGTACTGCACTGGTGACAGTATGTAAAAAAATGTGAAAAAAAATATTTTATTTTTAATTTCTTCATTTCCAAAAAATTGTAACAAAAATTACCTAAATACATTGGACTGTTTACTTTCCAAAAAGGGGTCATTTGATATTTGTACTGTTCTGGCATTTCCGGGCCTCAAGAAATGAGATACGATTGATCGATTTTCAGACATACAGTGGGGAAAATAATTATTTGATCCCCTGCAGATTTTGTAAGTTTGTCCACTTACAAAGAAATGAAGGGTCTATAGTTTTTATCATAGGTGTATTTTAAATGATAGAGACAGAATATCAACCAAAAATCCAGATAAAAAACACATGATACAAATGTTATAAATTGAGTTGCAGTTCAGTGAGGAAAATGAGTATTTGATCCCCAAGCAAACATGACTTAGTACTTGGTGGAGGAACCCTTGCTTGCACGCACAGATGTAAGATGTTTCTTGTAGTTGGTGACCAGGTTTTGCACACATCTCAGGAGGGATTTGGTCCACTCTTCTTTACAGATCTTCTCTAAATCCTTAAGGTAGCTTGGCTGTCGCTTGACAACTCAAAGTTTCTGCTCCCTCCATGGTGTTCTTAGAGCCCTTTCACACTGGGGCGGTTTGCAGGCGCTATTGCGCTAATAATAGCGCCTGCAAACCGACCCGAAAGTGCCGCTGCATGTATTCCTGTGTGAAAACCCCGAGGGCTTTCACACTGGAGCGATGCGCTGGCAGGACGGTAAAAAAAGTCCTGCCAGCAGCATCTTCGGAGCGGTGAAGGAGCGGTGTGTATACCGCTCCTTTACCGCTCCTGCCCATTGAAATCAATGGGACAGCGCGGCTATACCGCCGGCAAAGCGCCTCTGCAGAGGCGCTTTGCGGTGGTATTTAACCCTTTCTCGGCCACTAGCGGGGGTAAAACCGCCCCGCTAGCGGCCGCATACCGACGGTAAAACGCCGCTAATAGCGCCGTTTTACCGCCGACGCCGCCCCCCGCCCCAGTGTGAAAGGGCTCTTAGGGTCATAGTCAGCATTTTTCTTCCTCCAAACACGGCGAGTCCCCCTCCTCAAGAAGGCACATGTACAGTCATGCCAATGAACATTTAAATGATTCAGAGAAGGATTGGGAGAAAGTGCTGTGGTCAGATGAGATCAAAATTGAGCTCTTTGGCATTAACTTGACTCGCTGTGTTTGGAGGAAGAAAAATGATGACTATGACCCTAAGAACACCATCCCTACAGTCAAGCACAAATGTGGAAACATCATGCTTTGGGGCTGTTTCTCTGCTAAAGGTACAGGATGACTTTGCCGCATTGAGGGGCCAATGGACGGGGCCATTTATTGTAAAATCTTGGATGAGAACCTTCTTCCCTCGGCCAGAACACTGAAGATGGGTCGTGGATGGGTCTTCCAGCATGAAAATGACCCAAAAAAGGCAACAAAGGAGTGGCTCAAGGAGAACATTAAGGTCATAGAGTGGCCTAGTCAGTCTCCAGACCGTAATCCTATAGAAAATTTATGGAGGGAGCTGAGTTGCCAAAAGACAGCCAAGAAACCTTAAGGCTTTAGAAAAGATCTGTAAAGAAGAGTGGACCAAAATCCCTCCTGAGATGTGTGCAAACCTGGTCACCAACTACAAGAAACATCTTACCTCTGTGCTTGTCAACAAGGGTTTCTCCACCAAGTACTAAGTCATGTTTTGCTTGGTGATCAAATACTTATTTTACTCACTGAATTGCAACTCAATTTATAACATTTGTATCGTGTGTTTTTTTCTGGATTTTTGGATGATATTCTGTCCCTATCATTTAAAATACGCCTATGATAAAAATTATAGACCCTTCATTTCTTTGTAAGTGGGCAAACTTACAAACCCTGCAGGGGATCAAATAATTATTTTCCCAACTGTACAATTAATACCATAGTTTATGGATTATATAACTTCCCTACAGAATAAATAATATACACTGATTTGTGTTATTTTTACCAAAGAAATGTAGCGGAAAACATTTTGGCCTAAATTTATGAAGAAAGATCATTTATTTGCAAAATTTTATAGAGGAAAATTTGTTTTCTTTTTAAAATTTTAAGGATTTTTTATTTATTTAGCAAAAACTAAATAACCCAGTGATGAAAAAATACCACCGAAAGAAAGCTCTATTTGTGTGGGAAAAAATTATAAAAATGTCATTTGAGTACAGTGTTGCATGACCGCGCAATTGTCATTCAAAGTGTGACAGCACTGAAAGCTGAAAATTGGCCTGGGCAGTAAGGGGGTGGAAGTGCTCAGTGTTGAAGTGGTTAAATAAATTTAACCCATAAACAGAAGCCTAAATCTAGCCTTCAATCTAACCCTAACACTACCCTTCAAACTAGCTTAACAGAATAAGGCCAGATGACCAGACAAAGAGTAACTGTAACTTGCAGTTTACAAAAAAATGTGCAAGTAAGGATCGTGCATACACCACGGAAAAATAATAAACAGATTATGAAAGCTGCACAAACATGGCTTCTTCACATGTCCCTGTGGCTCAATCAGGATAACATATGTCTACAAAGCATAGTCTCTAGATGACTTAATAGCAACAGAGTTCAGTTATAATACAATTCTATACAATGGGTTCAGGAGGACCCTGCTTGTGAGATCTTATAATCTATAAGAAAGGGGAAAGTGATACAAAACATAAACAACTGTGAGGGATGAGCTGATGGAGAAAGTAAAATTTCAGTTTTTAGGTTAAGGCGGGATAGATTTCCCTGCAGAGATGAGTTTTCAAGGATCGCTTAAAGCGGGGTTCCACCCAAATTTTGAACAATATCTGTATGTATTCTCTTCCTTGCCTAGATGCTGACATGCCGTTTAAAAAAATTGAAATCGCCGTAATTACCTTTTATTTTTCTATTCTTCTTTGCACTTCCTGGTTCTCCTCCCGTGGGAGTAGGCGTGTTTCTAGCCTCTCCCGGACTCCTGGGAGCTAGTCTCAGGCTTCCCAGGATGCCACTGAGCATGTGCGGGGAACGAGCGGTGAATGCTGGGAGCACAGCATTCACCACATCCAGGAAATAAATGCTTGTGGGCTTCAAATGCCCACAATGAAGTTGGAAACCGCCTGCAGTGAATAATATAAGTTATTCTTTCTGACGAAATCTGACACAGGCGGACATATTACACACAATATGTGAGTATGTAATGCTGAGAAGAAAAGTTTGTGAATGAACTCAAAAAAAAAAAAAAACGATAGATAGGTGGACCCCCGCTTTAAAGGTGGACAGAGTAGGATAGATTGGGGCAGGAAGTTCCAGAGGATGGGAGAGGCTCTGGAGAAGTCCTAGAGGTGGGCATGAGATGAGGTTAAGCAGGAGCTAGAGAGCAGGAGGCCTTGTGAGGAGCCGAGTGGAAGGTTTGGATGATATTTTGAGACAATGTTGGTGATGTAGATGGAGGTAGAGTTGTAAATGGCTTTGTATGTTGTTAGTATTTTGAATTTTATTAATTGGGTAATTGAAAGCCAGTGGAGTGATTGGCAGAGAGGGGCGGTGAACACTAAATGGTTGGCACAGTAGATCAGTCTGGTAGCAGCATTCATGATAGACTGAAGAGAGGATAGCCTATGGAGAGGTAGGCCAGTAAGAAGGGAGTTGCAATAGTCCAGGTGAGAGATAACAAGGGAGTGAATGAGGAGCTTTGTAGTGACATTGGTTAGGCTGCATCATGCGCCACCCAAGCTGGCACATACGCAGTGCGGGCTGGCTATGGTCCCTCAGGAAGCCACAGCCAGGTCTTGTATCTAAGATAGTTGTGCCGGAGACCCGCAGTGGTACAAAGAAGCAACTGCAGTAAGACAGCGCTGGACTCCAGGCACCAGTAAGTACCTGTTTTTTTAAAGTCAGCAGCTACAGCATTTGTAGCTGTTGACCTTCAAGAAAGAAAAATGTAATTAAAGATAGTTTGTTATTTATATGTCTATGGTATTATTTTGGGAGTATTTTAGGAGTACATCAATAGGGAGATTCATCTCAGGTAACCGCCTGGTTCGATTACCTTCCCCACTAGAAGCGTGTCTCTCCTATTTTGGAGGAAAATAGGAGCTTTTGGTCCATTTTTTTTGTTTTGTTTTACCAGCAGTGCCCAAGTTACACGCACGGGAGTCACATGACACCGGGGAGGGAAAATGGCTCATTGGTCCCAATTTGGACATTTTCACTTAGGGGTGTACTCACTTTTGTTGCCAGCGGTTTAGACATTAATGGAAACCTGCACAGATGTCTGTGAAATCGCCGCCGAAATCGGGACTGACACGCGGGTGTGAAATCGCGGCTTTATTCCCGCAGCTCAGTGTAAACCAGGGCTCAGCCCTGGTTCACATTGGTGCAATTTGGCATGCGATTTGACACGTCAAATCGCATGCCAAATCGGCGGCTATTGCCAGCAATGGCACCATCCGAATCAGTGCGAAGCTGACTTGATCAAATCACATGCTAAATCGCATCAATGTGAACCAGGGCTAAGCCCTGGTTCACATCGGAGTGATTTGGCATGCGATTTGACATGTCAAATCGCATGCCAATCAGCGGAGCCGCATCGATTCCCAAAAGTAGTTCCTGTACTACTTTTGGTGACTTCGGGGGGAGATTTGTATAGACATCTGTGCAGGAACCCACACAGATGTCTGTCAAATCGCCCCTGAAGTCGGACTGCATTGCATTGCATTCAGCTGAACTCGCACAATTTCTAACCCGCAACAATGTTAACCTAGGCTCAACCTTCGTTCGCATCAGGCCGATTTTACATGCAATGTGACATGTGAAATTGCATGGCAAATCACAGCCTATTGCCGGCAACAGCACCATCCAAATTGGTGCGACCGTGACTTTGCGGCACCGCACCGATTCCCAAAAGTAGTTCCTGCACTACTTTTGGCGACTTCAGGGGCGATTTCAATAGACATGCAGTGCTTATTTTCCTCATCGTTCTACAAACAATACCCCATAATGACAACGTGAAAGAAGTTTGTTTGAAATCTTTGCAAATTTATTAAAAATAAAAAAAAAATTAAAAATCCCATGTACATAAGTGTTCACAGCCTTTGCCATGACACTTAAAATTGAGTTCAGGTGGATTCTGTTTCCACTGATCATCCTTGAGATGTTTTTACAACTTGATTGGAGTCCACTTGTGGTAAATTCAGTTGATTGGACATGATTTGGAAATGCACACACCTATCTATATGCATAAATTCCTCCTCCTTCCAGTACAAATCTACCCCATGCTAAAATCCCACCTCTCAGCACAAATCTTTGCACCCCCATCCCCCAAATCCCCCCAGCTCAAATGCTCCCCCCCCCACAAAAAATTCACCCGTCCTAGCACTAATCGTCTACTCCTAAAATTTCCCCTTCACATCCCCCCCCCCACTTCAGGTTCCCCCCAGCACAAATTCCCCCCAAATTCCCTCTCCTAGCACAGATCTTCTTCCCCCTATCCCCCCTCCCAAAATAAATGCCCCTATATCACCACTTCTAGCACCCCGCCCCCCTATTCCCCCTCCTAGAACAATACTTATCACTTAGTCTATGCAGATATCATTAAAAGGGGATTTTCCAAATCCTTTCCAGAGTAAAAACACCACCACCGTGCACTTCTAAGCAGTAGTGACAATCCACCGTATAGTAGTTGAGCCTGCTTACCAGATGGCAAGCATAAAAGAGCAAGTGGCTTTAGCCCAGCCAAGGCCTTTTAGCTTGCTGGCGCTCCCGGTGTTCCTATGGGGGGGTAAATCTCCAGGCTCACTAATGTTGTCCACGTATCACCATTTAGCACGGGAAACCCGGATAACCCAATTGACAACGTCAGATGATGACGAAACGCGTCTGGGAAGGTACGCATTGCCGTCACCACGCTTTCGGAGTGGGAGAACGGGCTCCGTTTGTTTGCATGCCGGCCGGCTTTTTCGTATATGCAATCTTGCTAACCTAAATGTAATTGACTACGTGTTTTTTAAATAAATATCTGGAGGATTTTATACTATGGCGAGTTTTTCTTCCTTCTGGGTTATCCGGGTTTCCCGTGCTAAATGGTGATACGTGGACGACATTAGTGAGCCTGGAGATTTACCCCCCCATAGGAACACCGGGAGCGCCAGCAAGCTAAAAGGCCTTGGCTGGGCTAAAGCCACTTGCTCTTTTATGCTTGCCATCTGGTAAGCAGGCTCAACTACTATACGGTGGATTGTCACTACTGCTTAGAAGTGCACGGTGGTGGTGTTTTTACTCTGGAAAGGATTTGGAAAATCCCCTTTTAATGATATCTGCATAGACTATTATTTAACTCCTAGCGCAGCTTTTTACAGGACTTTAGAATTTTGGTGTAATCACACTATATGCTGCTGCTTATTTGTATTTTTTGTTAGCGCGGTTCTCTCCATTTAAATACTTATCACTTGCCTCCCCCCAAATTCCCCCTTCCAACACAAACCCCCCCCCCCAATCTCCTTGTTGCCCCCCCGCCCCTCCTGCCCAGCCCTTTTCCTGGCCCTGGGTATACCCATGTGCACTGAGGAATAGGTGCACATTTTAATGTGAGTGTGGTTTTAAACCTTTTAATACATGTGGTTTAAAGCGGTACACACTATGTAGTATGTTTTTGTTTGCCTTGAGTCACGGTGGAGCTGATGGAGCCGGTGGAGCCAGCAGTATTTGGGCCCCAGCAAAGCAACAAAACTCTATATGACCTCTATAATATACAGTGACCTATGATAAGTGCTTAAGGGTCCCTGCTCAGTCTGTCAAGGTCCGGTGAGTTTTATGCCACTGATCAGTGAGGGTGGAGGCTGAGAGAAGAGTAAGTAAGTAAAAGCATCCTCAGCTTGATTCACCCAGACCATGTCCCCAACAAGTTTCGCCCCACCCCAGGGGCTTAATCATGGACATAAAGGTCTGCTGGTGGCAGAGGAATAAATACCATCATCAGCCACCTAAATATTGATGTAGGTAAATCACTCAAAACATTTAAAGAGACAGGTAAGTAAAAAAATACACTGTGCAGCATAAGTTCAAGCCCCGGAAAAGCAACCAACCATAGACAGGAACTTCATGTGTTAGCAATAATGAGAGCTAGTATACAGTTTGGAGGTATGCATACACTGAAGCAAAAAGTACATTTTTTTAATTGTTTACTTGTTACTTTTAATTTTTTGAGTGGTTTATCTACATCAATATTTAGGCAGCTGATGATGGTATTTACCACCAGCAGACCCTCGTCTCCATGATTAAGACCCAGGGGTGGGGCAAAACATGTTGGAGACATGGTCTGGATGATTCGAGCTAAGGCTGCTTTTACTTCCTTACCACTCAGGCCGGGCGAGGTGGACGGCGGCCAGGCTACCTCTCTCTATAATATACAGGTCATTCTTTTAGGGTGAGAGCACATCTACACATGTGGTAGAGAAGAAGGGGAGTGAATCACTGTAGATACTGCACAGAGTGAATGGAAGATCTGTGGCACACGGGGGGGGGGGGGGGGGTTCATTTTTTTTGGACAGCACAGTTAGACTACAGATATTTATGTTGATCCTGTTTTGGATTACGCAGTTGGACTTTAATATTTTGTGTTTCTTCACAACACATTTATTTATGGTGTATTGTGTAAATGAAATTAGCGCTGCACTGTTATACTTACAGGGGTTTGTAGATTTTTA